>NC_073384.1:21688690-22298690 GCF_028641065.1 Leucoraja erinaceus
GGAAACCGAGTTACAGTGAAAAGTGTTTGTGCATGACCACCTCACTGTAACTCCTACCTATGAGGCTCTCATTCTCTCCTGAAGACGATCATGATGTCGTCCAGCCCCAGCTCCACTTCCCTCACATGGCCAGTCCGTAGCTACAACTGAACACATGTGTAATCCTTAGGGAATCTGGATTCATTTCCGGGTCGCTGGAAATCCTCCCTGACCTCCCACCAATGCCCCTGAATGCCAAGAGGAGCTGGTGAAAGGGACATACCTCACCTTATTTCAACTGCAGATGCTGGTTTAAACTGAAGATGGACACAAATGCTGCAGCTTCTATGGATAGAAGGAATGGGTGATGTTTTAGTTTAGTTTCGAGATGCACCATCGGTCCAAATTGTCCCTACACACTATATACGCACTGGCCAATTACCCTACCAATTACGTCTTTGGATTGTAGGGGGAAACCGAAGATCTCGGACAAAACCCACGCGGTCACGGGGAGAACGTACAAACTCCATACAGACAGCTTCTATAGTCGGGATAGAACCCGCGCCTCTTTGTTGCAAGCGCTTCAAGGCAGCAACTCTACCGCTACGCCACCGTGCCGCACTATCCAGAGATGCTGCCTGTCCCGCTGAGTTACTCCTGCATTGTGTCTCTATCTTCACCTTATTTTAACCTCAGTCTCCACACCAAAGCCTCACAAGCCACAGCCTCAGTACTCACCTTCAAATGTCCTCTCAAAGACAGCTCTTCACACCAACACACAGCCTCTCCCAACACCCATGCTCTACCTCCCATTCTTCTTAATGGCTGCTGTGCCTCTCAAAGAGTCATGCAAATGACTCCTTTACAAATGACCCATTGCTGCTCTGTCCTGCTCTGCCTCCGGGCTGGAAACCTACTCCCTCAGCTGCACCAACGGGTCCTGTTTAAAAAGTCCCGTTGCTGTTCTGTTCTGCTCCGCCTCCGGGCTGCAAACTGACTGATAGCACAAGGGAGCCATGTTACTCGATGAGTTAAATCAAGGTTGATCCTGCGCTGAGGAGCTATGTGACTTGATGAGTTAAATCAAGGTTGATTCAGCTCCGTATGCCGCATCTGCTGGCTTCAAGCCAGTTCTCCCAAACACATCACACATCCAAACAGTTCTTGCAACACATCTTCAATTGTTTTCATTTATGGGATCTATCAGCAATAAAAATAAGGAAACATAGACATTTTGGAAATGTGTAGGAAGGAACTGAAGAAGATGCAGGTTTATACCAAAGATAGACACCAAATGCTAGAGTAACTAAACGGGACAGGCAGCATCTCTGGAGAGAAGGAATGGGTGACGTTTCGGGTCGAGTCTGAAGAAGGGTCTTGGCCAGAAATGTCACCCATTCCTTCTCTCCAGAGATGCTGCCTGTCCCACTGAATTACTCCAGCTTTTTGTGTCTATCTTCATAATTGCATTCACGTACTGGACCCAGGGCAGGTCATCTGAGATGTTACTATTATTATCATCAAAAAAGCAATAGAAGAAAGCATTGAAACCTACAAAATTCTTACACGGATCAACCTGCTCCAGATGAGGAGTCCAGAATCAGGGATTAAGTCAGAATAAGGAATAGGTTAGGACTGTGATGACGAGAGATTTCTTTATCCAAAGGTTAACCTTCGGAATTCTCCACCACAGAATTCATTTGAGACCAAATCAATAAATGTATTCAAGAAAAACTTGAATGTACTTCTTAACACTTAAGGCATCAAAGAATATAGAGATTAAGCAAGAGGGCACTGATTTTGGATGATTAACTGTCATTGTCCATGGTTGCAGCCAGCTTGAAGGGCCGAATGGCCTCTTCCTGCTCCTGATGCCTATGTTAGATACAAAATGCTGGAGTAACTCAGCAAGGAAGGCAGCCTCTCTGGAGAGAAGGAAATGTTGACGTTTCGGGTTGAGACCCTTCTTCGGACTCGACTCGAAACATCACCCATCCCTTCTCTCCAGAGAGGCTGCCTGACTTACTCCAGCATTTTGTGTCCATCTTTGGTTTTGAACCATCATCTGCAGCATTCCTACACATTTCCTAATGCCTATGTTTCCTTATTTTTATTATTGATAGTTCTCATAAATGGTCAAATATCATCCAGATTCTTCACGCAGAGTGATCACAGTGTGAATGGATCGCTGGGCAGGGTAACAGAGGGAAGATTGTGATGCTGTTTGAGAGACTGATGATGGTGTGGGTGGGAGGAGGGAAAGTCTATGAATGTGTTAACCGGGCATGAGTGTGCTGATGATGCATTTGGGAGAACTGGCTCAAAGCCAACAGACGCAGCATGCTGAGCCGAATCAACCTTGATTTAACTCATCAAGTAACAGAGCTCTCTTGTGTTATCAGTGGCAGGACCCAGGATAATGCCAGCAACACTCGCAGTTTTGGCTCAGAAACTCAGATCGGATTTTTATTTTGCGAAGTCTAGCTGCAAGGAAAGGGTGTCGAGCAGAATTCTCTGTGGTGCAAATACTGCTGAAACAGACTAAAGAACTGAATAAGAATGTATGGAGTTGCCTGCTCAGAATAACAATCTGTCTCATCCACTGGCATTAACACTGAGAGAATTATTTTCCAGTTCCATACATAATGGGGATTGAAAAAAATATCTTGCAAGTGGAGTAACCATGTGATTGATAAGGATTCCCAATACAATGTGCAAGGCATTGGTGGGACCACAGTGGATAGGCCAGGATGTTTTACACTGGAGGTGACCTTGCAGTGAATTGTAAAATCGTGAAGGGCATAGACAAGGAAAAGTGACACAGTCTTTTTCCCAGGGTAGGGGAGTCAAAAACAAGAGGCCATAGGTTTTAGGTGAAAGGAGAAAGATTTATAAGGGACCTGAGGGGCAATTTTTTCACACAGAAAACAGTGCCTGTATGGAAAGAGATGCCAAAAACGTGGCGCTCCCGTTGGAGCGGCGCAGCCCGAGGGAGGAACGGCACTCACGTGAGGGCGATCCGGCTAGGGGCTGGAACGATGCTCCGGTGGCTGGGACGGCGTTCTGGCGGCAGTGACCTGAGTCCGGGGTTCAGCTGCGGGCCAGCGGCTGCGTCCGCCGGACTGGAGGGCGGCAGCTTCGACCACCCTGGGCCGCGGTGTTTGAGCTGGCCCGTTTGCGGGGTTCGGTGAGCCGCGGGACTGTTTGTGCCATCGCCCGGTGGGGTATCGCCTCAGCGCAGAGGGAGAAGAGGAGGGAAGAGACTGCAGCCCTAAGATTTTGGCTCCACCACAGTGAGGAGGTGCTTGGAGGACTCATTGTGGTGGATGTTAATTTGTGTTTGTTGTTGTTTATTATTGTATTATTGTATGTGTGACTGCAGGCACGAAATTTTGTTCAGACCGTAAGATCTGAATGACAATAAAGGAAATTCTAATTTTAATTCTAATTCTAATTCAAAGGAAGTGGTTGTCGCGTATAATTATGATATTTAAAAAGACACTTGGGCAGATACACGGATACGTAAGGTTCAGAGT
This sequence comes from Leucoraja erinaceus, assembly GCF_028641065.1. Classification (NCBI taxonomy): domain Eukaryota; kingdom Metazoa; phylum Chordata; class Chondrichthyes; order Rajiformes; family Rajidae; genus Leucoraja; species Leucoraja erinaceus. The sequence continues at coordinate 21,692,206 of NC_073384.1, forward strand.
GACATGGGCCAGGCATGGGTTAGTAGGACTGGCTCGATTAGGCAACATAGTCAGAATGGAAGAAAGACACAAAATGCTGGAGTAACTCAACGTGTCAGCTGGCATCTCTGGACAGAAAAAATAGGTGACGTTTCGGGTCAAGACCCTTTTCAGATTGAGAGTTAGCGGAGATGGGGAAAAAAACATGGACATGTTGGTCCAAAGGGACTGTTTTGGTGGTATGTATCTCTATGAATCCATAACAATCACTGGAACACACTGCCTGACTGGGTAGTGGAGGCAAGTACTCTCACAGAAGTTAAGATGCAGCTAGACAAGCATATATGTCACCAAGGCGTAATAGACTACGGACCAACGGCAACTCGGTGTGATGGGACCACCATGAGGGGGCGGGGGGGGGGGGGGGGGGGGGAATGGAGGACAATGACATGACATGGGGGGGCCGCTGTGGGGGAGGGGGTAGAACAATGGACAATGTAGACCCGGCGTGGGGGGACTGCCATGAGGGGGGTGGGGTTGGGGGGGGTGGGGGGGGGGGGGGGGGGGGGGGGGGGGGGGGGGGGGACAAAAGAGGACCTGGTACGGATTCTACAATACAATACAATACAATTTATTTGTTATCATTTGAACCTCTTGAGGTTCAAACGAAATTTGATTTCTGTAGTCATACACACAAGATATAGAACCAAGACACAACACAATTTACACAAACATCCATCACAGTGAATCTCCTCCTCACTGTGTATACTTTGTAACTTTGCCAGCGCCCTTTATGTGGCGACTATTGCATACCTTGGCTATGCAAGTGAAGTGTTTCACTGTGACTTGTCACATGTGACAATAGTGTTCATTCATTCAATAAATAATTAATTCATTTATTCATTCTTTCACCTAATGCTGGTAAATGGGATTATTGCAGATGGGTACTCGATTGTCAACATAGACATGATGGGCCAAAGGGCATGTTTTCATGATGTAAGGCTCTTTGGCTCTAGTCAGTGCGAACACAACTTGGAAGCCATCCAAGTGGGATTACAAAAGTTTGAAGTGAAGGAAGCTATTCCTTTTAGCAGATTATTGAATGATGAGAGAACATTTTTCAATAATACTATAAATTAATAATCAGTAGTACTCGGTAACCAATCCACAATAGTGCAAAAGTGAAATACATAGTGCAACCAAAAGAGAATCTGTCGTAGGTCATAGTTGTTGAGGTAGGATTACAATTGTAGTGTAGTGCACAAGAGTCTGATGGTTGCTGGGAAGAAGCTATTTTTGAACCTGAAGATCACAGTTTTCAAGTTTGTGTACCTTCTTCCCGATGGTAGCAGCGAGATGAGAGCATAGCCAGGATAATGATCCTAGTTGCCTTTTTGACAACCCTCCACCTGTAGAACCCTTCGATGGTCATCCAGGTGGCATCGCATTGTGTTCACAAGGTCGGTAAACTTGATGGAGTCATTTAAAACATTGAAAGGTTCAAAAGATTATAAACTATTTCCGTCAGGGGAACTCAAGGACTTTGAAGCAATATTAGAGCAAAGGGCATTTAGTAGGAAAATCACAAGGCATGCCAGATATCTAGAATTCTATCCGCCAAAAAAACATGGATGCTGGAAGAAAATTGGTGCTTGAAAATGTATTAAATAAGGGCATTAAACCATAAAGGACAGAGGCAAACAGATTGAGTTGAAATTCAGATTAGCCCTCAGATTCGATGGCCTACATGACATCTTGTTCCTCTGCTTCCATGCTGCCCATTCCTCTCAAAGAGTAGACAGTACTAAAAGTGCCAAGGGAGCTAAGCGCAGAGGGGGGCAACATGGAAGGTTGTTCCAACATCAGTAGCTCTTCATTTCATAGGCTTGGTCATTTTAACAAAAGCTCTGAAGATGCAAAAATATTAAACGACATTGATTTTATAGTTAATTTATTTGAGAGATACAGCACAGAAACAGGCCCTTCGTCCCACCGAGTTCACGCTGAACAGCGATGCCCATCCACAAGAACTATCCTACATACTAGGGACAATTTACAATATTTACCGAAGCCAATAAACCTACAAACCTGTACGTCTTTGGAGTGTTGGAGGGAACTGAGCACTGAGGAAAAACCCACGTAGTCACGGGGAGAACCCGGACACTTGGAGAACCTGCAGTCTCTGCCGATGTGAGGCAGCAACTCTACCATTACCCCTGTTGGTAATTTGGAGTTAACGTTTAGTTGAAATTACCAGTTCTGACCCAACTTCCTTCAAAAAGGTTGCCAACAGATAATCTTTGCATCTATAACAATGAACCTCTATGTTTCTTCAAAGAAAAATAAATACCATTGTCCAAGTTTTTCAGCAAAATTTCAATTTAACTAGTTCAAGAGGACTTTCAGCCAAGTAGATGGCATCTATTCAGGGAAACTCTTCTTAAGATTATCTGTTGAGTACGAAGAAGGGTCCCAACCCAAAATGTTGTATATCCATGTTTTCTAATTATGCTGTCTGGAGTTATTCCAGCACATTGGGACTTTTTTTTATAAACCAGCATTTGCAGTTCCTTGTTTTTACTCTGATGAATCTGTGGAATTCTTTGCCACAGAAAGCTGTAGAGGCAAGGTTTGTGGATACTAGACTAAGTGGGACCCGTTGGGTCCCATGTTCTCACGGGTGGGCAGGTCCACTAACGCAATATTGGTGGCCAGTGGGGGGGGGGGGGCACGGGTTATTGATAGGGGACGATCAGCCATTATCACAACGAATGGCGGTTCTGGCTCGAAGGGTCAAATGGCCTCCTCCTGCACCTATTTTCTATGTTTCTATGTTTCTATGACAGTGCCTGAACCCCTCTGTCAGTGGCAGAGAATTCCACAGACTCACCACTCTCTGTGAGAAAAGGTGTTTCCTCGTCTCCGTACTAAATGGCTTACTCCTTATTCTTAAACTGTGGTCCATGGTTCTGGACTCCCCCAACATCGGGAACATGTTTCCTGCCTCTAGCGTGTCCAAGTCCTTAACAATCTTACATGTTTCAATGAGATATCCTCCCATTCTTCTAAACTCCAGAGTGTACAACCCCAGCTGCTCCATTCTTTCAGTATATGACAGTCCCGCCATCCCGGGAATTAAACCTTGTAATCCTACGCTGCACTCCCTCAATAGCAATAATGCCCATCCTCAAATTAGGGGGGCAAAATTGCACACAATACTCCAGGTGTGGTCTCACTAGGGCTCTGTACAACTGTAGAAGGACCTCTTTGCTCCTATATTCGATTCCTCTTGTTATAAAGGCCATCATGCCATTCGCTTTCTTCACTGCCTGCTGTACCTGCATGCTTACTTTCATAGATTGATATACAAGGACCCCCAGATCCCATTGTACTTCCCCTTTTCCCAACTTGACGCCATTTAGATAGTAATCTGCCTTCCTGTTTTTGCTACCAAAGTGGATAACCTCACATTTATCTGCATTAAACTTCATCTGCCATGCATCTGTGCACTTCCCCAACCTGTCCAAGTCACCCTGCATTCTCATAGCATCCTCCTCACAGTTCACACTGCCACCCGGCTTTGTGTCATCTGCAAATTTGCTAATGTGGACTTTCAGTGGGGGGCGACCATTGACACCACAGTCAAAAAGACACAACAGAGGATGTACTTCCTACGGCAGCTGAGGAAGCACAATCTGCCACAGGCAATGATGGTCCAATTCTACATGGCCATCGTAGAGTCTGTTCTCACCTTCTCCATCATGGTCTGATTTGGCTCAGCAACCAAGCACGATACCTGGAGGCTGCACTGAATCGTCCGATCAGCAGAGAAGGTTATTGGCTGCAACCTTCCCTCCATTGATCAACTGCACACTGCAAGGGCCTGGAAGCGAGCAGGCAAGATCATCTCTGACCCCTCTCACCCTGGCCACAAACTCTTAGAATCACTTCCATCTGTAAGGCGACTCCGGATTGTCAAAGCTGCCACAGCCAGAAATAGAAACAGTTTTTATCCACGAGTAGTTGCTCTACTCAACAGCCAAAAATCTGTAGCCTCTCTTTGATCTGGTATTTGTTGGTTCACATGCTTGATCAATGGTGTTTTATCATTAATGTTTTATTATTATTAATGTTTAGTGTTTTCTGAGTCATTTGTAACTGTCACTGTATGTCATGTTGTTACTTGTGGGCAGAGCACCAAGGCAAATTCCTTGTATGTGAATACTTGGCCAATAAACTTACTTACTTACTTACTTATCTAAAATGAATATACAGTCAAATTACCACCACCAACAGCCATTTGTAGTGCTTCACTTCAAAGCAACCATCACCACCAACAGCCATTTGCAGTGCTTCACTTCAAGCCAACCACATTTTCATTTTTGAACCATATTAAGGGCACTCAAGGTCAGTAAAACCACACTTACAGTTTAGTAGACATGTGTTCAGTGTTATTCACAGCTCAGACTGAGAGACGTGACCCTCTCACTCCCCCATCTCGCAGAGATTGCCTGTGGCACTCAACACTTCCGGGTTTTAGTCCCTCAGGAGAGAGAATCTCAACATTTTTTATACACTAATAACTCTTTTATTTGTCATAGATGTGAAAAATCCTCTTGTCCTGCACAGCGGAGGGGGACTCTGAATAAGATGGCCAAATATCACAGCCGTAAGTGGCAGCGTTTTTTCTAAAATCAATATACAGAACAACAGGAAGTGGTCAAGATCAAACTTTTAGTAATATAGATATTTAAGGCAGAGATAGATAGATTCTTGATTAGTACGGGTGTCCGAGGCTCTGGGGAGAAGGCAGGAGAATGGGGTTATGAGGGAGAGATAGATCAGCCATGATTGAATGGCAGAGTAGACTTGATGGACAGAATGGCCTAATTCTACTCCTATCACTTCTGATCTTTTTATCATGATCGCACCAAAGGTTTTTATGTAGACCTTCAACAGATGAACCTACTAGATGTAAGTGAGATGCATCTCTCGGCTAGGGTTTGGGAAATGGACAGGCTGACAGGACAAGAGATATAGAAATGAAATGAAGAGCAAGTTCTTCACTCAGAATGGGATGAATCTTGAGAATTCTCTCTCACAGAATGAAGTGGAAACCAAGTTACTGAATATACTTAAGAAGGAATTAGATAGGTTTTTCCATGCAAAAAACATCAATTTTGCATTGGCGTTGGTTTATTAATGTCAGGTGTATTGAGATATAATGCAAATCTTTGTTTCTTCAGTTTGCGTACTATTAGTTACAGTGATACAATTCATGAATATCATACCAGACATAAATACTGTAACGGGTATAGCTTGGTCTCAATAGCAGCACAGAATCAGGCAGGTATAATTGGTAATGAACTTTATTACGATACTGTAGCACAGAGTAGTAACCCAGGAATGGGTACACCGTACTCACACAGAGGCTCAGGATTGAGCGAGGGTTCCAAAGAGGGGCAGGCAGGAGATGTAGTCGGGGTAGCGGAAGGTCCGGTAACCAGGAGATCCAACACACGATGCAAACAAACCAGCGAGGGACAGATGAAAGGAGAGTCGAAGCCAGGCAGGAAGTCGAGGAGCTGTTGCAGGGATACACCAAACAGCCCAGGAGAGAGGCAGACAGAAACCAGGAGGTACGGGATGAAGGCCGTGGTCGCGGACAGAAGGCTGAGGTGATATCCGGGAAGACGACAGGACGGAATGGTTAGGGGCAGGCAGGTTCGAATCCGTGTAGGCAGTCGGGAAATCGCTGGAGAGTCTTGCATGAATGCTGAGAACAATCTGGCACTGTGTGAACGGTGAGCAGAGTCTATAAACCGGGTTAATAGGTGATCAGAGGCAACTGAGTGCAACAGGTGAGGAGAGTTGGGTTGGTGAGAGGGGAGTGGCAGGCAGGCAGGCAGGTGAAGAGAAGGAGGGACCGGTGGAAAAGTACTGGGAGGTGAAGTGAATGAGAATGAGGAGAGGGCAGACTGTGACAGAATACAATCAAACCATACTTAAGTTTTCTCTGTGGATTGTCACCTTGTCGTGGTGGAGAAGCTTGTCGTGGTGGAGAAGCCAATCTCTCCTCCTTATTATCCGGATTGTACAAGTTCATTCTGCATCTGGTGACCCTCGCATGCTCTTGCCAGCACAACAATCCATGCCTGTGACAGTGTCTGTCCCATTTTCGCCTGTGCCACAGTCTCCTGCTTCGACCCCAGAGGCGTTTGTCCACTCCCCCACGGTGGTGAAATCACCAACTCTGTCCCCAGAGAAGAGGAATGGAGATGGCCTCTATCGTACCCGTGCCGTTCGAGTTAGCAGGCCGGTTGTGAAGTATCCAGACTATGTTTGACTTTACATTCATCTGTCATCGGTTGTGAAATTTGCCTGCTACGTCTGATCATGGGTGCCTGTTACACTTACATGTGACACCTCACAACATGGCCTGGGTGTTGCATGCCTTCAGTATGATGGCCATGGCAATAAGCCTGTCACCTATGCCTCGCGCACCATGTCTGACACAGAACAACTATACGCCCAAATCGAAAAGGAATTACTAGCGGTTGTTTTTGCCTGCAAAAACTCAACAATTTCATCTTTGGTTGCACAGTTACAGTTGAAACCAACCACCAACCACCAACCTCTTATCAGCATTTTCAATAAACCTATCCATAACTCTCCAGCGCGCCTACAACGGATGCTACAGCAACTTCAAAAATATGACATCGTCCTCACCGACAAACGTGGAAAGGATATGCACCTGGCAGACACTCTTTCACGTGCACCTTGGAAAACCTGCGATAATCTGCCCTCGCAGGATGATGACTTTATCGTGATGTCCGTATCCTTCATCCCTTCATCATGGATGGAGGACTTAGTTGACCACACTGCCACCGACAAGACCCTACGGTCCCTAACCTCTGTCATTAAGCGTGGCTGGCCCAGTCCAACCTTTCTTCCCTGTTCGGGACGAATTAGTGCTACAAGACGGGATTGTGTTTTTAAAAAAAAAAAAATTGTATTTGTTATTAGAAGCAATGTACAGTAGTATAAACTGTGGAATATGACAAAATACATTTACTGTGCATCTTAAATTTTAAATTTAACAAGAAAGAAGTAGAGCAAGAGAGAAAGAGCGAGAAAGAGAGAAAGTGAAAGAAATAGTGATGTGTAAACCCCTAGACTACCGAATAGTGCAGTCCAGGAGTGAACGAGTAAAAGCCTATAGAAGAGTATGAAGGTAAAAACCAAAAAGAAAAAGAAAAAAAAAAAGTGACCCTTACGTGTTGATATACCTGCTTCATTTCTCACCACACCCATCACCCTGTTCGTGAATCAGTTTAATTCCAGAGTTGTGTTGCACCATGTAGACGGGATTGTTTTAAAAGGACACAAGGCTGTGGTTCCTGCTTCGTTGCATCACCGGTATTTTGACACTGTACATGCAGGACACCCAGGAGCTGAAGCCACTGTTTCACGGGTGAAAAGCATGTTTTACTGGCCTGGCATGGCCAAATACATCAACGACAATGTGGCAGCTTGTGCTGTGTGCAATAGCATGGCACCTCATGAACAAAAGCGACCTGTGGGGCTGCTGAGAAAATCATCCTGTATCTGCACTCCCTTGGTCTACAGTGGCAGCTGATTTATTTGAGTGGCACAGCAAGCAGTACTAGGTGCTCGTGGATTCGTATTCAGGGTGGTTCGACATTGATTTTCTCAGCAGCCCCACTTCCAGCGACGTGATTTCGAAATTATCTCGTCATTTTTCAATCCATGGATCTCCAGGCAAGCTGTTGACGGACAATGGCAGCCAGCTCATCAGCCAACAATTCAGAGAGTTTGCCAGATGCTGGAATTTTCACCACATCACCAGCAGCCCTGAATATCCACAATCTAATGGGCTGGCTGAACGGGCTGACCGAAGTGTGAAACAACTCATGGAGCGCTCTCACAGGGCCAAATCTGACGTATTCCTGGATTTGCTTACGCAACATTTCCCGTGACCCTGCCTTGGGTTCCCCTGCTCAACGATTATTGTCAAGGGAGACCCATACCCCATTGCCCGTCGCAGACCAAACGTTAATCCCACATGTATTTCCACCTGAGGATATTCTAACCAGGTTACGACAGAAGCGTGACATTAAAAAAAAGTGGTTCGACAAGACGTGCAGGCCTCTGCCGCCATTGACCAAAGGACAGGTGGTCTGCTTACAGACTGACAAAAGCCTTGACCGTGTTGGGGTGATTTCTGATCTAGCTTCGGAGCCACGCTCGTACATTGTTAGAGCCGATGGCGGCACCTACCGAGGAAATAGACAACATCTTCTGCCTGTGAAGGAGCCAATCCCTCCTCCTTATTATCCGGATTGTACAAGTTCATTCTGCATCTTGTGTTCCTCGCATGCTCTTGCCAGCACAACAATCCATGCCTGCGACAGTTCCTCTGTCTGTCCCATCTTCGCCTGCACCACAGTCTCCTGCTTCGACCCCAGAGGCTTTGGTCCACTCCCCCATGGTGGTGAAATCACCAACTCTGTCCCCAGAGAAGAGGAATGGCGATGGCCTCTATCGTACACGTGCCGGTCGTGTTAGCAGGCCGGTCGTGAAGTATCCAGACTATGTTTGACTTTACATTCATCTGTCATCGGTTGTGATTTTTGCTTTGCTTAGTTATGGGTATACAGTGTTTTTGATTCTTTAAGGGGGGGATGCAGATTAGTGGCTCATGTTATGATTCATGTTTTTGTAGTTATGCCCACTTACTTATTAGTGTCGCGGTCTACTGCACTCCACAGTCTGAAGTGAACTCTCAAGTGAGAGCTTGTAGTTGTTTATTCTAAATAAACAGTGTATAACCTGACATGATGCGAGGTCTTTATTATTACAAGAACTCCAAACCAACACGACCTGAGATCCTGAGAGCGATGCCGTCTGGAGCTATGCTCCTGATAGGGCCACCCATGGCGGTAAGGTCGAGGGGGAGGTCTCTGACAAAGAACAATCCAACCAAGACCTCAACGGTGGAACAGGCAGAGGACGATGGCTGACCTTAATGGAGTGTCTCAACGGCTGGGAAGGTGGATGAAGGCTGCAGCAAAAAAGGGTCTCTGGTCATCTTGGACTCCATGCCACTGGATCCCGACCCAGAACTGTCAAGGACCGTGGGGTGGCTGTCTGTGTACCAGTCTCCCCACGTTAAACAAAGTCACACACAGTCGTCCTCCATATAGGGAATAGCACCCTGGAGACACCTATGGTCAGCCATGACTGAAGGGGGCCGAAGAAGAAGGTACTTAAGTGTAAAAGGTGGTGCAAAAAGGAATGCAAGCAGAGTGCAGAATATAGTGTGGCAGCTACAAAGGAAAAATGGAGACTTGAGGAGAGAGTGTGATTTATTGTTAGGATAGAAGGTCATTCTTGATTTGACTGAAGGCTGATGTGGGCTCATAGGTTCAAAGTCCTATTCCTGCTCTATTTCTATGTTTTTATGTTATAAATATGCAAATAAGGGACAGGAAAAGGCAACAACACCTCAGGCCTGCTTTGCAATTTGCAAAGTCTCGGCCTGATGTGATTGCAACACAACTCCACAGTCCCACCTTTCCCCGTTAACTGATAACAAACCATTAGAATCAGAATCAGAATCGTTTTGTCATTTGAACATAAGTTCAAACGAAATTACGTTTCTGCAGTCATAACAACAACAACAAAAAAACACACACAATTACACAATTCCACACAAACATTCATCACAGTGATTCCCCAAACACCTCCTCACTGTGATGGAAGGCAAAAGTCTTATCTCTTCCCCGTTCTCTGTGCCCATTCCTCTCCCACAGTCAAGCAGCCAAACTGCTGCATCGAGCCGATTGAGGCTCATGATGTTAGATGTTAGAGCCCCCCCCCACCGGAGGGCAATGGTAAGTTCCGCGGCCGTTTAAGCCGCGCCGGGCGATGTATGGCACCGCTCCGGGTCGATTTAACCCACTCGATTCGGGCGGGCAAAGTTTGCCGTTGCGGGAGCTCCGAAAAGCGGTCTCCCACTAGGGACCCGCGAGCTCCCGATGTTGCCGTCCACAGGGCCTGCAGCTGAAGTCTCCAAGCTCCGAAGTCAGGTCGCAGCCGCGTGCCACCACAGCGCTCCGCACTCCGAAGTCGGCCAGCTCTGCGATGGTGAGTCCGCAGGCTCCACGACTGGAGCCCCTGGTCGATTCCGGTTGGAGGCTGCCGGCTCCACGATGTTAGGCCCAACGACAACGGACTCTCAACAAGGAAAAGTCAGGTCCCCATACAGGGAAGAGATTAAAAAGTCCCCCTCCCCCTCCCCCACATATGCACAGCTAAAAATAATATAAAAACTAAAACCAAGACATTCACTTTACAGGACGAAAAGAAAGATGGACTGCGGAGGCCGCTGCCGACAGGCGCCACCATCTTGTACAGATCTTTTTTTTTGCAAGGAGATACAAGGAGATGCAAGGTGGGTATCCAAAAGCTCGGTGAGAAAGACAACCTTTAAGGAGCATCTTAAAGTAAGAGAGAGGGGTAGAGAGAATGTGAAGGAAGGAATCCCTAAGTCTTGGGGCAGTAGCTGAAGGCACAGCCTCTGTTGGGGAGAGACTGGTCCAGATATCAGGATGCTGGAAGTTGTTGGATGGGGATTTTAAGGAGGTTACGGGTACAAGGATAGCGAAGAGATAGTGATGTTGACACAATGGTGGGAATGTGAGAATCAAGGCTACTTTACCTCAGGTTACACAAAAAAGCTGGAGAAACTCAGCGGGTGCAGCAGCATCTATGGAGCGAAGGAAATAGGCAACGTTTCGGGCCGAAACCCTTCTTCAGAACCTTCAATTCTCCAGCATCTGCAGTTCCCTCTTAAACTACTTTACCTCAGGTTGTGTGTGTTCGTGTGCACAGGTCTCAGTGCAGTTTTGGGCACAGATGGCAGAGTCTTGATCAACCTGTTTAGCTGTTGGGAGCAATGACACTGAGCTATCATTCTGCCATGCGTCCCTATTCCTCTCTTTGTCGTAGTCTTACTACAACCATCCAGCAAGCAATCTCCATATTTCCATACACATAGAAGGCTAACAAAGTCTTACCTTGAGCAAAGCAGCATTTGGCCCGTCAAGTCTATACCGGCTCAGAGAACAGCCCCATTCCCCATCAATTTTTGCTGTGACTTTGTCTTCTGATATTCTCAAGAATCGCACTACCCATCGACACTATACCGACAATTTACAGTGGCCAATTAACCTACCTATCTGCATGCTGCCTCGGGAAAGCAGCCAGCATGATCAAGGACCACTTACTCCACAGTCATTCTCTCTTCTCTCCGCTCCCACTGGATACAGAGGCTTGAAAACATGAACCCCCAAATACTGGAACAGCTACTTCTACTGAATGATCCTCCCATAAGCTAGGTGTGGAGGCTTGATCTCCAAACCTTTCTCATTGTGGCCCTTGCATTTTTTATTACCTGCATTTTCTCTGAAGCTGTAAGAATATATTCTGCACTCTGGTATTTTTCCCTTTGCCCTACCTCTTGTATGACTTGATAGCACTCATGTAGAGCATGATTTGACTGGATAGCATGCAAACACATTTTTTCACTCTTTTGCACACTTTTTCACTCTCTTTCCCATTTTTACACTCATGTGACAATAATAAACCAAACCAAAAAGCCTTTCAAAATAACCAACTGTCCTCCTCTCAATATTTTCTACCTTGGGTATTAATGCCTGATATGTACACTATACATTGAGGAACTATTGGGTCACATGATACAATTATTAAAGAGATACCAAGCCATTATTATATCAACCGTATATCTTTACAAGGATTTTGCCAAGTCTGAGCTACGGGAGAGGTTGAGCAGGCTGGGACTCTATTCCTTGGAGAGCAGGAGGGTGAGGGGTGATCTTATAGAGGTGTATAAAATCATGAGAGGAACGAATCAGGAAAACTCACCGAGTCTCTTGCCCAGAATAGGCGAATTGAGAATCAGAGGACATAGGTTTGAAGTGAAGTGGGGGAAAAAAAATTGACACAATAAAGGTGGTGTGTGTAATAGAACGAGCTACCAGAGGAGGTAGTAGAGGCAGGGACTATCCCAATGTTTAAGATGCAATAAGACAGGTGCATGGATAGGACAGGTTTGGAGTGATATGGGCTAAATGTAGGCAGGTGGGACTAGTGTAGATGGGACATGTTGGCCGGTGTGGGCAAGTTGGGCCACAGGGCCGGTTTGCACGCTGTATGATTCTGTGACTCTATAACAACAGTTTTTATAAATGAGCCATCCACTAACAAGCAGTGTTCATGGATGCAGGCAGCAGCACACTGTGTAGAAGGAAAAACAAACTTGTTTGCATTGATGTGTAATAATATTTGGCTTTGATCAATACCCAGCAGTTAATTAGCGAATAGCTCAGCATCTGTGGGAAGAGAATGTGATGTGGCCCTGACACTCACCCTTCGCGGCGATGAGTTGCATGATTTTAATTAAAATGTATTTACATTTACACATATCAGCGATGGATCACTTGCTGCTTTAGGCAGCTCTGAAGCAGTTGTGAAGATACTTAACGGTGATGTTGTATCCAATTCTGTTATCATGAAGGACTCTCCTACGTTTATAATCACATCTCAACTTGTACACAAAGCACACCCCTTGCTGCAAAACCCAGTATTCTATTATCTTTATGAAACCCACACGGTCCCATGGAGATCATGCAAACTTCACATGGACAGTACCAGAGGTCAGAATTGAACCAGGGTCTCTGGCGCTGAGCTGTGAGCTAATGAGCTGCACCACTGCACTGCCTGTGTGGCCCAGAATGTATTTCACCCTCCTGCTCAGCTCCTGCACACATCAAGAAGGGTTCTGACCCGAAACGTCACCTACCCATGTTCTCCAGGGTTGCTGCCTGACCCGTTGTGTTACTCCAGTATTTTGTGCCTATCTTTGGTATAAACCAGCATCTACAGCTCGTTGTTATTACATTCACAGAATTCAAAATGGTTGTATAATATGTTGGCCTGGATGGATGTTGTATTTGGCCTTTCAAGTCTATACCACCAATGGTGTCTGTAGATCAGCCCTACTTGTCTGAAGTGGTCACTGGCCTATATTAAAACAATATGCTCATCAATTTATTTATTATTGAATGATATATTAATGGTTTTAATTAATTAAAAGTTGTGTTTTCAAGTAAACATATTGCTTTCTTTATATATTTATTAAGTATTTTATTATTGAAATGCATTTAAGTTCCTTATAAAAATCCTTGAATATTAGAACAGTCTGGAGTTGAGTCAGGCAGAGTGAAATACAGAGCCTCAAATTCCACCTCCCAAAGGCTTATTTGCCTCTCACAGCCCAGCCCAAGAGTACAGGTAGTTTTGATGCACCGTGTTTATATAACGCTAATTAGTTGTAAAGTGATTGACGAGTTTGATAATTGTCTTTTAATTATAGAGGCTGAATTGGTTATAATGCAATTTCTATCAGGAACTAGATAGGAACTATCAGGGTGGCACGGTGGCGCAGTGGTAGAGTTGCTTACAGCACCAGCACCACTGTACCTTGTTAGTGTATTGGATTTTATAACTAAAGAACACAAAGACACATCAATACAATAAAATATGAGCAAGATTACAGTTGCACAGCGATTGCCTTACAGCTCCAGATTGCCGAGTTGTTGCCTTACAGCTCCAGAGACCCGGGTTCGATCCTGACTACAGGTGCTGTCTGTATGGAGTTTGTATGTTCTCACCGTGACCTGCGTGGGTTTTCTCCGGGATCTCCGGTTTCTTCCCATGCCACAAAGAAGTACTGATTTCTACACTAATTGGTTTGGCAAAATTGCAAATTGTCCCTCGTATGTGTAGGATCGCTGGTCGCCACGGACTTGGTGGGCCGAAGGGCCTATTTCTGTGCTGTATCTCTAAGCTAAACTAAACTAAACTAAACTAAACTAAACTAAACTAAACTAAACTAAACTAAACTAAACTAAATTAAACTAAATTAGAGCACCACTTCAAAGTTACTCTGGAGATTGACATGCCATAAAAAAAGCTGTCTTGGAAATATAGCAGTCCAGGGAAAAGAAACTGTTGCCGTCTGTTCTGAATCTTCTCAGATGCCAAGATTTGCAGATATACTTTTGTGATCACCTCATCAGTGTGAGTGGATCGGTTTAGGTTGCTGGTGATAGGAATCGCCAGCACGCTTGAAGCTGTTGGCGATCTCTGCAGGAGTCCCGGTGTTGAGGACAGGGTTGTGTTCACTCTCTTCGGTCAACAACTGTTATTTTCAACTTGTTGCCATTCAGGGCTAGGTTAGACACAAAGTGCTGGAGTAACTCAACGGGTCAGGCAGCATCTCTGGAGTAGATTTTGGGTTGGGCCCGTTCTTCAGACTGCAGGTAGAGGGGAGGGAACTGGAGGTAGGAAAAGGCCCTCCAAGAGGAGGAGGGCCGGTGGAGAGGGGAGAAGAGGTGCTGAAGATCTTCACCCAGTATATACCAGTTTATCTTTGGTATATACCAGCAACTGCAGTTCCTTTCTATCACATTAAGTGCTAGGTTGTTGTTCTGATGCGAGGTTCCGAATCTCTTTCCTGTGGTCACAGTGAAAACACAAGAACACAAGAAAATAAAAGCAGGAGTCGGCCTCTCAGCCCCTCAAGCATGCCCCCTCCCCATTCACATTGACTATGATTATGGTTGATGTATGCCTCAATCCCTCAAACTTTCAAATACAGCGTACCTCAGCATTTCTACAGTTAACAAGATAAAAACTAAATATGACTAAATAAAACTAAAGTGCTTAAGAAACAAGTTTTTATCAGAAGATAGACACAAAAAGCTGAAGTAACTCAGGCCGAGGCCCTTCTTGAGTCTGAAGAAGAGTCTCGACCTGAAACGTCATCTGTTCCTTTTCTCCAGAGATGCTGCCAGTAATGTTGAGTTACTCCAGCATTTTGTGTCTGCCTTCGGTGTAAACTAGCATCTGCGGTTCCTTCCTGAACAAGATTTTGTCAATTTTGTCAGCAGTTCATGTTAGGGCACATCTAGGGACACAGCCTCTCCATAGCGCAGGGGTAGACATTAGTTATTCATCTCCACCTGAAATGTATTTAACTATCTGGCCTCCGTCACCCTCTGCGCAAAGAATTACCGAGATTCACCTGAGAAAAGAAAGTGCTAAATCCACACAGACAGCATTGGACGTCAACATCTAACCCGGGTCACTGGAGCTGTAAGCCAATAGTTCTTCCAACTGCACCACTGTGATTCAGAATCAGGGAAGGCAATTGGCAGTGTTGAGCTATTTTCGCAGTCAGACGATTCCACACATGCTTTTATCCCCAATTCACCTTTATGAAAGAGATTGATAGATAAGTATTCAGACTTACACAACTCCAATAAAGTGTTTCCCTCTAAACTTCTGTCATGTATCATTCATGTCTTATTGCTGAACCTTACTAAAAACTGAGCGCTGAGGGTATTGCAGAGGAGGACTCAATGGATTTGACTGCCAAACTTCTCTGTTTCTTAGCCATATAAAAATTAATCTGTTCTTTGTTCATTATTGAAAGGGTTTCTGCCTGAATGCCTGTCATGCACTGATCTATCACATGTGTAGGAAAGAATTACAGATGCTGGTTTACAACAAAGATAGACACAAAATGCTGGAGTAACTCAGCGGAACAGGCAGCATCTCTGGACAGGAATGGGTGATGGAGTTGAGACCCTCTCATGACTGAGAGTCAGGGGAGAGGGAGATTCAGAGAAATGGAAGGGTAAGGTGTAAAAATTAGATACCAAAAGAGATGGAGACCAAGGAAAATATAGAATGGGTCATTGTTAACTGGGAGAAGGTGACGATGAAACATACATAGGTCAAATTTAATCAGAGGGACAGTCAGACTAGTCGGAGATCTAGGAAGGAGAAGGGATGGAAAGAGAGGGAAAGCAAGGGTTACTTGAAGTTGGAGAAGTCAATAGTCATACCGTTGAGTTGTAAGCTGCTCAAGCGAAATATGAAGTGCTGCTCTTCCAATTTGCACTGGCCCTCTTCCCTGTGAAGGAAGCCCAGGACGTTTGCGAATGGGAGTTAAAATGTTTAACAATCGGGTGGTCAGAGTGTCAGAGTGATCTATTCTACATTTTCCTTGATTCTCATTGTCCATGCTTCACATGCCCTCTCAATAACTTAAAACCAACTTTCTTTGTCTTTTCCCCAGTTCTGTTGAAGGGTATTTGACCAGAATTAGTAACACTGTTTCTCTCTCCATATATGCTGCCTGACCTACTGGGTGTTTCAGTGTTTTCTGCTTTTATTTCTAAGCTTGAAACAAACTGGATGAGCTGATTCAAGGGTCAAGAGTCCATTCAAGAGTGTTTATTTGCCATATGCACAGGGACCGGAACAATTTAATACTTTCCAAACTGTGGGAACAATTCCAAAACATATAAAATTTTGGAAGAAGATGGCCAATGTATTCACCATCTCCATAGCCCTTTCACAAATCACTTAGGATTCAGGTCATCTGGTCCTGTGGATTTATCAGCCTTTAGTCCCATTGTGTGCTCCACTATTTTTTTTAACTAATACTAATTTCTTTTAGTTACTCATTCCCACTGGACCCGCTATTTCTGGCAGGTTTTCTGAATTTCTTTCCCCAGGAAAGAAGGGCGCAAGATAGTTGCTTAATTTAATTGTCATTTTCTTCAGAACATTTGCTCAGGGCTGAATTTACGTATAAGCTTGACAAGCTTAAGCTTAGGACCTCGAGATCTAGGGGGGCCTCGCAGAGCCGGATTTACCACTAGGCTTCATAGGCTGAAGCCTAGGGCCTCGAAATCTAGGCGGCCTCCGGCCAAAGCAGGTCACCTGCCATTCAACTCTGGGCGGGCCCTCCTCTCTATCTCTCTCTCTCTCTGTCTGTCAATCTCCGTCTCCGCCCGCCATCCATATCCATGTGCAGGTCTCCGCTCGCTCCTCATCCGCCGGCACGGCCAGCCGCCTCGCACATGTGCACTGTTACGGCCAGCACATCCTCCCCCCTGCACATGTGCACAACCACGGCCAGCACATCATTGACCGCCCTGCGACCACTGTGATTCAGAATCAGGGAAGGCAATTGGCAGTGTTGAGCTATTTTCACAGTCAGACTGGTCTGGTCAGCGCTGGGCACTTTCTCCCTTGCTTTGAATTGTGGGAGATCTGGCCGCCATTGCTGTCCGGTCGCTGCCTCGCCGACAGCTGAAAACCAACGCAGAATCGCTCCCTGACCCTGGATCTGGAGTAACTCCCTGGAGTAACTCTTGCTTCTGGTTTCCTGGTCCTCCATAAATATACTAAATAGAATTTAAACTGGAGGTGGTGGAGGGCTGAACAATAAGTCTATTGCATTTTATCTGTTTATTTATTGTGTATATATGTGGTCTATGGTATATAATCACACTGAACTTTTAGCTCCTGTTCCGTATTATGTTTACATATTCTGTTGTACTGCAGCAAGCAAGAATTTCATTGGCCTATCTGGGACCCATGACCATATAACCATATAACCATATAACAATTACAGCACGGAAACAGGCCATCTCGGCCCTACAAGTCCGTGCCGAACAACTTTTTTCCCTTAGTCCCACCTGCCTGCACTCATACCATAACCCTCCATTCCCTACTCATCCATATGCCTATCCAATTTATTTTTAAATGTTACCAACGAACCTTCCGCCACCACTTCCATTGGAAGCTCATTCCACACCGCTACCACTCTCTGAGTAAAGAAGTTCCCCCTCATGTTACCCCTAAACTTCTGCCCTTAATTCTGAAGTCATGTCCTCTTGTTTGAATCTTCCCTATTCTCAAAGGGAAAAGCTTGTCCACATCAACTCTGTCTATCCCTCTCATCATTTTAAAGACCTCTATCGAGTCCCCCCTTAACCTTCTGCGCTCCAGAGAATAAAGACCTAACTTATTCAACCTATCTCTGTAACTTAGTTGTTGAAACCCAGGCAACATTCTAGTAAATCTCCTCTGCACTCTCTCTATTTTGTTGACATCCTTCCTATAATTGGGCGACCAAAATTGTACACCATACTCCAGATTTGGTCTCACCAATGCCTTGTACAATTTTAACATTACATCCCAGCTTCTATACTCAATGCTCTGATTTATAAAGGCTAGCATACCAAAAGCTTTCTTTACCACCCTATCTATATGAGATTCCACCTTCAAGGAACTATGCACCGTTATTCCCAGATCCCTCTGTTCAACTGTATTCTTCAATTCCCTACCATTTACCATGTATGTCCTATTTTGATTTGTCCTGCCAAGGTGTAGCACCTCACATTTATCAGCATTAAACTCCATCTGCCATCTTTCAGCCCATTTTTCCAAATGGCCTAAATCACTCTGTAGACTTTGGAAATCCTCTTCATTATCCACTACACCCCCTATCTTGGTATAATCTGCATACTTACTAATCCAATTTACCACCCCTTCATCCAGATCATTGATGTACATGACAAACAACAAAGGACCCAAGACAGATCCCTGAGGAACCCCACTAGTCACCTGCCTCCAACCCGACAAACAGCCATCCACCATTACCCTCTGGCTTCTCCCATTCAGCCACTGTTGAATCCATCTTGCTATTCCGGTATTTATACCCAACAGTTTAACCTTCTGAACCAACCTTCCATGAGGAACCTTGTCAAAGGCCTTACTAAAGTCCATATAGACAACATCCACTGCTTTACCCTTGTCAATTTCCCTAGTAACCTCTTCAAAAAATTCAAGAAGATTAGTCAAACATGATTTATCCACTTTTATATTTTTCAAAAGTGTCAGTACTTCTTTTACTTTGAAACTCATAGTATCCATAGCTACTCTACTCGTTTCCCTTACCTCACATAATTCAATATCCTTCTCCTTGGTGAATACCGAAGAAAAGAAATTGTTCAATATCTCCCCCATCTCTTTTGGCTCTGCAGATAGCTGCCCACTCTGTCTCTCCAATGGACCAATTTTATCCCTCGTTATCCTTTTGCTATTAATATAGCTGTAGAAACCCTTTGGATTTACTTTCACCTTACTTGCCAAAGCAACCTCATATCTTCTTTTAGCTTTTCTAATTTCTTTCTTAAGATTCTTTTTACATTCCTTATACTCCTCAAGCACCTCATTTACTTCATGCTGCCTATAATTATTGTAGATCTCCCTCTTTTTCCGACCAAGATGTCCAATTTCCCTTGAAAACCAATGCTCTTTCCAATTTTTACTGTTTCCTTTCAACCGAACAGGAACATAAAGATTCTGTACTCTTAAAATTTCCCCTTTAAATGTCCTCCATTTCTCTTCTACATCCTTCCCATAAAACAAAATGTCCCAGTTCACTCCTTTTAAATCATTTCGCATCTCATCAAAGTTAGCCTTTCTCCAATCAAAAATCTCAACCCTAGGTCCAGTTCTGACCCTCTCCATAATTATATTGAAACAAATGGTATTGTGATCACTGGACCCGAAGTGCTCCCCAACGCATACCTCCGCCACCTGTCCCGTCTCATTTCCTAATAGGAGGTCCAGCACTGCCCCTCCTCTAGTAGGTACCTCTATGTATTGTTGCAAAAAACTATCCTGCACACATTTTACAAACTACAAACCATCCAGCCCATTTACAGAATGTGTTTCCCAGTCTATGTGTGGAAAGTTGAAATCTCCTACAATCACTACCTTGTGCTTACTACTAATATCTGCTATCTCCTTACATATTTGCTCTTCCAATTCTCGTTCCCCTGACAATAAAACTCTCTTGACTCTTGACTTGGACTTAAGCAAAAAAGGGTTCTTGGGGAAAAAAGTGGTACATTAAAGTTAGGTGCGTCTGGTTGGGTAACTATGGTAGGATGAAGACTATTCCATGTTTTAATTGTGCGGGGGGACTCCATGGAGCAGCCAGCAACTCTGGATAGAAGAAATTGGGTGACATTTCGGGTAGAGACCCTTTTTTAGACTCCCTCTGGTTTTAGTGTTTTTAGTCTAATTTAAAGATACAGCGTGGAAATAAACCCTTCGTCCCACTGAGTCGACGCTGACCACTGATCACCGGTACACTAGTTCTACCCCACACATTAGCGGAGTAAGTCAAGAGTCAAGAGTGTTTAATTCTCTCACATCCCAGTTAGAACAATGAAATCCTTACTTGCAGCAGTACTACAGAATATGTAAACATAGTAGTCTGTAAACAATGTTATAAACGAGAAAACAAAACGGTGTATAACCATACAAGTGTGTGTGTGTGTGTGTGTGTGTGTGTGTGTGTGTGTGTGTGTGTGTGTGTGTGTGTGTGTGTGTGTGTGTGTGTGTGTGTGTGTGTGTGTGTGTGTGTGTGTGTGTGTGTGTGTGTGTGTGTGTGTATAATATATATACCTACACATACACACACACACATACACAATTTCCCTCCTGGGATTAATAAAGTTCTATCGTATAGTATCGTGTGTGTATGAACTGCAGATGCTGGTTTAAACTGAAGATAGACACAAAAAGCCAGAGCAACTCAACAGGTTAGACAGAATCTCTGGACAAAAAGGAAAATATTAAGTTTTGGGTTTGGTCTGAATTAGGTTCCTGCACACCTTTGTAATGTGGAAGGAAATAAAAGCAACCGGAGAAAACCCTTGCGATCAAAGGGAAAAGGAGCAAACACATTACAGACAGCACCCATATTCAGGATCAATTCGGGGTCTCTGGCACTTTTAGGCAGCAACATTATTGCCAATGTACTGCCCTATAGTCTTGAACTTAATTAAAACATACAGTGGCTGTAAACGGGTTCATAGCGTCACTTGGAGATTTAAAACTGAAAATGGATATTTTCATTTTTTTAGTAAGCAAAGTTATCAACGTATAATTTTCTGTGTGTTGGAAAACAAAATATAGTGGTACAGCTGGTAGACTTGCTGCCTCACACGCCAGAGATCTGTGTTCAATCCTGTCCTCGGGCACTGTCTGTGTTGAATTTGCACATTATCCCTGCAAGCATGTGGGTTTTCTTCCACATCCCAAAAACGCATTGGCTTTGTAGGTTAACTTGTCTCAGTAAAATTTCCCCTAATGTGTAGGGAGTGGGTGAGGAAAGTGGGATAACAGAACTTGTGTGAATGGGTAGATAAAAATGCTGGAGAAACTCAGTGGGTGAGGCAGCATCTATGGAGCGAAGGAAATAGGCGACATTTCAGGTCGAGACCCTTCTTCAGACTGATGTGAGGGTGGGAGGTGGTGGGGCGGGAAGAAAGGATTTGGAGATATAAGAGAACCATCATATCTGGAGCAAATGCAGGTCTGGATTTAGATGAAGAGACGTCTAAGGTGTTCCACTTGTGAGGCCCTGAAATTACCTGAAATTGTAGAAGTCAATGTTCATACCGCTGGGGTGTAAACTGCCCAAGCGAAATATGAGGTGCTGCTCCTCCAATTTATGGTGGGCCTCACTCTGGCCATGGAGAAGGCCCAGGACAGAAAGGTTGGATTCAGAATGGGAAGGGGAGTTGAAGTGTTGAGTCACCGGGAGATCAGGTTGGTTATTGCGAACTGAGTGGAGGTGTTGTGCAAAGCGATCACCAAGCCTGCGCTTGGTCTCGCCGAGGTTGATCATACGCTGAATAATCCAACCACATTTTTGTTTGGAAGTGGAAAGAAATAATAGAAATTGCATTTGTTGCAATGTGTAAAACGATCTGAGATACTGTATTATAATTTTGCAGCATGTCGGTCGGTGGGCGGCGCTGCAAGCCGGCAGCCCTGTCAGCAGCGTGTCCGTTTTTTCCCTAGTTTTTTGGTTTTTTTTTAGTATGTTTTAATGTATGTTTTTAATGTTTCATTGTGTGTCTTGTGTGGGGGGTGGTGAGGGGGGGTAAGGGGGAAACCGCTCTGCTCGCCTCCTCCATGGAGAGTCGACTTTTTCCATGTCGCCTCCCCCGTGGCCTAACAGCAAGGATCGGTGCGGCCTTTCCCGGAGACGCGCCTGTGGCTTCAGCCGCGGGCGCAGCGCGGACTCTCGATGGGGAGGGGGCGAGCCCTCGCCGGGGCTTGCCAGAGGGAAGCGCTCCTTTTCGCTGGCCCGCAGCAGCCTGAAGCCGAGGTTTGCAGAGCACCAGCCGGCGCGGCGTCCGCAGCCTGGGATCCCTCATTGGGGACCCGGGAGAAGAAGAAGCCACCACTGCCGGCCCGCGGCTTACTTCTACCGCAGGCGTGGTGGCGACTTACCATCGGGAACGGGGTCCCTCGCCGGGGACCCCTGGAGGGGAGCTTCGACCGCCGGCCCTGCGGTCTGCGGTGCTTCTGGCTGCGGCATGGCGGGAACTTTAAATCTTCGACCGCCGGCCTGCGGCCTACACCAACCTGAAGCCGCGGTCTCCAGTGGGGATGAGCCGATTCAGGACTTACCTTGACTTTCACTCATCTGGATGCCCGCAGCGGCGGCTGCGGAGGGTTGAGGTCCTGACCACGGGGGAAAATGGACGAGGACTGGCCAAATTTTGTACCTTCCTCCACAACGATGAATGCTGTAGTGGAAGTTTGTGTTCAATTTTTATTGTGTTTTTGTGTGTTTTTTTTCATTGTATCGCTGCTGGCAAATTCATTTCTCTTGCACTTTATGTGCAAGTGACAAATAAAACTGATTGTTGTTGTTGATTGTAATTGTGGTATATATCATGTCTTGATTGGTGAATATGTTTAGTTTGTGACTTTATTTGAAGCAGAAATAATATGTGAATGCTTCATTGAGCATAATTTCGACTGGTAACTACGCACTTCGTCCGAGCACATTATCGCACACGTCATGCAAGCCATCTTAAATGACCACCTAAACTGTCATTTGGCAACTTAAAAAGCTGCCAAGGTTGCCCGGCTGATAACAGAGAAAAAAAATTAAGTGAGAGCCCTGCAAGGTGTATAATATTTTTGACACTGTCATATAGGCCTTTCTTACATATGCTGTCACAACGCACTGTATTTCCTAAACAACCCTTCAGTAATTTTCCTTGCCCTCCATTTCAGAATAACAGTGTTTTAAGCCAATAACTCGACACTAGCACTAGCAATAAATAAATAAATAAATAAATAAATAAATAAATGAGCGCAGCTATCCAGCTCCTTATTTCATTGGCCACGCTCGGTTGCAAATCGGTGTCAATCTGGTGGACCATCTTCCTCTAGTCGTGGGGGTGGGGGATTGGGAGGGGGCCTCACAAGTGGAACAGCTTAGGGCCTCTCTTCATCTAAATCCAGCCATGCATTTGCTCCAGATATGATGGTTCTCTTGTATCTCCAAATCCCATCTCCCCCCCACCCCCCACACTCACATCAGTCTGAAGAAGGGTCTCGACCCAAAACATTGCCTATATCCTTTGCTCCATAGATGCTGCCTCACCCGCTGAGTTTCTCCAGCATTTTTGTCTACCTCCAAAACTGCAGATGCTTGAAACCCCAAATAAAACCATATAATGGCTGGAAACACTCAGCAGGTCAGGCAGCATCTGTGGAAGGAGAAACAGAGTTAATGCTTCAGGTTCAGGATGCTTCATCAGGCCTGGAGCATTAACTTGGTTAGTCTCTCCACAGATGCTGTTCGTCCCGTTGAACTTATATTCCAGCATGTTTTATTTCGGAAGGGTAAGATTGTTATGTCCAAACAAATGAATCTGTGAATTAGGAGCGGGACTAGGCCACTTGACCCATCGGGATAACATTGTGGCTGATCCAATAAGCTAGTTTGGGTATTCCGAAAAATGCAAGGAACCATTGGGATTTGGCCGAGGTCATTCGAGAATAAAAAAAGCGAACGGGTTGCCTGGTAGCGGGGGAGAGCGTGGTGTATCAGCGAGAGAGGGGGTAGATGTGAGTGGGAGACAGGGAGAGACGGTGAGAGGTGGGGTAGAGTGGTTTCAGTTAGACAGACAACCACTGGCAAAGCCATAGCTCGTTGCTTCTAGGAGAGTCGAGAAAATGTCCTCAATCGAGAGAACTTCAGAACCCCCTCGTCTCGACTGCACTGGGCACCAACTCGGCGGGCACAAAGAACAGATGACCTAAAATTTGTGTTGAGTGAACTGAGTGTTCTTACCGTCCTTGTCGTACACCAGCGTTTGGTGAGATACCGCACTCGTCCGCCTCCCGCCGCCCCAGGACCACCCCCCGGACGGGATACTTCGGAGAGGACGGGGACGGCCCAGTGGTGGCTGGATAGGGACAAGATGCAGGTCTGCCCCCATGCAGTGGCGAGGCAGCCGCGAGTTTTTAGGCCGAACAACCTGTGCATGCGCAGTCGGAATACCGAACTGGCTTATTGTCACCTCAAGACTGTCTCCCAATCTAGCCTTCCCCTGCGCACCACAATTTACAATGTTACCAAGCCAATAGGTATACAAACCTGCACGTCTTTGGAGGGTGGGAGGAAGCCGGAGCACCCAGAGCAAAAACCCACGTGGTCACGGGGAGGAGCTACAAACTCCGTACAGACAGAACCCGTAGTCAGGATCGAACCTAGGTCTCCAGTTCTATAAGGCTGCAATTCTACCACTGCACCACCATGCTGCAGTGAATGAGATTCCAGGGATTTGAACTCTGCATGTTGTAGAAATTGTGGAGTTTGGTAGAGAATTAGTTAATTGACATTTAACCCTCTCTTTTCCCACCTCCCCAGAGTCCACTTGTCTCTGCGTAACCTGCCTGGTGTAATTGAACACTGAACCACTACAGTGTGAAACAGATACACCATGCGAGCCACAATGTGCACTTCAAGCACGTTCATTAGAGATGTAATGTCATTCACCCATCTGCTTATCATTACTTCCACAGTAGGAAGCATGGCAGCGGGAAGTGATGTCAGTAATTCCAAGCCTATAGGCAGGGGGGATGACGAGCAAATCACACTGTGTTTTGATTGATTGCATGCGCCTCGTTGCAATAATAACAGCTTTTGTCAGAAAGAGGGAGAATAATAAAAAAGCCTGTATCAAGATAAACTCAATTCAGCTTGCCCCAAGTCTTTAAGGGTAGATCTCAGCTTGCAAAGGTCTGTCAGATCATACTGTGTGCTGAAGAGCACTCCCATTTCAGGCTGGTGATTATATCACGGGTATTTGCAGGGGCCTTTTTTGTTGCTCTTTGTAGAGTGTCATGCACTGAGAGTGGGCTGGGGAGGGGGGTAGGGGGAAGGGATGGGGGTGGGAGTATAAAGACCTCAGCAGCAGCTGTGATTACCCAGAGGAGATTGGAGCAAGGTGTCATTAGATTATCCATGAGACTCAGTGCTTGCAGCAGGCTTCTTATTATTTGAGTCTAAACTGGCAGTTTGTCAGCACACCACATGGTGGGTTGGGATTTCAGTGCTCTTTGTCTACACTTATTATGAACAGCATGGTGATGGAAACCCTGAGGGAATACTGTCTGTTTGAATCGATGATGCATTTAATGCACATCCAGCCCCTGCAACAACAAATGCTTCACTAATCTCAAAGTTGATTTTAATTTGGGCTGCATTTATTTTGCAGAAGAAAAAGTCAACATCTTTTATCGTGTATTTTGCACCTCATTTCAATTATAATGTTTGGAATAAATACTGGGAGCAAGACGCCACATCGTTTTTGCAGATTATTTTTGATCCTGCTCACACTTCAATATTACGAGCGGACAATCAATGTTAGCCTAGGTAGCAAATTAATAACAACCTGCTACAAGTGCTTGAGGTGCAGTAGATTAGGTGGATATTACATTAATGCTAAAAACAATTAATCTTGTCTGGGTAATCCAAGAGTGAAACATTTTTACTAAGTCTTTATTACACAACAATACATAGCTTTTTTCTCACTGAATGAAATGATTAGCCAAACATGAATGATTTCCATTTATCCTTAGCTACAAATATAAAGTACTAGGCTAAGTGGGACCTGTTGGGTTTCTGGAGTGCTAGTATGGGTGTTGTGGGCTGAAGGGACTGGTTTCCAAAGGGCTAGTATGCAAATTGTGCGCCAAATGGATTATTGGGTTGGCGTCTCAGTCAATCAAGCCTGTTGTGCTGGCAACTCACTCACTCAAGGCTGGTGGGCTGGTAGTTGACTCACGGCTAATCCGTGAAATAATATTTCAAGCAGGGTATAAGGCCACCAAATTCAAGTGAAGTTTCATACCATTTGAAGTAGGGTGCAAAGCCACTAAAGACAGTGAGTCGTGACCTCTCCCTCCTCCATCTTGCAGAGACTGAGCCACACCCACATTTCCGTGTTTCATAACCCCTCCCCCCCACACTGGAAAAGGTGTGGCTTTCATGGAGTGATTGACAGGAGAGATTCTCAACATTTAAAAAAAAACTAATAACACTTTTATTTTTCATTGATGGGAAGAATTATCTGCACCTGCTCAGCCGAGGGGGTTGGACAGAGTAAGATGGCCAAAAATCACAGCCGTAAGTGGTAGTGTTTTATCTAAAATCAATATACAGTGCAAACAGGAAGTAAGTGCATTTACAGTAGTGCCTTTCAACTTCAAGCCAATGCACCCACACTACCATTTGCAGTAAGTAGTCCATTTCAACTTCATGCCACCATTTGCAGTAAGTGGTGCCTTTCAACTTCAAGCCAATGCACCCAAGCCACCATTTGCAGTAAGTGGTGCCTTTCAACTTCAAGCCAATGCACCCAAGCCACCATTTGCAGTAAGTAATGCCTTTTAACTTCAAGCCATTGCATCCAAGCCACCATTTGCAGTTAGTGCCTTTCAACTTCAAACCACACCCAAGCAACCATTAGCAGTAAGAGGTGCCTTTCAACTTCAAGTCAAAGCTCCCAAGCCACCATTTGCAGTAAGTAGTGCCTTTCAACTTCATGCCACCATTTGCAGTGCCTTTCAACTTAATGCCAAAGCACCCAAGCCACCATTTGCAGTAAGTAGTGCCTTTCAACTTCAAGCCACACCCAAGCCATCATTTGCAGGAAGTAGTGCCTTTCAACTTCAAGTCAAAGCTCCCAAGCCACCATTTGCAGTAAGTAGTGCCTTTCAACTTCAAGCCAAAGCAACGAAGCCACCATTTGCGGTAAGTGGTGCCTTTCAACTTCAAGCCACACCCAAGCTGCACCCAAGCCATCATTTGCAGTACGTAGTGCCTTTCAACTTCATGCCACCATTTGCAGTAAGTGGTGTCTTTCAACTTCAAGCCACACCCAAGCCACCATTTGCAGTAAGTAGTGCCTTTCAACTTCAAGCCGAAGTAACCAAACCACCATTCGCAGTAATATTGCCTTTCAACTTCAAGCCAAAGCTCCCAAGCCTCCATTTGCAGTAAGTAGTACCTTTCAACTTCAAGTCAAAGCTCACATGCCACCATTTGCAGTAAGTGGTGTCTTTCAACTTCAAGCCACACCCAAGCCATCATTTGCAGTAAGTGGTGTATTTCCACTTCAAGCCACACCCAAGCCACCATTTGCAGTAAGTAGTACCTTTCAACTTCATACCACCATTTGCAGTAAGTAATGCCTTTCAACTTCAACCCAATGCACCCACGCCCCCCATTTGCAGTAAGTGGTGTATTTCAACTTCAAGCCACACCCAAGCCATCATTTGCAGGAAGTAGTGCCTTTCAACTTCAAGCCAAAGCAACCAATCCATAATTTGCAGTAAGTAGTGCCTTTCAACTTCAAGCCAAAGCAACCATGCCACCATTTGCAGTAAGTAGTGCCTTTCAACTTCAAGCCAAAGCAACCAAGCCACCATTTGCAGTAATAGTGCCTTTCAACTTCAAGCCAATGCATCCACGCCCCCCATTTGCAGTAAGTAGTGCCTTTCAACTTCAAGCCACACCCTAGCCATCATTTGCAGGAAGTAGTGCCTTTCAACTTCAAGCCGAAGCTCCCAAGCCACCATTTGGAGTTAGTGCCTTTCAACTTCATGCCACCATTTGCAGTAAGTAGTGCCTTTCAATTTCAAGACACACCCAAGCCAAGCCAACCAGGGGGGGCGCTTTCTGGAGCGCTAGTATGAACCATTTTAGAACCAATAGACTTTTTTTTGCAAGCTTTAGAACCAATAGACATTTTTTGCAAGCTTTAGAACCAATAGACATTTGTTTGCATGCTTTAGAACCAATAGACATTTTTTTTGCCAGCTTTAGAATCAATAGAAGGTACACAAAATTGCTCTTTAGAACCTTTAGAACCAATAGACATATTTTTGCAAGCTTTAGAACCAATAGACATTTGTTTGCAAGCTTTAGAACCAATAGAGACACTTTTTGCAAGCTTTAGAACCAATAGACATTTTTTGCAAGCTTTAGAACCAATAGACATTTTTTTGCAAGCTTTAGAACCAATAGACATTTTTGCAAGCTTTAGAACCAATAGACATTTTTTGCAAGCTTTAGAACCAATAGACACATTTTTTGCAAGCTTTAGAACCAATAGACATTTTTTTGCAAGCTTTAGAACCAATAGACATTGTTTTGCAAGCTTTAGAACCAATAAGCATTTTTCTGCAAGCTTTAGAACCAATAGACATTTTTTGCAAGCTTTAGAACCAATAGAGACACTTTTTTGCAAGCTTTAGAACCAATAGACATTTTTTGCAAGCTTTAGAACCAATAGACACTTTTTTTGCAAGCTTTAGAACCAATAGACATTTTTTGCAAGCTTTAGAACCAATAGAGACACTTTTTGCAAGCTTTAGAACCAATAGACATTTTTTGAAAGCTTTAGAACCAATAGACATTTTTTGAAAGCTTTAGAACCAATAGACACATTCTGCAAGCATTTTAGAACCACTAAGGGCACTTACATTTGAATAGACATGTGTTCAGTGTTATTCACAGCTCAGATAAATGTGACCTTCTGCCTTCCTCCATCTTGAAGAGACTGTGTGGCACACCACTTCCTGGTTTTATAGTCCCTCCCCCCTGCCACCAGCGGGGGCAGCAGAGAGAATGGGGAATTTTGTAAAAACATTAATATCTCTGTCATTTTTAATCGATGGGAAAAATCCTCTGCACGCATGCGGCGGAGGGGGGCTCTAAGCAAAAATGGAAAAAATGATGGCCGTAGGTGGCGGCGTTCTCTCGAAAATCACAGCACAGATGGCTAAAACCGGTCAAGAACAGACTTTTAGTAATATAGATTGGAGTAGCTCAGTGGGCCAGGTATCGTCTTTGGAGGAAATGGATTTGTGTCGGGCCCCTTCTGCTTGTAGAAGGATCCCACCTGAATAGTTGCCTGTCAATGTTCTCTACAGATTCTGCCTGACCCACTGAGTTACTGCAGCATTTTGTGTTTTTTTCTCGAGATTCCAGCATCTGCAGTTCCTGTGTCTTCCCTTTATCCTTATACAAGACGTGGGTGTAATTGGCAGAGTCGATGTTTAATGTTATCCATCTGCACACTGGGGAGAAGTTGGCAAGTGGCCCCTTGGAACTATCCATGTGCCCAATCCAAAGGCCTCAAATATTGTATCTGCCTCCACCTCCAAAACAATACTTTCCAGGCACCCGCCACTTGCCCTGAACACCTCCTTTAAACTTTGCCCCTCTGACCTTAAAGCTATGCCCACTAGTCTTTGCCATTTCCACCCTGGGAGAAAGATTCTGACTGTCTAAATCTAAGCCTCTCGTAAGTTTATGCACTTCTATCAGTTCTCCCCTCATTCTCCAATATTCCAAACCACTTGAACTTTCTACCTCTCTTCCTACAGCAGCAGCCTGAGCTGCTAAATATTCTCAGCATTTTCTGCCCATATCTGACAAGCACATCTTTAGAGGCGAGACAAGCATATTTGTTGAATGCCTCTGCTATTTCTACATTCCCCGTGAACAATTCCCCTACTTTTAGCACATTTATCTGGAGAAGCTGTATATTTCCTACTAATTTAATGTGGCATCCTAACTTTCCCCTTTACATCAATTTTTGGGGATTCTTTTATGCGTCTTGACCTCTCTTTCAGTTGTTATATTCCTTTTATTGTCATACAGTGTGGAAACAGGCCCCTCGGCCCAACTTGACCAGCATGTTCCATCAAACCAGTCCCACCTGCCTGCATTTGGCTCGTATCCCTCAAAACCTAACCAATCCATGTACCTGTCAAAAGCATTGCAATAATCCCTGCTTCAACTACTGTACCCCCTCTGGCAGCTTGTTCCATACACCCACCACCCTTTGTGTGAAAAAGTTACCCCTCAGATTCCTATTAAACCTTTCCCCATTCATCTTAAACCTATGTCCTCTAGTTCTGGGCAAGACTGTACTTCCACCCAATCTATTTAATTTGGATAATATCCCCATTAGCATAAATGGAGTTCTTTTTTGACATGTAGTTGGGACACTACTTAAAAATGGTAGCGTCTATCATCGAGATTTTTTTATTTCTCGGTGAATTATGCACCTGATTAGATAAGACAAGAGATGCTACAAGGGCTGGGGGAGCTTGATGCAAAAGGGCAGCAATCTCCTATTGCTAAGGCTCAATGGATCACAATCGTATCTCTGTATGTTGGGGATTTGTCCCCTCCGGATACATGAATTCGTAGTGAGGGAGTTCTGCATTATCAGAGCAGCCACATGTTTGAAAGCAGTGCTTAAGCTATGTTTCTTCCAGCTCCCAGTAAAATGACAAAAAATTGTAACAGATACAGAATCTTTTCCCCAGAGTGGGGGAATTGAGGACCAGAGGACGTAGGTTCAAGGTGAAGGGGAAAAGACGTAATAGGAATCTGAGGGGTAACTTTTTCACACAAAGTAGGTATGTTACAATACTTACCTTCAGCGGCACCACTGGTTGTGCGCTCGACTTTGGCGCCTTTGAGGAGGAGGGGGGGGGGTGCGGGATTAAAATGCCATTTTCTCCTGCCAGCCCGATATATATATTTTCTCAGGCCACTACCTGATGCAGAAAATTCGTTCCAACTTCCGTTCTCTGAAGTTTTTTTTTTAAATCGCGGGACAATTTAATAGCTGGAGTAAAATAAAAAAGCTACTTCTAACACCGTCAACGCCGACAACGGGACGATCTCACGTAGGGGACAAAACATGAGGTAAGTCGTCTATTTTACATATAAACTTGCTTCTTAGGATGACTTGAATCCAAATTTCATTGGCGAAGATTTCATTATGGCGCCAGCCGAACCGGCAGTGTGTTTCCTGCCAATATGGGGTTCAAAATTACCGCAAATGCAATGTTCCAATCGATCGCGTTCCACAAAAACCCACTCTCAAGATGATTTAAATGGACATTAATTTACGGGAATTAAACACTAAATTCCTTCCATTTGGCCTATAAATTCATGACAATTAGATTTTAAAATCATGTTATATTATGAATTAGAAACATAGAAACATAGAAATTAGGTGCAGGAGTAGGCCATTCGGCCCTTCGAGCCTGCACCGCCATTCAATATGATCATGGCTGATCATCCAACTCAGTATCCCATACCTGCCTTCTCTCCATACCCTCTGATCCCCTTAGCCACAAGGGCCACATCTAACTCCCTCTTAAATATAGCCAATGAACTGGCCTCAACTACCCTCTGTGGCAGAGAGTTCCAGAGATTCACCACTCTCTGTGTGAAAAAAGTTCTTCTCATCTCGGTTTTAAAGGATTTCCCCCTTATCCTTAAGCTGTGACCCCTTGTCCTGGACTTCCCTAACACCGGGAACAATCTTCCTGCATCTAGCCTGTCCAACCCCTTAAGAATTTTGTAAGTTCCTACAAGATCCCCTCTCAATCTCCTAAATTCTAGAGAGTATAAACCAAGTCTATCCAGTCTTTCTTCATAAGACAGTCCTGACATCCCAGGAATCAGTCTGGTGAACCATTTGGTGAATTATTGTGTGAATGTTATTTGGACACTTAAGCTATTTAAAAATGTTAATCTTTTCTTAAGAAATGGATAGATGTTTAGATCTAGTAATTGAATTTTGTAATTAGCTACAATTAGGTAACTAACTAATTATATGCTTTAATTTCAGGTCATCCAAGTAGGATTGTTTCATATTTGTTTCAGAATGCTTCAATCTATAATAACTGAACATTTATGTCAGTTCTCTTAATTTTTAAGAAAGTTATGGGCTTTTGACTGTCCTCCATCACAGCTTTTGTGTTAAGTCAATGGAAAAGCAATAGGGAACAAGATGCTAATTTCCGAGTATGAAAATGACCATAACTTTTTTAATACTGAAGATATGAAAGTGAATTAGGTGTCAAATTAAACTTCTTTATCTGATGGGATAAATTGCAGACTTGATTTTTTAAATCTCAAAATTTTGTAACATTGCTACACAGAGGGTGGTTGGGGTATGAAACAAGCTGCCAGAAGAGGTAGTTGAGGCTGGGACTATCCCAATGTTTAAGAAACATTTAGACAGGTACATGGATGGTTTGGAGGGATATGGACCAAGCGCAGGCGGGTTGGAATAGAGTAGCTGTGACATATTGGGCGTTGTGGGCAAATTGTGCTGAAGGGCCTGTTTCCACACTGTGTCACTCTATGACTCTATACAGTGTATGCCAATATAGGTGGCTGCTTAAGATCAACACAAAATGCTGGAATAACTCAGCAGCTCAGGCAGCTCAGGAATAGGTGACGTTTCGGGTCAAGACCCTTCTTCAGACTCTGAGTCAACCTGGAACATCACCCAATCCTTTACTCCAGCTATTTGCATTTACCTTCGGTGTAAATCAGTATCTGCTGTTTCTTCCTATACGTAGGTTGATACTAAAGGTGGATAGTCATGGTCTTAAGGAGGATGGTCAAATACCTTTTTTTCAGGACTCTAAAACTAGAGGGTATAAGTTTAAGTTGAGGCAGGGGAGATTCAAAGGGCATCTGAAGTTTTATCATGCAGAGAGTGCTAGCTATATGGAAGGAGCTGCTGGAGGATGTGGTAAGGACGGGTGTAATTACAACGATTAAAAGGCATTAGGACAGGCTCATCGATAGGACGATCTTGAGGGATATGGACTAAATGCAGGCAAATGGGACTAGCTCTGGGAGGCAACTTCATCGGCATGGATGAGTTGGTGCAAAGGACCTGTTTCCATACATATGGCTTTGTTTCTCTTTAAAGTAAGGTGCACGGAGCTGAATATACCTGTTGCAATGGTTTTGCAGCTCTCCGCACTGCCTGAGTTTAAGGTCCAGATGGCCGCATGTGCATTAGAAACTGGTGACAAGGTGAGAAGGTAAAACCAAAGTGAGGTTTGCAAGTCCTTTGACGAGCAATGCTTTGGATGAACCTGGAAGGCTGTGAAGATTTGTTTAAGCATTGACTTACTGCAGGTTTCGGCTTAAACAGATGACAAACATCCCAGGGCAGGAAACAAAGGCAGCCAGTTACAAAAAGGGCAGAGGTGACACAAATACCTGTTGTGTAATGATCCTCAAGCAGAAACCCTGTCAATGTTCGAGCGCAAACAGAACAAACGTCTACTCAGCCTCAAGCTGAGCTAGATTGGTGTGTTCGATTGGGCATGTGAGCCTTTCTGTTTACACACAGAACACAAAGAGATGCTTTATCACACCGAATAACAGTGGAAATTGATGGGGAGAATGAGTCTGCACTGAACTAAGCTTTGTGAGCACAACAAAGTTGACCTTCCAAATTATATTGGGCCCCAAAATTGTACACCATGACTCAGCCCACTGGAAGAAGTCATGGTTTCAAATAGTTGTAGGAAGGAACTACAGATTATGGTTTAAATCAAAAAAAGAAACAAAATGCTGGAGCAACACAGCGGGACAGGCAATATCTCTGGACAGAAGGAATGGGTATTCAGATGGGTATAAAGAACCCGTTGTTTTTATCCAGAGATGCTGCCTGTCCTGCTGAGTGACTCCAACATTTTGTGTCCATCCATGACGCAGTGGGACCCCTTGGGACCCAGTCAGATGGGAGGCCCGGTCCCCCAACGCAACCCATTCCCCAATGCAATATTCCACCACTCAACCGTTCCCCCAACGCAAACCGTTCTCCCAACGCAATATTCCAATACTTACCCATAGCCCCTAATTGCGCAGGTGCGGCTCATTTCCCATCATCCCCGAGAACTTCGTCTCCCTCCTCTTCATGTGTGGGAGGTGAGGAGGGGAGTGGGGGAGGGAAGTGTGGGGTGTGGGGGGGGGGGGGGGGGGGGGGGGGGGGGGGGGGGGTGTGGGGTGGGAGGGGAGGAAGGGCGTGGGGTGGGAGGGGAGGAGAGGTGTGTCTGGATGGAGAGGTGTAGGGGGGGAGTTATGGGGGAAGGGGTGTGTGTGTGTGAGGGGGGAGTTGAAGGGGACGGGGGTGTGGGGGGGGGGGGGGTGAGTTGTGGGGGGAGAAGGGTGCGTGGGGGCGGGGGTTGTGAGCTCAGAGAAAAGACGGGAAAGAGCCATGGGCGACAGTGGGGTATCACGGGGGGGGGGGGGGGGGGAGGAGCCAACGAGGGGGAACGGTGGCTGGAATTGGCGGTGCGATGGGGACTCACCGCGAGTGCTGGTCGCTGGTCATTCTCCTCTGCTGGGATCAGAGTCTCCGCTTTCCGTTTGGCGACATTGGCGACATCTCTGACACTGGGTTGGGCTGGGCTGGGCTGGGCTGAGCTGGGTCCCCAATGCTGGGCGGGGCGGGGTCCGCGATGCTGGGCTGGGCTGGGTCTCCGATGCTGGGCTGGGCTGGGCTGGGTCCCCAATGCTGGGCTGGGCTGGGTCTCCAACACTGGGCTGGGTCTGGACTCCCACGCTGGGCTGGGTCTCCGATGCTGGGCTGGGCTGGGTCTCCGACACTGGGCTGGGCTGGGCAGGGTCTCCATCGCTGGGCTGGGTCTGGACTCCCACGCTGGGCTAGGTCTCCGACGCTGGGTCTTCGACTCTGGGTTGCTTGGGGCTGGGATGTTGGGGCCTGTGCCAGGCTGGGCTGCTTCGGGTCCCTCCGAAAACTGTGTCCGGTTGGAAACCTCCGCCGGCCATCCTCAGCTCCAGTAAAGCCGCAATGGCGCAGAAAGGGGCGGACAGTCCCGGTGAGTAATATGGGAAGAGACTAATCTGCGTGACGCTGAATGCCATGAGAAGAGATCGATCTGCGCACACGCGGTTTTGAAGATTTTTTAAACCTCGCTAACTTTACGACATTCAACTGATCGGAATGAAACGTGGTGCAATCGCAGCATAGGAGAACGGTGAGTGAACTGGCAAAAAATCGTAGCGCTGTCGCGAAATGTTCTTGCGCAATTAGAAAGACCGCACAAACCGGAAAATAACAACATCAAAGTTTTAGTTATGTATAGATAGATGAGCCTATAAGCTTGTTTTTGGATTATATCAATATTCAGCAATAGAGTCATTGAGTCATAGAGTGATACAGTGTGGAAACAGGCCCTTCGGCCCAACCTGCCCACACCGGCCAACATGTCCCAGGTATAGTAGACCCACCTGCCTGCGTTTGGTCCATATCCCTTGAGCTTGTGCGCAAAACTGTCTGCTATGGAGACCACCATGACTCGAATGAATGTAGCCTAGAGCAGACTACATACTCTACATACTCTATGTAACACGGTAACCCATCATAGAGTCTTCCTCCAACCTCAGCTACTGTATCCATTGCTCTCGGTGTGGACTCCTATATATCGGCGAGACCAAGTGCGGACAGGGCAATCGTTTCGCTGAACCATCCTGGCATACGTGATCACCGGGTTCCCAAACATTTCAACTTCCCTTACCATTCCCACACTGACCTTTCTTGTTCTGGACCTCCTTCACTTTCAGAGTAAGGCCATACGCAAATTAGAGGAACAGCACCTCATATTTCGGTATGAATTTTGAATTGTCTAATTTTAAGTTGCCCTTGCATTCCTTGCATGTACAGGATACTGAGTTGGATGATCAGCCATGATCATATTGAATGGCGGTGCAGGCTCAAAGGGCCGAATGGCCTACTCCTGCACCTATTTTCTATGTTTCTATGTTTCTATGTTTCTATGTTTCTATTTCCTCTCTCTCCGTCTTTCCCCCACCCCAGTCATCTTTCTAGTTTAACTGTTTGTATCCCATTGTTATCACCTCTTCCACAGCCAACAGCCAGGTGGCGCCAGTAATGGCTGCCTCGCCAACAGTCTGTCTGTCCCTTCCTTCTTAGTTGTTTGTTTGTATGTGTTAAATGAATGGTTTAGTGTTCTTTAGCGTTTTTTATGTGGGGGGTGGAGGAGGGGGATTTGGAGGAAACTTTTTCTAATCTCTTACCTCGATGAGATGCGATTTTTTTTCGTATCGTACCTCCTTCCGCACGGCTGCCTTTGCTGGAGAACGACTTTGAGGGCTCCCCGCAGGAGCCTGCGGACAACATCACGGAGCCAGCGATCTCAGTCTGGGATCGAATTTGGGGCTCCAACACGCGGGAGATTGCCGAGCTCGCGGTTTCTGGTTAGAGACCGACTTCGGGAACTCCAAGCCAATGGAGCTTCGACCACCCTGACTTGGGGGCTTCAATCGCCCGACACGGGAGCTTTAATCGACCCGATGCGGAAGCTGCGATCACCCCGACGATGTGGCTTCAGCCGCCGGGTGCGGGAGCTTTGATCACCTCGACTGTGGATGGTTCGACTGCCCTGACCGCGGGAGAATAAAGAGAAATTAGATTAGATTTTAT
Organism: Leucoraja erinaceus; assembly: GCF_028641065.1. Taxonomy (NCBI): domain Eukaryota; kingdom Metazoa; phylum Chordata; class Chondrichthyes; order Rajiformes; family Rajidae; genus Leucoraja; species Leucoraja erinaceus. The sequence goes on from NC_073384.1 coordinate 21,728,856, forward strand.
TGCCTTCCATCACAGTGAGGAAAGTGGGGAATCTGCTGTGGTGGATGTTTATGTTAACTTTTATGTAGTTGCATGACGTTGCTTTTTTTTTAGTATGGCTGTATAGTAATTCGAATTTCACTGCACCTTTATTGGTGCATGTGACAATAAACTAACATTGAAACCTCACCTTGAGTCATCGGTGCTGGCTGTGATTTTGTTCTGTACCTTTTCATGCCCCTAGTTTCCCTCTACCATGACTCTCGGTCTGAGGAAGGGTCTCGACTCGAAACGTCACCTATTCCTTTTCTTCAGAGATGCTGCCTGACCTGCTGAGTTACTCCAGCATTGTGTCTATCTATGGAGTGTTAGTATCCAATTCTGCTGCCCCAAGGCTGAGGTGGTGGTGGAGGAAGCTCTCACTTTCTGCCACCCTGCATTTCACTGCTGTCCATCCGTGTATGCAAAGAACACAGCTTCACACAAGTTGTATTGAACTCTCTTCACACAAAGGTTGGTGGGTGTATGGAACAAGCTGCCAAAGAAGATAGTTGAGGCTGGGACTATCCCAATGTTTAAAAAACAGTTAGACAGGTACATGGATAGGACAAGTTTGGAGGGATATGGACAAAGTGCAGGCAGGTGGGACTAGGGTAGCTGGGACGTGTTGGCCGGTGTGGGCAAGTTGAGCCGAAGAGCTTGTTTCCACTCTGTATCACTCTATGACTATAACAGTGAAGGCAGCATTTCTAAACCATTCTTAAAAAATAGTTCACTGCAGTTGTCACCAGCCTGTAGTCATCGACATGGGATTTCAATGTTTCATCTACTAATCTCATGTTTTTAATTTATCAATAGACCTTCATTTAAAAAGTAGGGTTTCCTCTGATATTTTCCATTCCTCTTACCATAGCCTTAACATCGCCAAATCTAACAACACCTCCACCAGTGGCCATGCCTGGCTCCAAAGGATCCCTTATCTAAGCCTCCCAAATCCTGTCCCTTCCTACTCCCTAATTGACTAGCTCATCAAAATGATATATTTGACATTTCCACTCATATTGCCAAATGAGGATTTTTTTGCAAACTCTTCTGAGAAGTACTTTCTTCTCAGTTTTGAAGAGGGGGTTAGATTTAGCTCATAGGGCTAAAGGAATCAAGGGATATGGAGAAAAAGCAGGAACGGGGTACTGATTTTAGATGGTCAGCCATGATTATATTGAATGGTGGTGCTGGCTTGAAGGGCCAAATGACCTACTCCTGCGCCTATTTTTCTATGTTTCTATGTTTCTACTTTGAGGACGTTTTGCCACAATGGATAAGCTCGTTCCACAAATGCAAGTTATTGAGGTTGCCTAGGTTTTCTTGTTGCATCGATCAGTTCCTTTTCACTGGAATAGGTTGGCTTCATCCCCGGAGCTTATTTACTCCTGTCGGTGCAGAAGAAGGCCATTCAGCCCATCTCGTCTGAGCTGTCTCCAAACAGCAGATTTCCATCAGTCCCATGACTTCTCTCCTTATTTCACTATGCTCTGCAGCTTACTCTCCTTTACATATCTATCAAATCCTCTCTGATTCTTTTCCTGCTCACCAACATATGAAGGGAAATTCACAACAGCCAATTGCGCTACCAACTGGTACACCTCTGGGATGTGGGAGGGAACCAGAGTATGTGGAGGAAACCCACGCAGCCACAGGGGGAACATGCAAATGTGGAGCCATTGTTGGAGGGAGGAGGGCAGAGAAGGAACAGGAAGAAGCAAGAAGAACATCCACTCTCCAAAACCTTGGGGCGGGCTACTCGAGCACAATCCCTTGCAAACACCAGCCAAGGAAGGATTCCAGTACCAGTTGCCTCCTCTGCATATAAATGGTGATAGAGTGGCACAGGTCTTAGAGCAGCTGCGTCAACTCCAGGGACCTGGTTCAATCCTGACCTCGGATGCAGTTTGGAGATTGCATTTTACCCCTGTGACTGCATAGGTACTCTAGCTTCCTCTCAGTGACACACGGGTTTGTAGGTTAATGAGCCACTGGTAATTTCCCTCAGTATGGAACAAATGGTAGAATCTGGAGGGAGTTAATAGGAATATAGACTGGATAAAATGGGTTGAGTGTGAATGGGTGTTTGATGGTCAATGTCAACTTGATGGACCAAAGGGCCCACTTCTGTGCTATATAACTCAATGAACAGTTGCTGCCCAACCCTTCTGAGAAGATGCTGAAGAACATGGGCATACATGTGTATGGGAGTGGGCTGAATGGCCTTGTTAGTGCTGTTAATGTCTCTATTATGTGAACAGGCTCAGCATAATCAGCAATTAGTTACCTACACTGAAGGTGAAAGAAAACGGCCATGCATCTTTATAGCAACTTTTGTGATCTGAAGCCATAAATGCACTGACATCTAATTTAGTTTAGTTTAGTTTAGAGATAGAGCGCGGCCCACCGAGTCAATAGACAATGGAAAATAGACAATAGGTGCAGGAGTAGGCCATTCGGTCCTTTGAGCCAGCACCACCATTCAATGTAATCATGGCTGATCATCCATAATCAGTACCCCATCCTTGCCTTCTCCCCATATCCATTGACTCCGCTATCTTTCAGAGTTCTATCTAACTCTCTCTTGAAAGCATCCAGAGAATCGGCCTCCACTGCCTTCTGAGGCAGAGAATTCCACAGATTCACAACTCTGGGTGAAAAAGTTTTTCCTCATCTCCGTTCTAAATGGCCTACCCCTCATTCCTAAATGGTGGCCACTAGCTCTGGACTCCCCCAACATCGGGAACATGTTTCCTGCCTCTAGTGTGTCCAATCCCTTAATAATCTTGTATGTTTCAATGATTCCCTCTCATCCTTCTAAAGTCCAGTGTATACAAGCCCAGTTGCTCCATTCTTTCAACATTCTTTCAACAGTCCCGCCATTCCAGGATTTAACCTTGTGAACCTATGCTACACTCCCTCAATAGCAAGAATGTCCTTCCTCAAATTTGGAGACTAAAATTTGGTCCGCACCCACCAGCGATCCCCGCACATTAACACTATTCTACACACACCAGGGACAATTTACATTTATACCAAGCCACATTACCTACAAACCTGTAAGTCTTTAGAATTAGCGACATAATATAGGAAGACATGCCAACAGATCTCAATGCAGTAAGATCCCATAAATCTTAACTTGATAATGAGCTGACAAGCTGTTTGCGGGATCGCAATATATGTGAGTGAGGACACATTCCCCTTCTGAGCTCAAGAAATGCAGACATATGCAGGATGTCAAGGGGATTTTGTACAACAAATTTATTCATCCTAACGAATATTTAGGAACAAGGAACCGCAGATGCTGGTTTACAAAAAAAAACACCAAATGCTGGGGTAACTTGGCAGGTCGGACAACATCCCTGGAGAACATGGATAGGTGACGTTATGGGTAGGGACCCTTCTTCAGATGGAAGGTGAGAATTCTGAAAGATATAAAAGGGAAAAAATATATATTCTGGCACCGTGGCACGGCGTTGCTGCCAGACGGCACCAGAGACCCAGGTTCGATCCTGACTACAGGTGCTCTCTGTACGGAGTTTGTACGTTCCCACTGTGAAGGCATAGGTTTTCACCAGGTGCTCTGCTTACCTCCCACACTCCAAAAACGTAGATTTGTTGGCTAATTGGCTTCCATAAATTGTAAATTGGCCCTAGTGTGGGATAGTGCTAGTGTACGGGGCGATCGCTGGTCGACTCCGTCTCAGTGGATCGAAGGGTCTGTTTCCACACTCTAACTCTAATGTCTACTATAAGCATCCCATAAGTATATTCATGATACATATGTGTAGTACATTTACCTACACTACAATGCTTAACCCAGCTTGAAAATAAAAATTGATTCATACTTGCATACTGTTCTATCCTACCAACAGGTTTCGGTCTCAAAGGAACTTGTGTGATTGTCATGACGTTCTCCCTGGGCTTGATGAAGGATTTGCTTCTTGATTTGATTTAGTGTTGTTTTTCCCACCATCTCCACTGGGACTGGCACACCAACATTCCATTACTGAAGGGTAGCTTTACAAGGTGACGTTAATCCACAAACTCTATCACCGGGTTTTTAACGTTTCTATTCATGGCTTTGAAAAATAATTTAAGTTTCGTTTCAACTGCATCTCTGTCACTCCCCTCTGCCCCCTCCCCACCCACAACCATCTCTCCCTCATAAAAGATTTATCCGAGCTAAACTCAATCCTCCTTGTTTCTGTGCATTAGGAATTCAGCAGGAGTGTAGCCTGTTGTGGCTGTCATTCTGTAGTTCAGCAGAAACATCTTCCTAATCAATTCCTCATCGTTAAACTTAAGCGTCCTTGTAATTATTGTTTCTTCAATGCTTCTTTGATGAAGCTCGCTGGTCTCTCTGCTGCGCTGTTTGACACAGGATTAAATGATGAAAAGCGTCTGTTTCATAAACTGCTCAAATAGAACGGAACTGAGAACTTGGCGCAGCGGCAGAGTTGTTGCCAGAGACCCAGGTTCAATCCCAACCACGGGTTTTTTCCCGATGCTCTGGTTTCCTCCCACTCTCCAAAGCCATACAAGTTTGTAGGTTAATTGGTTTCAGTAAAATTGTAAATTATCCCTGGAGTGTGTAGGATAGTGCTAGTGTGCGGGGATCGCTGGTCAGCACAGACTCGGTCGGCTGAAGGGCCTGTTTCCATGCTGTATCTATAAAGTAAATTAAACTAAATTATCTAAAAAATACAATAAATCAAGCACCTTGTGTCATGGCATCAGGATAATAATCTAGCTCTCGGAAGAGTTGTTTTTTATTCTAGGAAGCAAAGGTAACCCTGTCCTCATCGACAGAGCTGCTGGAACTCCCCCTTCCAATTCCATATTGACCTTTCTGTCCTGGGCCTCTACCACTATCAGAGTGAGGCCAAATGCAAATTGGAGGAACAGCACCTCATATTTTGCTTGAGCAGTTTACAACCCAGAGATATGCATATTGATTTCTCTAATTTCATGCAATCCTCGTATTCCTTCTGTCTCCGTCCCTTCCCCACCCCAGTCATACCACTAGTTTCACTGTCATCCTGCTTAGTTTTATTGTTCATATCCCCTCGTTACCACCTTTTCCACAGCCAACAATGGACCATTGTGGGCTCCACCTTTCCTTGGCCATCAGTGCTGGCTTTAATTTGTTTTTTTCATACCTTTCATTCATTTGTTCTTTGTACCTTTTCATACCTCTAGTTTCTCTCTCCCATGACTGTCTGAAGAAGGGTCTCGACCTGAAACGTCACCTCTTCCTTTTCTCCAGAGATGCTGCCTGACCTGTTAGGTTACTGCAGCACTTTGTGTCTATCTTCAGTAGAAATTGGTCGACAGCTTCAGGTTCTTGGGCATTCATATCACCCGCAGCTTAATCGGGTTCCTTCCCAATGAAGTAGTGATCAAGTGTATGAGCGTACTTGCTTTCTTTGGTCTGGGAAGATTTAATATGTCCATGGGGATTCTTTTGATTCTCCACAGAGGCTCCATATAAATATGCTGGAGGGATGTATCAGCCTGGTCTGGCAACTGCTCTGCACCTCACCACCTGAACTTGCAGAGAGTGGTGAACACAACACAAACCAGCAAAGGCTTGTCACTGCCTTCCATCCCAGTCCATCTTCATGGAGCGTTGCTTCAGGAAGGCTGGAAGTATTCCTGATTATGTATTGTCTTTCCGCTAACTGGACAGCATGCAGCAAAAGCCTTTCACTGTCCCTTGGTACACGTGACAATATACTAAATTGTAACTGTATCTCCAAGGATGCCTGCCAACCTGGCCATTTCCTTTTCTCTCTTCTACCTTCTGAGAGAAGATGCAGGAGCTTGAAAGCTCAGTTTAAGAACAACTTCTTTCCCACTGCTATCTGAATCAATCACCTCTTTTACATCTAATTCCCCAAGATACTATCACATACTGTACGTCATTCGGTTATTCCGTTATTGTACTTTAATATGCTATTGCACTACAATCTTGTACCGTTTTGGTATTTTGTACTCATTGTTGTATTTATTTGTCATTACTGTATGTGTACTATTTACTCTGTGAGCTTCATGTGAGCAAGGAATTTTATTGCACCCATGTGTATATGACAGTAAACTAATCTTATCAAACCTATTCTATTTGCTTTGGTATGTGGTGAATGGGGCGGTTATCTCAATTCTTCAGCAGCCCACTCTATTGCTTTACAGGGCCCGATGAGTCTCACCTTGATTATACTGAGTGGTTATCTATGAATACATTCTCAGAATAATTAATGTGTAGGAAGCAACTGCAGATGCTGGTTTACACCAAAGATATAAACAAAAAGCTGTAGTAAGCATGGTGGCACGGTCGCTCAGTGGTGGAGTTGCTGGAGGTGGGGTGGGGAAGTCAGTCTCCGCGCCGGAGACCTGGGTTCGATCCCAACTATGGGTGCTGTCTGTACGTAGTTTTACATTCTCCCCGAGTTTGGGTTTTCCCCGAGATATTCAGTTTCCTCCCACACTCTAAATGGATTTGTAGGTTAATTGGATTGGTACAAGTGTAATATTGACCCTACTGTGTGTAGGGTTGTGTTAATGTGCGGGGATCGCTGGTCGGTGCGGACTCGGTGGGGCGGTTGGGCCAGTTTCCGTGATGTATCTCTAAACTAAACTAAATTAAAACTCAGCGGGTCAGGCAGCATCTCTGGAGAAAAGGAATAGGGTCGACCCCAAACGTCACCTGATCCTTTTCTCCAGAGATGCTGCCTGACCCACTGAGTTACTCCAGCTTTTTATGTCAATCGCAGAATAGTAACGTGGGTTCTTTGGGAGGTTCTCATTGACCATTCCCAACTCTGCAAAGGCTGCCTACATTTGCTTGACTCCATGACCTCAGTACAGTTGTCTGCTCGCTCTTCAAGATTGTCTAATTACGGACATTAAACAGAACTTCTGTCTTATAGCCTTGAGGCTCATAAGACCAGAATTTTCACAGCAAATGTTATCAAAATGTCTTCTTCAAACATTACGATACGATACGATAGAACTTTATTTATCCCAGGAGGGAAATTGATCTGCCAACAGTCATAAAACACAAAATACATGAAACATGAAATTTAAGTGATAAGTGGAAATGATTGGGGATGTGCAAGATTGGGGGGGGGGGGGGGGGGGGGGGGGGGGGGGGGGGGGGGGGGGGTCAGTCTCAGTGGACTGCACGACGTAGCGCACTATGTATAATATTTCAGTGTCCCTATTGAATGCCTGTCAGTTATATTATGTCCGCATGTCTTCTAATTTACTGAGTTACTACAGCTTGTTGGGTCTAGCTCTCTAATTCAGTCTACCCCCAAAAAAGGATTGATCGTACTCATTTTAGGGCATTATGTGTCCTCTCACCTGGGAGAACACATAATATTTCTGTTACAGGATCTACTATATCCACAAAGATCCTCTTTTGTGTGTGTAACCTTTTGGTAATTCAATCTTGTTTTGAACATTTCCATTTTATCTTAGGTGAATATCCACATTGCGTTCTCAACGCTACTTTATTCCTTATTGCCAAAACCAATAAAATTGTCTAGCCTTTGGTCAATTGGAATATGTTGTTTGCCAGTAGAAGGACATCTGGAAAGTGAGATGATATTAAAAGTGTGATTGTGAAATTTGTAAGTGCATGTTCCCATTAGAGTGAAGGATAAGGTGGGCAGGAGTAAGGACACTGGATGCCAAAGAAATTGAGGCACATGTCAGGAAAATAAAAGATGTGGGCAGCTGGGTTCAAGTGTGCTCCCTAGAATGAGGAGTATACAAGAAGAAAATCCGAAGGAAAAAAAGGGCATAAGATAAGATTAAGAAGAATCCAAAGAGGTTTTATTAGTATAATAAGGGGAAAAGGGTAACTGAAGAGAGAATATGTCCCCTCAGACAGCAAAGAGGTCATCTGTGTGTGGCAGTGCAAGAGATAGACAAGGTCCCAATTAATATTTATTCTCTGTATTTACCGTGGAGAAAGGTGTAAAGACTGGGGAAAGACACAAAATGCTAGAGTAACTCAGCAGGTCAGGCAGCACCTCTGAAGAAAAGGAATAGGTGATGTTTTGGGTAGAGACCTAGTTACTCCTGCATTTTGTGCCTATCTTCAGTGTAAATTAGCATCTGTAGTTCCTTCCCACACATAAAGACTGGAGAACATGAGATAATTAATGAAGATGTCTTGAGGACAATTCGTATTGCAGTCAAGTGCAGTAGGTGCTGTTCTTCCTCGGATGTATGAAAGTAGATTAATCTCCTGGGCCTGTTCAGATATTTGCAAGGGCACAGTGGTATACCTAACATTTGTAACATCTGGAGGACCAGATATACATGCATTTACATAGACAGGGGATAATTAGTGAAAGTCAGCATGGTTTGTACATGAGAGATTGAGCTTCATGAATTTGATTGAGTTTTTTGAAGATGTAACCAAGAAGGCTGACGAGGACAAGGATGTGACTATAGTCTACATGGATGTCAGAGGTCACTTTAGACCTCAGACTTTAAAAATACAGCTTGGAAACAGGTATTTCGGCACACTGAGTCCACGCCGACCAGCGATCATCCCACACTATCATAGCACTATCTAACACACTCGGAACAATTTACAAGTTACAGAAGCCAATTAACCTACAAACCTCTCCCTCTTTGTTGTGTGGGAGGAAACTGGAGCATCCGGAAAAAACCCACTCGGCCACAGGAAGAACGTACAAACTCCATACAGACAGCACCCGTAGTCAGAATCAAAGCCGGGACTCGGGCGCTGCAAGGCAGCAATACTAACCCTGCGTCATCCTGTAGCCCCCAAATTTGATAAGATTCCGCATTGTAGTTTGCTTAGGGAAAATTAGATCGCATGATACTGGCTAGCTGGATACAGAATTGGCTTCATAGCAGAATATAGAGCTGGTGGAGTAAGGTTTTTTTGGACTAGAAACTTGTGACTAATGAGGTGCCTCAGGCATCGATGCTGAGTCCATTGCTGTTTATGGTTTTTAAACAATTTGGATGAGAATGTGCAAGTCATGATTATTAAGTTAGCAGCAGACAATAAAATAGCTGGTATCACGGTTGGTGGAGAATTACAGCGAGATCAAGAATCACACACTGAGCAAATGGGGTGTAATTCAGATAAGTGTGAGATGTTGCATTTCGGGAAGTCAATCCAGGGCAGGACCTTCACAATGAATGGTCGGACCCTGAGGGGTTTTGTAGAGCAGAAGAATCTGGGAGTGCAAGTACATAGTTTCCTGTAAATGGACTCACAAGTTGATGACATTTTTATTTTAGTTTAGTTTAATTTAGATACAGCATGGAAACAGACACTTTGGCCCCGAGTCCACGCTCACCATCGATCACCGTTCACACAGTTTTATGTCGTCCCGCTTTCTCATGCACTTTCAACACCGCAGTGGCCATTTAACGAGGCTAATTAACCTGTAAAGCGCACGTCATTAGGATATGAGGAAACCGGAGGATCCGGAAGAAATCCACACAGTCACAGTACACGCAAACTCCATACAGACAGCATCCAAGGTCAGGATCAAATCCAGGTCACTGACACTATGAGGCAGCAGCTCTGCATTGCCCTGGTGGTGAAAATTGCTTTATGTTATAATTGTGTAAGACTGCACATGAAGTATTGTGTTCAATTCTAGTCACCTATGGTAGGAAAGATGCCATTAGGCTGGAAAGAGTGCAGAGAAGATTTACAAGGATTTTGCTAGGACTCAATGACGAGTTATTGGGAGAATACGACTTTATTCCTTGGAGTTCAGGACATTGACAATAGACAATAGACAATAGACAATAGGTGCAGGAGTAGGGCATTTGGCCCTTCGAGCCAGCACCACCATTCAATCTGATCATGGCTGATCATCCCCAATCAGTACCCCGTTCCTGTCTTCTCCCCATATCCCCTGACTCCGCTTTATAAGAGTCCTAACTAGCTCTCTCTTGAAAGCATCCAGAGACCCTGCCTCCACCGCCCTCTGAGGCATTGAGGGGGCGATCTTATAGATCTGTAGAACATCATGAGAGGAACAGATGTAATTCACAGTTTTATTTTGGGGGTAGAGAAATCAGAACCAAAAGGCATAGGGTTAAAGTGAGAAGGGAAAGATTTAATAAGAACCTGAGAGGCAATGTTTTCACACGGAGGGTGATGGACTACCAGAGGAAGATTTGCTTGCCGCATGTTTATATTTGCTTGCCGCCTGTACAATGCAGCGCTGCCAACTCTCATGCATTGAGTGTGGCGTAGGTGTGGTCGTAGGTGGACATCCCAATTCGCGAGGAATTGTGTCGCCGGTCGATGTAGCTTGTCGTAGGCTGACGTCGGCTGGGTGGTAGCTTGTCGTAGATATTGTTGTAGGGCGGGTCCAGATTTCTCACTCTCAATTCTTATCCAATGTTGGCAGCCCTGCGAATGTCCAGTCCACGCTCTAGTTCTTATGTGCAGTACTTGTTCCAGGCAAGCCACATGCTGTTGTGAGCCTCCAGCTATCGCCTTCCTTGGTCAACCCGCAACCTCTCCTACCAGCCTCGCTCCTCTCCCATCACATATGTCGTCCTCGTCATCGCTGGCTCCATTCTCCCGGTCTCTGGTCTTCAGGGGATAAGCAGCTCGGTTTGGCAGGCTCCCCCTTCCAGGCTGTGATCCGCCAAGGTGTGCCGGGTCTTGCTTTTGGCCAAGAACCATGCCCGGCCTTGCTTTCAGCCACGGTCCGTGTTTGGCTGTGGTCAGCCGGCTTGGGTGGGGCATCATAGTCAGCATGGATATTAGGCCAAAGGGCCAGTTGTTCTGCTGTATGACTCTATGACAATGTGACTAAGGTAAAAGGACTTCCCATGAAGAAATTATAAAGGGTGGTTCCTCCAAAGTGAGTCGCTAAAACTTCTTTCTCAATTTGAGGACAGTTGCTCCTACTCTGTATGTATGTAATGTAAACAAAATTGTTTTTCCTTGATAATTGTCCAATGAATGACTGATTGCAACCTCCCACACAGGCTTCACTTGTATTGTAGTGAACTGAGGCTTATTTCCTAGACACTGCTCCATAAGTCATACATGAATTGCTGTTTTCTACCTTAATTCCAATTCTTGTCTTTCTTCAGTAATTGTTGAAATAGTGTCAGCTCTACTGCAAGAATTGAATGCAGTGTCTATTATGTTTATGTATGATCTACGTTTGGCTATCTTTTCAGATTATTATTATATTTTCTGCGATGAGTTGTGTAATGTATTCATGCATATTCATGTATATGCTAATGAGTTGGTATTGTATATAAGTAGGGGATGTTGGGTAATAAATCTCTCTCTTGTGATCCAAGCAGCCTGCGTGTAAGTTGTTATTCATTCTGCTGTCCGGAATATAACAAAATTGGCGACGAGGATGGGATAGAGTTTGTGAACTCATCCTTTAAATACAGTGCAGGACTGTTTTGCAACACGCAGGATTGTTTAACAGTTTAAACAGTAAATACGGAGTTATGTCGCAGTTGTTTGCGAGCTGGACATGAGAGGCCTGCAGATCCGTCTATGCAGGGAATTGTAGTTTAAAACAATAGCTGGACAAATCGGCGAGAGTTTGTCAGGCTATCTCTATGTTGTGTCTACACGGCAAGATGTCATCCTTGGGAGTATATAACATTTTAGACTGAGTTTTTTTTTGTCGAATTCCTCAAGCTGAATAGTCTTTGTACAGCTAAGTTTTAGGTGAATTGTTACACCAGAACAGACAGGAATTCGGGGTTTTTGAACGGACCTTTTACTTTTTTTTAAAAGAGGATGATGGCAGCATCCACGGGCTACATTGGAAACTTTGGCACGTTTGACAAGAGTAGAGAGCCATTCAGCTCCTATATGGAGAGAGCAAACATGTTTTTCACGGCAAACAATAAATTGGAGATTAGTGGTGAAGGAGAGATAGTGACTGAAATACATAAGGCCGTTTGAGAACGCATGAATGCGATTCTGCTCATGGAGATCGGTCCTGAAGTGTACGGCACACTCGTGAATCTCCTTGCGCCCTTAAAGGCAAAAGACGTCCAATTCAATGACATTATAAAGAAGTTGGAGGAGCATTTCAACCCAAAGCCTCTGGAAATTGCAGAAAGCTATAAATTTGGCACTAGAAACCAGAAGCAGAATAAGACAATCAATGAGTACATTGTTGCCTTGAAAAACTTAAGTTTACACTGTAACTTTGGAACCTTTCTTGGACGAGCACAGCGCAACAGATTTGTTTGTGGTCTAGTGGATGGACGAATTCAGTCCAAACTGATGAACATTCCAGATCTCACATTCAAGAAAGCATGCAAGATTTCTACCTGAATAGAGATGGCATCAAAGAATGCTCGCGAGTTTCGCCCACCACAAACTGCAGTGGCCGTTTACAGTCACAAGGCAGTGCTTATGGCCAAACCAAGAGGCGCTAAACCAAAACCGAAGTATGGCGGGAAGCCAAGTTCAGCCGGTTGTTATCGTTGCAACGGTAATCACTCATCCCAATTTTATCAGTTCAAAATGGCCAAGAACTGCCAGAAGAAAGGTCATATTGCCTCAGCATGTCGGGCCAAGCATAAAACAGGAAACCAACAATCTGCAGGAATCAAGCAACAACACCAGAGAGGAGTTCACAACTTGGAGGTGAACCCAGATGTAAATGAACTTGGGTTGTACACCATTTATGCAACCAATATCGATAAGCCTATAACCAGCCAAGGCAAGGACTTTCGAACTAAACTATTGATTAATGAACAGTTATATCGATATGTGTATTGACAGGGCAGCAGATTGTTCGGTCATGAGCAAAGACCTGTACAAAACAAAGTTCCCACAGATACCATTGTTTGAGAATAAGGTCAAGCTGAGAACCTACTCGGGCGATGTTTTGGAGACTTGTGGACGAATGAACTGTAAAGTTCAGCATAATGGTCAGTCAGTAACACTACCCATCATAGTAGCCAGCTACAGAAATAATCCAACCCTCCTTGGAAAGGATTGGCTGAGTAGAATAGAATTAGATTGGAAGAACATTTTCAGTGTCAATTTGTCCAAATCACGTCTTGAAAACGTCATAAGCAAACATGCAAATAATTTTGCTGACAGTTACACGGGAATAACAGGGTACTCTGCACACATTCGACTAAAGCAAGATGTGAGGCCTGCGTATTGTCGACCAAGACCTGTACCATATGCACTAAAGCAACGTGGAGGTAGAACTCGACAGATTAGAGCGTAATGGGGTACTTGTGAAGACAGACCAGAGTAACTGGCCAATGCCAATTGTGGCCGTACCCAAGGCTGATAAAACTGTTCGACTATGTGGTGATTACAAAGTCACAATCAACCAAGCTGTTGATGACGAACAATATCCGTTACCAATCTCGCAAGATCTGTACCCAGAACTCAGATATGATCACAATGAATGGCGGTGCTGGCTCGTAGGGCCGAATGGCCTCCTCCTGCACCTATTTTCTATGTTTCTAACAGTCTTCACTAAACTGGATTTGTCTCAGGCTTACGCCCAACTCAATGTTGATAAGGAAAGTCAGCAGTATGACTATCAACACACATAAGGGCTTGTATTCACATACAAAGCTGCCCGATGGTGTGAAATCCTCCCCGAAAACTTTCCAGTCTGTCATGGACCAAATATTACAAGGCATTCCGCACTGTGTGTGCAACCAGGATGACCTACTGATATTCACAGAAGGCAAGGTACAACATCTGGAAATCCTCGAGCAAGTTCTCACATGACTGAACTGCCACAATATCAAACTGTGTCAAAGTAAATGTGCATTTGCGCAGTCAGAGGTGGTCTACCTTGGACTCAAAGTAGACGCCAGCGGACTTCGCCCTGTGAAGCCGAAAGTGGAAGCAATAGTGAATGCTCCAAAACCCAACAATGTGTCAGAGCTACGATCATTCCTTGGGTTGGTGCAGTTCAATGCACGATTCCTTCCAGATTTAGCAATTATGCTAAAGCCACTACATCAACTGCTACAAAAAGATGTGAAATGGATGTGGGGAAAGGAACAGCAACGTGCATTTGACATCTGCAAGGAAAATTTGACAAGTGACAAACATCTTGTTCACAATGATACGACAGGCTAGATGAAACTTGCTTGTGATGCTTCAACTTATGGTGTAGGTGCAGTGATCTCCAACGTAATGAATGACAGACAGGAAAAGCCTATTGCTTTTGCATCCCGCACCCTGTCATCGAGTGAACGCAACCATGTGCAGATAGAAAAGGAAGCACTCAGCATCGTGTTCGGAATCAAGAAATTCCATCAGTTTCTTCTCGGGAGACCATTCACCCTAGAGGGTGGTGGACTGCCAGAGGAAGATTTACTTGCCGCATGCAAGGAGGCACCATAATTGCCTCTACAATGCAATGCAGCGCTGCCAACTCTCACGCATTGAGTGTGAAACTCACGCATTTCACCACCGGCCCGATGTATTGCAATTAGTGCCGTGACGTCACTATGAGGTGACGTCTTCAGTTGTCACCGACAGGGTCGTAGCTTGTCGTATCTTGTCGTAGGTGGACGTAAGTTGACTTCGGTTGTCGTAGGTTGTCGCCTGTGTGGTCGCAGGCTGTCGTAGGTGTGGTCGTAGGTAGACATCCCAATTCGTGAGGAATTGTGTCACCGGTTGACATAGCTTGTCGTAGCCTGACGTCGGCTGGGTGGTAGCTTGTCGTTCACATTGTTGGAGGGTGGGTCCAGATTTCTCACTCTCCATTCTTATCCAATGTTGGCAGCCTTGCCAATGTCCAATCCACGCTCTAGTTCTTATGTGCAGTACCCGTTCCAGGCAAGCCACATGCTGTAGTGAGCCTCCAGCTATCACCTTCCTTGGTCGACCAGCAACCTGAATTATCATGTGAGCAGGGATGCGTTAAGTGGGGTTACAGAGTGGTTGTACCAGAGTCTTTGAGAAACAAAATTATGAATGAACTTCATGCCGAACATCCTGGCATAGTAAGCATGAAGTCAATTGCCAGAAGTTTTGTGTATTGGCCCGGTATTGACAGTGACATTGAGTCACTGGTGAGCAAATGTAGCGTCTGCCAAAATTGCCGGAGTAAACCACCAGAAACACCACTGCAACCCTGGTCATGGCCAAGTAGACCTTTTCAGAGAGTACATGTAGATTTTTGCGAAAAGGGTAATGATCAATTTCTGTTGCTGGTAGATAGTAATTCCAAATGGATTGAGGTTAAACATATGGGGTCAAGCACTACTACTGAGCGTACCATAGGTGAGTTGTGATCAATTTTTGCATGCCATGGTTTACCGGAAGAACTTGTTTCTGATAACGGGCCTCAGTTTCGTTCAGAACAGTTCAAAGAGTTCATGCAGCAGAATGGTGTAAAATACACACTTGTTCCCTCATACCATCCAGCCTCTAACGGGGTGGCAGAAAGGTCTGTTAGAGTTGTCAAAGACGCTCTCAAGAAACAGGTTTTGCAGCGTAGTTCAAAACTCAGCATGAAACATCTTTTGGCTAGTTTCTTGCTGAAGTACAGAACCACACCAGACACAACAACAGGTTACTCACCTGCAGAACTGTTGATGAAGAGAAGGCTAAGAAGATGTTTAAGTCTAGTTCAACCCAATTTGGCTTTGAGAGTTGAACAAAAACAATTGTCAGAAACGCCATTTTGACTCCCACAAAAAGGAGAGGTACTTCAAGCCAGATGAGCAGGTTTGTGTTCTCAGTCCTCCCAACAAGTCCAGTCGAGACAAATGGGATGTTGGGAAAATAGACAAAGTGTGTGGAACAAAAAGATACTTAGTTGAAGTTGGAGATAGGATCAAAAGTGTTCATGTTGATCAAATGATTCCAGCTAAAGATGAACCAAAAACTGAGTATGAAGTCCTAATCCCTGAGCCTTTATCTGAAAGTGAGTTGGAAGAGCCAACTGTGATTGAAACACAAAGTTCAGTCAGTACAGACAAAGAAACAGATTCCTCTGGTCAAAGTCAGAGTACTAAAACAGAGCCAAACAAGCCAACAAGTGAGTCAACACCTAAACCTGTTACACCTGTTACTGTTAGACGATCAGGCAGGATCCGTAAACCACTGGTCAGATTAGGGTTTTAAATTAAGTAACTCACTGTCTAGGTAGAATGAAAATGTGTAAATATGTAAAATAAATATATTATGTTATCATTTAAGATTTAATGAATACTGGTTTAAATCAAGTATCACAACAAGAAAATTGTAACTGTGTACTTAGATTTAATACTTAAAAAATAGGAGAAACAGTGTAAAGTATTCATGCATATTCATGTAAATGCTAATGAGTTGGTGTTGTATATAAGTAGGGGATGTTGGGTAATAAATCTCTCTCTTGTGATCCAGGCAGCCTGCATGTAAGTTGTGATTCATTCTGCTGTCTGGAATATAATGGGTTAATTCATTTGCATCCATTTTAAGCCCAAGATCAACTACTTATTTATGTACAAATACTCTCTCTGAGATTTGCACTGTGTTTGTTTAGCTCCCTGACCACTTTTTCTCCCATACTTCCTGATGGCAAAGAAAGAATGACGTTTGGGCCATTAAGGCTATGCCAGCCCAAAGAGCATTTAGACCCAACACACTACACCACAAACCTATTCTCTCCCACATTCACATTAACATTCCTCAATTGTCTGCCTGCCCACCCACACAGTTGACCATTCACCGTGGCCATATGCCCATCCATTAGCCAGCACATCATTAGGATATTGGAGGAAACCATCGCTCTCAGTAGAAATCCAAGGTGTCACAGGATGAACTAGCAAACTGCATAAAGACTGTGACCAGGTGAGGTTTCTCCAGATGCTCCGGTTTCCTCCCACTCTCCAAAGACATACAGGTTTGTAGGTTAATTGGCTTCTGTAAATTGCCCCTAGTGTGTAGAATTGAATGTGTGCGAGTGATCGTGGTCAGTGTGGACTCGGTGGGCTCATTTTCTGTCTTATCCTTATTCCCCAATATAATGTTTCCCATATCATTCCGGAAGGGATCACATTAGCTTTGGTTAATCATTTTCTTTTTACAAATCCATGAAAAATATTACAGTCTGCCTTTAGATTTCTCACAAGATCATTCTCAACTTTCCCTTCCCGCTCCAAAGTGTTGATCCTCCTTCACTGAATACTGAATTATTTCCAATCCTCAGGCTTATTGCTCTTTTCAGCAACACTGCAACACTTTTCTTTTGATCTAATACCATCTTTAGTCGTTAGTCATGGTTGGTCATGGTTGGACAGATTTTCCTTGGGATTTTGTGACTTAAAGGGCCATTTATTGTAATTATTTACTAATTCTTTAAGTGTTGGCCATGCTTGTTTACTGCCATAGCCATTCATGTGGTTTCCCAATTAACCATTGGCAATTCATGCTTTATATCACTGTAGTTTGTTTTGTATTGATCTGAAGCCCTAATTTCATATTCATGGTGTCTTACAGCGAGGGGAAAAGCCCTTCGGCCCAACTTGCCCACACCGACCAACATCTTCCATCTACACCAGTCCCACCTGCCTGCATTTGGCCCATGTCTCTCTAAACCTGTCCTATCCATTTATAATTTAAATTGATAATTGATATTCAATTTAATATCCATTTAATTCAGATTGAATGAAATCACTAATGAGAGTCTCAGATGTGAGGAGAGACAGTTGATTTGCCAAGGCATTGAAGGCAACATACCAAGTGCTGGTAAATGGGGTTGGAGTAGATGGGTATGTGATGGTCAGCACAGGCATAATGGGCCAAATGGCCTGTTTCTGTGCTGCATGAGACCCTGACTCTATGTCTCTATGACTTTCAATAAGGGGCTGCAGAGTGACGCAGCTGGTAGAGTTGCTGCCTTGCAGCGCCAGAGACCCGGGTTCGATCCTGACCTCGGGTGCTGTTGGTGTGGAGTTTTCACGTTCTCCCTGCGACCGCATGTGTATCCTCCGGGTGCTCCGACATCTCAAAGACAGGTGGCTTGTGGGTTGATTGGCCTCTGTAAATTGTCCCTAGTGTATTGGTATAACATAGAATTAGTGTGAATAGAAAGATTAAATGAGAACTTACCGTTTGAAGTTTGATCTTGATTTTCTGAGAAGTTGGAGTGAGAGACTACGTGAAGAACCCACCAGCCAGCTGCGCAACAATCTTCAGAGTCACTGTATGAAAGCACAGTCCACTTAAACCAGAATCAAGCTATAGAAAGATTGACTTACCAAATGAAATTCATGAGATTCAGGGTTGGGAGTGGAGGGCACGTAGTCTCTTACTCCAACTTCTCACAAAATAAAGATCAAACTTCAAACGGTAAGTTCCCATTTAATCATTCTATTTTATTTCGAAGTCTCGTGATGAGACTACGTGAAGCCTTTGAAGCTCTGTGGTTTCATGCACTAAGCCAATCTGTATGTGAACACACTACACAGATAAACCATAAATGGTAGAAAAGACATGGGCCATTAACAACATGATGCTAACTTTACAAACATGTACATTGCCCTTAATTGGACCCCAGTCCCAATTACATTTGAGTTAGACAACAGCTCATATAACCATATAACCATATATCAATTACAGCACGGAAACAGGCCATCTCGGCCCTTCTAGTCCATGCCGAACACTTACTCTCACCTAGTCCCATCTACCTGCACTCAGACCATAACCCTCCATTCCTTTCCCGTCCATTAACCTATCCAATTTATTTTTAAATGATAAAAACAAACCTGCCTTCACCACTTCCACTGGAAGCTCATTCCACACAGCTACCACTCTCTGAGTAAAGATGTCCCCCATGTTGCTCCTAAACTTTTGTCCCTTAATTCTCAAATCATGTCCTCTTGTTTGAATCTTCCCTAATTAATCCAGCAAGATACCGCTTCAGGCCTCAAACTGCCTGACTGGCATATGCAGCCATGGTTCCCGCTAATGTAGGTAATGATATAGAACCTTATATGGTTATTCAAAATATAAAACTTGCTGGTACAGCCTGTGACTCGGGAGACCAGCCTCTGTATGATACATCAAGTCATTGACTTGAAGACTCTGAGATGATTTTCCTGCGCCGCGGGTTGTCAGACCAATCCGTGTAGTGCTCACTGCAGAATGCAGCATAAGCACCAAAAAAAAAGGCAGGACATCTCCACTTCAGCAGATGGGAAACGTATTTGGCTGAATACACATGTTACTTTCGATACAGCACGGATAACTGACGTCCTAGAGTTCATTTCAAATTAGTCTTTGACAATACTAAGTTACAGTGCCATTAAACTGTGCAAACATGCTTTCTTATCATATTTGCTGCAGCAAATGGAACCCACACTATCGGGCCTCACCCTCTGATATCCAGAATTGTATAGGATATCTTAACACAAGTTCTCCCAGGCCCAGTAACATGGGAGTATGGGACAATGATGTAATGTTAACATTACTTCAACAGGGGGCTCCAGCTACATCTTTATCTTATGCCAGCTATCAAAAGGTAACAATCCTCATGGCACTGGCCTCAGTGCAACGGGTCCAGTCATGACATAAATTACGACTGGACAGGGTGGTTACATCTGCTAATAACATAATATATTATGTTTTGATTTAATAAACCAGAGCTAACCAGGCGTTAGGTACAAACAGTTTCATGGCATACCCGTTGGATCTTCGGGAATGTGTGGTCACACATTCACAACAATACGTCTAGATCACTTAGAGCCTCAAAGGCTCCAAACGAAACAATGTTTGTTAGTGGAAGATATATATATATATATATATCTATATATATATATATCTATATATATATATATAGATATATATATAAAAACTTCATAAGAAGTTTAGTTCTACCATCTCCAGGTGGTAAAACGGGGTTTTGACGAATGCAGGAGTCAATACGAATATTTTCACCACGCACTCCACTGGGGCTGCTACCACATCAGCTCAAAGGATTATGTACGTTTCCATTAGACCACATCCTAGCAGCTGCAGGATGGTCAAACGAACTTACTTTACAAACATTTTATATAACCCATTGCCAAATCGGGGGTATTTGCCAACTCAATTTATTTACTCTGTTTATAGTTTCCTCTGGATGAAAGGGGTCACTATGATTTTCATTGGATGATTAAGCATCAGCATAACAAACCAAGTCATGTCTGAATGCATGAATCTTTTTTCACTCATCCATGGTCACTTCATGCAGTGTGTAAAGCATGGATTTGTTTCCGGCATGAAATCACAGAGCTTTGAAATCTTCACGTAGTCACTCACGTGACTCTGAAGTAAAATAGTAAGATTAAACGAGAACTTACCAGTTTGAAGTTTGATCTTGATTTTATGGGGAGTTACGATGAGCGATTACGTGCCCACCGCTCCCACCCTCATGTTATCAAGGTCATATGGTAATTCTAGTTCTCAAAATCTTACTATGTTCAGGTCAACTACTTGTTTCTGTGATTCCATGCCACTGCTTTGAAATATGACGCGCCAAGTGGGATGACGTCCTTTAGATCTCGCATGTACCCCGCATGGTCGAAGGATTAACCTTCCCCATCGTCTCTCCAAACTAATCTAAAAACTAAACTTCTGCGCAAGCATCTTAGCTCCAAACATGCCCAAAAACACATCATAAATCCAACCCACAATATAACGGGCAGTCTAAAATTTAAAGGCACATGCCATCATCAATGACATGCAAAACAGGCCAAATGGCCACTACATACCAGCCCCTAATTGTTCCGTGTATATTACAAGGCAATTGCTAATTGACATCAAAAAAATGGCCATAAGGGCTTAACATATATCAAAAGCAAAATGTCAGGGAATAAAACCCAGTGGCTCCTCGTCGGGAAATTGAACCCCGGTCTAACGCATGACAGGCGGGGATACTAAACATTATACTAACGGGGAAAAAATAGCATGCGCTATAATATCCGCAATCAGAATTCTTCATCGATTCTTCCATCTTCACTTTCGCCTTCTCGAAGCAAGCACAACTAAATTATTCATCCTATTACAACTGTGCTTTTACTTCAAAGTCGTACCGTGCATATCAAACCCTTAAAATCAGGCATGATACCCAGTATATAGTCCAAAGCTTTGATAGCATGAAACGTCTTCCTCCATGTCCAATCAACTCATGGATGTGTTATAACAGCAATGTTGAAATATGAAAATCCTTCAAAAGAATAACAGGATCTTTAGCAATAAAGTTCACCGTTAGGTTTGATTTAATGTCCGAGTCATTAGCAGAGATTTAAAATCCCAGCTCAAGCTTTGGCCATTCTGTGTCTGGCTTGTAGAGAGATTTTAGTTCATTGATCCATCTCTTCTCACTTAAGAAACGGTTCACTGTCAGTTCTCTGGAAACTTCATTCACATTAGCACAGTTAGCTTCAGTTGTACAACATTAGTAACTCCCAATGCCCTTTCCATTGGCAGATTGTCTTTGTCCAAATCCAATTCTCTGGTTTCTTTGGCTCTGTCATCTAGTGGAATGCTTTCACAATTGTCGCTGTTCCACTTAGAAAGTGTGAATCCTCCCTTATTGCAATTGGGTCAGTTGTTCTACTGGTAGGATTGCTTCCTGATCAGTAGTCATGGATTTTAAGCAATCACCCTTGTAGAAATTATTCTTCAAAGAAATACTTCTTTCATGAAATTTACTTTTCTCGCCAAACTTGCTTTTCAAAGTCTGTGTACGTTGCTCTGCCATACAACTATTATTCGGCAGATTAACACTTTTTTGTTTGAAAGGTAAGTCCCCACAACAGTGTCCGTCAGTTTTCACTGAGTAGTTCCTAACATACATGAACTTCAACTCTTCATTCAACATCTCTTTAGATTCCTTGCTGGTACTTTCCTTGAAGTCATGATTGTATGGCTTCATCACCGGCTTTTCTTAACAGCTATGGTAGGACAGTTCTTCTGATTTCCGATTTTGTGGTTCCTTTTCAAGGAGTCATAGATAACCCATGCAAGTCAGGTTTTCGTAGTATACGGTCCTTCAACTTGGCTCCAAACAATCTGTATCGGTTCCAAAGCCTTCAAAACATTCATTCCGATAAGTAGATCAACACTAGAATTTATTTCAGATATCTGAACATCCTTCAGGTAATTTCATAGCTTCAAGTCTTCTTCTTCTTCTTGCGTATGGCGTGCACAGCCTAAAGTTGTAGAACAACTTATTCTATTTGATATTATTTGATTGTGCACACCAGGTTGATTGCATTTGTCGAAATGGGGCCGACCACGTGAAGGTTGCAATCTCTCACCCCGCTTCAAGTCTTCATGTTTTGGTATATTTTGACGGCCAACAGGCATAGTTCCATGCGTAAGCACTTCAGATATTGGTATGAAATTGTCTTCATCCAAACTGGATATCTCCATACTCGTAATGTAAGGACTCCTGCTCTCAATATATTTAGTCATGCTACGTAATCGAATCTTAGTCTCTTCTGCTGTGATATTCAATCTTCTCATCAGATTTTCTGTGCAAAAGGTAGTCGAACTTCCATGATCCAGGAAAGCATATGTCTCTAGAGGATGGGGATGATAGAGTTCCAGTATCCATCTTGCGTGATACTGGTGCTACTCAGTCCTTTATATTGGATAGTGTACTGCCGTTTTCTGGGGAAACATCGGTTGGGTCAAGAGTCCCTGTGGTAGGATTCGGGATGGATGGCATGGTAGTGCCTTTGCATACCGTGAGTCTTGAGTCCGAGTTGGTTTCAGGCCGGGTAACTGTTGGGTTACGGCCGTGTTTTCCCGTTGGGGGAGTTTCTGTAATTTTGGGGAATGACTTGGCAGGAGGTAGAGTTTTAGTTACTCCTGAGGTGACGGCTGTTCCGATGGTGCAGAGTCCTGATAGATTGGCTATGCAGCATCCGAGGGGCTTCGCAGCTTGTGCTGTCACGAGGGCTATGGCTAAGAGCCAGGCAAAGTTTGGGGATGTTGTGGACCTGAGTGAGGGCATTTTTGGGGATCAGGATGATGGATCCTGTGTTGCGAAGGGTGTTTCTACATCTCAAGATGGGGTAGTGTCTGGAAATGGACCAGTGTCGCTGTCACGTGACCGGCTGGTTGAGGAGCAAAAGAGTGATCCAGGTTTATCTGATCTGTTCGACTGCGCGGTGCCTGAGGGGGATATGGATTCCACAGCAAAGGGGTATTTTCTAAGTGAGGGCTCACTGATGCGAAAGTGGTCTCCCTTGGATATATCTGGGCATGATGATTGGAGCGTCGTTGATCAGATTGTGATACCTCGTCGGTATAGGAACGAGATATTCTGTTTGGCTCATGATGGCCCTCTGGGTGGACATTTGGGGGTCAATAAGACATATGACCGTATCTTACGGAATTGTTTTTGGCCAGGGTTGAAAAAGGACGTGAAACAGCAGTGCAGGTGTTGTCACATTTGCCAGGTGACAGGAAAGCCAAACCAATCGATTGTTCCTGCACCTTTATATCCAATCCCTGTGGTCGGTGAGCTGTTTGAGCGGATTCTAGTTGATTGTGTGGGTCCTCTACCTTGGACAAGGGTGGGCAACAAGTTTTTATTTACAATTATGTGTGCATCTACCCGCTTTCCGGAGGTGGTCCCTTTGCGTAGAATTACGGCCCCTACCATTGTGAAGTCTCTCACTAAGTTTTTTTCGTTGTTCGGTTTGCCCAAGGTTGTGCAGAGTGACCAAGGTTCCAACTTCATGTCGAAGGTTTTTGGTCAGGTAATGAAGTTGTTAGATATTAAGTATTGTTACTCCAGTGCGTATCATCCTGAGAGCCAGGGGCTCTCGAGAGGTTTCACCAGACTTTGAAATCTATGTTGAGGACTTACTGCCTGAAGTTTGAAAAAGACTGGGATGAGGGGGTTCATCTAGTTATGTTTGCGGTGCGTGAGGTCGTGCAGGAGTCTTTAGGGTTCAGTCCTGCTGACCTGGTGTTCGCGCATACTGTGCGTGGTCCGTTGAGGGTACTGAAGGAGAAATGGTTGCAGGAGGATACAAAACGTAGTATTTTAGACCACGCCTGTACCTTTCGGTCTAGACTGAGGAGGGCATGCGAACTGGCAATGGGTAATCTTGCTTCTGCTCAGTCTAAGACGAAGGACTGGTTCGACAGGAAGGCTTCTAGTAGGAATTTTTCTCCAGGTGACAAGGTCCTGGTGTTGTTGCCTATTCCAGGTTCCAGTCTGCAGGCTCGGTATAGCGGTCCCTATCAGGTGGTTAAGAAGGTTGGTGAGAGGGATTACGTTATTGGTACCCCTGATCGGAGGCGTAAGACTCAGCTCTGTCATGTCAACATGCTGAAGCAGTACCATGAGCACGAGCCTGTGGAGGTTGATGGGGGGGAGCTATGTCCTTCGGTTTCGTCTAAGCCTGTTTTGGCTGCAGTGGTGCTGCCCCCTGACACGGGTGGTGATGTGGGTGAGGCACGGTTGTCTGTGGCAGTGACGCAGGGAAAGCTGAGTAACTCTGAGGCTTTGGAGTCGCTTCCCTTGCGGTTGTCTCATTTGACTGGAAGTCAGCGGGGTGACCTGCTTGCTTTGGTGGAGTCATATGGGTCACTGTTCTCGGATGTGCCTTCTCACACGTCTGTGCTGCAGCATGACATTGACGTGGCCAGTGCTGCGCCAATTAAACAGCATCCGTATCGGGTCAACCCTGACCAGTGTCATCGTACTCACAGATCGTAATCCTTTGGTATTTTTGCAGAGTATGAAGAATAAGAACCGGCGGTTAATGAGCTGGAGTTTGCAGCTACAAGACTACAACCTGGAGGTCAGGCATATCCGTGGCAAGGATAATGTCGTGGCTGACGCCTTGTCGCGCCAGTAGTGTTTTAGCACCTGAATAGTTTCTGGGATTTGGTGGTGTTTTTTCTCTCTTCTTCTGAAACTTATTCAGTATCTTTGGGTGGGGGTGTTAGGCACTCCCCCCCCGGTGAATGCTATGTACTTACCTTTCTCTGTTTCTCTCCTGAGTACAGGCCTCGTGGCTGTGAGTCTGGAATCAAGGGGTTAAAAGGCTCCTGTACCCGATTGGCCAAGCTGCGTCAGGTGACGGGTGACTCATCTGAAGCTTAAATACCAGAGTTTCCCAGGATTCTCTCTCTTTTCTTCGTAGACCCTGACTTGTGAGCAGCCTGCTGGTGTGAGCTGAGGAAGGCCTGGTCACATGACATAGAACTTTGTGTACTTTCACCATTCGTTGTTAACAAATATTGAATTGGGATGGATAAGGGCTGACCTTAGTGTTTTCGTGTATTTTGTTTCAGGGTTGTATCTCTTTAGGCAGGTTTTAGAGTCTCCGGTTCGACGGCCCATTACGTGGCTGGCTGGAGCACTGTTTAATTGTTTGTTAGTCCATCCCTATCCCTGACTGGGTTGTTTAAATCAGGTTTGGGTTTTGTGTTCCATTGAATAATTAAAAGATTTTTGAACTTGAACCTGGTTTTTGAATTATGTTACGCGGCTCTGAAGTACCTGCATTCGGGAGTCGTAACACATCTTCCTCTGTTCCAATGGGTTTTCAAAGCCTAGAAATCTGATGGACCTCGATTGTAGAATTGATCCAACTGCTGATTCACTTCAAGCAGTTTTTCTTCGTGCTCCAGAGTTCATCGTCCTTGATGATCTAGAGCTGCATCTTGATCCCTCACTTTCCAGTATCTTCTTCTTTGCTTTGGCCACCGCCATCTTTGTGTCTATTTCTAGTTGGTTGTTTCGGTGCCTCAGCTCTTCTTGCTGTCGCGTCATCTCTTCCTTCCTCTGATCGCTCCGTTGTCTCATCTCCTCTTCTTGACGTGTCATCTGTCACGTCATCTCATCTTGTTCTTCTTCAATCTCATGTTTCCTTCTCAAGGCATCCGCTTCTATTGAGAGAGCAGCTAGCTCAGTTTGTCTCTCCATTCGAGCAGAAGCCCTCGAAACCGAACTGGCTGAAGAACCAGGTTTATGTCCTGATTTTCGTGAAGATATATTGGAGATATTATCTCGTCGTCTAATTTCATCTTCCATTCTGGCACCTTGTTGCTTCGCACTTCCAGCTACTAAGTTCATAACTTGTGACATAATTTCAGATAACCACTTCTCTGCCTTTTTCATGAAACCATTGAATATCATCTTCTTGTCTTCATCCCACTGGGTGTGTCTTCTGGCTTCTTCTTGAGACGGCTGTGAACACAGCAGTACATCTTGTTTCTTGCCAACCTCCTGACAGAGGTTCCATAGTTGGCTCATATTAGGTTTCACCTTGATCACGTTCTGTTCTGATTCCATTCGTTTTTTCTGTGTATCAATTAATCTGTTAACCTGTAACCATGATTTGTTTCTCTCTCACACGCTTTCCCTCAAGCAGGCAGTATGTGTATTATCTGTTTCTTTAAGTTGTCTGGGTCTTTCTTCGCCACCACGTTTTTCATCTGGCATAGCTCCTTCTTCTTCTTCTAATAAAGAGGTCTTGGCAGATTGAGTCTTTAAATTAATTGAACAAAAGTCTCTGTTAGTAGCTTTTTTTGTCAACATTTCTTTCAAAACCATATCATACTGATAATGTAGAGATCATCTCTCTAACTCCAGGTGGATAAAGATGATTCTAATTCAAATGGAATGCACTTCTCAAGAGACTCAAAACAATCCAAGGTCGGTCTGGCTAGAAACTCCATGCACATTAGAAAAACACTTTCTGGTGGCTCTGTTACTGGTTTTTTTAAAATAAAGCTGTGATGTCAAATTCAAAGAGTAACAAATCGATTTGTACTCACAAATCCAGATCCTCTTCAGATACGTCTCAATGCCATCGATAGACCTCAAGGCCTCATCTGGCTGAGATCTTTAACTTCAATTCCTCCTGGAACCACTTTCTTCTGGCTAAAACCTCTCTGAGAACCTTAGCCAATCTTTTGTCTTCATCTCTGGGACTTGTTTCGCTCCTGTGACAGAGGTCTTCTTCGATTTAATCTTCTGATCCTTTCTCTGGGACTGGAATTTAACTTCCCTGCCGGAGGTTCCCTTCGACTTAATGTAGCGGCAGATTTTCATATCTTTCAGGTAATTAGCACCCTAGCCGCTAAATGGATGAGAATGGTTGAAGGGGGTGTCTTTGAAACGCATGCGAGCTCACTCCCAGAGATCTTCAGAACTTCTTCACAGATATGGCTTCACACACAGTCTTTTGATGAATAAATGGTTTATTGTTGATAGAAAACAGTAAGATATATCCAAATTTCTTCTGACTCATTACTACAATCTTCATTCGAACTCCAGCTTATTACTTTAAACATTAGAAAACTCCTCATGTCTCCGTTACACTGGAATGATCTCCTTTAGATCTCCTTTAGATCTTGCAAGAACCCCGTATAGTCAAAAGATTAACCTTCCCCATCGGCTCTCCAAACTAATCTAAAAGCTAAACTTCTGCGCAAACAGGAGATATCCTCAGATATCTGAATTTAACTGCCTGTATCAGTGCAGTGCACCTCCCTCCTTGCACTCAATTATCCTCACTCTTGCAAGCAGCCTGATAACCTCAATCTTAGATGTTGAGGCAGTGCTTTCCTGGCCAATATGGTCCTTTTGGACAGACAGCTCCGAGTTGGTCTTCCCTAACCCTGGGTCGACAAGCTGCTCTTTTTCGGAGCACTCAGAGGTCGCTCTGCAGGCCACCCTGCCAGTGTCTTTGAGCCCTGTTCGCCAACCTGCTCTTCTCCAGAGCTAGTGGAGGATACTGTACAGGCTATGCTGCCAGTGTCTCAGAGCCCAGGTCACCAAGCTGCTTCATTTTGGATCTTTCGCAGAGTTTTGTATGCAGACCTTACCCGCCAGCATCTCCGAGCCCGCGTCGACTAGCTGCTCCTTATCGGAGCTTCAGCACAGTTACTTGTGCAGGCCGTGCCTGTACACATCTTTGGACCCAGGCTTGACAAACTGCTCCGATTCGGAGCTTAAACGGAGGTTGCTGTGCAGGTCATGCCTGTAAGCGTCTCCGAGCCCGGATTGACAGGCTGCTCCAATTCGGAGCCTTGGTGGAGATTACTGTGCACGTCATGCCTGCCAGTTACTTCGAGGCCGGGCCAGGCCACCTGCTCCCTTCCGGAGCTTTAACGGTGGTTGCTGTACAGGTCGCGCCTGTCAGCACCTCCGGGCCCGCTGCACTGTTCCTGCAAAAAAAACACCTTACCTGACGGAGCATTTCCGAATGCATCCGTATCTCGTGCCATGCGATGATGTATTGATGCGCATGCGGGCTTGTGGGTTCTTCACGTAGTCTCATTACGAGACTTTCGAAATAAAATGGTTGATCGATGGTCAGTGTGGGCTTTGTGGACTGAAGGACCTGTTTCCATACTACATCTCTAAATTGCACTATGCTAAATTTAAAATGTTTTCATATTTTGATACATATTATCATACTCTTCCCCAAAAGCCCCCTTTATATTTGTGTTGAAATAAACAGTCAAAGAGGGTATAGAACAATTCTCATATGAATGTCCATGAGTCAAGTATCAAGTCAAAAGTGTTTCATTGTGATATGTACCAGGAATAGAACAATTCCATTCTTACTTGCTGCAGCTTTACAGGCATATTAATGCAGCAACACAAATACATACACAATAACACAACAAATGATCAATAATACCAGGTAAAACCACATCATAACATTGCAAACCAAAGTAAATAGCGCAACCTTAAAAATCCCGTAGCAGTTTGCTGCTGAGGCAGGTTTGTGGTTAAGATGGCGTGGTGTGGATCAAAAACCTGATGGTTAATGGGAAGAACCTGTTCTTGTACCTGAAGGTAACAATTCTCAGGCTGCTGCATCTTTTTCCTGGTGGCAGCAGTGAGATGGAGTAATCGTTGATGATATTAGAACATAGAATGTTACAGTGTAGGATGGAACTGCAGATGCTGGTTGAAACTGAAGATAGACACAACATGCTGGAGTAGCTCAGCAGGACAGGCCGCATCTCTGGAGAGAAGGAATGGGTGATGTTTCCGAAGAAGGGTCTCCTTCCGAAACATTCCATTCCTTCTCTCCAGAGATACTGCCTGTCCCGCTGAGTTACTACAGCATTTTGTGTCTATCGTAGAACATAACGGCATGGGAACGGGCCCTTCAGCGCACAAAGTTTGTGCCGAATGTGATGCGTAGCAAAATTGATCTCATCTACCTGTACATGATCCATATTCCCCAATTCACTGCACTTTCATGTGCCTATCTAAAAGCCGCTTGAAACGGCCATTATCGTACCTGGAGACATTGTCATCTCTTCCTACTAATGATAAGGACGTTACAGTGCTATTTAAAGAGGAGTATGTTGTTTTATTGAATCTTATCCTGTTTCCCGCTTTCGATCAGAACCACCAAACAAGGATTTAACACATTGCCCACATAGCTTAGGTGATATAATGTGTGCAGACGGGCAGAATATAGAAAAAAAAAACGATTCTCAATGCAGTTGAGAGTCTGCACACTTAAAAGTGTGTAAGGCAAGTAATGGGAGAACCCCTTGAGATACAACAGGAGCTTTTATTCTCAGCCTTGGGAAAGGATTGTGAGAATCCACTTTTGTATTCTTATTACATTGACATTCTTACTTCCTCTTTCAGCTGTGACTGAAGAACACCAAGCTCAGTGCCAGCTCAGGAGATGCTTGTGAATACAAATAAAGCAGGCAGCTCATTTAGTCAGCGTTCAAATGTACAGCAAGTCATCCCTCACAGGTTGTCCGTCTCACCAAGATCACAAGCTCTTATCGATCATCTGTAATTATCTGAAGCTGGTGAATTTGCTAACTTTCTCCATCCATGATACAAGGCATTGACCAACACCAGCCAGTCCATCCTGGCAAGAGCTCAACCTGTTAATGAGCCTTGTTAATACTGTAAAATGTCCTGGGATACATAATGGGAGAGTAAACAGACAAACTCCCATTCTGAGCCACTGCTAGTTCCAATGTTCAGCATAGACATCATGGGCCGAAAGGCCAGTTGTTGTGCTATACACTTCTATGTTTTATGTACCATAATTTAAAACTAGTGTGAATGGGTGCTCGAAGGTCAGCCCAGACTTAATGGGCCAGTAACCTGTTTCACTGGATTCACTGGAATTTAGAAGGATGAGAGGAGATCTTATAGAGACAATAACATTATTAAGGGATTGGACAGGCTAAATGCAGGACAAATGTTCCCGATGTTAGGGGAGTCCAGAACCAGGGATCAGTTTAAAAATAAGTGGTAGGACATTTACGACTTAGATGAGGAAAAAACCTTTTCACCCAGAGAGTGGTGAATCTGTGGAATTCTCTGCCACTGAACGCAGTGGAATCCAATTAACATGGATGTATTCAAGAGAGAGTTTGATACAGCACAATGGAATCAAGGGATATGAGCAGAAAGCAGGAAGAGTACTGATTCTGGATGATCAACCATGATCATATTGAGTGGCGATGCTGGTTTTAAGGCCCGAATGGCCAATTCCTGCACCTATTTTCTATGTTTCTACACTGCATTTCTAATCTAAGCTAAGTGGGCCTAACTTACTGGGATACAAGATAGAATCTCACCCTGTTTCCTTTGCTTGTAGTAAGTCAGTGGAATGCAGTTCTTCTCCCAGAAACCATATTCTCGATGCAGATCCATCTGGGGATTTACACCAGGGTTTTCTCTTGGCTTTAATGCTGTTCCAAACCCCAGCTTTCTGAGGGAAGCATCAATATGCAGAAGCAGTTAATTGCTAAAACCAAAACAAGAAGCTGCAGTGTGTTGGGCCGTGTATTCCAAGTATCCAAAGGATGCCTGATGTTCGTAATTGGACATCTTAACCATGTGACCATGCATGGCTGATTAGTTACCCATGCAAAATGCAAGGCCTTGGTGTGACTGTGAGTTGATCAATGTATGGAGATGTAGCTAAAAACTGGCTTAGTTTAACAGTTTGTGGGAAGTTCACCCTTAGGGAGACAGAACCCACACAAACTTGTACGGATCCAAATGCAAGTCCTAGTCAGAGATGATCTACTCAATGGTGGATCTGACGTTCTTGGGAATGGCAATAATGTGACAATCTTTGAGCAAGTACAGATTCACTGGAGGAAGATTCGTCAGCCACAGGAGATGGGCCAATGTATACATCTGCATTTATTGGAAAGGAAGCCTAGTTTAGTTTGTGGATACAGTATGGAAACAGGCCTTTCGGCCCACCGAGTCCAACCTGACCTGGCAGCGATCCTGGCACATTAACACTACTCTATACACACTAGGGGCAATTTTATATTTATACCAAGCCAATTAACCTAAAACCTGTATGTCTTTGGAGTGTGGGTGGAAACCGAACATCTCAGAGAAAACCCATGCAGGTCACGGGGAGAATGTGCAAACTCCGTCCAGACAGCACCAGTGGTCAGGATCGAACCCGAGTCTCTGGCGCTGTAACGCAGCAACTCTACCGCTGCACCACTATGCTGCCCGGTCATGGAAGCAAAGGAAATGAGGGAAATTAACAATGATATGTTGGACCATATCCACTTTATGAAAGAGGAGGTAGTTTTAGCAGTCTTAAAGAACATTAAGATGGATAAATCACCGGGGCCTGACCGAGTGCATCCTCGGATTGTGGTAAGCTCGGGTAGAAATTGCTGGGATCCTGGCAGAGATTTTCTGATCCCCTTTAGTAATGGGGGGTAGTACTGGAAGACTAGAACAAGCCAGGGAACTACAGGCCAATGAGGCTGACATCAGTGCTGGAGGGGAATCTGAGGGACAGAATTTACCACCATTTGGAAAGGCACACAGACTGATTAGGGACAGTTAGCATGGCTTCACACCAGGGACATCATGTCTCACAAGCTTTCTAGAGTTTTTTGAGGACATGACCAAAAAAAATGACAAGGATAGGGTGTCTATATTTACTTTAACAAGACCGTTGACAGGGTCTTGCATGGTAGACTACTCAGGAAGGTTAGATCTGACAGGATCCAGTGTCATCTAGTCAATTGGACTCAAAAATACTATACACAATATTCCACATGCTGTCTCATCAATGCTCTACATGACTCCTACCTTAAATAGCTTTGATGTGGGAAGTGCGGGGTCATGCACTTCGGTAAGAGACATGAAAAGGAAGATTATTCTCTAAGAGCAAAGAGTCTGTAAATGAATGAAAGCTCAGAGGAATCTAAGAGTTCTAGTGCATGAATCTTAAGATGTTAGCAGGCAGGTTCAATGAGTGGTTAAGAAAACAAACAGCACTTTGGCCTTTATTTCGAAGGTGTTGGAGCTTATGAATCTGTTCCAGTTATAGACGGTGTTGAGGCCTCGCCTGGAATACTATGAACACATTTGGTCCCCTTTGCTAAAAGAGGATACAGTAATACTAGAGGAAGTCCAAAGGGGACTCACCAAGCTAATGTCTGGGATAAGAGGGTTGTGCTATCAAGACAGGCCAGACAGTTTGTTTAGCTTTGTGATACCGCACGGAAACAGGCCACTATCCGCACACTCGTTTAGTTTTTAGTTTAGTTTAGTTTAGTTTATCATTTTTTATGATGCAGCATGGAAACAGTCCCTTCAGCCCATCGTGTCCATGCAGACCAGCTACCCCCCGCACAGTAACACTATTCAACACTTACCTGGGACAATTTACAATTATACCAGACCAATTAAACTACAAACCTGTTTGTCTTTGGAGTGTGGTAGGAAACCAGAGATCCTGTATAAAATCCACACTGGTCATGGGGAGAACATACAAACTCCGTACAGATCGAACCCGGGTCACTGGCGCTGTAAGGCAGCCACTGTACTGCTGCGCCACAATGCTGCCCAATGATTGAATCTGTATTCTTTTGGAGTTTAGAAGAATAAGGGGTGGCATTATTCAAAGATGTAAGATCCTGAACAGGGCTTGACACGATAGATAGTGAGATGATTCCGCTCGTGGGAGAGTCGTGAATAGGGGAACATAGCTACAAAGTAAGGGGCTGGCCATTAAAAATGAAAATGGTTAAAAATTTCAGAAGGTTGAGAAAGTCTGGAATTCTCTGCTCCTGAGGATAATGGAGGTCAGTGGAACTAGATAAATATTTTAAAGATCGAGGAATTGAGGACTATGTCACAGAAGAGTTGTTGAGGCCAGCATAGATCAGCCATGATGAAGTTGGATGGTGGGAAATGCTTGAGGAGCCTGATGGCCTAATCTTGCTTGTGTTTTCTTGTGTTTGTGCATTTCCGTGTTCCTTAACTAAAACGTTCAATACAGTACCGAATACTTCATTTGTGGCCTCTCAATGCCTTAAGAAGGCATATCCTCTCTATTTTTTTACATTTAGATCCCCTACCAATAAAAAAATAGCATTGTGTTGGTATTGCTAACTACTCGCTGTCCTTCTGACTGCTTGTACACTCAGACTTTGATCATGCCACAACTTGGGGCTGTGCACCATTCTAGAGCTCCCTCCCTGAACTTCACATACTCTGCCTCCTTCAAGACCACCAGTCTCCTTAAAAACTACATATTTAGTCAATGTTCTTATGAGGGTTAGCATCCAATTTTGTTGAGGTACCTGGATACTAAAGATTCAATTTTCTGTTGTTGTTATTATAGTTAACTTTGTGATGCAGGTCCATAGCTCTCTGAAAATGGAAAGCAGGTGGATAGGGTAGTGCAGAAGTCATTTGGGTTGCTTCCCTTTGTACTAGACTTTTGTTAGCCCACATTTGGAATATTGTGCGCATTTCTGAACTGAACTACAGAAAGGATATCAAAATGTAAGGAAGAGTGCAGAAGAGATTCACCAGGAGGTTTGTTGGAATAGAGGGCTTTAGTGACAAGGAAAGATTAGGCTGGGATTATTCTAACTGGAACACAGAATGCTGAGTGGGTGACCCTATAGAGGTTTAAACATTATGAGGAGCATAGATGGTTAGATGGTCACTATCTTATTAGTGCAATTAGAATGGAATAGTAGAGGACACAGAATTAAGGTAAGAGGGGAGACATTTAAAGGAAATCTGCATGAAGGGCGCAGATCTGTATGAATCCTGAGCGAAACGCAAAGTTCTGGAGGTACTCAATGGGTCGGGCACCATGTGTGGAGGGAATAGAAAGGCAATGTTGTAGTTGGCGGTTACTATAGTGCGCAGTCACTGTAGTGAGTAGCACTTCCAACCCGAAACGTTGCCTGACCATTTCTTCCACAGATGTTGCCAGACCCACTGAGTTCCTCCAACACTTTGAGGTTTACAAGACTGATACCAGGAATGAGCAGTTGCATTATGAGGAAAGATTAGATAGGCTAGGTATGATAGGGTTTCGGGAATCTGGGGCTGCCCTTGAAAAATCATCTCCAGATGGATGGGCGGAATAATGGCACAGCGGTAGAGCTGCTGCCTCACAGCGTCAGAGAACCGGGTTCATTCCTGTGCATGGGTGTTGTCTACAGAATTTACACCTTCTTCCTGTGACTGCGTGGGTTTGCTCCAGGTGCTCCGGCTTCCGCTCACAATCCAAAGACATACAGGTTTATAGGTTAATTGGCTTCTGAAAATTGTCCCTAGCATCTGGGATAGAACTAATGTATGGGGTGAACGTAGGTCCACGTGGGCTCGGTGGACCGAAGGGCTTATTTCCACGTTGTATCTCTAAACTAAACTAAAAGGTCCTAAAGGCATTCATAACCAACTTGAATCTGGAACAGGAACAATCCAGTTGCCTCAGCTTTCCCATTACCATCTCAGTCGTGAATGCTCCATGTCCTTTCCGAATCTCCATCAACGAGTGTCATTTTAAAGGCACTTCAATGTGACCTAACCACTACTTAAAGTGACATCCACACCAACAACCTATAGTTGGTCAGTGAGACTGTTTGTCAGATCTCCCTTTTTTTTAATTTCAAGATTACTGAAAAGACCAACATTTACTATCCATCCCTAACTATCCTTGAACCAGGTGGTTTGCTGGATCATTTCAGAGTCAATCATTTGGGTGGGGTATATCCTGTGATGTGTTCTTCCAAGAATCCAGTTGTTTTGCGGTCATCATTACTAATGACCCATTATTTTGGAAAACTCTAAACATTCATTCAATTTAAACTCCACAGCTGTTGTGTTGGGATTTGGATTTCAGAATCTGTTAGTCGAGTAATTTATCCACCGCACCATTCCTTGCAACTCATCTTCTTAATGGTCCCCTTAATCCTTCCTCTCAAATGGTAGACTGTATTCCTCTCCATCAATTAACAGCAATTGTTTCCCTGCTGCAAGCCTTTTGATTGAAAGGAGCTTTCAGATATTCCTTCCGAAAGATTTATACCTTTCACTATAGTGAGCAGTAGTACACAGTCGTGCACAGTCACTTTAGTGGCCTTTGGTGGCCAGTCTATGTAGAGGGCAGTAGTGGGCAGTCACTCCAGTGGGCACTAGTATGCAATCATTGGAGTGGGCAATAGTGACCAGTCATTGCAGTGGTCATTAGTATGCAGTCATTGTAGTGGGCAGTAGTGTTCAGTTACTCCAGTGGGCAGTCACTGTAATCCACAGTAGTGTGCTCTCACTTTAGTGGGCAATAGTGTGCACTCACTGTAATGAGCAGTAGTGGGCAATCATGTAGTGGACAATAGTGTGTAGTCACTGTAATGGACAATACTGTGCAGTCAGTATAATGGACAATAGTGTGCATTCTCTGTAGAG
Source organism: Leucoraja erinaceus (assembly GCF_028641065.1). NCBI lineage: Eukaryota > Metazoa > Chordata > Chondrichthyes > Rajiformes > Rajidae > Leucoraja > Leucoraja erinaceus. Next base: position 21,764,567 of record NC_073384.1, read on the forward strand.
GGCAATAGTGTGCACTCACTGAAATGGGGAGTGTGGAGTCACTATAATGGACAGTATTGTGCAATCTCTGTAGTGAGCAGAAGTATGTAATCACTCTAGTGGGCAGTAATGGACAGTCATTGTAGTGGGTAGTCTTTGCAGTGGGCAGCAGTCAGAAATTGTGGGCATTTAGTCTAATGTGAAATAGATGCTAACAATGGAAGATACTCAATAAGTGAGATGACATCTATGGATACAGAAACAATGTTTCAGGTTGAGGTACTTTTAATAGCGCTGGATGGTGGGGAGAGAGTGATGGGAGAGAGAATGTAAGAGAGGGAGCATGAGAGAGGAGAGGAGAGGAGAGAGGAGAGGAGAGGAGAGGAGAGAGAGGAGAGGAGAGGAGAGGAGAGGAGAGGAGAGAAAGATAAGTATGTCATTGCCTTTTTTCTGCATCAAACGTTTCCAGTTCTGATGAAAGGTCCTCTGTTCTTTTTTCCCACAACTGCTGCTTAAATATCTATTAGCATTTTTTATTTTCAGTTAAGATTGCCATCGGCTGCAGTGATTTATTTCTGTGATCAATTTATCAACTTTATTGAAGCTCCATAGATTTGCTTGTTTGGGATGTTCATGGATTCTCCTCAATCTTCTGGAATCTCCAGAACATTGGATAAGCCTGGTGGACAAGGTTCTCAATGTAATCATGATTTTATTGAATAGCGGAGCAGACATGGGGGGCCAAGTAGTCTACACCTGCTTCCATTCTGTATATTCTTATGCTCCTTAGTTACTCAGCGAACCATGGTCTAGCTATCACACCGAGATGAGATGCTCCTTCCTTTCACCATTACACTGACAGATTCCCACAGACGGAGCCCTCACACTGCAGATGGCATGTGCAAGGGGCAGATCACCCTCACCCTCTGCCCCCTCTGCTCCCTCACCCCCATACTAAGGTCTCCCCCACCCTCTACCCTCTGTGCGAACGCCTTGTTTCCTGCCTCTAACGTTCAGGCAACTGTAATGGATGTCGATTTTGTAGGTATTTCTGAGGGGATTCTCCACCATGAAGGACCTTCCCACAACCACCGGTGTGGAACCAGAATGGCTGAGAATGGTACATTCCCACCCCCCCACACACACACCCCAACAAAAAATAACAAAAACGACATAAAAACATAGACAAAAAATAATAAAAACGCAGACGGGCTGCAGAGGCCGCTGCTGACGAGAGTCGCGCCGCCTACCGTACTTAGGTGATCTTTTGGGCGACTACAAGCGACAGTGGCAACAATTTTCGCTGTTGGTTACTCCAGCATTTTGTATCTATCTTTGGTTTAAACCACAACATCAGTCATTCTATATCAGACCTACATGTGCTTCAAAGACCCCCACAACACTATATCCAATGTTAGACTCAATGTTGAATGGCAAAGATTTAAAAAAAACTTTACTTGATTTAGTGTCAGCTTCTTTCCATTCCACAATTTTCAACGCAATCGTTTTATTTACAGAACGAGGGTCATAAACAGTGAATGTAACACGTATGACTCATTGCCTGCACATTGACTGCATCATTCTGGCATCACTGAGGAGTAATGCTGTTTAAATGGGGCTGTTGTGAGGAACACTATGTAAAGTGTTCTTCCAGGACAAAGCAATAAGCAAGATTTCCACAACAGTAACTTAACTTCCTTTCAAAATAAACATTAACAGTTAGCATGCGTATAAAGTCATGAGAGGAATAGATCGGGTAGACGCATAAAGTCTCTTGCCCAGACTAGGGGAATCGAGAACCAGAGGCATAGGTCTAAGGTGAAGGGGAATAAGCGAGTTCAGTAGTTCGATAAATGCAAGGAATCATGGGATTTGTCAAAGGTCATTCGGGATAAAGAAAAAGCAAACGCAGCGTTGTATAAACTGTGTATAAATTGTTAACTATTCAACCAAGGAATTAATCTAGAATTCTGTCAACTCAATAGCTTCCTTTCTTGTCCTGCTGTTCACACACTACTTACACAGTCTTAGTTCTAGTTCAGTTCATTAATCTGCAATTATTAAATATTCACAAAGTTAAAGAGTTTATTATTTTCATTTAATCCTTAATGCGTTTGCTACTGGAATGAAAATATTACCTGTATTTGAAACATTTTCTTATCTTCATTCATAATTTATGTTAAAATATATTTAATCTAAGGCAGGCAGCGACTGTATCAGTGTGATGTGGGCTGATGCTTTACCTACAGGTGGTGTGAATGTACCGTTAAGGCAAAGATTAATTTCTGAGGAAAACTGAGTACAGGGTTGGCCCTGTGAAGGAGCCGCCAATCCAATATAAGACATTTAACTGCAAAATGCCCAACCTTTAGTATTGGATAGATTGGGTGGAGGGTCTGTGCTGTTCCAAATTTGCGGTGGTTGCGGTGCGTTTCCCCCAGCCATCTCGCCCAGTGCACGTTGACTGGCACAGTTCGCCAGTCCTTGTTAGTAGGGGCTCTTTGTGCAGGTGTTACCCGAAGCCCAAAGGTTTTGTGGAGGTTCTGCGTTAGGATCGGGCACGCAGTCAGGTCAGATCAGCCCAGGTTGCTGAGTTGCCGAAGGGCGGATTTTAATGGGTCGTTATTAAACTGTTCCGTCTGTGCAGCATCGCCAGCTCGCTCTCTCCCAGATCCCCACCCCGACTGTCGACAAAGCCTGACTGAGAAAATGCTCCCACTCATATTATGTGTTGACTCCGCATTTGCCCACTCGCTGGGGCGGGGGGCGGGGGGCGTCTCCTTCAAAGAGAGCGACGGCAGATCCCATCAGCTGGGAAGCTGTGACCCACTCCTGAGTGAAGCCTCTAGTTTGGCTGCGGTTCAAATGGCTGCAAATTCTCATAATTATCACCGTCCGGTCACCCGGACCCGGCTCCCAACTGTGTGCCCTGACAGACTGGAACCAACCCCAGAGGTTAAAGTGACAGCATCTTTATTTAAGCCAACCCACCTCAAAAGTTTAACCAGCCTGTTCGAATCCAATCTGAACTATCCAATCACAAGATTATAACAGAAAATTAGAATGTCAAATGCTGATTAAAATTATCCAATGTTATGGGAATCAGGAGAGATATGATTAGTCAGGAAACTCATGACTAAGTTTTGTACTATACAATTTTACTTACACGTGTACATGCAGGACTCATTCAGAAGTCTATTGATAGTTATATAAATCATACATTTCATTTCATTCTCCCCACTCTCCAAAACAAAAACAATAAAAATGTATGTGATTCATCGTCAAATTCTTGTTCACTCACCGAAGCTTAAAGCAATAAAACTAACAAAATCATCGTAGTTTTGTAAATAAACCTCGTTAATAGTTTTGAAAGCAATATTTTCTTACCTCGAAGAAGCAAAACTGGAAAATGCAGATGAAACGTTGTTTTCTATACACGCAGCTGCTCAACTGGCAAGAATGTTTATCCCGCATGACCTATGACCTGGCAATGCACAGTTGTAATACCAAACTCACTTATTATTACATTATATACAGGAAACTGAGGGGTAACTTTTTCACACAAAGCGTGGCATGTGTATGGTAGTTGAGGCAGGGACTAACGCAACATTTAAGAAACAATTAGACAGGTACATGGATAGGACAGGTTTAGAGGGACCATTGAGTTTATGCTGGCTCACAGAGCAAGCTTATTCCCTCTTAATTTTCCCTTTAATGTATTCTTCCCACGCTCCCATCAACTCACACATTAGGGGCAATTTACAATGTTAATTAACCTGCCAACCAGCACATCTTTGGGATGTGAGAGGAAACCCACATGGTCACGGGCTGAATGTGAAACTCCAGGATTGAACTCCTCAGGATTGAACTCGTGTCCCTGGCACCTAGAGGCAGCAGCTCCCCCAACGGTGCCATTGTGCCGTCTGCTTTTCTTTTCATGTTAGGACGTTAGTTGCAAGGTCAGGATTTATTGTCTTCTGCCATTGTCTTAGACCATTTTAGAGTCAACCGCTTCAGTGTGGCTGGAGTCACTTGTCGGCCGACTGAGTGAGGATGGCATATTGGGTGAGGATGGCATATTGGGTGAGGAGGCAGAGACTCCCACAACATTTAAGTGTGTAGACCAGCATTTGATTCATCACAGCAGAGAAGGCTCAATGAATGGTTCAATTGCACTTTATTGGCACATGTACCGTGAAATTCATTTTTGTATACAATTCAGTACAAGCATCACTATGCATAAGCACTTAGATACCTCTTAGATAAGAATTGTCAGATACAGTACAAGTCTATCGTGGCAATACACTGAGACAGTGTAGACAACATTCGGTCCATGTGCTCAGACTCTTAGAGAGACACCCGGTCCAGCCGAGCCTTAGACTGTTGCAGGGTCTCCAGTGGCCCACTCCCGCTTCAAGAGAAGTCCTCTCCCTCCAGCAGACTCTGACTGCTTACTTGCCCTCCGTCCGACTCCCTCCACTCTTGGCCGCGTGAATCCTTGACGGGAAGGCAGACATGCTGGTGGGTCTGGCCACGGCTTGCCGGTATTCCCCCGCATAACTTTGATCTGTGGTATAAGGGAGGCTGTGAAGAGCTCATTGTTCAAGATAGTAAAGGGATTTGACAGTCTCAACCTCTGAGCTATTCCCCTGACCACAATGACATTTTGTAGTCCCTGAGCCCCTCTGAGCCGCAGAAGTTCACAAGTTATAGGAGTAGAATTAGGCCATTCGGCCCATCGACTTTACTCCACCATTCAATCATGGCTGATCTCTGCCTCCTAATTTAATTTTCCTGCTTACTCCCCATAACACATGACACCCATTCTAATCATGAATTTGTCTATCTCTGCCTTAAAAATATCCATTGACATGGCCTCAACAGCCCTCTGTGGCAATGCGTTCCACAGATTAACTACCCTCTGACTAAAGAAGCTCCTCCTCACCTCCTTTCTAAAAGAGTACCTTTTAATTCTGAGGCTATGACTTCTGGTCCTAGACTCTCCCACATGGTGAATGGACCCAAAGAGAACCTAGGCGTGAGGTGCAAATACAGACCATTCAGATCATTACAGACATACAGGTCCTAGTGTAAGAAGTTGGCTTCAGACCAACTGCCAATAAATTAGATTAGGGTGGATAGGTGATTGATGGTTGGCATGGACATGATGGACCGAAGGGCATGTTTTAGTGTTGCTATACTCTATTTCCTCTCCTGTGGCCATTAGTGAACCAAGTGGGATTTTGGCATAATTTTTACTAATGCATGGCTTCCCTTAAAGAATTTAAGCTCCACAGATGCGACAAAGTGCCGCAGCGGTAGAGTTACTGCCTTACAGCGCCAGGGACCCGGGTTCAATGCTATCTATGGATGCTGTCTGTATGGACTTTGTACATTCTCCAGGTGACCTGCTTGGGTTATCTCCGGGAACTCTGGTTTCCTCCCACACTCCAAAGACGTACCCTACATCAGTAGAACACCGCGGACTATATCTTGCACTACCATGGACCTGTTCCAATTGTGTTTTTGCATTATGGCCTTTTTTTTTCACCGTCTTGTATAACTGATATAAATGTTGTACAATATGTATTCTGAGTGTATGTGTCTGTGATGCTGCTGTAAGCAAGGTTTTCATTATACCTATAAATAAACTCGACCTGTCATTATATTTGCCCTTCCCACTGCACACATTCTCCTTCCCACCTCGTTTTTATTTCTGACTTCTCTGTGTGCCCACTCCCTCTGAGTGCCCTCAATCTGTCCTCTTACGTTGCACCGATCCTCGTCACCAGTGGAGTGGCATCTTCACATCGGTTCCCGCTGCTGATGGCTCCAGGGGACCTTGAGCAGAAACCCACCAGCCCTCCAGAGAGAGCATCGATTTATCTTCCTTCACAGGAGCACATCTGAAGCGAGTGATTCATCTCCCCCTCCACTAGCTTACACCATGAAAAAAAGAGCCCTAACCTTTGATGAAGATGAGTCCTGCCTGTTACGATGAAGCATCTACAGCTTTTTGCTCATTTGCTCTTAACGACATGCTTTAGAAGGAATCACCTGGCCTCTGGGACGACGCAACATCTCCTGCTCCCGTCACCGGCTCAAAGTGCGTCAATGCCACTAAATAGTCCACCAGCTGTCTGAACAATTCACTGACCCAATCAGGGAATGGCGGGTGGCGTGCTAGAGATTGCTAATGCTGTGCATTCACTGCATCACCGTCCCAGAAAATGCTGGTTTCTTAACTTCTGAACGGACCTCTCATAAGCCAAGGATGTATTCCCAATCTTCCACTCTACCTTGTTGCAGCCCAGCACTTTTTCATCTGCACTTCCTCCGTAACTAACACTACACTCACTGCACTCTGTTCTTTTCTCTTGTCACACCACCTATTGTACTCGTGTATGATCTGCTTTGCCTGGAGAGTACGCAAAGTTTTTCATCGTATCTCGGCACCCAGTACAAAAAGGCTTTCGGCACATTGGCCTTCATCAGTCAGAGTATGAGTTTAGAAGTTGGGAGGTCCAGTTGCAGTTGTATAAGATGTTGGTGAGGCCGCATTTAGAGGATTGTGTTCAGTTCTGGGCACCATGTTATCGGAAAGATGTGGTCAATGTTGGTGGAGAGATAATTTACGAGAATGCTGCCTGGACTGAGCTATAGGGAGAGGTTGAACAGGCTGGGACTCTATTCCTTGGAGCGCAGGTGGATGAGGGATGAGAGGAATAGATTAGTTAGTCGCACAGTGTTTCTTGCCCATAGGGAATCAAGAACCAGAGAGCATAGGTTTAAGATGAAGGTGGATGAAGTTGCTTTCTCCTCCCTACTCTGCCTGAAGAAGGGTTCCAACCTGAAACTTTGCTTATTGATTCCTTCCACAGATGCTGCTTGACCCGTTGAGGTCTTCCACTTCTTTGTGTTTTGTTCACCAGGATGTTTTCTCGAGGGCATGGCTAAAAGGAAAGATTGGAAAGGCTGGGTTTATTCTTACTAGAGGCAGAGGGGTGTTCTTATAAAGGTTTACTGGACTATGTGGGTCCCATGTTCACATGGGAGGGCTGGTCCCCCAACCACCTCTCCACCAATTCCAATATTGATGGCCAGTGGGGGGTAGGGGGGGGGGGCTTTCTGGAGCTCTGGTATGGGTGTTGTGGGCCAAATTGATTCTTGGGCTGGCTTCTCAGTCACTCAGGCCAGGTGTGCTGGCAGCTCAGTCACTCAGGCCTGGTGGGCTGGCAGCTCAGTCACTCAGGCCAGGTGGGCTGGCAGCTCAGTCACTCGGGGCTGGTGGGCTGCCAGCTCAGTCACTGAGGGCTGGTGGGCTGACAGCTCATTCACTCATGACTGTTACTCAATGCTGGTGGGCTGGGCTGGCAGTGGCACTCTCACTATTCCGTGAAATTCCATTTCAAGCAGAGTGCAGACCAGCAAATTCAATTTCATAGCATTTCAAGCAGTGCAGGCCAGCAAATTCAATTTCATAGCATTTCATGCAGAGTGCGGGCCAGCAAATTCAATTTCATAGCATTTCAGCAGAGTGGTGATTGACAGGCGAGAGGACTAATCAGATGATCTCAAGATTTTTTAAACATTCATAACTTTAATTTTCATCGATTGGAAAAATCCTCTGGGCTGCCTCAGCGGAGGAGGACTGTGAGTAAGATGGCCAAAAATCATAGTGATATATGGTACCGTTATTTCTAAAATCAATATACAACGCAGACAGGAAGTGGTCAAGATGAGACTTTTAGTTATATAGATAATTGAATTGAATTGAATTGAATTGAATACTTTATTATCACATGTGACAAGTCACAGTGAAATTCTTTGCTTGCACACCCAAGGTATGCAATTAGTCACCATGTAAATGGTGTTGAGAAACTTACAAAGTATCCCATGACTTTGTTCTTCCCACCCCCATCCCCTTTCCCCCCTGATCCCCCTTAGCATTCCACCAAGGGTCCTCATCTGTACTCCCTCTTAAATATAGCCAAGGGGAGTGACTGGCCTCAAGGTTAGGGATTGGGGAGGGTGGCAGATAGGGAAGGAAGAGAAGATTGACCACTCTCTGTGTGAGGAAAAAGTTCTTCTCAAGGGGGGAGTAAAAGATTTCCCCCTTAAAATTAATAGAGTGACCCCTTGGCAGTGGGGAAGATGAGAGGATTAGAGGTGAGGAGTGGGATAGAGATTGAATTGAAGGGAATTGAATACTTTGGAGGATTATGACAGGTGGGAAGGGACAGAGGTGAGGGAATTCTTTGCTTGCACACCCAAGGTATGCAATTAGTCACCATGTAAATGGTGCTGAGAAACTTACAAAGTATCCCATTTGGGGACTTTGTTGGGGAATATTGCCCACCCCCTGTCCCCTTTCCCAACAGATCCCCCTCATGGTCATTCCTAAGGGCACGGGTTTCTTCGTGAGTACTGCCCCCTTAAAGGGATCTGGGAGGGAGTGATGCTGACTTGGTGTTTATCTGGGGAAACCAGAGAGATGGTAAAGGTAGGGATTTTTAAAGGCATTTGGACAGGATAGGGAAGGAATAGAGGATACAGGTGACAAGGGAAGTCCGGGAGGAACCGAATAGAGGTCCGAGAAGGGGGGATTTTTTCCCAGGATGGTTGTCTGCACACCAAAGCTTTTGGGAACTTACCCGAGGGACCCACGGAACCCAGGCCTCCTCCTAATTCTTAGTGGGGAGAGATGGGGAGGTCAATTACCGGGTCGCCGTGAGGAGCTGGGCAGCGCTGTGATAGGCCAACTCCCAGCTGGGGTAGGGCGGGCGGCGGAGTTTATGGACCCCGGGACTCTACCCCTACTGCGAGGGTATCCCGCCGGCCCGGGAGACGCCCGGTGATGGAGGGATTCGGCGGAGGGCAGGCTGGGATACCAGCGGGAAGCGGGCAAAATTGAGGGTGAAGAGGTAAGGAGGGAGAGGCCGCCTTCTGCTTGGGATGAGGGGCAGCCCATGAGCCGCACCTGTGCATTTGGGGACTATGGGTGAGTGGTGGAATATTGCGTTGGGGGACCAAGCCTCCTGTGTGAAAAGGACCCAACAGATCCCACTTAGTCTAGTAAAAAACTAAAGGGCACAGGTTTAACGTGAGAAGTGAGAAACTTAAAGGAGATCTGGGATACGTTTTCATGCAGTGACTGGTGTTTATCTGGAGAGAATTACCAAAGTAAATGGTAAAGGTAGGTACCATTAAAAGTTTAAAAGGCATTTGGACAGCTATATGAATTGGAAGGGAGTAGTTGTGCACCTGTACAGGGATATACCCGGCTAATACGATTAGAATAGGTAGGCATCACAATCAGTATGGTTGAGACCAGCCATTTCTCTGCAGTACAGCTCTCTGACTATGTTTAGGACTAACAAAATTGCTGAGACAAAAAGCAGAAAATACTGAAACACTCCAAAGGTAAAACAGCACCTGTGAAGAGAAAAACAGATAACATTTCAGCTCTGGCAAAATGAGAGATAGGTTGCTTTTACATTGCAGGGAAGAAGGATGGGTAGGGACGGATAAAATAAAAAGGAGCATTTGATAAATTGGAGCCAGGATTGCTATGAAACTGCAGACACAAGGAACTGCAGATGCTGATTTACAGAGAGAAAAGACCCAAAGTGCTGGAGCATCTCAGCAGGTCAAGCAGCATCTCTGGAGGATACGTGTTTTCCAATGTTGCCTGACCCGCTGAGTTACTCCAACACTTTGTGTCTTTTGTTTATTGTGAAAATAAATTGTAAATCGGACAGTTAGACAAAGAAGTGTGAGGTGTTGCACACGGCAGGTCAGGCTGCGTTAATAGAGAGAGAAGAACCAAGGCAGTCTCACTGACTGAAGAAGGGTCTCGACCCGAAACATCACCTATTCCTTCTCTCTGGAGATGCTTTCTGTCCCGCTGAGATACTCCAGCATTTTGTGTCTATCCACAGTCTTACTGACAGATGACTGTTAACAAAATTGACAGTTCTGAAATATATGGAGAAAGCAAATGATCTGAAATTTTCATTGGAATTTGATACCGAGTGTGCAAGGCTATTACACACCCAGATGGAAAACGAGGTGCTGTTCATCAGGCTTGCACTGTAACAATTCAGGAGGCTACAGACTGTCAAGGGAGTGGGTTGGGGAAGGCTACTGGAAGGTACTGAACACAGCTTCTCCATAATGTGGTCATCCAAAGTGCGTTTGCTTCTTCCACTGTCGGGGAGACCATGGTGTGAACATGATGTTCAGTACAATGGAGACACAAGGGGCTGCAGATGCTGGACCCATGACTACAATGGAATCTTGAAGGGAGTGGACAGACTCTCTCTCTACAGATACTGCCTGACTTGAGTTCCACCAGTATGTTTGTTTTTACCATTGCATTATGCAAAGGTCATAAGACCATAAGTGATAGGAGCAGGATTAGGCCATCAAGTCTACTCCGCCTTTCAATCATCTCTCCATCCCTCCTAACCCCATTCTCCTGCTTTCTCCCCATAACCCGTGACACCTGTACTAATCAAGAATCTATCTATCTATGCCTTAAAAATATCCATTGACATGGCCTCCACAGCCTTCAGTAGCAAAGAATTCCACAGATTCACCACCCTCTGATTAAAGAAATTCTTAGGTACACAAAAATGCTGGAGAAACTCAGCGGGTGCAGCAGCATCTATGGAGCGAAGGAAATAGGCAAAGTTTCGGGCCGAAACCCTTCTTCAGACAAATTCCTTCCCATCTTCATCCCAAAGGAGCATCCTTTAATTCTGAGACTGTGAACTCAAGACCTAGACTCTCCCATTAGTGAAAATATCTTCTCCACATCCACTCTATCCAAACCTTTCACAATTCGATACGTTTCAATGAGGTCCCCCCTCATTCTTCTAAACTCTTGCGAGAACAGGTTCAGTGCCATCAAAATCATCATAGGTTAACAGCATCATTCCTGGGATCATTTTCTTTAAACCTCTTCTGCACCCTCTCCAGAGCCAGCACATCCTTCCTCAGATATGGGGCCCCAGAATTGTTCACAATACTGCAAATGCGCCTTACAGTTGAATCGCTGCCTCACCTGGAGTTGCTGGGAAGTTGAGAAAGGGCAAGGGTCGGTGGGGGTGCAGCAAGCCACCAGCCCTGCCAGCAGTGTGTTAGTTTTTTCAAAATTTTTGTTGTGTGTTTTAATGTCTGTTTTTTATGTCTCTCTGTGTGTCTTGTGTGTGGGGGGGGGTAAGGGAGAAACCACTTCAGTCGCCTCCTCCACGGAGAGGCAACTTTTTTTCCATGTCGCCTCCCCCGTGGCCAAACATTGAGGATCGGGCGGCCTTTACGTGCCTGGGTCTCTCTGCCTGGACACTCGTCGCGTGTGGGCGTGCCCTCGCCAGTGGGTCGCCGGGGGGAGCACTCCATTCTGCGGAGCCTCCGTGGTCTGCGGAGCTCCTGGCACGGCGTCCGCAGCCTGGGATCCCTCGTTGGGGACCCGGGAGGAGAAGAAACTCCGACCGCCGGCCCGCGGCGTACTTCTACCACAGGCGCAGCGGGGACTTACCATCAGGAGCGGGGTCCCTCTCCGGGGATCCCTGGAGAGGAGCTCCGACCGCCAGCCCTGCGGTCTGCGGTGCTTCTTGCTGCAGCACGACGGGAATTTTAAATCTTCGACTGCTGGCCTGCGGCCTACACCAACCTGAAGCCACGGTCTCCGGTGGGGCAGCACCGATTCAGGATTTACCTGGACTTTATCTGGACTTTGCCTTGTCTGATCTTCTGAACGTCCACAGGGACGGCTGCGGAGGGTTGAAGTCCCGAACACGGGGGAAAATTGAGGAGGACTGGCCATTTTTGTGCCTTCCACCATAGTGATGAATGCTGTGGTGGATGTTTGTGTTAAAAATTGTAATTGTGTTTATGTGTGCTCTATTTTCATTGTACCACTGCTGGCAAATTCATTTCACTTGCACTTTATGTGCAAGTGACAAATAAAACTGATATTGATATTGATTGATGATTGGGTGGCAGCTGGTGGATGCAAGAGATGGAGCAAGAGGCTCAGACTCAATGCTCTTATTAATGTCCATGTTATTTTTGTAGTCCTCAGCAGATCTGATCTTTGTCATGTGCTATAACTGGACATCGCACAGGTCAGCCTACATCATGCTGTCATAAGGCCTGGATAAAGTGGATGTTTCCAATAGTGGGAGACAAGGACGTACCTGAGATGAGGAGGAATTTCTTTAGTCAGAAGGTGGTGATTCAGTGGCATTTATCACTACAGATGGCTGTGGCTGTGGAGCCCAAGTCATTGGGTATTTTTAAGGTGGAAATTAACAGATTATTGATTAAGAAGAGTGTCAAAGGTTATGAGGAGATGGCAGCAGAATGGGGTTGAGGGGGAAAGATAGATCAGCCATAATTGAATGGCAGAGTAGTCTTAATGGGCTGAATGACTTACTTCTGCTCCTGTGACTTATGTGGCCCAGCCATGGAGACCATTCACCTAGGTGCCAGAAGGAACTTCGGTTTAACATCTCATCCACAATATTCCTCTTCTGACATTGTAGGACGTCCAAATAGAGGCCCTTCAGCGGAACAAAACTCTCTCTTAACTATTCATCAAGTGGAGTAGCCCAAGTCTTGTTGCATCTCCCCTTTTCCCGATTAGGAAAAGGGGAGATGCAACGGGACCTGGGTGTCATGCTACACCAGTCATTGAAAGTAGGCATGCAGGTGCAGCAGGCAGTGAAGAAAGCAAATGGTATGTTAGCATTCATAGCAAAAGGATTTGAGTGTAGGAGCAGGGGGGTTCTACTGCAGTTGTACAGGGTCTTGGTGAGACCACACCTGGAGTATTGCGTACAGTTTTGGTCTCCAAATCTGAGGAAGGACATTATTGCCATAGAGGGAGTACAGAGAAGGTTCACCAGACTGATTCCTGGGATGTCAGGACTTTCATATGGAGAAAGACTGGATATATTCAGCTTGTACTCACTAGAATTTAGGAGATTGAGGGGGGATCTTATAGAAACTTACAAAATTCTTAAGGGGTTGAACAGGCTAGATGCAGGAAGATTGTTCCCGATGTTGGGTAAGTCCAGGACAAGGGGTCACAGCTTAAGGATGGAGGGGAAATCCTTTAGGACCGAGATGAGAAAAACTTTTTTCACACAGAGAGTGGTGAATCTCTGGAACTCTCTGCCACAGAAGGTAGTTGAGGCCAGTTCATTGGCTATATTTAAGAGAGAGTTGGATGTGGCCCTTGTGGCTAAAGGGATCAGGGGGTATGGAGAGAAAGGCAGGTACGGGATACTGAGTTGGATGATCAGCCATGATCATATTGAATGGTGGTGCAGGCTCGAAGGGCCGAATGGCCTACTCCTGCACCTATTTTCTATGTTTCTATGTTTCTACATTCTTTGCAACTCTCCCTCAGCACTGCCCCTGCAATGCAATAGGTCTCTCAGTAGTAACTCCATGACAGAGTAACTCCTTCCTAAATCATATCCCTCCAACAGCGCAGCTCTCTTTCAATGCCCCTCTTCCAATGATGCAGCTTGCCCTTGGTTCTGCCCCTCTGGCAGTGCAACTCCCTCTGTCTGCCCTTTGAACAGTGGAGCTCGCTGTCAGTTCTGTCCCACCGATGATTCAGAGCAACGTGTTTGACACTGCAGTGGTTGGGAAGTGGGGTTTGACTACCTGATGAAAGTATCACTGGGCTGGCCAACCTGTGAGGTCATTAAACTGCCACCAAATTTTGGTTTGCAGAAGTCTGAAGCCCTGTGAAGTCTGAAGTCAGACGGGAAAGTCTGAAGAAGAGGTCTCGATCCATTCCTTCTATCCAGAGATGCCCGCTTACTGCAGCATTTTGTGTCCATCGCCAAATTTTGGATGCAACCATCTGGGAATTGATGACAAAAACCATCGTCCCTGTCTTGTATACCCTACAGGCTAGTGTGCTATGCCTAACGTAGAAACATAGAAAAATAGGTGCAGGAGTAGGCCATTCTGCCCTTCGAGCCAGCACCGCCATTCGATATAATCATGGCTGATCATCTAAAATCAGTACCCCGTTCATGCCTTTTCCCCAAATCCCATGATTCCTTTAACTCTTTAACCTGCATGAATAGCCTATTGATTTGATTGGCTCAGTGGCTACGTGGACAGTGCAGCAGGTGCCCCTTAGAGCCCCAGCGACAGGCAAATAAGAGGAGGGTGGAGGTGATTTAATTAGCGGGCCATTCAAAGGGGCGGGTGCCCCTGGTGAATTTATTGAATGTCACGCTGATGGGTCAGGATTGCTGGCTTTCTTTTCCCGTCAGTCATGTGACATATCATGCAACAACCTTTCGTCCTTCAAGCAAATAAAATTCACTGAGAGGGAGAGAGAGAGAGAGAGAGAGAGAGAGAGAGAGAGATAGAGAGAGAGAGAGAGAGAGAGAGAGAGAGAGAGAGAGAGAGAGAGAGAGAGAGAGAGAGAGAGAGAGAGGGGGGGGATAGATAGATAGATAGATAGATAGATAGATAGATAGATAGATAGATAGATAGATAGATAGATAGATAGATAGATAGATAGATAGATAGATAGATAGATAGATAGATGAGAGAGAGTGGAGAGAGAGAGAGAGAGAGAGAGGGGGAGAGAGAGAGAGAGAGAGAGAGAAGGAGAGAGAGAGAGAGAGAGAGAGAGAGAGAGAGAGAGAGAGAGACATTCTGCACAACAATGTGCTGGAATCAGTTCTATTTTTAGAGCTGTGCACTGACAGTATTCTTCAGAAACGCTCTGCTTCAAATCGCGCACATCAGCAAACACCCACAGTCCTCATGCCTGGACAACACTTGTTGCTGTATCCTCCCATAGTGAGGAACCCCTACACTACAGACCCTCACCACTACCTACTTCCCCTCTGGCCATCCCAACAACTAGCCCAGTAATCTCCCCAATAGTCAGAATGAGGAATAAAGCTAAAAACGGGTCAGTCTGAAGAAGGGTTTCGGCCCGAAACGTTACCTATTTCCTTCGCTCCATAGATGCTGCTGCACCCGCTGAGTTTCTCCAGCATTTTTGTGTACCTTCCATCTGAATAAATCTGGGTCATCAGCAGGGTCAGCATGGTAGTGTAGCGGTAGAGTTGCTGCCTTACAGTGCCAGAGACCTGGGTTCGATCCTGACTACGGGTGCTGTCTATACAGAGTTTGTACGTTCTCCCTATGACCTGCGTGAGTTTTCTCCGAGATCTTCCGTTTCCTCCCAGACTTACAGGTTTGTTGGTTAATTGGCATGGTTTAAATGTAAAATTGTCCCTGATATGTGTAGGGTAGTGTTATTGTGCGGGGATCATTGGTCAGTGCGAACTCGGTGGGGGTAAAGGGCCTGTTTCCGCACTGTATCTCTAAACTAAAGAGGAGTGGGGACCATGCTCTCCAACAGGGTCATGCTTTAAGCTGCAAAGTTCAAGCCGTCCACCATTGCACGTGAGGCGATAAAGCAGTAAAGATGATTTTTTAATCTATCTGCAGATTGACCCTGTTCACTCTGACAGACCAGAGGATGTGTTCTTCAGACTGGGTCTCCACAGCATGTCCTTCATGGATATTATTCTGCTGCGAAACCGATAGCAATAAAGGTCAGCATTGAGGGGAGAGGATAGATGTACAGTAGTGTAGCTGGAAGAGCTGCTTCATAACATTCATAAGACATAAGAGTAGAATTAGGCCATTCAGCCCATCGAGTCTGCTCCACCATTCGATCATGACTGATCTATATTTCCCTCACAACCCCATTCTCCTGCCTACTCCCCATGATCTTTGATGCCATTACTAATCAAGAACCTATCAATCTCCGTTTTAAAATACCCAATGACTTGGCCTCCACAACCATCTATGGCAATGAATTCCACAGTTTATCTGGCTAAATAAATTCCTGCTCATCTCCTTTCTAAAGGTATGCCCTTTTATTCTGAGGCTGCGCCCTCTAGTCATGGACTCTTCAATTACTGGAAACATTCCCTCCACATCCTCGGTTTCAGCCACTGAGGTTTGATCATAACTTCTAGTGCTGTCTGTGTGGAATTTGCAAGTTCTCCCAGTGATCTCATGTATTTCTTCCAGGTACTTGGATTTCCTACCATGTGTTGGTAGGTTAATTGGTTGCTGTTCCTCTAGTATCTCAGAGGTTCACTTGCAACCTCCTCCAACATCATCTATTGTATCCATTGGTCCCGATGTGGACCAATATATCAGCGAGACCAAACACAGAAACATAGAAACATAGAAACATAGAAATTAGGTGCAGGAGTAGGCCATTCGGCCCTTCGAGCCTGCACCGCCATTCAATACGATCATGGCTGATCATCCAACTCAGTATCCCGTCCGTACCTGCCTTCTCTCCATACCCTCTGATCCCTTTAGCCACAAAGGCCACATCTAACTCCCTCTTAAATATAGCCAATGAACTGGCCTCAAATACCCTCTGTGGCAGAGAGTTCCAGAGATTCACCACTCTCTGTGTGAAAAAAGTTTTTCTCATCTCAGTTTTAAAGGATGTCCCCCTTATCCTTAAGCTGTGACCCCTTGTCCTGGACTTACCCAACATCGGGAACAATCTTCCTGCATCTAGCCTGTCCAACCCCTTAAGAATTTTGTAAGATTCTATAAGATCCCCTCTCAATCTCCTAAATTCTAGAGAGTATAAACCAAGTCTATCCAGTCTTTCTTCGTAAGACAGTCCTGACATCCCAGGAATCAGTCTGGTGAACCTTCTCTGCACTCCCTCTATGGCAATAATGTCCTTCCTCAGATTTGGAGACCAAAACTGTACGCAATACTCCAGGTGTGGTCTCACCAAGACCCTGTACAACTGCAGTAGAACCTCCCTGCTCCTATACTCAAATCCTTTTGCTATGAAAGCTAACATACCATTCGCTTTCTTCACTGCCTGCTGCACCTGCATGCCTACTTTCAATGACTGGTGTACCATGACACCCAGGTCTCGCTGCATCTCCCCTTTTCCTAATCGGCCACCATTTAGATAATAGTCTGCTTTCCTGTTTTTACCACCAAAATGGATAACCTCACATTTATCCACATTATACTGCATCTGCCAAACATTTGCCCACTCACCCAGCCTATCCAAGTCACCTTGCAGTCTCCTAGCATCCTCCTCACAGCTAACACTGCCCCCCAGCTTAGTGTCATCTGCAAACTTGGAGATATTGCCTTCAATTCCCTCATCCAGATCATTAACATATATTGTAAATAGCTGGGGTCCCAGCACTGAGCCTTGGGGTACCCCCACTAGTCACTGCCTGCCATTGTGAAAAGGACCCGTTTACTCCTACTCTTTGCTTCCTGTTTGCCAGCCAGTTCTCTATCCACATCAATACTGAACCCCCAATGCCTTGTGCTTTAAGTTTGTATACTAATCTCTTATGTGGGACCTTGTCGAAAGCCTTCTGGAAGTCCAAATACACCACATCCACTGGTTCTCCCCTATCCACGCTACTAGTTACATCCTCAAAAAATTCTATAAGATTCGTCAGATATGATTTACCTTTCGTAAATCCATGCTGACTTTGTCCAATGATTTCACCACTTTCCAAATGTGCTGCTATCCCTTCTTTAATAACTGACTAGCAGTTTCCCCACTACCGATGTTAGAATAACTGGTCTGTAATTCCCCATTTTCTCTCTCCCTCCCTTCTTAAAAAGTGGGGTTACAGACTGGGCGATAGTTTAGCTGAACACCTACGCTCAGTCCGCATTGGCCTTCGTGATCTCCCAGTTATAACCATATAACCATATAACAATTACAGCATGGAAACAGGTCATCTCGGCCCTTCTAGTACGTGCCGAACACTTATTCTCCCCTACTCCCATCTACCTGCACTCTGACCATAACCCTCCATTCCTTTCCCGTCCATATAACTATCCAATTTATTTTTAAATGATAAAATCGAACCTGCCTCCACCACCTCCACTGGAAGCTCATTCCACACAGCTACCACTCTCTGAGTAAAGAGGTTCCCCCTCATGTTACCCCTAAACTTTATAGTTGCCAAACATTTCACCTTCCCTTACTATTCCCACACTGACCTTTCTTGTCCTGGACCTCCTTCACTGTAAGAGTAAGGCCACATGAAAGTTGGAGGAACAGAACCTCACATTTCGCTTGGGCAACTTACAACCCAAGCAGTATGAGATTTGATTTTTCTAATTTCATAACCCTTGCATTACCTCTCTCCAACCCCCCAACACCCAACCTTAGTCATCCTGCAAGTTCCACTGTTTGCTTCCATATATCCCTTCGTTAGCACCTCGTCCACAGCCAGAAATAAACCATTGTGGGCTCATCTTTCCTGAATCATCGGTGCCGGCTCTGATTTGTTCAGAACGTTTTCATACTTCCAGTTTCCATCTCCCATGAATCTCAGTCTGAAGAAGGGGCTCGACCCGAAAAGTCACCTACTCCTTTTCTCCAGAGATGCTGCCTAACCCATTGAATTACTCCAGCATTCTGCATCCATCCCTGAGTATCCAGGTGAGTGGCAAGAGAATCAGAGGGAGATTGAGGGGATGTGAGAAAGATCGAGTTAAACAAGGAGTGAGGGAATGGGATTGATGGGATTGAGAGAAAGCATCATGTAATGGATTGAAAGGACTTGTTATTCATATCAAGTCAAGTTTATGGTCACATGCACAATTACGGTATGGTACAGATACGATGTGCAGACTCAGACAACAAAACTTAAATTATACATGCATTGCACATACATTCTCCACAAGAAACTCCAATGATTTCCTTCGACATGAAAAAAAGCAACAAAAAAGTTCATATGCTGGAAATCTAAAGAAAGAAACAGAGACACTCAGCAGGTTAAGCAGCTAGGGTGAAGAGAGAAAAACGGTTACCATTTCCGCTCTGGGACTCTTCACCAGAACCTGTGATTTTCAGCAATTTCTTGTTCAGTTGGACATTGATTGATTACTATATTGGTTATTCTATTGATGCCCTCGTCAACAAGAGACTGAATGGCCACTAATGAACCACAGGTCAGTTATGAACCACAGGTCGTTCACCTTACAATCTGAGATCAACAGAATGTTTGGTCACAAGATGGCTAGAGTTATTTGAATGCTGATATTATTAAATGCTGGAGAGCATGGCTTTAAGGTGAGAGGGGAGATTTTAAAGGAGATGCTTAGAGCAGTTTTTTTTTTAACACAGAGAGAGATGGGTGCCTGGAATGCGCTGTCAGGATTGGTGTAGGATGCAGATATGATAGTGGCATTTAAGAGGCTTTCGGATACGCACATGGTTATGCAGGGAATGTAGGCATATGGCTCATGTACAGGAGAAAGGGGTTAGTATAGAAAGAAGATTGACACAAAATGCTGGAGTAACCCTATCTTCCGTGTAAACCTGCATCTGCAGTTCCTTCCTACACAAAGGATTAGTATACAATTTGGTATCATGTTCAACACAAACATAGAGGCCCAAAGGGCTCTTCCTGTGCTATACTGTTCTCTGAGTAGAAAGGAACTACAGATGCTGGTATATACCGAAGATAGACAGAAAGTGCTGGAGACCCGACCTGAAATGTCATCCATCTTTTCTCTCCAGGGATGCTGCCTGGCCATTGAGTTACTCCAGCACCCTGTGTAAATCTTCTTTGCTGTTCTCTGTTCTGATTTCCCTCTTTCAGTCAGTTGCAAATTATTTGATCTTACAGATCCTGATGTCAGTCAGAGGCCATTAGTCACTGTAGATCTTCAGGTCAGTTAGAGGTTAAATAGCCATTCATGTTGCAAAGATCAATTGGAAATTTCTTCTTGAATTCAAGCTGCTCCTTGAACAATATATCACAATTCCTGCAGCCAATCGTCCCTCAGTTCCTTATTCAGAATGTGGCAGAAAATGTGCAATAATATGGAAAACTGTAAATCCTCTGGGGTAAGTGAAAAAATGACAACGTGTCAGGTGAGCAAGCTTTCATCAGAACTGGAAGTAATTTGAGATAGTGTTGAGATGCAGAGGAAGTGGAGATGAAGGGGTGGGGTGAGTGTACAAGATAAAGAGACAGTCTTGGATAGGGTGGGAGTCAGGACAGGTTTCAGTATTCAAGGCCTGATGGTGAAGGTGAAACTTGGTCTAAATGGAACAAGTGATGAAAAAGTAGATTAAGAACATATTTTGGAAGCATCACGAGCAGTGAGTGCAAAGGAAATGACACTGAATATTTTGGAAATGAGAGGGACTGGGAGTTATACAGGTGCTGTCAGGTGGGAAACATGATCAAATTGAACAATCAATTATATGATAGAATAAATTGATATCAGTTTGAACAAATGGATATTAGAATGAATCAACGTTGAGCTTAATTCAGATAAGTGCAAGGTGTTGTATTCTATGCATAAGCTAGTTTGAAATTCCAGCTATCAAGTCTCCATGCATCTTAATCTTCTGGGTCAGCTTACCGTGAGGGACTTTATAAAATGCTTCACTGAAGTTCATGTGGACAATACCCATTGCCCTAGTATCATCCATCACCTTTCGTCACCTCCTCAAAAGAAGCAGGCTTCATTCGCTTGCCATGATCAAAGCCATGCGGACTCTTGTGCGGACGAGGGGTTGAAGGACGAGAAGCTGAAGCGAAGAAGTGGAAGCCAAGATACCGAACAGAAACTACTCCGAAAAGCCAAATAACCGAACGGACACGACATCAAAAAGCCAAATAGCCGAACGGGCGCAACGCCAAAAAGCCAAATAATGGACATGCATCTCCTGGGACGCGATTTGTCCGAGACCTTGTCAGGATTGGTCCAGACCCCCACGTCCATTACATCACTGGCAGGCGGAGACGGGAAGGTTGAGGGGATTTTTCATTTTCGTTTGTCGCTTTTGGACTGCCAAAGATCATAGAGCGGATTATTTTTGTAAGCGTTGACCTACCACGGTGCTTTGGGTTAAGAGGCTGGAATCCCTCGCTCTCTCGCTCGCACGCTCTGTCGCTCTCTCTCTCTCTTGGCATTCCGGGAATCATTTGGCGTTTTGCAAAGACAACTGCACCTGCAGTTCCTTCCTATTGAAGAAGAACCCTGGCGCAAAACAACTCCTAATCCATTCTCTCCACAGATACCGCCTAGCCCGCTGAGTTCCAACAGCACTCTGTGTTTTTTATTTAACTCTGAAATTGAAGATAGACACAGAAAACTGGAGTAACTCAATTGGACAGGCAGCATCTCTGGATAGAAGGAATAGGTGATGTTTTGGAAAGAGACCCTTCTTCAGACAATCACAAATACTCTCATCGACGAGAGTTCAGTTCAGTCTGAAGAAGGATCTCGAACCGAAACGTCACCCATTCCTTCTCTCCAGAGTCACTGCCTATCCCGCTGAGTTACTCCAGAATTTTGTGTCTATTTACAAGTACTCTTTGTATCTCTGTGGAATATAGACCTTGTATGACTTGGAGGTCTTGTATGGAATTATGTAACTGGTTTGGACTGATGGTGGGATGGGAGAGGTGGAGTGTCTGCTGTCCATATGCTTTCTGTAAGAGCAGTCGATTTACTGCCATTGTTTATGTATCTCCCATAACTTGTTTCAGTTCAGATGTTTACCAAATCGCATATAAAAAACACAATTAAAGCTCCTTGTACCTCGTCAGGCTTTGGATTCAGATGCTATTTACTCATAAAGCTCTTTCTTCGCGACATTCGTGTTTCTTTTGACAACCACTTAAAGTCTATGGTCCTTTTGTGCCTTGATGCTGCCTGACCCGCTGACTTACTCCAGCATTTTGTATCTATCGCCTCTCTATTCTGCCAGTTCTGAGGTGATATCTCATGGAGACAGGGTCAAAGAGCTTTACGGAGGGAATCACATAACTGTTGCCATAGTGGCCTGATTGCATCCAAGGAGATGTAAGGGGCAGGGATTTAATTCCTAGTAGACGTGGATGTTACATAGATAGAAGCAAAGCCTTATCTTAATAACTCACCTTTATTGCCCTTGCTGTAAATAAACACAAATGCAAACCAGCATAAGAAAGGATTTTTGTTTTCTATTGGACAAGTGTTTAACAGGGTTCCCCACAGTGTTAAATCCCTATCTCTCATTAGCCTGTAACTGTGATACGATTCTTGCTCCCTCTCTGAAAAAAGGACTCAGCATGCAATTAGAACAGTTCAGATCAATCAAATATAGTTTGCAGGTTTTACTCAGCTAGTCATTAGGAGAGCGATAGAGTTGCTGCCTTACAGCGCCAGAAACCCGAGTTCAATCCTGACTATGGGTGCTGTCCATACGGAGTTCGTACGTTCTCCCTGTGACCGCGTGGGTTTTCTCTGGGGTCTCCTTTTCCTCTCACACCCCAAAGACGTACTAGTTTGTAGGTTAATTGGCTTCTGTAAATTGTCTCTAATGTGTAGGACAGTTCTATTATAAAGGGTGATTGCTGGTTGCTGCAGTCTCAGCGGGCCAATGAACCTGTTTCCACACTGTATCTCTAAAGTCTAAAGTAAAGGAGTTTGCTATGAGGATTATACAAATATCTCAGTGACGATATGGTAGCTCTACCATGACAGGGTTAAAGCACAATGTTCGGATCATCCTACCACAACCAGAGAGCAGTGCTGAATTACTAGCTACCTCTTTGGTGACCCTTCGACTATCCTTGATCGGACTTTATTGGCTTTACCTTGCACTAAGCGATGTTCCCTTATCATGTATCTATACACTGTAAATGGCTCGATTGTAATCATGTATTGTCTTTCTGCTGACTGGATAGCACGCTACAAAAGGTACACTTGACAATAAATTAAACTGAAACTGAACTGATAGACTGTTGATCATAGCACCTTGGATCCCAGCACATAGCGCCCTCAAACATTTGTTTCTGAGTTAGGGTCACAGTGTTCCAATGCCTATCAAAGGCAACACTAATAAGCACAAGAGCTGATGTAGAACATGCACAAACAGAGCTCTATGGATTTCTCTATAACAAGCAATATTTCGGCACAAAGCCTTGGCAACACAAACTGTACTGAGGGGCTCCAACAGCTCCCTGTACTAAAGGGTCAAATCTTCTCTAAAACTCTTTGACAAGCCCGATCTTAAATGTTTTTAATACCAGATTAAGGGATTAGCAAAACAGACCACTTTTGCAGTTTAAGACAGGATTACTTTCACTTTAACTTCTCTGTTTTTATGGAAAGAGTCCCAGTATCTCTTGTTTTTACAAATATTTGCATTTCTGCAGTGCCTAGCACAATCCCAGGACACTGACCCAGGATAGTTCAGCAGTAACTATATAGCATTAGTCTTATGAGAGCTTTTAACATCATGGGAGCTTTTAACATTATGATACCATTTAAAGCTCCCCACAAGAATGTTAGAGCAGGTAATCAAGAGCTTCTTTAATGGAATGGGTTTCAGAAAGATTGTTAAAGGGGGAGAGAGCGTGAGGAAGAAAACTATTTCCACGACTTGGGATTTTGGCAGCTGAAGCCAACGCTGAATGAAGCCAACACTGAACATTAAGAGATGAACATGAGCCTAGATTGGGGGGGGGGGGGGGGGGGGGGGGGGGGGGGGGGGGGGGGGGGGGAGATGTCAGAGATAGGAAGAGAGGAAGACGTGGGTTTTTATTTAAACACAGGATGGGAATGTTGAAATGGGAGTTAATAGGACTCTACCCTCTTAACTACCGTCTACATATCACCCCCATGCCAATGCCAATGCCAAGGTGGCTCTGGGAGAATTATACTTCAGCATCAGGACTCTTGAGATAGAAAACTCTGATGCCCTGTTCACCACTGTCAACGATCTCAATCAAACTAATCTCAGGAACGTACTCCCCAAATACCATCAGCATATCTCCTTCCCCTCATGAGGTGTTAAAACATGTGACCATTGCTGCACCACCATAAAGTACACCCAACCTTTGCCTATGGGGCGGCATGGTGGTGCAGTGGTCGGGTTGCTGCCTTACAGAGACCTGCGTTAGATCCTGACTGTATGTACTGGTGCTGTCTGTACGGATTTTGCATGTTCTCCCCGTGACCTGCGTGGGTTTCCTTCGGGATCTCCGGCTTCCTCCCACACTCCAAAGACCTACCGGTTTGTAGATTAATTGGCTTCGTATAATTGTAAATTGTCCTTCGGTTATGTAGGATAATGTTAATGTACGAGGATTACTGGTTGGCACGGCTCGTTGGGCAGGAGGGCCTGTTTTTGCACTGTATCTGTTAAAAGGTAAAAACTAAAACCTCATTTCGGCCAATATGATTGTCTGTTGGTGCTGTTTCTGCCAGTTTACAGACAGAAATGTGAAGTGCCAATGAAAAGATTAATACAACAGTGGTCTGAGAAGGCCAATGGTTTACTTCACGATTGCCTTGTGTCGATGGTCAGAAACATGTTCACGATCCCTTCACCAAGCCTGAATGAGTACACTTCAGTCATCACTGGTTTCATCTAGAAATGCATTGACAACTATATTAGAATAAAGACGATTAGTGTCTAACCTAACCAGAAGCATTGTATGAGCAGGGAGATACACTTTCTTCCAAAGTCCAGAACTAAGGCTTTCATGGAGGATGATCCCACACTGTACAAGAAGGCCACCTATGATCTCCAAAAGGCCACCAGGCATGCCAAGAGAGGCTTCCGAAACTACCTGATTAAACAATCAATTGGATGCCAGGCAACTGTGGCAGGTCCTGTATTTCATCATGGTCTACAAACCGTAATCAGGGGTGATCTCTGGCAATGACGCATCTCTTCCGGATGGGTTTAGTCACAGAGCATGAAAACCAGCCCTTCAGCCCATCTTGTTCATGTCAGCCAAGTTGTAATTCTGGGCTAAACCCATTTAGCTGAGTTTGGCCCATATTCCTCTAACCCATCAATATATCTGTCCAAATGCATTTTGAAAGTCAGAGTGTATCCGCCTCTATAGCTTCCTCTTGCAAATTACCCAGATGTAGTCCACCTACTGAGTGAAAAAGATGTCCATGAAGTCCCTCTTAAATCTCTCCTCTCTCACTTTCAGCCTAAGCTGTAGTTATAGAATCCTCTATCCAGGGCAAAATAAGCGCTTTCATTTCATCCCTTAAGTTTTTATAAACTTCAATACCCTTCAGCCTACTCCAGGGAAAAATATCCCACCCTCCCCCCCATTACTCAAGCCTGTAAGTACTGTCACATCCTAGTGAATCTCGTCTGTACCCTGCCCAACTTAATTCTTCTTAAAGCTAGGTGACCAGAACTGTACGCAGTATTCCAAGTGTGGTCTCACGATCAACTTATACAGCTTTATCATGATGTCTTAGCTTTTATACTCAGTAATCAGTACTTACTAATGAAGCTAAGCATCCCAAATGCCTGAAAGCTGCAACATAGCTCCCTGATGTTTATACTTATTGCCTTGACCAATGAAGGCCAGCATACCAGGCACCTTCATTACCACTCTGTCTATTGCAGTGCCACTTTCTGGACTTGGACCCTAAGATCCCTCTGTACATCAACACTGTTAAGGCCTTGCTATTGGTTATATTTTTCTCTTACATTCAACCAGCCAAAGTGCAAAATCTTAAACTTGCTTGGATTAAATTGCACCTGCCATTTCCACGCCCATTTCTGTATACTTTGACAATGATCCTCACCGTCCGCAAAACTCCACCAATGTTGGTGTGTCATCTGCAAACTTACTAACCAAGCCATCTACACATCTCTAAATTTGTCATCACATTTCCTACACCAGCATTGGTGCCGCTCCAGACTATGTGCTTAGTCCCTTGTACTACTTACTTCCTATACACACATGGCTGTGTGGCTAAACACAACACTGGCTCCACTGTTGTCTGCCAGATCTACAAAAAGGATGAGATCTCGTACAGGAAAGGAATCAAAAACTTTGTGTCATATTTAATCAATGTCAGCAAGATTAAAGAGTTTGGGTCACCACATTGGTAGAGTTGCTGCCTTCCAACTCCAGAGACCCAGGTTTGATCCTGACTAAGGGATGCTGTCTGTACGGAGGTTGTACGTTCACCAGTGACCGCGTGGGTTTTCTCCGGGTACTCTAGTTTCCACATACATTTTGTAGGTTAATTGTTTTTTGTAAAATTGTAAATTGTTCCTATTGTGTAGGATAGTGCTAGTGTACGGGGTGATCGCTGGTTGGCGCGACTCGGTGGGCTGAAGGGCCGGTTTCCACTCTGTATCTCTAACCTCTAAAGTTTCTTGTTGATTTACAGAAGTGAGAAAGTGAACAGCAGCCCTGCCCTCATCAATGGAGCTGCTGTAGAGATGGTCGACAGCTTCAAGTCCCTGGGTATCCATATCACCAGCAACCCAACCTGGCTCCTTCATGCAGTTACAGTGATCAAGAAAGTGCTTAAGTGTATTTATATTCTGAGATGTCAGGGAAGATTGGGCATGTCCATGAGGATTCTCTCCAACTTCTACAGATGCTCTGTAGAACGTATTCTCTTAAGATGTATCTCAGCCTGATGTGGCAACTATGCTCTAGACCGCCTGAACCTGCAGAGTGGTGAACACTGTCCAATCCATTACTGGTTCATCGCATCGCATCCTCAAATCCAATTTCACAGTGCATTGCAACTGAAAATCTCAAACTATTGTCATGGATGCCTGCCACCCTGACTATCCCACGTCTCTTTTCTACCTTTTAGGAGAAGGTGCAGGAGCTTAACAGCTTGGAAGTCCAGACAAGAACAACTTCTTCCCCTCTACTATTCAAGTCCAAATCAATCTTTCATTAATACCCCATTCCCAGAGATGCTGTCACGCATTCTTGCTCTTAAATCTACTTCAATGGTTATTCTGTTATTGTCCTTCAATATTCTTTTGCACCACAATCTTGCACTATTCTGCCATTTTCCACTCATTGTTGTATTTATTGTTGAATTTATCATTACCATTGCTTCTGTTAACTCTGTGAGCTTCATATGTTCAAGGAATTTCATTGGACCCTGGTGTATATGAGAAATAACTAATGTGCTACTTTCCCAGATGTTCAACTGTATGAACGGGCTGGCCATGTGTCGAGCATTCACAACGTGAGGTGAACCTGTGCTTCTTTAAAGAACTCTGATAAGTTGGTTAGACATGCCTTTTAAAGCTGTTCATCATAACAAATTCAAAGTTTCTGCTAATGAATGCAAGGGAGATGAGGGGAAGAATAATTTCACTCACAGGATGGGAATGATCAGTAGTTCACTGACCGCGGGGGCTCAGGAAAACGTGAGTTTACAGGGCAGCACAGGGGCACAGCCAGTAGGGTTACTGTATCCCAGTTCCAGTGATCAGGGTGCGATCCTGACCTCAGCCACTGCCTGTATGGAGTATGCACACTCTCCCTGTAGGGTGATACAGTTTACTCCCACATCCATGCTTAGTTTAGTTTAGCGATACAGGCCCTTCTGCCCACCGCTTCCATACCAACCAGCAATCCCCACACATTTACCTTACCCTACACACACTAGGGACAATTTACACTTATACCAAGCCAATAAACCTACAAACCTGTTAGTCTTTGGAGTATGGGAGGAACCAAAAGATCATGGAGAAAACCCACACGGTTACGTGAGAACGTACAAATTCCGTACAGACAGCACCGGTAGTCGGAATCGCACCCGGATCTCTGGCACTGCAAGAGCTGTCATGGCACCAACTCTACCATTGCACCACCGTGCCGCATGCTTGTAGGTTAATTGGCCTCAATAAAGTGTTCCTTGTGTGCAGGTAACAGCTGGTGAAGTTGGGATGAATGCAGGGAGATTAAAATGAATTAGGGTAGGGTTAGTGTAAAAATGGTTGCTTGAGTGTCTTGATGGGCTGAAGGGCCTGTATCCATGCTGGTTCTCTCTATGAGTAATGAAGTGTTTCTAAAAGGGAATAAAATAGACACTAGACGTCATATGTTCATAAGTTATTGGAGCGGAGCTAGATCATTCGGCCAATTGAGTCTACTCCGCCATTCGATCATGGCTGATCTATCTTTCCTTCTCAACCCCATTCTCCTGCCTTCTCCCCGTAACCCTTGACACCCATAGGGAAAGGATAACTTGCAGAATTCTGGGGAAAGAGTGCAAAGAATGGGACTGAGAGGTTGGTGCACAAAGAACGAACATTTACTCAATGGGTTGAATGTTTCCTTCCCATATTAGATTGCCCGAGCATTATTAACCATCACTTTGACCATGTGTTTTATCAATATCATTATATTTTGGAGTCTATGGCCTCTCATAACAACCCCACTGGGTTAAGACAACAGAACCCCTCTAATAACAAATCCACTGGAGTAATATAGCAGGATCCCCTCTGATACCTGAACCAACAACTCCCCCCTGATAACAACCACATCAGATACATATAAACCAATATAATAACAACCCTATGATAACAACCTTACCCAGAATAAAATGGGACCTCTCTTATAACAAACCCTCAGGAATAAAACAGCAGGCCCCTTGTCACGCCCAGGTGCAATATCGCAGGGGATCAGCACAGCCTGCCTGCTTGCTTGCCATGTGCAAGACTGAGGTGGTTAGGATTGGTGGTCAGTGGGCAGCATGGTGGCACAGTGGTAGAGTTGCTGCCTTACAGCACCAGAGACCCGGGTTGAATCCTGACTACGGGTGTTGTCTGCACTGAATTTGTACGTTCATAAGGTCATAAGTGCAAGGAGCAGAATCAGGCCATTTAGCCCATTAAGTCCACTTCGCCATTCAATCATGGCTGATCTATCTCTCCCTCCTAACGCCATTCTCCTGCCTTCTCCTCATAGCCCCTGCCACCCATACTAATTCTCCAAGTGACCTGCGTGAGTTTTCCCCGGAGTTTTCCTCCGGTTTCTTTCCACACTTCAAAGACGTACAGGTTTGTAGGTTAATTGGCTTGGTCAAATTGTAAATTGTCCCTAAGTGTGTGCAGGATAGTGTTAATGTTCGGGGATTGCCGGTCGACACGGACTCAGTGGGCCAAGGGGCCTGTTTCCGCGCTGTATCTCTAAACTAAACTAAAACGACACAATGTACGGCAGTGTTACAAGAACACCCAAATGCAGCAGCCAGCAAACGAGCAGCATTATGATTACAATAACAAATCAGAGCTGTTGGGCAGCAGCAGCACGGTGTACGCAGATCTTTGCACTCCCTGATATATTTATAGCCCCTGTTGACATTTTTCTCCACGTAAACAGCTCGCATTAAAGGAGTGATACGAAACAGATGACATGTTCAGTTGCTCAGACAACGAAGCTTTAAATAACCATGTTCACAGAGCTGTATGTGCAGAGGGGGCTCTGTCCTTTTTGGCAAGGATGGTACTTTTTCGAAGTGCTTATTGTTCAGGGACAGCTTATTTATCTCTCTCTCTCTCTCTCTCCCTCACTGGTTTTCTTCGCATCTGTTGGACTCAAATCCTGCAGCTGTGTGTCCATTCAGCCACCGATGACTTGCCCAACTGGAGACTTGTTATTGCAACCTCACATACAAGAGTTTGCTCCTTACAAGAACGATCCCAAAAATGTGCAAGTTAACTTATGATGAGCGTTTGTCGGCACTGGGCCTGTGCTCGCTGGAGCTTAGAAGAATGAGGGACGACCTCATTCAAACATACAGAATAGTGAAAGGCTTGGATAGAGTGGATATGGAGAGGATGTTTCCACTAGTGGGAGGGTCTAGGACGAGAGGTCAGCCTCACAATTAAAGGACGTTCTTTTAGTAAGGGAATGAGGAGAAATTTATTTCGGCAGTGGGTAGTGAATCTGTGAAATTATTTGCCACAGAAGGCTGTGGAGGCCGTCAGTGGATATTTTTAAGGCATAGATAAATAGATTCCTGATTAGTATAGGTGTTAGAGGTTATGGGGAGCAGGCAGGAGAATGGCGTTAAGAGGGAGAGATAGATCAGCCATGATTGAATAGCGGAGTAGACTTGATGGGCCGATTGGCCTAATTCTGCTCCTATCATTTATGATTTTATGACCTATCCTCTTCTGACAAGGACACACTTTCTGCGCCCACCCACCCTCCTCTCAGACACACAAGCAAACATAACACATACATCATACGTGGACACACACTCACACACACACCCACGCACGCACACAAACACGCTCACTCAAAACACATACATCATGCATGCACACATGCATACACACAAACAAAACACATACATAATATATAACACACAAACACGCACACACATAGACACAAATGTTTAAAGGGATATGGGTCAAATACGAGCAAATGGGACTACCTTAGGTGGACAGTGTAGGAAGGAACTGCATATGCTGGTCTACATCGAAGATAGACACACAATGCTGGGATAACTCAGCGGGACAGGCAGCATCTCTGGAGAGAAGGAAGGAGTGGCGTTTTGGGTTGAGACCCTTCTGCAGACTTCTCGGTCTCGACGTGAAATGTCATCCATTCCTTCTCTCAAGAAATGCTACCTGTCCCGCTAAGTTACTCAAACATTAGGTGTCTATCTTAGACGGACATCTTTGTCATCATGATCAAGTTGGAACAAAGAGCCGGTTTCCATTCCGCATGATTTAAAAATTCTATGACATAAGCACATACTGTACACATGCATACACGCACACACATTCACACCTGTACATACACACACACAAATAGACTCAAACACACATGTCCACACACATACATGCACATACACACATATACGCACACATACACACAGCACAGATTGACATGGTCAGCATCCGTGCAGATCTACATACATGTACTGTACATGCCCAGGCATCAACTCATATACACAAATGCACATGCATTCATGCCTGCAAATATATATGCATGCTGATGAACATACATACATCAATACAGTATATACTTGGCTGCATGCATGCTCACACAACTACAAATACTCGTGCATAAATGCTAACATGTGCATATGCTGTGTGTTTACAAACACACAGACACGCACATACACACACAACATTAACACACATACGTGTGCAAACACACCATGCAGACTTTACAAACCTAAGGCAAAGTAACACATCTCCACACGCAATCTAGGAAAACTGTGCCTAGATTTTCTACTTAAATGACCCCAAGATAATGAAGCCATTTGCTGTGTCCCAAAAATATCAACAACTCAAATCAGTGACCGAAACACTGTTAAAAATAGCTTGTATTTTGAACACTGCAAAATATAAATACTGAGGCTACAAGAGCAGCTCGGAGGCAGGGTATACTGTGGTAACGAATCAATTCCTGACACCCCAAAGCCTTTCCACCATCTATAAGACATGGTGACATACTCTTCACTTGGCTCAAGGTTTGCAGTTCCATCAAGAAATTCAACATCATCAAGAACATTGTAGGAAGGAACTGCAGATGCTGGTTTACACCAAATATAGACATAAAATGCTGGAGTAACTTAGTGGGACAAGTAGCATATCTGGATAGAAAGAGTGGGTGATGTTTTAAGTCTTTAATTCTTACCTAACCATGTACCACAATCGAATTGAATTGAATTGAATTGAATTAATTGAATTGAATTGAAGCTTGCATTGGACCTCATTGCAACAGTGCTGGTAGGATGAGGAACAGCTTCTACAACAACACTATCACATTGCTGAACTCAGAGTCCCGCCGATAGATTTCTCCAATCTCCCCGTCCACATTGTTTGCTTATTCTGTATTTTTATTTCTATATTGCACTATTACTACGGACTGACGCTAAACTGTATTTCATTGTACCCATACTTGTATCTGTGCAATGACATTCAAGTTGAATTGAATTGAATTGAATACCTGTCCAAATGTATTTTAAATGTTGTGATAGTTTCTGCCTCACCTACCTCCTCTGGCAGATCATTCCATATACCCATCCCCTCAGATTCCTATTAAATTGTTCCCCTCTCACTTTAAACCTGTGCTACTTTGAGTAAAAGACCCTGTGCATCTACCATATATATTTCCCTCATGATCTTACACACCTTTATAAAATCACTTCTCAGCCTCTTACATTCCAAAGAATACAGTCCTAGCCTTCCCAACCTCTCCCTATAATCCAGGCCTTCTAGTCCTGGCAACATCAAAGAAATGTCCGAGGAAATGTTCCCTGCAATATTTCCAGCTTAATAACTTTTCCTGTAGCAGGTGTCGAAAATTGAACATAATGCTCCAACTGTGGCCTGATACATAATGCTCCAACTGTCAATGCCTTATACAACTGTAACGTAACGTCCCAACTACTCAATACCCAGATTGCTGAAGGTTAATGTGCCAAATGATACACTTTCAAGAAACTACTGTATGTATCCAGTACACTCTACAACACTCTCCAGAGTTGTGCCATTTAATGTGAAGGTCCTGCCTTGGTTAGACTTCCCAAAATGCAACACCTCAAAGTTATCGGCATTAAACTCCATTAACTATTCTTCTGCCCACTTGCCCAACTGATCAACTGCAATGGGCCTAGCACCAATCCTTGAGGCACACCACTAATCACAGTCCTCCAGTCTGAAAAACAACTTTCCATCATCATCTTTTGCTTCCTTCCATGAAGCCAATTTTCTATCCAGTCGGCCAGCTCTCCTTGCATCTCGTGCGATCAAACCTTCCAGGTCAGCCTACCATGTGGAACTTTGTCGAATGCCTTACTGAAATCCAGATAGACAATGTCTCTCCCCTCTTTGGTTATATCTTCATAAAACTCAATCAGTTTCATAAGAAACGATCTC
This sequence comes from Leucoraja erinaceus, assembly GCF_028641065.1. Classification (NCBI taxonomy): domain Eukaryota; kingdom Metazoa; phylum Chordata; class Chondrichthyes; order Rajiformes; family Rajidae; genus Leucoraja; species Leucoraja erinaceus. Next base: position 21,797,280 of record NC_073384.1, read on the forward strand.
CCACATACAAAACCCTGCTGACTATCCCGAAACAGCACTTTTCTATCTAAATGCATGTATATCTTATTTCTCAGTGCCCAGGCATTTCCTTGCAGCCCTTCTTAAATAGAGCTAAAATATATTCCACCCTCCAGCTTTTGGCACCTCACCCATATTTAATGATGACTTGTACTGTATATATCAGCCAGATGATCTTCAATTCAGTAAGCCAATGGAGGGTACAGAGAGAGAGGGATGGTAGGGTCTTGGCATCTGAAGTTCAGAAAGTTTGAATCCCGAACTAAAGATCAAAGACCAAGGTGCTGGAGAAGATTGGAGTAATTGGAATGGGTGGTGGTGGGGAAAAACAAAAAAACTGAATAAAAGGAAAGAGCATTTTGAAATCTATTCAGAACATAGGCTGGGGTAAGTCAGCAGTGGAATGTGATCGTGCATTTATGATGTTAGAACAGGAGTTTAAGTGTACAAAACATGTAAGTTGAAAGGCTGGTTAGAAACGTACCAAATTTGCGAAATCTAGAAGGGACTGTGGAAATGTGAGCAGCAACAATGATGATACAAAGAGGCTTCAAGAAGATATAGATGAGTGAGTGACAACAACATGGCAGATGAAGTTCAGTGTGAAAAATGTGAAGTTAATGCAAAGACAATTTCAGTGGAAAAATACAAAATGCAGTGTGCAGGAAATATGGATGTTAAGAAGAATGAGCGACAGTTTAGTTCAGGTGCAGCTGGCAATTATGAAGACAAGTAGCATTTTAAATTTTAGTGCAAAAGCATTTGAATCCAAAAGTTAAGATTTCTTTCAACAGTTATACTGTATGTTGCTTTGATTGGACCATGCGTGGTGTGGGGGGCACATTTTCAATTTCCTTCTTGAGAAAAGGATATACTTGCATCAGAGAGAGTGCAGCAAAGATTTGCTGATGAAGGGTCTCGACCGGAAATGTCACCTATTCTTTTTTTCCAGATATGTTGCCTACCCAGCTGAGTTACTCCAGAATTTTGTGTCTATCTTCGCAGCAAAGATTTGCCAGACTGGGTCCTAAGATGGTAGGTCTGTAATATTAGGAGAGTTTGAATAGTCTAGCCCTATTCTTTGGAGGTATGATATTGGTTTATGAACCAAGATATCATGAAAATATTTTATTTGCACGCTATCCATGTAAAAAACTTCCAAACAAGACTACAATCAAAAACCATAGATAAGTGCACAGAGAAAGGAAACAGAGAGCAAAATATACTGTTGCTGCGACTGAAAAGTGCAGGTAAAAATGAATGCAAGTTCCACAAGGAAATAGATTGAGGAGTAAACGGGCTGTCCCACTGCGACGACCTAATTGGCGAGTTTAGAAGAGTTTAGGAGAGTTTGAAAAAGTGTCATGTTGAAGACCTCCTTCGATTATGTGGAAGACCTCCTTCGACCTCCTTCGACTATGTTGAAGACTAGCTTCGACTAGCTTCGGGAAAATTGGACACCGAATAGTGGAGAGTGAAGATGACCTCCTTCGATCTCCTTCGACCTCCCTTCGACTATGTTGAAGATTATCTACAACTACCTTCGACTACCTTCGATTACCTTCGACTACCCTCGATTACCTACGAATAACAAGCCGACCTACTATGACCTACCTCGACTAAACCTACGAGTAAAAAAAAATTGATATTTTCCATGGCGACCTTTTTTTACTCGCGGGCATTTTTCAGCATGTTGAAAAATACGCCGCAACCTAGCTGAGGCCTCGAGTACGCGGGGACTACTGTCGAGCATGATGGAGAGTTACAAAGACCTCCTAGGACCTCGTGTTGACCATGCTGTGAGTATGAGTCAAGGGCAAACTCTTCTGAACTCGCGGATTAGGTCGCCGCGGTGGGACAACCCCTTAAGGAATACCTCCCTTAGTGTATGACAGGTCCATTCGAGAATCTGATAACAGCAGGGAAGAAGCTATTCCTGAATCTGTATTTCCTGCCCGATGGGAAGCGGGAGAAGAGGCAATGACTGGGGCGTGCATGGTCCTTGATTATGATGGCTGCTTTCCCAGGGTAGCGTGGTGCAGACAGAATCAATGGAGGGGGGACAGAAGGAGGCTGGTTTACATGATATATATACAAGTCTGCATCCTCAACCCTCTACAAATTCTTGTGGTCTTGGGCAGACCAATTGCAAAGCATCAGGATAGATTGCTTTCTATGTTGTATCTATAGAAATTGATAAGAGTCATCCGAGACATTCTGAATTTCCTTTGCATTCTGAGGGAATTGCACATTCTTGGCCATAGTGTTGGACAAGGCCAGATTGCTGGAGATATTTAAGCCTAGGGACTTGAAACTCTCAACATTTCCAATAAAGTAAATATGGGGAAGACATTTCTCTTGACCTTGGAGTGAAGTAGGATTACAGTCTCAGAATAAGAGATACACAAGTTCACACATGAACAGAAGAAAATAATTTGCTCAGAGTATAGAAGTGTGAAAACACACACCTCCAGATTCAGGAACAGTTTCTTCCCAACTGTTATCAGGCAACTGAATCATCCTACCACAACTGGAGAGCAGTCCGGAACTACTATCTACCTCATTGGTGACCCTCGAACTATCTTTGATTGGACTTTACTGGCTTTATCTTGCACTAAACGTTATTCCCTTAACATGTATCTGTGCACTGTGAATGGCTTGATTGCAATGATGTATTGTCTTTCTGCTGACTGGTTAGCACGCAACAAAGGTTTTTCACTGTACCTCGGCACAAGTAACAATAAACAAAACTAAGCTAAGAGTAGGCCATCTGGGCCCTCAATCCTGCTCTGCGTTACAACACGATCATGGCTTATTTATGCCAGCTTCAACTCTTCTCCTGTGCTATTTAAGACTGAAAAGAGGGGACATTTTCTTAATTTGTCTCTCTAGCTTGTCCTGGATGTGACTTCGCCAGAGAAGGCGCAGAAAATATTCACAAGGATGTTGCCGGGACTGGAGCTCAAGTAATAAAATGAGATAGGATAGGATGGGGCTGTTTTCTGTGATGGGAAGGAGGCTGAGGGGTAATCTGAGAAAGGTTTATAAATCATGAGGAGCAAAGAAAGGGTTGATAGTCACAGTCTATTTCACAGGGTAGGGAATCTAAACCTATAGGGCATAGATTTTCCTCTTTTTCAGCTTGAAACATGTCCTTTAGACTTTAGACTTTAGAGATACATCACGGAAACAGTTACTGACCAACAATAAACCCGTACACTAGCACTAATCTACACATTAGGGACAATTTAATGTTAACGCAAGCCAATTAACCTGAATTAACCAATTAACCTATACGTCTTTGGAATGCGGGATGACTGTACGTCTTTGGAATGCGGGGGGACCCTGAGAAAACCCACGCAGTCACAGCGAGAACGCACAAACTCCGTACTGAAGGCACCTGTAGTCATGATTGAACCCGGGTCTCTGGTGCTGTAAGGCAGCAACTCTACCACTGCACCACCGTGCTGACCCTGATGCAAGATCTCAACCCAAATTGCCACCCATTCCTTTACCCCCACAGATGCTGCCTGCGTTCCTCCAGCGGTATGTTTTTAACTCCAGTTTCCAACATCTTCAGCCTCTTGTGCCTCCGAAGTATTTAATCTGGTGGTCTCAGTGACTGTGGCCAACACAATATACATCAGAAACCATGGAAACTGGCCTACCATGTTTCGGCTCCAAAGCAGTCAAGACAACTCAACTCTCCCCCTCAAAGTGGTTGGATTTTATTTCAGCTAATTATTGCACACATTGAAGTGCTTTTATCCCCCGTTACTATGTGATTTATTAAAGCACAATTAGAATGTCATTAATATCCGCTCAGTGATTATCAAAATGCCTCATCAAACAGCTGCTTTAATTAAATCAAACAATTACCATTTAAATATTCTGAAATAATTTTGATGAACATCCTTTTATACCCAGACTAATGACATATCTCCTTGAGCTGACATCGATGACATTATATATAATCACTGCTCATTCTTCATCCCCACCGCTTGATTCAATTCATCTGCGTGGCTTGCTGCAGGTCTGTGGTCGCAGAGAGCAACAAATTCCAGCCTTCTCAGCTGAAGATATTAGTGGATGCTGTGGGACGACCAACCCCATCTCCCACCCTCCATTCAAAACCAGTCATCAGTTGAATCTGAAGCTGTAAGATATTTGCCGTTGTGTTGCAGAGGCAGCCTTGACTAAACCCCTCCATCTACCTCACTGGAGACCCTTGGACTATCTTTAATCGAACTTTACTAGATTTATCTTGTACATGGGTGGCACAGTGGCACAGCGGTAGAGTTGCTTCCTTACAGCGCCAGAGACCAGAGTTTGATCCTGACTACGGGTGCTGTCTATATGGGGTTTAATGAACTTTCTCTGGTTTCCCCCCACATTCCAAAGACGTACAGGTTTGTAGGTTAATTGGCTTCAGTAAAATTGTAAATTGTCCCTACTGTGCAGGTTAGTGCCAGGGTGCAGGGATCGCTGGTCGGCGCAGACTCGGTGTGCCAAAGGGCATGTTTCCATGCTATATCTCTAAACTGAACTAAAACTAAGTGTTCCCTTTGTCATGTATCTGTACACTATGGACGGGTCAATTGTAATCATGTATAGTCTTTCCGCTGACTAGTAAACACGCAACAAAAGCTTTTCACTGTACCTCGGTGCTCGTAATAATAAACTAAACTAAACTAAACTAAACTATGTGCCTTGACCAAAATCTCTTCAGCTGCCTAGACTTTAGAATTCTCTTCCAAACCCCTCCTTCTTATATTTGAAAACCATCTCATTTCCCAAATCCTAATGCAGTAAAACTCTGATAATCCACTATCTGACCATTCAGATATCACAGTAGTTTGGCAACTGGTTCACCGGGTAATGTTGGCTGTGCTCTCTTTCCATTCACTGAGACACGGTCCCCTTCCCACACATGGGGACCTAGTTCCCACACTCACTTTCCACTCACCAGGACCCTTTCACAAGTCCGATAACAGCAAGAAGAGGTATTCTTGAATCCTTAATCTGTTAGTCGAGCGTAGTCCAAATAACTATGAGAGTAAGTGGGTTTATAGCAGGCTCCAGTCTATAGTCTGTCTCCTGAGATACAGAAATCAAGAAAGGGGAGAGAGCAGCATCTGCAATTCCTTTTGTCTACAATCTATTGTGGGAGGAAACTACAGCAACCAGAGGAAACCATCACAATCACAGAGAGAAAGTACAAAATCCACACAGACATCACCTGAGGTCAAGATTGAACCTGGGCCTCTGGCGCTGTAAGATAGCAGCTCTATCAGCTAAGCTACCTGCTATCTCAATGCCATTGAGATGATGAGAGATGTTTTCTTTCAATGGTAGTGAACCTTTTGAACTTTTGGCTTATGAAGGCACCGCCATTTACCACTGTCATTTTCAATATATTTTTGGATATTAAAATTATCAAGGATAGGAGAATAGTACAGGAAAATGGAGCTGAAGTAGATGATCGTCCATAATATTGATGAATGGTGGATCAAACTAGAGGGGCTGAATGGCCTTATCCAGAAACATCTTGGATCTCTATTTTGAACGAACACGATGAACTTCCAAGCTCTCCGAGGTAGAGAATTCCAAAGATTCTCCACACTATGTCTCAGGCTTTATATCCATTCCTATCTAATGATGAGTGGTCTTGAGAATTGCCTTGGGGCACTTTATCTACATTGAAAGAACAATGAACACTCTGAAGAAGGGTTAGGGACTTTAATCGGGAAATCTGCTTCCATCTTCACGGATGGTGCTGCGCATATCCTGTTTCCATTTCCTGTAAAAATTCACTTTGTTGTTGGAAGTTAGGAGATCCCTCGATGTTTCACCCACCCACCCTCACCCCCACCCCTCATCCCCCCAAGACTCTGAACTGGTCCCATTTGCCTGGATTTTCTCAATATCCCTCTCTAAATCTTTTCTATCCATGTACTTGTCCAAATGTTGTTTAAACATTGCATCTGTACCCACTTCTATCATTTTCTTTAGAAACTTGTTCTCATACCAACCACCCACTGTGTGAAAAAGTTGTGCCTCTTTTAAATCTTTCCTCTCAGTGAAAGTTTTTTTTGTTGCGTGCTATCGAGTCAAAGAAAAGATGGCAGGGGGAGGGATATGGCCCGGGGCTTCCTTAACTCCCTGTGTTATTCAGAAATCTAGCAACTGTTGAACCAGCAGCGTTGGAGGATCAGACTCCAGTCCGGGAAGAATCTCCAGCCTTGACAGAGATCAATGAAAGATCTCTAAGCTGGAAAGAGTGCAGGAAAGATTTACCAGGATGTTGATGGGACTCGAGGCCTTGAGTTACAGGGAGAGAGAATGGGCAGGCTAGGACTTTATTCCTTGGAGTTCAAGAGACTGTGATAAAATTATGAGGGACATAGACAGGGTGAATACACTGTTTTTTTGCCAGCAGTGAGAAATGAAGAACCAGAGGGCACAGGTTTAAAGTGAGAGGCAAAAGATTTAACAGGAACCTGAGGGGCAACCGTTTCATGCAGAGAGTTGTGCTAGAGAAAGTGGTTGGGTCAGGTACAATATTTCAAAGACATTTGGAGGATACAAGGATAGGAATGGTTTAGAGGTCAATGCAGGCAAATGGGACTGTTGTAGATGTTGCATCTTGATTGGCAGCGATGACTTCAGCCTAAGAGCCTGTTTCCTTGCTCTATCACCATATACTGGGACGTCTCTTCCTGAAAGGAACTGAACGTTCAATTTTCTTTAGAGCTAGATGAACAGCAAGACTGTTCCCAAACTGGTGGCCTGGCCTGGTGGTGCAGCTATTCAAACAGTTGCCTCACAGCTCCAGAGACCCAGGTTCAACTGTGGTTTCTGTAGCTGTTTGTATGGACATTCTATTTGTGACTACGAAGGATCCCTCCAGGTCTAGCTTTGTTTGGTTGGTTGAGTTTAGTTTATTATTGTCACATGTACTGAGGTACAGTGGGAAGCATTTGTTTGTGTGCTAAAATACTACACGTGAATGCAATCAAGCCACTGTGCACAGTTAAATTATAAAAGGTACAACATTTAGTGCAAGACATAACATTGAAGTCTGATAAAATCCAATTAAAGACTGTTCAAAATTCTCCAATGAGGTACATGGGAGGCCAGGACCACACTCTACCTGATGAGAGGACTGTTCAGTTAACTGACACCATCTGGGAAGAAACTGTCCCTGTATCTGAAGGTGTGGATTTGTAAACTTCTGTATCTCTTGCCTGATGGAGAAGAGGGAGAAGGGAGAGTGACCAGAAGACCGGTGTTTGATTATGCTGGTGGCCTTGTCGAGGCAGCCTGAAGTGTAGATGGAGTCACTGGAAGGGAGGTTGGTTTGTGTGATGGCCTAACTATGCCCACAACTCTGCAATTTCTTGCAGTCTTGGATGGAGCAGTTGCCAAACCATACTGAAATGCATCCTGATAAAATGCTTTCTAGCGCATCTGTAGAAGTTAGTGGGAGTTGTTGGAGACATGCCAAACTTCCCAAGGCTTCTAAGTGTGCCTTTGTGGCCATAGCTTCATTGTGGATGATCGGGGACGATTTGCTGGTGATACCTTTTCCTAGAAACATCTCCACTTTGGTGCCATCAACTAGGGTGTGTGCACTGCTTCGCTTCTTGAAATCAATGACAATCTCCTTTGTCTTGCTGACATTGAGGGAGGGGTTGTTTTTCTTCGCACCAAGTTACAAGGTTCCTTCAGATCAAACCAAGACAGGACTTAATGCAGTAAATGGTAGTGGTCTCAGGAATGTTATAGAGCAGAGAAACCTCACGGTTGCAGGTATCTCATTCCCTGTAAGCGGTAACAGCAAAAAAGAAAAGATTCACAGGCACTGTGTTGACTCATGTTCTTCTCAACCGTTCTTATCCTTGTATCACAGCTTGAGTCATTATATGGCATTGGATAAGCTGGGGTTGGTTTCCATTGTAGGAGGTTGAGGAGTGACATAAACATCTCTGAAGAGGGTCATAGATAAAGTGGATAGTCAGTATTTTTCTTGGGGTAGGAGAGGATAAAACTGGAGGTTTTAGGTTCAAGGAGAAAAATTAAACGGGGAATTGAGCAGTTAATTTTTCCTGCAGTAATATGGAACGAGCTGCCTGAGGAGGTGATGGAAGCAAGTACAATCACGATACTGGCATTTGCAAGGCTTTTAGATAGACAAAAGGAAATGCTGGGAATGGAGGGATATGGATCATGTACGGGAAGATTGGATCAGTTTAACTTCATAGTCGGCACAACAATGTGCGCCGAAGGACCTGTTCCTGTGCTGTACTGTTCCATGTTCTATGTTTAATGTACAACATTTAAAAGGCTTTTTGGTGTCTACATTATATATGACTGATTTAGAGAGATAAACACAGGCAAGTGGGATTAGCTAGATAAGCACTGACTCCACAGGTGGGGCAAAAGGTGGATGATGGGGCAGGTAGGTGGGACGTGGGTTGGTGTACTTGATCTAAATCCCAGAACTCCATCCCCAAGAACATCGTCGAAGCTTCTCCACCTGCAGCGTGGAGCAGCGGGTCACCGACATCTTCTCAAGAATAGTTCTGGGTGGGTAATATACGTGGGATTTGCCAGCAATCACTATATTGTCTGTCTGAAGAAGGGTTTCAGCCCAAAACATCACCTATTTCCTTCGGTCCATAGATGCTGCTGCACCCGCTGAGTTTCTCCAGCATTTTTGTGTACCTTTGATCTTTAAGCACCTGCAGTTCCTTCTTGAACACTATATTGTACGCCTATTGCCACATTTTCTGTGTAAATCCATGTAAAGTGGAGCATATACAGTTCAACTGGAAAGTGGGAGTTTGAGCTTTACTAAGCCCGGACCTGCAATCCACATGACATTGTGGAAAGTTGGACTGATCAGACACAAGGTTGGAATCACTGCTGGTCAATCTTTAAACAATGTGTCTGCAGATTAGCAGTTAGTTAAATTTCAGCACCTAGATCTATCATCCTATCTATCCAACTTTCTCAGTCTATCTATCTATCTATCTATCTATCTATCTATCTATCTACCTATATATCTATCTATCTATCTATCTATCTATCTATCTATCTATCTATCTATCTATCTATCTATCTGTCTGTCTGTCTGTCTGTCTGTCTGTCTGTCTGTCTATCTATCTATCTGTCTGTCTGTCTGTCTGTCTATCTAACTTATTTCCCTTTCTTTTTTTAATCTATGTCTGCCACTATTTATTTATTTATTTCTTTTATTCTTTCTTTTTTTCTTTCTATTCTTCCTTTCTTTCTTCATCTCCATCTTCCGTTTGTGACGTTACCCAGTCTGTCTCTCCATTTATACCTCTGTCTGCCTGTGTGCATCTCTTCACCTTTCCATCTCAGCTTGTCTAGCTGGATATGATAAATACAGAGAGATTTGGTTACAAATCAATGCAGATGTCATTAAATGCACAATCTGTTTTATTTTTATCTACTGGAGCTTGAGAAATGTTTTACGTGAGATGAGTCACTCAAGCCATGATCACTGCCCTGCATTCTTAAAACACTGTAACCAGACTGACAGATTTAAACAAATTAGGACTGTGGGCAGAAAAATTATATCCTATCTTTAGTGTTGAAAAGATTTAAAAGTGCAAATGTGTCATGATTTTGTCACCACACTAATAATCTATCACCCAGAGAATGCAAGTTCTTTCTTTGCTCTAAGTTCAGAAATTGACTACTCTGTTTAAAATGTGTGGCATTAGGAACCTGTTGAAGTGTGAGAGTGAGGAACACGGCAGTGGTGCACAGGGAGGCATGGTGGCGCAGCGGTAGAGTTGCTTCCTTACAACGCTTGCTGCGCCAGAGACCCGGGTTCGAAGCTGACCACGGGTGCTCTCCATGACCGTGTGGGTTTTCTCCGAGATCTTCGGTTTCCTCCCACACTCCAAAGGCGTACAGGTTTGTAGGTTAATCGGCTTGCTATAAAATATAAATTGACCCCTGTATGTCTAGCATCGAGCCCCCTCAATTATTGTCATTGTCAGTGTACAGTACGAGACCACAGCATTTTTAGCATCTCCCTTGAAAGGGAGACACAGGGCGTCGCGGTGTGCCCGCGCCTGCCGCCGTAACATTCCATTACAGGCAAAGGTGGGTGAAGTGTCTTGCCCAAGGACACAACGCAGTGCACTCCAAGCGGGATTTGAACCGGCTACCTTCCGGTCGCCAGCCGAACTCTTAGCCCATTGTGCTATCTGTCGCCCATTGTGCTGTCCAGTTACATTCCATCATGGTTGGTTGTCGGTGGATAAGTGAACAACCAAGAGGAGGAGGATGTGGACTGTCCCCACAATCATAGCAGAGCATAGCACCAAAGTGAGTGTAAAAACACAGTTAAAGAACTTGCAGAGATCATCAACCTGGCTCACCTTCATTGCAAGGGTTGGGTCCATATTACTGGGTCTCCTCAGACTCCACTCCAACTGTGGAGTCCATGTCGCAGGGACCATCCTTCTGACCACCATCACTCCTACTGTGTTATCCACCTCATTTGTTCGCTCCTCAGAACTACTTTCACTCCTGCAATGGTATTCACCTCATATGGTCACAGAAACACCTTCACTCCTACTGTGGTGTACACCTCATATAACCTGCTCCTCAGAACCTCCTTCATGCCTGCAGTGTTGTCCACCTGATATGGTCTGCTCTTCAAAACCACCTTCACTGCTACTGTGATGTCCACCTCACACAGTCCACTCCACAAAGCCATCTTAACTCCTACTATAGGATCTACCTCATACAGTCCACTCCTCAAAGCCACCTTCACTCCTTCTATGACGTCTGCCAGTACTGGGGGCGCTCCTCATCCAATCTGATTAACTCTATATAAATACGTTCAAGTAGGAAATGCCAGAAGTTGGTATGAACCAAGCTGCCAGAGTAATTGAGGCAGGTACAATAACAACATTTAAAAATACTTTTGGACAGGTACATATATTGGAAAGATTGAGATGGATGTGAGCTAGGGGTGGGCAAATGGACCTAGCTTGGATGGGGCATCTTGATCGGCATGAACGAGTTAGGACCAAAGGGCTTGTGTCCATGCTGTATAATTCGATGACACAGACAAGGAATGACAAATGTGTGGAAACCCCCTCAGGGAACTCCAAACACCGATTATGATAGCGTTGAGAAAGATAAGCCATATTTTGAAGGTACTTTAAATGGACCGAGTGGACCAGGATCGAGGGATTCCCAAGGGGCTGTAGGTGGCAGTGGCACCTCTGAGCATGGTGGTGCAACACAGGCTTGTTAATTCATTCATAGTGCAAGGTGTCACTTGCAAGGCCAACACTTAGGGGAAGCTCTGTTCCCCATTGAATGACTTAATGGGTCGCTGCAGGGGTTAGCTGAGAGACAACCAGTTTACTGTAGGTATAGAGTTATATGCATTTGGATGATCAGCCATGATTGTATTGAATGGCAGAGCAGGCTTGAAGAATTGCCTAATCTTGCTTCTATTTTCCATCTTCTATTCTTCCCCTGGCTGGGAGCTCTAGACTCCGGATTTATGACCAAAATGAAGAAAAACATATTCTCAAAAAGCGATGGATGGATCTCTGCGGCTGAGGCTGTGGATGGTAAATGGCCTGTCCCACTGTACAAGGTAATTCAAGAGCTCTCCCAAGTTTAAAAAAAATTCAAACTCGTGGTAAACACGTAGAATGTACATAGTGGGTACGTCGGAGCTCGGGGCGTCTCTTAGCGGCTCGTAACGCTAACGGCAGGTACTCGGGAAACGCGGTAAACTCGTGAAGATTTTTCAACATGTTGAAAAATATCCACGAGAGCCCCGAGTACCTACGAGCGGCTATTACCGTAATTCTCTGAGTTCGAAACAGGGGAAACTCGGGAGAACTCTTGAATTAGCTCGTACAGTGGGACAGCCCCTTCAGTCGTTGGGGTCATGCAGAGTAAAAGTCAATGGAGATAGGGGGAACCTTCGAGTTTCCACAGGAAAATGGCATGAGGGAGAAGATCAGCCATGACCTTAATAAATGATGCAACAGGCTTGAAGGGCTGAATAGCCTCCTCCTCCTGCTTCTGTTGTTTTCACGTTAAGGCAGCTGCAGAGAAGAATTTTAAAGAGGCTCTGACTGCTTTACCCAGACTCCCACTGCACTTCCCAACTGAACCACTGGGGGTGCCGCCTGCCACAGAAATGCCTCACATTTACTGTATGGCATTGACCCATTGCCAGTACAAACACAACAGCAAATTATTTTAATTAATCGAGAAAGGGACACGCTGACCCTGCTTACATGCAGGCACTGGAGAGGAACTGCTCTGCTTTCAGTTCCATAATGTGCTTATGTAAATGTTTTGTTTCAATGTCATGGACCTATTCTTTCAATCTGTCTGTCTTGCAATTCTCGTGAGAAGTAATAAAAATTCATAAGGAATTCAGTATGTATCGAGACTGTGCCACTATTCAGAAAGAGTCAAGGCCCATTCCGAACTTAACCATTCTCCCACCCGCTCCCTAGATTCTGTGATTATCCTAGAATCCCAAAAGTATTTTGGTTTGCCTTGTATGTAATGAATGATTGAGCACCAGTAACCTTCCATGGTCGAGAATTCTGATGATCCATTGCCCTGTGATGAAAGAATTCTCTACTCATCATAGTCTTAGATGGCCATCCCTTATTCCCCATTCCCACATGAAAATATAGCCTCTCTGCACCTATTTTGCCTACACATGGAGTACCAAGAAAGCATAGCAACAGACATAATTTAGAGAGTCATAGTCATATAGAGTGGAAACAGGCCCACTGGCACAACATTCCCACATCAACCAACATGTCCCACCTACTCTAGTCCCTCCGGTCTGCATTTGCCCCATATCCCTCTAAACCTATCCTATCCATGTACTGTCTAAATGTTTCTTAAATATTGTGATGATACCTGCCTCAACTACCTCCTCCGGCAGTTTGTTCCATATACCCACCACCCTTTGTGTAAAAAGTTGCCCTTCGGGTTCCTATTAAATCTTTACCCTCTCGCCTTGAACCTGTATCCTCTGGTTCTCGATTCCGCTACTCTGGGCATTAAACCGATCCATTCCTCTCATGATTTTGTACACCACTATAAGATCACCCCTCATTCTCCTGTGGTCGAAGGAATAAGAGTCCTGAACTGCTCAACATCGCCCTATAGCTTGGGCCCTCGAATCCTGGCAACATCCTCGTAAATCTTCTCTGCACATTTAACAACACAAAATGTTGGAGTCATTCAGTTGGTCAGGCAACATGGATAGCTGATGTTTTGGGTCGAGACCATTCTTGTCTGAAGATCAGTCTGAAGAAGGGTTTCGGCCCCAAACGTTGCCTATTTCCTTCGCTCCATAGATGCTGCCGCACCTGCTGAGTTTCTCCAGCAATTTTGTCTACCTTCGATTTTCTAGCATCTGCAGTTCCTTCTCGAACCATTCTTCAGATTTGTCCCAACCCGAAACGTCGGCATTTGATTAGAAATTATGATAAATACATCATTTTCATCACAAGCCCTTAACCAGTGTTGTGCAAATAGCAATGGGATAGCAATGGGCTCACTTTAATCCCAACCACAATAAAACATCACTCGTCACAGGCCTCCAATCTGAAAACACCCTTCCACCACTATCCTCTGCACCCTTCCAGAAAGCCAATTATGGGTCCAGTTTTCTAGTTCTCCCTGAATGCCTTGGGATCTAACCTTCAAGAGCAGCCTAACATGTGGAAACTTATCAAATGCCTTGATGAAGTCCAAATTGATACACACCACGGCCTTGCTCTCGTCAACCTTTTTGTTTATGTCTTCCAAAAACTCAGGCTAATTCCTAAGATACGATTTCCCATGTACAAAACGATGCTGACTCTCCCTAATCAGTCCCTGTCTATCCAAATGCATATGTATCTTATCCCTTAGAATCCTCTCCAGTAACCTACCTACCACAGACACCAGGCTCACTGGTCTAAAGTTCCCAGGATTTTCCTTGCAGCCCTTCTTTAATAGTGGTACAACATTAGCCACCCTCCAGTCATCCGGCACCACACCTGTGTCTAATAATAATTTATATCTCAGCCTGGGCTCCTACAATTTTTTCTCTAGCTTCCCACAGTCTTCCAGGGATACACTTGATCCCAGCTGCCTATACCTGCCAAATGCCTCTTTCTTTTCCTGACCAGAGCCTCAATATCTTTCATCATCCAGGGTTCCCTGCTTCCAGCTGCCTTGCCCTTCAGTCTAACAGGAACATGAATGCCTTGAACTCTCACCATCACTATTTAAAAGTATACCACTTTTCATTAGTCCCTTAGCCCGCAAACAACCTCCTCCAAGCAACTTTTACAAGTATCTGTCTAATACCATCAAAATTGGTCTTGCCCCAATTCAGAACTTTAATGTGGACTTGCCCTGCCCTTATCTATAACTATTTTAAAACTGATAGAACTGTTGCCACTGGTCCCAAAAGGCTCTCCCACTTCAGTCACTTGCCCTTCCCAATTTCCAAAGAATGGGTCATGCTTTGTCCTCCCCCTTGTAGGACCCTCTAAATATTGACTAATAAAACTTTCCTGAGGACAATTGACAAATTTCACCCCATCTAAGCCCTTGGCACAACCACAGCCCCAGCCCATATTGGGAAAGTTAAAATTCCTTATTATGGCAACCCTATTAGTCTTGTAGCTGCCTGCAATCTCCCGGCATATTTGTTCTTCTAATTCCCATTGACTATTTTGGGGCCTATAGTACACTTCCAACAAGGTGAGCATCCCCTTTATATTTCTCAGCTCCACTCATATAGCATCACTGGACAAGCCACCAGTAATATCATCTCGAATGATTGCTGTGACATTCTCCTTAATCAATAAAGCAATCCTCCTACGCTTTTACATCACTCCTATCTCCCTTGCAGAACCTGTACCGAGAACATTGAGCTGCCAGTCCTGTCACTCCCTTAGCCAGGTTTCTGTAATGACTATAATGTCCCAGTCACACACATTTATACACACCCTGAGTTCATTCACCTTACCGTTTTGAAATAAATGCAGGTTAATCCACAAGTCCTTCCTCGCTCCCTGCCATGTTCCTGCCTATTCTGTTGACAGAGCTTATTTTCATCGCCTTCCAGCCTCTCACCTGCCTTACTCCTGCTTTGAATCCTATCACCCTGCCAGCGTAGTTTAAAACCATACCAGATAGCACAATCAAACCTGCCTGCCAGGATATTTGTTTCCCTCCGTTTCAGGTGCAACTCGTCCACCTTCTCTTCTGCCACTGAAGATATCCCAATTGTCTAATCCCTGCTCCCTGCACCAAATCCTCACCTATCCTATCTTCCTGTACTTTGCTATGTGAGATATCCTACCAGGTCATACCATGCAAGTTTTCATCGGGTAACACAAAAAGAAAGTGCAGATTAGAAAGAGCAAGGACAACTAACAAGGTAGATTGGAAGATTGGGAATTCAGCCCTACCATATGAAAGGACGTTTCAAGAGACTGATAACAGCAGGGAAGAAGCTGGCCTTGAATTTGGTGGTACATTCTTTCAGGCCTTCGTATCTTCAGCCTGACGCGAGAGGGAAGAAGAGAGAATGATCGAAATGTGAGCAGTCCTTGAATATGTTGGCTGGTTTCCCAAGGTAGCGTGAAGTGTAGTCGGAGTCGATGGGAGGAAGTTGGTTTGTGTGACTGACTGGGCTGCACCCACAACTCTCTGCAATTTCATGCAGTCTTGGGCAAAGCAATTGCCAAACCAAACTATGATGATCCTGATAGGATGTTTTCTATTGCCGGAGTGTAAGTGGGTGGTAGAATCAGGAGGAAGTAGCTGAGAATAAGGAGTGAATTTTAAAAGTGGGATTAATGGAAATGAATGGTTGGTTAGTCAAAGGGCCTGTACCCATGCTGTCTTGCTGTATGAAGTGTTCAGATATGTGCCTGACAACAACTACTTAAAATCAATGGGTGATAATTTAAAATGTATGAACCCCTAATCCTAGTGACAAAAAGATTTATAATCCTCTCATTCATAGTTTAGCAAACTAACTAGGAAGCTCTGAAGAGATAGGAGAAGAATTAGGCCATTCGGCCCATCATGTCTACTCCGCTATTCAATCATGTCTACTCCGCTATTCTCCCCGTAACCCCAGACACCCGTACTAATCAAGTTATGTTATTGATGTGTTGTGGAATCTATACACCACACAAACAGGTCCTTCAGTCAAATAACTGTGCATGGCAACTAGATTTAGTTTAGTTTAGAGTTACAGCATGGAAACAGGACCTTCAGCCCATCAAGTCCATGGCGACCAGCGTTCCCCGTACACTAGCATTATCCTACACACTAGGTACAATTTGCTTTATTTACTGAAGCTAATTAACCTACAAACCTGTACGTCTTCAGAGTGTGGGTGGAAACTGAAGCTGCTGGGGGAAAAAACCCATGTGGTCATGGGGAGGAAGTACAAACTGTACAGCTAACACCCGTAATTTGATCAAATGCGGGTCTCTGGCACTTACCTTCTGCGCCTTCAGAAGTGTGAAAACGCACACCACCAGATTCAGGGACATTTTCTTCCCAGCTGTTATCAGGCAACTGAATCATCCTATCCTACCACAACCAGACAGCAGTGCTGAACTACGATCTACCTCTGATGTCCCTTGGACTATTCTTGATTGGAATTTGCCTTTACCTTGCACTAGACATCATTCCCTCATCACATATCTATACACTGTAAATGGATCGATTGCAATCATGCATTGTCTTTTTGATGGTTGTTTAGCACACAAGATAAATCTTTTCACTGTACCTCGGTACACGTGACAATAAAATAAACCAAAACCGAACTGAGCTGCGGGAGGCACCCACAGGGCACAAAGGTTGAACATGGCCGGGCAAGGAGAGGGACAATGATTCATGGGACGACCGCATGGAGGCCTACAGCTGCAATGAGCCTTTATGGTTGGCTGCAGGTGAGACTGGGAAATGGCACCAAAACCTGGTGGCTCTTGTTTATAGACTCTGTGAGCTGTTTCTATGCGTTCTGGCACTTAACTGGGAATTGTACTTATATTTATGGCAATAAACTTCACTGATTTGTTGCAACAAAATAATTTCATTTACCTTGATACACATGATAATAAAGCAATCAGTGAACCATTGAACCTTTACTCTGGGTAAAATACCCTGTGCATCCACCCTATGTATTCCCCTCCTGACCTTATGCACCTCTTTAAGATCACCCCTCATTCCCCTGCAGTCCTGGGAATAAGGGAGTAGCCTGCCCAATCTCCCCCTATAACCTCGAGTCCTGGCAACATCCGTGTAAATCTTCTCTGCACTCTTACCAACTTACCAACTTATTTCCCCCCCCCCCCCCCCACCTCCCATCAGTCTGAAGAAGGGTTTCCTGCTAGATGCAGGAAGATTATTCCCGATGTTGGGGAAGTCCAGAACTAGGGGTCACAGTTTAAGGATAAGAGGGAAGTCTTTTAGGACCAAGATGAGAAAATCATTTTTTACACGGAGAGTGGTGAATCTGTGGAATTCTCTGCCACAGAAGGTAGTTGAGGCCAGTTCATTGGCTATATTTAAGAGGGAGTTAGATGTGGCCCTTGTGGCTAAAGGGATCAGGGGGTATGGAGAGAAGGCAGGGATGGGATACTGAGTTGGATGATCAGCCATGATCATATCGAATGGCGGATCAGGCTAGAAGGGCCGAATGGCCTACTCCTGCACCTATTTTCTATGTTTCTATGTTTCTATGTTTCGGCCCAAAACGTTGCCTATTTCCTTTGCTCCATAGATGCTGCTGCACCCGCTGAGTTTCTCCAGCATTTTTGTGTACCTTCGATTTTCCAGCATCTGCAGCTCCTTCTTAAACACAATCACAATAATACTTTATTAGCCAAGTTTGTTTTACAACATACGAGGAATTTCATTTACCAAGTCAGTCATACAAATAAAATGCAACAGATTACCCAAAATACATTATACCATAAACATCCACCACAGTGACATCTCCACATTCCTCACTGTGATGGAAGGGGAACATTTTTTTAAATCTCTTCCCTTCTTTGCTCTCCCACCATCGGGGGCCTCCAGTCCTCCATTAACGGGATGATCTTGACTCCCGTAGCCAGCGGCATTTTGGCCCTCCTCAACGAGGCAATCAGCTCCTGCATCGGGGGGATGTCAGCTCCCCTGTGCTGGCGATCGGACCCAGGGTCGGGGCTGGTCAAGCCTCTGCGTCGTTGAAGTTCCTGACTAGCCTCTCCCGAGACTGCGAGCTCGCGATGGTAAAGTCCGCAGGCCACGGTTGGAGTGATCCCAGACAAGGGATCGACTCCAATGTTAAGTTCACGTCCCGCGGTGGGGCTCAAAGTCAGACTGAGGAGGCCTCAAACTCCATCGATGGTTGGCCGCAGAGCGACCGAGGATGCGATCCGGAAATAAATAGCATCTCCGGCAAGGTAAGAAGCTGAAAAAAGTTTCCCCCAACCCCCTCCCCTCCCCCCACATAAAACAAACCGGAAAACATTTACACAAACTTTTAAAATGCACTAAAACATTTAAAAAAGACGAAAAAACAGGCAGACTGTTGGCGAGGCTGCCAATCGTGTGGCGCCCCTGGTGGTCTTTCAAAACAGTCTTTGCTTGTTTCGAAGGTGAGTTTAAACAAGAACTCAGTCATTCCCAACATTCAGAAACATAGATAAAGTGGAAGGAGGCAGATTTGATAAAGGAACTTGAGGTTAAGGAGCCATTAGGAGGTAGTGACCATAATATGGTCAGGTTTAATCTACAATTGGAGAGGGAGAAGGGTTTATCGGAGGTGTCAGTGTTACAGTTGAATAAAGGGGACTATGGGGCCATGAGGGAGGGGCTGGCCAAAGTTGACTGGAAAGATACCCAAGCAGGGATTACAGTGGAACAACAATGGCAGGTATTTTTAGGAATAATACAGGTGCAGGATCAGTTCATTCCTAGGAGGAAGAAAGATTCCAAGGGGAGTAAGGGACAACCGTTGCTGACAAGGGACGTCAGGGACAGTATAAAAATAAAAGAGAAGTACAACGTAGCAAAGGTGAGCCAGAAGCAAGAGGATTGGGTAATGTTTAAAGAGCAACAGAAGAGAACTAAAAAGACAATACGGGGAGAAAAGATGAGGTACGAAGGTAAGCTAGCCATGAATATAAAGGAGGATAGTAAAAGCTTCTTTAGGTATGTGAAGAGGAAAAAATTAGGTAAGACCAAAGTTGGATCATTGAAACATATAAGATTGTTAAGGATTTCGACACGCTAGAGGCAGGAAATATGTTCCCGATGTTGGGGGAGTCTAGAACCAGGGGCCACAGTTTAAGAATTAGGGGTAAGCCATTTAGAACAGAGACGAATAAACACTTTTTCTCACAGAGAGTCGTGAGTCTGTGGAATTCTCTGCCTCAGGGCAGTGGAGGACTTTCTGGATACTTTTGAGAGAGAGCTAGATAGGGCTCTTAAAGATAGCGGAGTCAGGGGATATGGGGAGAAGGCAAGAACGGGGCACTGATTGGGGATGATCGGCCATGATCACATTGAATGGCGGTGCTGGCTCGAAGGGCCGAATGGCATACTCCAGCACCTATTGTCTATTGTCTATTGAATATGTACCATATGTGCTGAATCACTCTGTTACACTAAAGACAGTGTTTCTTTGTAAGTGAGCACTGATGTAACCAATTGATACCACGTTAAGTGACTTTTACCTTGGAATGGTCTTTCTGCCTTTAAAGCGTTATACTAATGAAAATTGCTGTTATTGTATGGTGACTGTACTTTAAAAATACTCAAGGGTATGTTCTATTATGGTTCAATAAAACAGTGCTCACTTTCCAAAGTTATCTTGTCTGCATCACAAACCATTGCATTTCTTAACTCTCAATCACAAGGGTTTTGGAATTGAACGTTAACATGTTGTAGTGCTTGACATAATATATCACCACGCTTCCTATCTTTAGGATGGTGTTATCCAATTCTTTTATCTGTTTTCTGCGCTTCATTGATTATATAATAATTATCTTTTACCTCATTGATTATGTAATTTGTAGCCTTTCCACTTGAGAGGAAAACGCTCCCTCGTAATTTTCAGAATAAATTAGACTAAGTTGAATTCAATTGAGCCAGGCAGCTCTTCATTGGTAAATCCATGCTCGCAGCCCTCAAGCATCTGTCAGTTCCTCAAGGTTTGCATTTCCCCATGTGTTTATAGCTCCACTGCTCCATGCCAGCTCAGACTCCTTCTTGGTGTCATGCAGCATGGAAACCGCCACATCCATGCTGACAATCAAGTACCCACTTACGCCAATCCTACACTCATCCCAATTTAAACTTCTCACACTCCCATTAACTCTCACCAATTCTACCACTCACTTGGGCACTTACCGCAGTATTCTGCTCGGCATTCTGAAGTGAAGTTATTAATAAGGCGTGTAGGAAGGAACTGCAGACAATGACGGAAATCTCTATCAAAATATGGAGGGAACCGGGGAACAGGGGGGACACAATTTCTTGGCGGTCGCGTGCGCGTGCGCACCCTCACACACACACGTGAGGCTTTGAAGGCTTCTGCCGTGGGCCCAGTGAACAGTAATTACAGCTCAATCCAGTGCTAAATGCAGCTCAACTATGCCTGTCTCGCCAGGTTAACCTACAGCCCTGCCTGGACTGACAGAATACCAGTCTGGAGCCGTGGAGCTAGCGCTGCTTCTCCGCACTGGCCGTAAGTCTGGGCCATATTTCCCTTAAGTCCAGGCAGGGCTGTAGGTTAACCCGGCGGCAGAGGCAGAGTTGAGCTGGGTTTAGCGCTGCTCCTCTGTGCTGGCTGTGGGTCTGGTGGCACTGCATCCGTCTGACTCCCGACGTCTCTGGCCACCCCCAGGCATGGGGGGGGGGGGTGGCACTCCAGTGGGGACGGGGATGGTCCAGTGGCGGTTCGGCAGTGATTGCAGCTCCGGAGAACCGGCCGGGATCGATCCTGGCTGCGGATGAGGATCCTCACTGTCTCGCGGAAAGCGGAGATTTCACCAGGGTTTAAAATCCGGATTACAAAAAATGTCTCAAAACAGAGGGGGGATGTGTCCATGTCTTCGAAAAATGCTCTGGTTTTTCTGCTAAGACAAGTCTAATATTTTCAAGATGAGCGTCTCAGACATGTTTGTAATCCACATTTTAAGAGTAGGGGCAGATGTATGTTTCCAAAATTTGAGTATTTTTTTCGCCGTTATCAGACCATAATTGAGGAAACGTCTTTGAAATATTGATAGCTCAGAGCAGGCTTCTGACGTTCCTAAAATAATCAGTTCCGTGTCGGGGTCCAATTTTGTTTTGAATGTTTTTGAGAGAATTTCAAAAAATTCTCTCCAAAAGTTATGTAATTTTATGCAAGAGGTGAAGGAATGTGTTATAGTTGCTTCTTGAAGGAGACATATGTCACAAATAGGAGATACATTTGGAAATATCTTATTCAGTTTAGACTTTGAATAGTAGAGTCTATGCAGTATTTTAAATTGAATTAAAGTATGTCTAACGTTAATCGAACAATTGTATATATATAAAAGGTTTTCTTCCCATCTGTCTTTTAGGATTTTTAGGTCTAGTTCCTCTTCCCAGTCTCTTCTAATTGCTTCTGACGATGGGATTTCTAAATTTAGAAGGGTATTATAAAAATATGATGTTAAGTTGTTTGACTCTGAATTTCTATTCATACATTCGTCTAGTATATCTGGAAGCAAAGTTTGGTAGTCTTGGGTATATGTTTTCAGGTAGTCTCGAATTTGAAGATAACTGAAATATTGATTACCTTTCATGTGATATTTCGACTGTAATTCCTGAAATGAAAGAAGAGCTCCCATCTCGTAAAGATCTCCAATTTTTTTTGATTCCTAGTCATTCCCCATATGTAAACGTTTTATCTATAATAGATGGCTTGAACAAAGGGTTATTGGCTATTGGTGAAAGAAGAGATACATTTCTTAGTTTAAAAGTTGATTTTAATTTCTCCAGATTCGTAGAGTGCTGTGAATAATCGGATTTTTATCATATAGTGTGTTCTTCAAATTTGTTGGCGAGGGAATCGCGCCTATATTAAAAGGCGAGTAATCCTCTCTCTCCATTATTAACCAGTCTACCTGTTGGCATGAGTTGTCCAGCCAGTAAATTACATTTTTAATATTCGTTGCCCAGTAATAGTATAAGAAGTTGGGGAGAGCCAATCCGCCAGTTTCTTTGGATTTACATGGATGCCGTTTATTAATTCTTTGTGTTTTATAATCCCAGATAAAATTTATAATCAGAGAATCAAGAATTTGAAAAAAAAAATTTGGAAGATATATCGGTATTGATTGAAATAAATATGGAATTTGTGGGAGGAAGATCATCTTTATAGCGTTTATTCTGCCTATTAGAGACAACGGGAGTGTTTTCCAAAATTGAATAAGAGCGTTTAATTTAGTAACTAGAGGCGGAAAGTTTGCATTGAATAGAGGTATATTTTCTAGTTACCTGAACACCCAGATATTTGAATTTTTCCGTAGCAATTCTGAAAGGGAATTTTAGAAGGTGTGTCGGCTCTTCAGGTTTTATTGACATAATTTCACTTTTGTTCCAGTTTATCCTTTATCCTGAAAAGGAGCCAAATTCTTCTATAAGATTTAAGATATTTGGAATACTAACGAGAATTTCTCAAGTTAATTAACTTAACAATGCATTTCGTTGTCTCTGTACTGTACACTGACAATGACAATTAAAATTGAATCTGAAAATTGAATCTGAATCTGAGAATTGGTGATATATAATAATTCATCATCTGCATATAATAATATTTTATTATTGGAGTATTTAGAATTACAGCCGTGAATGTTCGGATGTCGAATTTAATAATGTTTCTTGCTTGCTATGGGCAATTTACAGTATGTCTACCAACATACATGGTGTAGGGCAAGGGAGAAAACTGGAGACATTGGAGGAAACTCATGTAGTCACTGGAAGAATATGCAAACTCCACACAGACAGCATCAAACTTTTGAATCTTTTTTTCTGCCTATTTGGTGATGACATACCAGTAACAAAGCTCAGAATCGATTCAGCCAGCCTGCTGCTACAAAGGGATATTGATTGAGCATTTAACTCAGCATTCTGTTTGGCATACTAAGTTGAAGTTGGCAATAAGGCTATTGTTGATTCTAGTCATGTTGCTTTGCTCTGGTATAAGCAGTGCCCATCTAAATCATTCGGATCCTGGCCTCTGTCTAACTAAAGTGAAAGACTTCATGATGAGTGTTTCTAATCCACACAACATAAAACCAGCTAATGTAAAACGTTGTCTATCCATGTCTTCCAGAGATGCTGCATGACCTGTTGAGTTACTCCAGCGCTTTGTGCTATTTGCAAGATTCCAGCATCTGCCTGGATCCTTGGGCCGACAGAGATGTAATGCTAAAGCTCTATAAGGTGCTGGTCAGGCCATATTTGGAGTATTGTGAGCAAATTTGGGCCCCATATCTGAGGAAGGATGTGCTGGCTCTGGAGAGGGTCCAGAGGAGGTTTACAAGAATGATTCCAGCAATGAGTGGGTTAGTATATGATGAGCGTTTGCCAGCACTAGGCGGCTACTCACTGGAGTTTAGAAGGTTTAGGGGGACCTCATTGAAACTTACAAAATAATGAAAGGCATAGATCGAGTGGATGTGGAAAGGATGTTTCCACTGGTGGGAGAGTCTAGGATCAGAGGACATAGTCTCAGAATTATAGGGCACTCTTTTAAAAAGGATGTGAGGAGGAACTTCTTTTGTCAGAGTGTAGTGGCGGCGTTGTTAACAGCTGCGGCTCGCCTGCAGTCCGTCTGTCTTTACTTTTTTCTGTTGTTTTTTTTTGTCTTGTTTTGGTTAAGTTTTAGTTTGTTGGGTTGTGTGTGAAACATGTTCTCTGTCTTCCTTCGGGGGAATGCGACTTTTTCGTGTCGTATCCCCCTTCTCTGCCTCCGTCTGCGCTGAGGCCTAATGGCGGAGCTGGCGGCCTCCAACCTGCGACCGACCCCGAGGCTCCGGAGGCAAAGCCAGCCAGGACTTACCAACGAGAGGCTGGCCGTCTTCGGGGCTAAGGCAGCGGTGGCCCGACTTGCTGGTGCGGCGTTCTGGCTTTCGGTGGCAGCCTGGAGCTGGTGCAGCGGGGCTCGGAGCTGAGACTGCGGGACCCGGAGCTGGGACAGCGGCCCGGAGCGGAGACTGCGGGACCTGGAACGGTAACTGTGGGACCCGGAGCTGGGGCGGCGGCCCAGAGCTGGGGCAGCAGCCCAGAGCAGAGACTGCGGGACCCGGAGCTGGGGCAGTGGCCCGGAACGGAGGCTGCGGGACCTGGAGCTGGGGCGGCTGCCCGGAGCTGATGCTGTGGCGGGCCGTCTCGGAGCGGAGACGGCGTTCCGGCTTTCGGCGGCGGCGACATCACCACGGAGGTCCACTGGACTGGAGAGCGGCATCTTCGGCCTGGATCGATCGCCTCAGCGCAGAGGGAGAACAAGGAGGGAAGAGACGGAGACTAAGACTTTGCCTCCATCACAGTGAGGATGTGCTTGGTGAACTCACTGTGGTGGATGTTTAATTTGTGTTTATTGTATATTTTGTTATTATTGATTCTGTGTATGACTGCAGGCAACATAATTTCGTTCAGACCGAAAGGTCTGAATGACAATACAGGATCTACCTATCTATCTATCTAGTTAATCTGTGGAACTCGTTGTCACAGAGGGCTGTGAAGGTCAAGTCAGCGGATGTTTTTAAGGCAGAGATAGACAAGTTCTTGATTAGAATGGGTGTCAAGGGTTATGGAGAGAAGGCAGGAAAATGGGATTGGGTGGCAGAGATCAGCCATAATTGAATGTGGAGTAGTCTCAATGGGCCAAATGGCCTAATTCTATTCCTATAACGTGAACTTGTGACATTAAACCTTAGCTAATCCCTTTTTATCTAATTTTCAAGAACAAAAATAATCTTCTTTAGTATCACAACATTATTCCAGCACTGTAGCGCAATGCCAGACTATATCATGGATAAATGCCTCAGTCCATGCTAATGAATGACATAGAGAGGTCCTATGCACTGCATCAAAACATCTGCCTAATTCAGGCCTCAACAATTCTCTTTGACTTACCAATTCTGGATAAATGGCCTACTTTCAATTCAGACATTTTGAATTCAGTCTCTCAAAACTAGATGAATCTATTCAGAGTTCATGTCTGAATGTGACATCTTTCATCTTCCGTTGCTGTGGCAACAGCTCAGACTATACTAAACAAGCGGCATTATACTTTAGAGATACAGCACATAAACAGGCCCTTCAGTCCAAAGAGACCATGGTGACCTGCGATCACCCTATACACTAGCACTATCACTATCCTACGCACTGTTAATCCTGGCCAAATTGGAGAGGCTACAACTTTAAAATGGGGTAAAAGCTTCAGAGCTGCTGGGAGATTTGGTCAATTTGGAATAGCTCCCTGCAGAGCTGGGACAAGCTGTGGAGTGGTGCCAGTGTGTCTAGAGCCTCGATACAGTTTGCAAGAAAAGAATAAGAACATCTGCAGACCCTGTCAATTAGGTGTAAAATGCATAGAATAGATTAGATGCCTGCAAACCAGTCATACATCTTGTAAATAATTGTAAATATGTTGCAGAGTTCAACTTTGCCGAGTGTTGATTGGATGAGGTATTGAGCCTTGTTTGTGGCAGATCAGGGTAAATGTTTCTAAGATGGCTTCCTTGCAAAGTCCGGTTTGAATGCAATGTATTGAGCTGCTGTATTATTGGGTTAGGGAAATGTATGAGGTTAATTGATATCTGTAATTGGATTATTAAGAGACCCCCCCATGTGGTTTGGCCCCTCGAGGTCCTGGGACATATAAAAGTCCGCTACCACGAGGTCCAGCATCGATCTTCTGGGAGACCACTTGGGACTGCGTTAACTTCTGGAGTGTCTCTGTCTGAGTGAGGCATAGAGGGCTTGAACAGGCAGATACGAGGATCGAACCCGCAGTAGGTACAGTAGTTGAACTGTAATGCGCTTTTGTTGAAACAAAGATTAGTTGATTCAAGTGCTTGATTCAGTGTTTTTACAGAAACTAGACTGGGGGGAAGCTTAGAAATAAGCAATTTACATTGGGGGCTCGTCCAGGATCTCAAAAGCCCCCCAAACACATGTTTTCGATCAAGGGTGTTGAGCTGTTTCGATCGCGAGTGCAGAAATCAGGCCCACGGTGCGGTTTTCGCATTGTTTTTCGGGAGATGGTGTGGCAGCGCCTAATGGCAGTGGCTCGACTGCAGTCCATCAGCGAGAAATTTTTGTCTCGTTAAATGTATGTTTTGATTCTAGTTTTATTATTTTTTTAGCTGTGTACATGTGGGGGGTGGGGGGGTGGCGGGACCGTTTAATCTCTCCACTGTTTGGGGACCCGACGTTTTCCATGCCGGGTCTCCTATATCGTTGGGCCTAACATCGTGTAGCCGGCGACGGCCTCTAGCCAGGTGGACGGTAACATCGGGAGCTCGCAGGTCCCTGGTGGGAGACCGCTTTTCGGAGCTCCCGCATTGGCAACTTCTCCCGCCGGAATCGAGGGGTGAAATGACTTGGAGCGGGGCCTAACATCGCCCGGCGGTTTAACGTCTGCGGAATTTACCATCGCCCACCAGGGGCTTTAACATCGGGATAAGACTTTTGCCTTCCATCACAGTGAGGATGTGTTGGAGATTCACTGTGATGGATGTTTGTGTAAATTGTGTTAAGTGTGGGTCTTGAGTTTTTTTGTAATTGTTAAGACTGTAGAAAATGTAATTCTGTTCAAACCAAACTGTTTGAATGAAAATAAAAGACATTCTATTCTATTGTATTCATTCTATTCACTTCGTCAATCGGAGCGAATCGATTATTCGCGGGCTTGGGAAAGGGTCTAATCGAGATCAGTAAAACAGAGTCTAGCAAACACGAGGGAGTGGTTAGCATGCATTTGGATTAGGGGCCCATAAAACCAGGATGGGGTTAGAGGCCCTGTTGGGGTTGGATTAGAGGCGCTTTCCTGGGTTAGAGGGCGAAATCTTTGGTTGTAGTTGGCAGACTGCAGCTGCTTTAACGAGGGCCAAACGCGCTTCATCGGGCGAAGAGTGGCTCAGGGTTAGACGTGGTATCCAAATTGGTGGGGTATTAAAATATAGGTCTTGCCTTCGATCGGATCTTTGCCAGGAATGCGAATTGAAAAAGTGGGCTTTGAAAATCGGTATCGATAAATCACAGTACGAAGACTAGGCGCTGAATCCTCGGTGCCCAGCAGAGAGGAATGTCTGCGTGAATGTATCTGAGTGACCCTGAAGTGACGGACGAAGACCCTCGTAAAGGTACTGGGCTTGGATGGATAGAGTATAGATTGGCTGGAATACTCCAGTCTGTTCAAGAATTCAACTGGACAATTTTAGTTTGATTCGAGAGCCAGTGTAGTAGAAGAGATACGTACGAAAATTAGGAGTTCGAGTTCGAGTCTATATTTGTAAAGCTAAATTTTCAAATACTGAATTACAGATTGAAGTTCTGCCAGTAAGGGGGAATTTGAATTCCTTCGGAGTTGGTGATTGATTCCGAATAGCGGCTGATCAACAGTGAATAGTAACACTCTGGGCGATTGTTGATTAGTACCTGATAGTGAAGAGTACCTGAGAAACGGGAACCTGTTTACTTAATGAAAAGTAATCCAAATAGCAAAGGGTACCCCTAATTCTGTCGAACTTAGAGAGGAGGGATAGAGGTCCCCCTATAGAAGTCCAGTCTTAGCAGAGGGATAGTAACATTTGGGAGGAAAAGTAGTAATTTAAGGAGTAGTACCCCTCAGCAAAGAGTAAACTAGGAAGGAGAAAATCTTTGGTGTCAGAGGGAGAGGTTCACTGCATGATAACAGCGTGACACGGCGTCGAGATCGAGTGTTTTCGTGAACTGTGCGCTAGTGTTTTAAATCATTTTGTAAATTGTAAAAATCTAGCTTTTTGTATTGTCATAGGATCAGGATTGTGTAAATATTCTATGTATGTATATAATCTTAGAGTATATTAAGAATTAAAAGTTAAGATTTAGATTGTGTTAAGTCCGCGGACCGTCATTTGTGTTGCTGCTTGTGCGAGTGTTTACGGATTTAGAAATTTGAAGTAAGAGTGTGTTTTAGTTAAATATTTGTAATTATTTTAGAGCGTGGTATTGTAAGAATCTGAATCGGGGGGTTCGATCAGGTGTTGTACTCCCTGCTGCACAGCATCGGGGGAGGAGTCATCCCGCTGATTGATTACGCCACGAGGAAGATTTCTTAGAGAGTGTGATTCATAATAAACAAATGTTTGTGGTTTATTTAGGAGTGTGGTTGTGCCTGACAGTGATAGGTAGCGTGTTTTCCTGCTTGTGAATGGTGTTACTTACGTGTCTGAAGATCATTTTTGGATGCTTTGAATGAGGATTAAATGAGTGTGGGAGTGTGTTTGATTGTGTTTGAATGTGCTTGATTGTTCCCTGGAGTACTCTGATTCTTGAGTGACTAGGGATTGAGAAAGTTATGGTTGAAAGGGCGTGGACTTGTGGGAGATAGAAGAAGACTTTGAATAAGAGAATAGGATTGGTGGAGCAAAGGAATAACGAGTTGCAAGGCTGCCATCACTTTGAACCATTAGCCATTGTCTAGGAGCAACCTTGGTAAATTTAGGGGATCAAAAGGAAGGATTTAAAATTCTGTTTCAGGTGTTCGGAAGCATGGGGAATAATGTAGATGCAGGTGTAACATAAGAGGAAAAGACCCCATTACAACTAATGTGTAATGAGTTTCCTCACAAGGCAGAGAAATTAAGAAATTTTTCAGGAGCGTTAAATAAGAAATTAGGAAATAAGCAATGGGTGCCGGGGGGAAATAGAACAGTAAGAAGGATGAAATACATCGAAAAGGTTATTTGGCAGCATAGTAATAACAAAGGTGCAAAATAATTAATAATGTTATGGAGAAAATATTTTGAGGATCAGAAGGTGAATAAGGAGGTTAAGAGAATGGCTAGTTGGGAAAAAGCTATCGCTAAACTTGGATTAGAACTAAAAGAAGGTAAAGTAGATCAACCTCCGGGCAGTGGTAAGACAGGAGTGGAGATGATGGGAAACACTCAGAACAAGGGAAAGGTGGATATCCTGGAAGAAAAGTAGTCCCTGTAAAATTAAAGATTAGGAATCCGATGGTAAGTGCTGACTTTGAGGAGGAAGAAGATGAGTATTTAGAAGAGTGGACAAATGTTAACGCAGTGGAAGTTCGCAGCTCCCACCATGTT
Source organism: Leucoraja erinaceus (assembly GCF_028641065.1). NCBI lineage: Eukaryota > Metazoa > Chordata > Chondrichthyes > Rajiformes > Rajidae > Leucoraja > Leucoraja erinaceus. The sequence goes on from NC_073384.1 coordinate 21,826,706, forward strand.
CCTCTTGAGTTTCCCAGGCTTCACTATACTGTGTATGACTTGTGTCCGTAATAAATATTTTAGGTCTGCAGAATCTATAACAACTCCTGCAGATTCTACATCTGAACAGGTTCAACCAACAGCAGATACTGAGGTACCAGATCCTTTGATTCTATCCACGCCATCATTGATAGATCATCCAGTGGCTTATGGCACCTGGAGTAGAACAAAAAGGTTAGTTCTGGTGTTTAAAGAAAAGAAAGGTATGTTAGAAATAGTGCAACCGCCAGAGGATTTATGTGATACACAATCTAGGCAGATTACTTGAGTAGATATGAATGATGTATTTCGGCAGTATCGGGAAACCCCTAGCGATCATGAAGAATTATCTGAGGGTGAGACAGTGATTTTAGATACCAAAGTAGACTTTGACGTAACCGAAAGCTTACATATTGAACAGGTATCCCATAGGCAGTTACCAGTAAGGGAAGGAATAGGTCAGTGCAGTGAGTATGAATAATCCCCGTACCACAGACGCCCATATACCGTGGAAGCCCCATGAAATAATGGCAGTACTAAGCAGAATCCCCGATAGGAAAAAGTCACCTGCTGCCTTTATAGATTACTAGATTAAGTGGGACCCGTTGGGTCCCATGCTCACACGGCAGCTCAGTCACTCAGGCCTGGTGGGTTGGAAGCTCAGAAACTGCCAAAAATTCTGCCCAAAACAGAGAGAGACTCTCTGAGAGAGAAGGGGAAGAGGGGAAGAGGGGAGAGGAGAATCAATTTTAGACATTTGTCATATTTTTCTGCAGATCACACCAATGAAGGAGGAAAGTCTATCCTGGCCTCGATCTCACAGGGAGCCAATGAAGGGAGGGAGAAAAATACTGGGTTGAGGTTTAATACTTGCTGTGGATATACTTACTGATGGGCCGAAGGGACTCCTCCTGGGCTAGTACATGCCTGATGGACCGAAGGAGCTCTTTTTTAAAACATCTGAGTGAAATCTCAGTAAAGGGTACTTTTTCTGGACTTTTCCTGGCCTGGCACGGGCCTTTTGGGCCAAAATGCTCCTAGTCAAAAGGGCAAAAGGGACTGGTTTCTCGGCTAATAGGGGCCTTGTGGGATGAAATTAGTGGTTTCAGGCAGGTCAAACAACTAATTTAATTTAATTTCCATTACAATTTCAGGCACAGGGCAGGCCAAACAACTCGTATCATTTTCATTTCATTTCCATTTCCATTGCAGTTTCAAGCACAGGGCAGGCCAAACAGCTCATTGCATTTTCATTTTATTTCCATTGCCATTGCAGTTTCAAGCACAAGGCAGGCCGAACAGCTCGCTGCATTTTCATTTCACTTCCATTGCAATTGCAGTTTCAAGCACAGGGCAGGCCAAACAGCTCACTGTGTTTCATTTCATTTCCATTGCCATTGCAGTTTCATGCACAGGGCAGGCCAAACACCTCATTGCATTTTAATTTCATTTCCATTGCCATTGCAGTTTGCAATTGCCATGCATCTTCCTACTCACTCAACCTGTCCAAGTCACTCTGCAACCTCCCAGCATCCTCTTTGCAGTTCACACTGCCACCCAGCTTTGTGTCATCTGCAAATTTGCTGGTGTTACTTTTAATTCCATCATCTAAATCATTAATCTATATTACTAAAAGTCTGATCTTGACCACTTCCTGTTGTTCTTTATATTGATTTTAGAGAAAATGCTGCCACTTATGGCTGTGATTTTTGGCCATTTTACCCAGAATCCCCCTCCGCTGTGCAGGACAAGAGGATTTTCCCATTGATTAAAAATAAAAGACTTATTAGTGTTTAAACAATGTTGAGATTCTCTCTCCTGAAGGCCATGCCCCTTCCGGAGGGACTATAAAACCCAGAAGTGTTGAGTGCCTTCATCAGTCACTGCAAGATGGGGGAGCGATAGGGTCACGTCTCTCAGTCTGAGCTGTGAATAACACTGAACACATGTCTACTAAACTGTGAGTGTGGTTTTACTAACCTTGAGTGCCCTTAATGTGGTTTGAAAATGTGGTTGGTTTGAAATAAAGCACACCAAATGGTTGTTGGTGGTGGTTAGTTTGAAATAAAGCACAGTAAATGGTTGTTGGTGGTGGTTGGTTTGAGATAAAGCACAGCACATGGTTGTTGGTGGTGGTTGGTTTGAGATAAAGCACAGCACATGGTTGTTGGTGGTGGTTGGTTAGAAATAAAGCACAGCAAATGGTTGTTGTTGGTGGTTGGTTTGAAATAAAACACAACAAATTGTTGTTGGTGGTAGTTGGTTTGAAATAAAGCATAGCAAATGGTGTCTGAACTTGACAACTTCCTGTTTGCACTGTATTTTGATTTTAGATAAAACGCTACCACTTACGGCTGTGTTTTTGGCCAGCTTATTCAGTCCCCCTCCGCTCATCAGGTGCATCCCATCATTAAAAAATAAAAATGTTATTAGTGTTTAAAAAATGTTGAGAATCTCTCTCCTGTCAATCACGCCATGAAGGCCACGCTCCTTCCGGTGGGGGGGGGAGGGATTATAAAACCCGGAAGTGTTCGTCTGGCTCAGTCTCTGCAAGATGGGGGAGGGAGAGGTCATGACTCTGTCTGAGCTGTGAATCAACTGAACACACTCAATGCCCACTGAACTGTGATTGTGGTGTTTATGTGGTGTTTGTGTGGTGTTTTGTGTGGTTTTATGGTGGATTTACCCTGCTTGAAATTGTACGAAACTGCATTTGAATGTGGTGGCCTTGCACCCTGCATGAAATGGTATGAAACTGCATTTGAATTTGGTGGCCTTTCACCCTGCTTGAAATGGTATGAAACTGCCCTTGAATTTGGTGGCCTTGCACCCTGCATGAAGTGGTATGAAATTGAATTTGAATTTGGTAAGCTTGCACCCTGCTTGAAGTGATATGAAACGGCACTTGAAATTGGTGGCTTTACACCCTGCTTGAAGTGGTATGAAACTGCACTTGAATTTGGCGGCCTTGCACCCTGCTTGAAGTGGTATGAAACTACACTTGAATTTGGTGGCCCTGTACCCGGAAGGAAGTGGTCGGAAACAGCATTTGAATGTGGTGGCCTTGCACCCTGCTTGAAATGGTATGAAACTGCATTTGAATTTGGTGGCCTTGCACCCTGCTTGAAATGGTATGAAATGGCACTTGAATTTGGTGGCCTTGCACCCTGCTTGAAGTGGTATGAAACTACACTTGAATTTGGTGGCCCTGTACCCGGAAGGAAGTGGTCGGAAACAGCATTTGAATTTGGTGGCCTTGCACCCTGCTTGAAATGGCATGAAACTGCACTTGAAATTGGTGGCTTTACACCCTGCTTGAAGTGGTAGGAAACTGCACCTGAATTTGATGGCCTTGCACCCTGCTTGAAGTGGTATGAAACTACACTTGAATTTGGTGGCCCTGCACCCTGCTGGAAGTGGTCGGAAACTGCACTTGAATTTGGTGGCCTTGCGCCCTGTTTGAAATGGTATGAAACTGCATTTGAATTTGGTGGCCTTGCACCCTGCTTGAAATGGCATGAAACTGCACTTGCATTTGGTGGCCCTACACCCTGCTTGAAGTGGTAGGAAACTGCACCTGAATTTGGTGGCCTTGCACCGTGCTTAAGAAGAGTGTCTTCGACCTTCAAGTTTGAGAGCACTCGCCTGGAAAACCTCGAGCTCGATCAACCATCCATATTGAAACTGTGAGCTGGATCGACCGACTGCACACACACAAACACATTACAAAGGCGGGGGGCCAGGGAAAGCGGGGGAGCGCTGTCTGATATTCACACCCGTGATGAAGAGAAAGGTAAAAGACGGCTGCACTTGGGGGGGGGGGGGGGAGAGGGGGGAGAGAGGGGAGAGAGGGAAGGAAGAGAAGAAGGGGGGAGAAGGAGGGGAGAAGGGGAGAGAAGGGGAGAGAGGGGGAAAGAAGGGGAGAGAAGGGGACAGAGGGGGAGAGAAGGGGAGAAAAGGGTGGAGAAGGAGGGGACAAAGGGGGAAGAAGGAGTGGAGACATTTTTAAGAAGTATAATAAAGTTTAGCGGGCATTTTACCTACCGGTCGGTTTTCCTTGGTCCTGAAAACTCCAATGAGCCAATCAAAATGCACGGTCAGCGAAGGAGATTGCCTAAGGCTGCCCTCGACTAACTGTAACTAAATAGCGACCACGCTTATACCCGCTTGTCTTTGCCACTCCAGCCATGGGAATAAGATTCCTATAATTCTTACAATGCTATACACCTCTATCAGGTCACCAATCGGCCTCCTTCACTCCAAGGAAACCAAACCCAGCCTATACAATCTCTCCTTTTAATTGAAATGCTCTAAGTCAGACAACACCATGGTGAATCTCTTCTGTAGACAATGACTTCCTACCTATACTTTACACTTGAGAGATAAAGCGTGGAAACAGGCCCTTCAGCCCACTGGGTCTGTGTTGACCAGCGATCATCCCATACACTAATACTATCCTACACCCTAGGGAATATTTACAATTTTACCTAAGCCAATTAACCTACAAACCTGTATGTCTTTGGAGTATGGGAGGAAACTGGAGAACCAAGAGAAAACACAAGCGGCCACGAGACAAACAAACAAACTCAGTACAGACAGCACCCGTGGTCAGGATCAAACCCGGGTCTCTGGCTCCGTGAGGCAGAAGCACTACCACTGCTCCACCTTATAGCATGGTGACCAGAACTGTACATACTACTTCAAGATGTCCTGACCGAGGTGTTATGGAGTTGTAACATGACATTCTTGCTCTCGTATACAATGCCAAAAATACATGCTACATCCAAATTGTTGCTCCTCACCCTCCCACCTCCCTCCCCTCTCATGGGTTGTCCACCTCCTTCAGTGCACCCTCCCATGGCACAGCAAAAAGCAATGCAGCTGCGCCGCATTCCACTGCTGGAAAGTTGCAATCTCTAATTGTTCCCAACAGGAACTGCTGCCGGGTATAAAAGTTCAGCAGTGCTCTCAGATGTGGCCGGGGAGCGATTTCGAGGAATGTAAAATATGCCCACTGTGCGGCGATGAGATGGTTGTTTGGGATGAGATTCCATGTTGTAGAATTTGTCGGCCGAATGAGGGCAGCTGCTGGTGCAGGTGCAGGTGGGGTGGGGTGGGGTGGGGTAGCAAGAGGGCTTTAGGGGTAGGGTTAGTCATATGGAGGTACAGCACAGAAACAGACTCTTCAGCCTATGGAGTCCGTGACAACCGTCAGCCATCCATTTATCCTACACTAATCCCATTTTTAAACTCCTCACATTCCCAGAAATTCCATTCAGATTCGACTGTTCACCTGCACACAAGGATCCAATGGTTCAATAGTTTTTTATTGTAGGCACAGCCTAGTAAAATTATTTTGCACAACCCCCAGTCACCATATTTTGTCGGCATTTATAAAGAAAAGATTAAAGGGAAACAAAGTCCTGGAGTCCAAAGTCCGGTCCACCTGTTGGAAATGCCGGAGTGCCCCGATAAGCAGTGCCCAAATACTGTAAATCATCCAGATCCTGGCCTCTGCCTAACTAAAGCAAAAGACTTCTGCAGGCCCAGGACCAAACCTCCCTCTCCTCGTCCGACCGCCTCTGTATCCCGGGAGGCGCCAACTGCAGCCGACTTTGACAGCGCTGAGGGAAACCTCACCACCAGTCCCTCTCCTACCAGCCCACTCCTCGCGTTCATCACCACCATTGCCTTCCTCCTCGACTCTCCAGTCTCCAGAGCTTCAGATATGGTGCACAAAATTGCTCACAATATTTCAAATGCGGTCTTACCAGCACCTTATAGAGCCTCTACATTACATCCCTGTTTTTGTATACAAGCCCTCTTGAAATAAATGCAAGCATTGAGTTTGCTTTCTTTACTACCGATTCGACTTGCAGATTCACTTTTTGGGAATCCTGCACTAGAACTCCCAAGTCCCTTTGCCTCTCTGATTTCTGGATTCTCACCATTTAGAAAATAGTCTATGCCTTTATTCCTAATACGGGAGGGGAATATGGGGAGAATAAATGGGATTAAGGTCACCAGGTCCCTTAAACGTGGAAAGTGCTCTCTGCCTTCTTAACATTAGCCATGCATTTTTGGTGGGACAAACTAGGGAAAAACATACACAGTTAATGGTTGGCCCTGGGGAGTGTTGGAGAACAGAGAGGCATAAGGGTTCAGATACCTAGTTCCTTGAAATTGGTGGCACAGGCAGACAGATGGTGAAGAATTCATGCTTGCCTTCCTCAGTCAGTGTTAAATAAAGGTGTTGGGACATCCTGTTAAAGCTGAGTAAAGGGCCTGTCCCATTTGGGCGTCATTTGCGCGTCACGAGAGGTTCTACTGCAGTTGTACAGGGTCTTGGTGAGACCACACCTGGAGTATTGCGTACAGTTTTGGTCTCCAAATCTGAGGAAGGACATTATTGCCATAGAGGGAGTACAGAGACGGTTCACCAGACTGATTCCTGGGATGTCAGGACTGTCTTATGAAGAAAGACTGGATAGACTTGGTTTATACTCTCTAGAATTTAGAAGATTGAGAGGGGATCTTATAGAAACTTACAAAATTCTTAAGGGGTTGGACAGGCTAGATGCAGGAAGATTGTTCCCGATGTTAGGGAAGTCCAGGACAAGGGGTCACAGCTTAAGGATAAAGGGGAAATCCTTTAAAACCGAGATGAGAAGAACTTTTTTCACACAGAGAGTGGTGAATCTCTGGAACTCTCTGCCACAGAGGGTAGTTGAGGCCAGTTCATTGGCTATATTTAAGAGGGAGTTAGATGTGGCCCTTGTGGCTAAGGGGATCAGGGGGTATGGAGAGAAGGCAGGTACGGGATACTGAGTTGGATGATCAGCCATGATCATATTGAATGGCGGTGCAGGCTCGAAGGGCCGAATGGCCTACTCCTGCACCTAATTTCTATGTATCTATGTTTCTATGTCACGCAGGTAGCGGGCGAAAATTTTGTGAATCCCAAAATCCTGGGGCGTTGCGTGCGACCACGCGTCACTGCCTACGTCAACAAGCACCATGCGCGCGTAATGCACACGTGCATCACATGCGCGGCATGATGTCGCGTAAATGATGCGCAAATGACACCCAAGTGGGACAGGCCCTTAATACATTGCTAAGGTCATGTTTAAAATACTGTGTGCCGTTCTAGTTGCCCTGTGGTAGGAAGGAAGTTGTTAAACTAGAAAGGGTGCAAAGAGATTTATGAGGATGTTATCCAGAGACTTTGAGTTATAAGGAAAGGCTATATAGGCTGGGTTTTATTTCCCAGCCTGAGGGGTGATATTATAGAGGTATATAAAATCATGAGGAGCATGGATAAAAAGAATAGCGCAGTCTTATCCCTAGGGTTGGAGAGTCTGAAATGAAGAGGAATCGATTCAAGGTGAGAGGGGAAAGATTTAAGAATTAAAGAAGACCTGAGGAGCAGGTTTTTCACACAGAGGGTGGCAGGTATATGGATTGGCTGCTAAGGTAATGGTACATGTGGGTGCAATTACAACACTTAAAAGACACTTAAAAGAAACAGGTACATTGATAGGAAGGGTTTAGAATGATATTGGCAAGGCATTGGCAAGTAATGCTAGTTTGGTCAAGCAATTTTGCCAGCATGGATGAGTTGAGCCAAAGGGCATGTTTCTGTGCTGTATAACTATGACCGGTGAAATGTGCAGTGTAAATGTGGGATGGTTGGTGGTGGAGATGGACTGGTGGTTTGAAGGGCCTGTTCTATGACTCTAAGGATCTATGAATTAACCAACTACGGCAGGCCAGAACCAACTGGGACTAGAACGCTGAAGACACGACTAGTCTGAGCTCCAATCCATTCATGGACATCTTCAAAGCCTCCAGATAACTGAAATCTGACTGCAATTATACAGGACCTTGGTGAGACTGTATATGAAGTAATGTGAATACTTTAGGTGACCATAACAAAAAAATAAGATGTACCTGCTGTTGAGGGAGTGCAACAAACATTAACTAGACTGTATCCTGCGATGGCAAGTCTGTCAGATGAGGAGGGATTAAGTAGGGTAGGCCTCTATTCTCCAGAGTTTAGATAACAAGGGGGATCTCCTTGAAATGTACCAGACTCAGCAGGATAGATTCATGAAGCATGTTTCCATGGACTGAGGATGCCTGTGCCATTGATAATAAGAGTTAGAATTAGAGTCAGAATAAGAGTTGGATGTTTTAAAACAGAGAGGAGGAGAAATTTCTTTACTCAGATTCGTAGGGCGGTCACAGTGGCGCAGCGATAGAGTTGCTGCCTTACAGCGAATGCAGCGCCGGAGACCCGGGTTCGATCCCAACTACGGGTGCCGTCTGTACGGTGTTTGTATGTTCTCCCCGTGACCTGCGTGAGTTTTCTCCGAGATCTTCCTCCCACACTACAAAGACATACAGGTTTGTCGGTTAATTGGGTTGGTAAATGTAAAAATTGTCCCTAGTGGGTGTAGGATAGTGTTAATGTGGGGGGATTGCTGGTCGGTGTGGACCCCCCGGCTGAAGGGCCTGTTTCCGCATTGTATCATTAAACTAAACTAAACTAGTCATAGTCACAGAGTGATACAGCGTGGAAACAGACTCTTTGGCTCAACTTGCCGGCTTCTTTAGTCAGAGGGTGGTGAATCTGTGGAATTCTTTGCCACAGAAGGCTGTGGAGGCCAAGTCAGTGGATATTTTGAAGGCAGAGATAGATAGATTCTTAATTAGTTCATGTGTCAGAGGCTGCAGGGAGAAGGTAGGAGAATGGGGTTAGGAAGAAGAGCCAGATCAGCCATGATTGAATGGTGAAGTAGACTTGATGGGCCGAATGGCCTAATTCTACTCCTAATCTTTATGACCTTATAAACTTGCCCACACTAGCCAACAAGTCCCAGCTATACTAGTCCCACCTGCCTGAGTTTGGCCCATATCCTTCTAAGCATGTCCTATCCATTTCTAACTGTTTATTAAATGTTGGGATGGTCCCGGCCTCAACAACCTCCTCTGGTAACTTGGTCCATACATCCACCATCCATTGGTCCATACACCCACCAACCATTGTGTGAAAAAGTTAACCTTCAGATTTCTATTACATTTTTTCCCCTTCACCATAAATCCATGTCCTCTGATCCTCCAGAGAGTCCAGAGGGTGGTGATTTTTTGGAATTCTCCACCCAGAGAGCTATGGAAACCAAGCCAACCACTACGTTCAAAATAGAGGTGGGTACACCCTTGGGTATGAAAGGACTGGTGATACGGGGATAGGGCTGAGGTGGATGATCATGATGAATGATGGAACAGGTGCAAATGGCCTTCTCCAATTTCTGTTTCTTATTTTCCGACCCAAGACCACAAAAACTGCCAGAGAGGCATCTGGGAGAGCAACAGATCCTTCTGATCTGCGCTATGTGGAGGCTAAGTGCAAGCAGCTGAGCTAACAGAATACTTCAAACTACCCATGCTCTCCATTACGCATAAAGGCCCCTCTTGTGAAAGTCATAGTCTATTCAGGGCCCCCACAACTACAGTGGAAGCTTGTTATACTCAATGCTTGTGGGAATGTCTCAGAAGGAATAGATGGTTATGATATTGAATTACCCGTTCAGAGATTGGGCTAATAACCTAGGGTAAAACTAATAAACATTAGTTCAAATTCCACTGTGGCAGCTGGAAACCTAAGTACAGTTAATTGGTTAAATTAACCTGAAATTAGCAAGCTTGTACTGGAGATCAGGAAATGTATAGATGGTTGTAAACACTCTTCGTTTACACCTTTCAGGGCAAGAGCTTTGATGTCTGTACCCAGTCCACCACATTGGCTGTGGACAGATGACCAGAGGACAGAGGTTTAAGATGAAGGGGAAAAGATTTAATAGGAATCAGAGTGGTAACATTTTCACACAAAGGGCGATGGGTGTATGGGACGAGCTGCCAGAGGGGGTAGCTGAGGGAGGGACTATCGCAACATTTATGAAACACTTAGACAGTGTAGGAAGGAATTTCAAAATTCCACATGGATAGGACAGGTTTCGAGCGATATGGGCCAAACACAGGCAGGTGGGACTAGTGTAGCTGGGACATGTTGGCCGGTGTGAGCAGGTTGGGGCGATGGGCTTGTTTCCACACTATATGACTCTGTGACTATGATTCTATGACACCACCATGATTCATTCTTAAATGCCTGGTGAAAGGGTCCAGCAAGATACTCATTTCAAAGGGCAAGTAGGGATGGGCAATAAATACAGTTGTGACTTCTGTGTAGACATTTAATGCACGAGGATGGAAGAAAGCGTTCGATCCCAACTACGGGTTGTGCAGTCTATCTTCAAGAAGCATTGCATTAGGAAGGCTGGGAGCCTCATCAGATGCTTATCACCCTGGGCATTCCCTTTTCTCTTTTCTACCTTTTGGGAGAAGATATCGGATCTTCAAAGCTCAGATATCTAGTCTTCACCCCCTTCCTGGAGGTACTTCCATGTACTCTTCCTCTTAACTCTTCCTCAGTCTGTTATTCCATTATGGTTTTTATTCTTCTTCATAATTACACTTCATTCAATGTGTTTAATTTGGCATTTATTGCCTTTGAGCTTCATGCAGTATGAATTTCATTACACCCTAGTTCTACGACAATAAGCAAATTTGAATATGAATTTAAATCTAAATGAATAACGATTTTTAAAACTGCTTTGGTCTGTATCATAATATAGCCATCTCAGAAACACATGAAATAGCTTGCAATTCTTATGCATAGGGAATTGTTGGAGAGGATGTCATCGGGCAACCATTCACACTTGAACAAGATACCTTACGATGAGAGAGTGTTGAATTTTTATGGCATTTTGCACATCTGCATCTGAGCAATCCAGTGCACCTCAGTGCCCTTCATTCACCCCCTACTGAGAAGACAGATGGACATAGCAAATACTCAACATCTCATCCAAAGGATCTGAGCAAAAACTTCTTCTCCCAAAGTATTTGTGGAATCTGGAACACATAGTCTAAGTGGGCGGTGGAGGCAGAAATACTCACAGCATTAGGTATCTGGATTGAGGATAGGAATCGACAAGGCGTAGAAGGCTATGGACCAAAAGCTATTAAATGGAATAAAGATGGATAGGTGCTTTCACCATGAACGGTGTTTGCTTTGATATGAAAGAGCATTACAGGCCTAAACAGGAGTGGGGAAGAGATACTCTCACAACATCCAACACTTATTTAGGTGAGCACTTGAATCGCCCAAGCATGGAAGTCCACTGCTGGTAAATGTGACAAGTATAGTTGGGTACTTGATACATGGCAAGAAGTAGGTGGATGGAAGGCCTTGTTCTGTGTGGTATAGCCCCATGGCACCAGGCCGTGTCATGTGAGACTGTAGGACCATGAGGCTGTTGCAATTCCCCATAGCTGCATGGTAACAATTTTATTCCTGGCAATCGTTCCTGAGCTAAGGCTAATGGCCTGTCTGGTGCATGCCCCGGGTCTACCATTTGGTATGAGATATCTCCTCCTCTGCTATAACAAGGGTGAAGGCCTATTTAACATATCAGACAAGCCTGCTTTTGGTTTCAAAGGGAAAGGATTTTGAAACATTGAAAACACATCAAAGCCCAATACTTATGTTACTTTGCACAAACGCTCCTGAAGTGATTTCATCTCTGATTAAAGGTTTTACCTCATCCCTGCCCCTCAGGGAACAGAATGTTACACTCATCACTCACTGTTGGCTGGATTCCACGAGAGATCCTCCCTGTGATCCCAACAGCATCTCTGCAATTCCTTCAGGGTAAAGATGCACACGTGTCCTTTTTAGTTCAGCCAGTTGGAAGCTTGAGTGTGTCGAACTGGTAATTAAGAGGAGTTGAGGCCAATAGAGATCAGCCATGATCATACTGAGTGACCTATTCCTGCGTCTATCTTCTGTGTTCTTGAACCCCTGCAGATTTTCCTATAAAAATGGTCCCACAGGGAGCATTGTTGCAGCAATGGAGATGCTGCCTTACAGCATCAGAGACATGGGTTCGATCCTGACAACAGGTGCTGGCTGTATGAAGTTTGTAAGTGCTCCTCATGACACACATGTGCTTTCTCCAGTAGCTCCGGTTTCCTTCCACACGCCAAAGACGTACTGATTTTTAGGTTAATTTGCTTGGTAAAATTGTACAATTGTACCTACTGTATGTTGGATACTGTTAGTATGCAGGGATCACTGGTCAGCATGGACTTGATGGGCCAAAGGGCCTGTAACCGTGCTCTCTGTGGCTCTATCTACCCTCTCAGTTGCCTTCATTGCTTTGAATAGTTCTATCAAGTCTCACCCCAGTGTTTTCTGACCCATTGCTAGATGCAGGAAGATTATTCTCGATGATGGGGAAGTCCAGAACAAGGGGTCACAGTGGTGAATCTGTGGAATTCTCTGCCACAGAAGGTAGTTGAGGCCAGTTCATTGACTATATTTAAGAGGGAGTTAGATGTGGCCCTTGTGGCTAAAGGGATCAGGGGGTATGGAGAGAAGGCAGGTACGGGATACTGAGTTGGATGATCAGCCATGATCATATTGAATGGAGTTGCAGGCTCAAAGAGCTGAATGGCCTACTCCCGCACCTATTTTCTATGTTTCTATGTTTCTATTGAGTTCCTTTAGCACTATGTTTTTAGCTCAAGATTCCAGGTTCTGCAGTTTGTGGGTGTCTCCAATAACTTGGAGATAGGTTAACCATCCTTAGTGGGGGTGAAAGAATGAACAATGCAGAGAAAATAAAAGAGCAAGGAGGTTGGAGTTGTTGACAAGGCCATCGGCCATCCCTAATTACCCCAATGAAGAGCCGCTGTTTTGAACCACTGCAGTCCTTCTAATGAAGGCACTCTGTCAGTGCAATGGGGAGGGAGCTCCTGGATTCAGACCAATACTGTATCGCTCTATGACTATGACCGAAAATACATTTCTAGTTCAGGATATTGTGTGATTCACAACAGAGAACACAGAATAGGACAGCATACAGGAACAGACCCTTCATCCCATCATGTCATCTCCAACCTAAATTAATCCCATCTGCGTGTAGAGTTAAGCCCCTTTCCCACTTATGCAGTTTTTTTTGGCGACTACAGGTGACTAGGCTGTCGCCACATGGTCATGGGGTGACGCCTGTGTGATAGTGAGTCGTCTCCTCAAGTCGCCTAAAGAGTTGTAACGTTTTTCTGATCGCCGCTGGATTTTGAAATGTTCGAAACTTTTCGGCGACTGTTGGCTTGTCGTAGCTTGGCTTCTCCTGACGTAGGTGCTGTCGTAGATTGTCGCCAGGATGACGCAGGTTGTCGCCAGGTGACGTTGGTTGTGACCGGGTGCTGACTTTGGTGAATTCCATTGGCGACTTCCTACGTCAACCTACGTCAACCGGCGACAGGTACCGGAGACTGAATTGTCTCAGTGGGGTCGCACGGGGGAGACGAGGCGGAGGGCAGCCGTGGCCATGGGAAAGTGGGGGCTGTCCCGAGGGATGCGCACCTTCGGCCGTTTACAATCTGGCGCTTGGGTTCAGATTGCCCAGTCACCTATGGCTTGTGTGGGAAAATGACCCCCACCCTCCCGTCTCCACCGGCCAGTGATGTGATGGACGCGGGGGTCAGGACCAATCGCTGACAAGTCCCGCCCCCCCAGCAACATCATGTCCGTTATTTGACTTTTCTGTTGAGTGGCATTCGGTTTGTTGGCTTGTAGGCGATGCAGCCTTTCGGGTAGGTGGCGTTTCGGCAGAGCGGCCATTCAGTGAGTTTCCTTTTAGGCAATGCAGCCGTGTCCCTCCCATTCAGTTAGTTTGCTTTTAGGCGTCCCACCTTTTCGGTTAGTTGCCGTTTCGGCTTCGTATGCTTTCGGTTATTTGGCATTTCGGTTTTGTTTCCATTCGGTTATTTGGCTTCCTCTTCTTTGCTTTGGCTTCTCGTCCTTCGATGCCACATCTGGGTACCGGGCCAGACAGCATCTGTGGTGAACAGGAATTGGTGACATTTCAGGTCAAGAACAAGGGTCTCGACCTATTTCTTTTCTCCAGAGATGCTGCCTATCCTGCCGAGTTACTCCAGCTTTTTGTGTCCATCTTCAGTTTAATCCAGTATCTGCAGTTCCTTCCTGATATAGCCAGACTGTATGTTCTCCGCTGTGACCCTGTAGATGTTTGGTAGAGTATTCAGTGACATGCCGTATCTCGTCAAACCTCTGAGGAAGTAGAGGCATTGATGAGCTGTCTTTGTGATTGCATCACTTTGTTAGCCTGGACAGGTCTTCATGGAAAAGTACGCCCGGAACTTATGAAGTCTCTTATCTCTCTGCAGTATTGTCCAATCGATGAAGACTGGTTCATGGATCATCAGCTTTCCCTTCCTGATAACTGATTATAACTGGTAATTATCCACCAAAATCACTTTAATAAATCCCTATTGCACTCTCCAAATGGAGCTAGCCAAACATTAGATTTTAGATTAGATCACATCAGAAAGCATGGAGGTATCTTCCAACATTCCTGCTACCCTGGATATTCTCTTTTCTCTGTGCTGGCTCTGTAGTCCAGAAGAATGGCCCCAGGAATGAGTAGGTTAACCTATGATGAGCGTTTGTCGGCACTGGGCCACGACTCGCTGGAGTTTAGAAGAATGACGGGGGACCTCATTGAAACATACAGAAGAGTGAAAGGCTTGGATAAAGTGGATGTGGAGAGAATGTTTCCAATAGTGGGAGAGTCTAGGACTAGAGGCCACAACCTCAGAATTAAAGGACGTTCTTTTAGGAAGGAGATGAGATGAAATTTCTTTAGTCAGAGGGTGGTGAATCTGTGGAATTCATTGACACAAAAGGCTGTGGAGGCCAAGTCAGTGGATATTTTTAAGGCAGAGATAGATAGATTATTGATTAGTACAGGGGTCAGAGGTTATGGGGAGAAAGCAGGAGAATGGGGTTTGGAGGAAGAGATAGATCAGCCATGATTGAATGGCAGAGTAGACTTGATGGGCCGAATGGCCTAATTCTACTCCTATCGCTTATGACCTTTTGAACCCATCATCTCATTTAGTTCTCAATCCAGGAGGTGCTGCCATTACTCGTATTCATAACTACACCTCATTCCTTTATTCCATTATTGTGCTTTGAGATTTGCAGGACTTGGATCTTGCACGACAATCTTGCAGCATTCTGCTATTTTGTGCTTGTCATTGTATGTATTGGTTGTATTTGTTATCGTTGTATGCACACTGTTTACAATGAGAGCTTCGTGTGAACAAGGAATTTCAATGCCACCTATTATATATGACATAAACTGATCTGTATCTGAATCTGTAAAGAATTGCAGAGTGCCAATGATGTCAAAGGGAAGAGGCAGTTCTGTTGCCATCACGTAGAACATAATCTGAACGGTCTGATCTCAGTGCCCAAGTTAGCAGCCAAGGAACCTGCAATCGAATGAAACCAGACACAGATGCACTCCATGCAAACGGCGTTCACACTGCCTCCCAAACTATAATTAAAGCCAAACATTAGAGCGAGACTTTGTTATACCGTTACACAGAACAGTTGAGGTGATGAACTGACAGATTTTCCAGACGATTGGAAACTAGTCCAATTTGTGCTCTAACACATTTTAATTCACAGAAAACATAGAAACATAGAAAATAAGTGCAGGAGTAGTCCATTCAGCCCTTCAAGCCAGCACTGCCATTCAATGTGATCATGACAGATCAATACCCCGTTCCTGCTTTCTCCCTACATCCCTTGATTCTGTTAGCTCTAAGAGCTACTGTATATCTAACCCTATAACCATGTAACAATTACAGCATGGAAACAGACCATCTTGGCCCTTCTAATCCATGCCGAACACTTACTCTCACCTAGTCCCATCTACCTGCACTCAGACCATAACCCTCCATTCCTTTCCCGTCCATATACCTATCCAATTTATTTTTAAATGATAACATCGAACCTGCCTCCACCACTTCCACTGGAAGCTCATTCCACACAGCTACCACTCTCTGAGTAAAGAAGTTCTCCCTCATGTCACCCCTAAACTTTTGTCCCTTAATTCTCAATTCATGTCCTCTTGTTTGAATCTTCCCTATTCTCAATGGAAAAAGATTATCCACGTCAACTCTGTCTATCCCTCTCATAATTTTAAAGACCTCTATCAAGTCCCCCCTTAACTTTCTGCGCTCCAAAGAATAAAGACCTATCTTGTTCAACCTTTCTCTGTAACTTAGGTGCTGAAACCCAGGCAACATTCTAGTTTTGTTGACATCTTTCCTATAATTTGGCGACCAAAATTGTACACCATATTCCAGAATTGGCCTCACCAATGCCTTGTACAATTTTAACATTACATCCCAACTTCTATACTAAATGGTCTGATTTATAAAAGCCTGCACACCAAAAGCTTTCTTTACCACCCTATCTACACGAGATTCCACCTTCAGGGAACTATGCACAGTTAATCCTAGATCCCTCTGTTCAACTGCATTCCTCAATTCACTATCATTTACCATGTACGTCCTATTTTGATTTGTCCTGCCAAGATGTGGCACCTCACACTTATCAGCATTAAACTCCATCTGCCATCTTTCAGCCCACTCTTCCAAATGGCCTAAATCTCTCTGTAGACTTTGAAAATGTACTTCATTATCCACAACACCACCTATCTTAGTATCATCTGCATACTTACTAATCCAATTTACCACACCATCATCCAGATCATTGATGTATATGACAAACAACAGTGGACCCAACACAGATACCTGAGGCACCCCACTAGTCACCAGCCTCCAACCTGACAAACAGTTATCCACCATTACTCTCTGGTATCTCCCATTCAGCCACTGTTGAATCCATCTTGCTACTCCACTATTAATGCCCAACAATTGAACCGTCTTAACCAACCTTCCATGGTGAACCTTGTCAAAGGCCTTACTGAAGTCCATATAGCCAACATCCACTGCTTTACCCTCATCAATTTCCCTAGTAACCTCTTCAAAAAATTCAAGAAGATTAGTCATACATGACCTTCCAGGCACAAATCCATGTTGACTGTTCCTAATCAGACCCTGTTTATCCAGATGATTATATATCTTATCTCCAATTATCCTTTCCATTAATTTTCCCACCACTGACGTCAAACTAACAGGTCTATAATTGCTAGGTTTACTCTTAGGACACTTTTTAAAAACAATGGAACAACATGCTCAGTACACCAATCCTCCGGCACCATTCCCGTTTAAAATGATATTTGAAATATTTCTGTCGAAGCCCCTGCTATTTCTACACTAACTTCCCTCAATGTCCTAGGGAATATCCAGTCAAGACCTGGAGACTTATCCACTTTTATATTTTTCAAAAGTGTCAGTACTTCCTCTTCTTTGATCATAGTTTCCATAGCTACCCTACTTATTTCCCTTACCTCACATAATTCAATATCCTTCCCCTTAGTGAATACCGAAGAAAATAAATTGTTCAATATCTCCCCCATCTCTTTTGGCTCTGCAGATACCTGTCCACTCTGACTCTCTAATGGACCAATTTTATCCCTCATTATCCTTTTGCTATAAATATAACTGTAGAAACCCTTAACCCTCTCTTGACTACATCCAAAGAATTGGCCTCCACTGCCTTCTGTGGCAGAGAATTCCACAGATTCACAACTCTCTGGGTGAAAACATTTTTCCTCATCTCAGTCCTAAATGGCCTACTCCTTATTCTTGAACTGTGACAGCTGGTTCTGGACTCCCCCAACATCGTGAACAATTTTCCTGCATCTAGCCTTTCCAATCCCTTCAGAATTTTACATGTTTCTATAAGATCCCCTCTAGTCCTAAATTCCAGTGAATATAAGCCTCGTCGATCCATTTTTTCATCATATGTAAGTCCCGCCATCCCGGGGATTAACCTGATGAACCTACACTGCACTCCCTCAATAGCAAGAATGTCCTTCCTCAAATTAATAATCCAAAACTGCAGGGTCCTGTACAACTGCAGAAGGAGCACCTTGCTCCTATACTCAAATCTTCTCCAGGTGAGTTTCAAGTAAAGCCCTTGGTTTAAAAGGAACATGAGTAATGGGGTTTTTAGTTTTGTTTTGTTTAGAGATACAACAGCACCCATAGTCAGGATCAAACCCGGGTCTCTGGCGCTGCAAGGCAGCAACTCTGCCACTGCGCCAAGGGGCCTTGGTGAGTTCTAAAGGGAATGAGGCAAACAGGGCCCCAGTGGGTTTCAAAGGGAGTGTAGGAAACGGGGCCTCAAGTCAGTTTTACGGGGGAGTGTGGAAAAAGGTGTCCAGTGATTATAAAAAGGAATATTGGAAACAGGCCTCTGGGTTTTAAAGAAAGCATGGTGAACAGGGGCCCTGGGTGAGTTTTAACGAGAGAGTCGGGAATGGGGCCCTGGTGAGTTTTAGAGGGTGCATGTGGAACAAAGCTCGAATAAGTTTTAAAGTGGGGAAATAGGACCCTGGTGGAAATAATGGGGACATTAGATCTGGCCCCAAGAGAGTTAAAAGGGAGTGCAGGAACCTGGGCCTCAGTGTATTATAGTAAGTCAAGACTTCATGTTGCAAGACCACAATCCTCATTTTAGTTGCTGCAGTTTGTAATGGTGCAAGAGACACGCTCAGTTTGTCCAAGGCTGCCATGCACTGGGAGTATTACTAATATCCATCTCAAATTGCTTTGTAGGTTAATCCCTCTCGCTTGGTACGCTTTAAACTGTTAGACACCACTTCAGGGACTCGGTAGTTGATTGTGTTAAACAGGTATTTTATGAAATCATTCCCTCCTGAGAGAACCTTGCGTCCTTTCCCTGGAGGTCCTTGTGTTTCCGTGGGAGATGTGTTCACGTGTTTCCATGCCAGATGTGGGAGTCTGCACAATGATGCCTGAAACCGACTCTGTCCTTCAGTTACTGGAAGGGCAGCCGCAATAATCAGCCACAATGAGCAGCAAAGGACACCGTTGATTTGTGCAAACATTCATTGTCCAAATACATGCCTTCCCTAAGGCCGTCTGACCCAATGCAGCCAGTCAGCTCAATTTCTGTTCCATTTCCTCTCCTGCCGTCATCAGAACAACACAGTGGGTAACACCCTGGTGTAAACACACAAACAAGGAAGTTAAGACCAAGAGCAGCCTCTCAAACCTAAGGTAGACACAAAAAGCTGGAGTAACTCAGCGGGACAGGCAGCATCACTGGAGAGAAGGAATGGCTGACGTTTCGGGTCGAGACACTTCTTCTTGTGTCTATCTTCGGTTTAAACCAGCATCCGCAGTTCCTTCTTACACAGCCTCTCAAACCTGCTCTGCTGTTTAATGAGATTATGGTTGACCTGACGGTGACATTAACTCCACATCTCTGTCTCCCTTTGACCCTCTTGCTTACCAACTGTCTATCTACCTTTGCCTTAATAATACAGACTCTGCTTCCACCAATCTTTAAGGAAATGTGTTCTAAAGTGACATGATCCATTAGAGTAAAAATTGTACTTTTCTAAGCTCCAGTGGCTGTAAACCTAACATCTGACTGCGCACAAACATTTAGGCTGCTGAGGGAATATTGAACATGTGGAGCCACCTTCTTCAGCTGGAATGTTGAGGTGGACAGAAATATTCTCCTTCACTATTTGAACTGGACTGCTTTTCCTGCTGGTTAACATGTCTTGGCAGAAATAAAATAGCATCCCTATCTGATCTGGCCTACATGTGGATCCAGATCCCATGGGAATAGGAATTTCTCTTAACTGCCTTCTGGAATGGTCCAACCAGCCACAAGGTTTAAGGGCAAATAGGGACGGGCAATGAATGCTGGTTATATAAGTGCAACAGGACACATTTTGAAACATACTACGCTAAATAACTCCAAGCGTGTTCTCTCCATTTCAGACTAAGATTAGTCAGTGTCAAATGATCTGGTCTTTATCACATTGTGTTTCATGGGAACTTTAGTTTCAGGATACAGAATGGAAACAGGCCTGACAGCCCACCAGGTCCACGCTAACCATCGATCATCCACTCACACCAGCTTCTCATCCATTCCCTACAGACTAGCGGCTATTTACAGAAGTCACTCAACTATAAACGCACGCCCTGAAGATACCCATGTGGACACTGGGAGAACGTGCAACCACCACACAGACATCACCCGAGGTGAGGATTGAACCAGGGTCCTTGGTGTTGTAAAACAGCAGCTCTACCAACTACACCACTGTGCTGCACAATGAGATTGCTGAGTGCAAACTGGCTATTATATTTCATGGGTTTTATGACAGGCAACTGAGAGGGAGAGAGAGAGAGGGGGGGGAGGGGGGGGACAGAGAGAGGGAGAGGGAGGAGAGGCAGAGAGAGAGAGATAGATGGAGAGAGAGAGAGAGAGAGAGAGAGAGAGAGAGAGAGAGAGAGAGAGAGAGAGAGAGAGAGAGAGAGAGAGAGAGAGAGAGAGAGAGAGAGAGAGAGAGAGAGAGAGAGAGAGAGAGAGAGAGAGAGAGAGAGAGAGAGAGAGAGAGAGAGAGAGAGAGAGAGAGAGAGAGAGAGAGAGAGAGAGAGAGAGAGAGAGAGAGAGAGAGAGAGAGATTTGATTTTCAGGTCAGTGAGTGGTAACCATGGTAACCTGTGAAATGTTCAAGATGGGGGAACTCAATGAGGTAGACACAAAGAACTGCAGATGCTGGTTTACAAAATATGACTCAAGGTGCCGGAGTAACTCAATAGGTCAGGCAGGATCTCTGGAGAACATGGAGAGGCAACATTTTGTGTAGGGACACCTCAAAGGTGAGTGAAGATTGGGGAGCTAATGAATAAGTGGCAGAACTCTCTCACAGAACTCTCTTTCTCTCTCTCCCTCCCTCTCCCTCTGACTCTCTCCCTCTCTCTCTCTCTCCCTCTAACTCTCTCTCCCTCTCTCTCCCTCCGTCCCTCTCCCTCTCTCTCCCTCTCCCTCCCTCCGTCCCTCTCTCTCTCTCTCTCTCTCTCCCTCTCTCCCGCTTTCTCTCTATCTCTCTCTCTCTAGTCATTGATGAAGCATCTGGAGATGCTTGGGCTCAAACATTGCTCTGAGGAACTCCTACAATGGTGGCCCTGGAGCTGAGATGAGAAACTTCCAGCAGTTACAAGCATCTCCCTCAGAGTGGGATACACACCCACAACTACCAGAGTGCTTTCCCCTTGATGCCCACTCACCAGCAAGCAGAGCTTTGGGCTTGCCACCAATGCCAGTGCGATTAAACTCAAGAGACAAGAAAGGCACAGAATGGGAGAGAAGTAAATACATTGGAGACGTTTAAGTCAACAACAACTTAACCTGATTTCTAATAGTCTGGAAAATCTCTACTGGCAATCCCCCTACCCCCTCCCGCCACACTCCACTCCAGATAAATCTTCATATCAGCAAGCACTGAATGACGCAGTCTTGCAATGTACAGTGTGCTGGAACAAAGTGTACTGAAGCATCAGATGGTAATGCCTGACTGACATCAGCAGACCAGCCCTCCCACTGAGTCCCTCCCCACTAATTGCTTCTGTTTCCCAGGTAAACAGCTTTGCACTGTTACGGATGGTTTAATTCCAGCGCCAACAGTGCAGGGGTCGAAGTACTCACCCCCACCGGACTGAATCTGCTCAATGGGCATTTCAGAACAAAGTAACAAGTGGTGCTGCCTGCCTTTATTTTTAAAATAAATGATCCCCGCAGTTTTGGCACAGGTCTTAACCACATGATGCAGTGAGATTGTGACAGGCTAATAAAAAAAACGATTCTACTTCTGGAGCTGCTGGGGTGGGAGGAGGGAGGAGCTGTTAAGTTCAGAGCGAGAGGGAGAAGGAGAATGCCATTTATCCTGCAGGTGGAGGTGTTTCCTGAATGTTGATGGGCTCCAGCTTCAGGCCAGAATCATATTGGGATATCTGTTGCGTTAGGGTCAGGGGCATCTGTCAGCGCTGGGTGGGTGGGGTCTGCATTTGCAATTGTTACAGGTAACGAGAGACACGTGATGATAATAAACAATTGTCATTGTCTGCCCCAACAGCCCTGGGTTCAACTATACCCATGGTCCGTGTCACAGATGGTAGATGGACTTTCTTGCGAATCAACTAGTGGAAAGCACGTGACCCGAATGAAGTCCCCAACCATCTCCTCAGAACCTGCACCCAGCAAGCAGGCGGGAGTCTTTGCGGTGATCATTAACCTCTCCTGTCACAAATTTGCGGCTCCTGCTGCTTTAAGAAGACCACCATTTTCCCAGTGGCAAAGAAAAGCAAGATCACATGCCCTTGTGACTATGATATCCACCATCATAAAGTGCTTTGAGAGTCTGGTCATGGCTCATGTTAACTCCAGCCTCCCAGACAGTCTTGATCCATTGCAATTCGCCTATCATGGCAAAAGGTCCGCAGTAGACAACATTTCCTTGGCCCTACACATATCCTTGGAACCTCCTTGCTACAGTTTCTCCCTTACAGTGCTAGAAACCCGGCTTCATTCCTGACCACGGGTGCTGTCTGTACGGAGTTTGTACTTTCTCCC
This sequence comes from Leucoraja erinaceus, assembly GCF_028641065.1. Classification (NCBI taxonomy): domain Eukaryota; kingdom Metazoa; phylum Chordata; class Chondrichthyes; order Rajiformes; family Rajidae; genus Leucoraja; species Leucoraja erinaceus. The sequence goes on from NC_073384.1 coordinate 21,849,246, forward strand.
CGTGACCTGCGTGGGTTTTTCCCGGTTGCTCCGGTCTCCTTCCACTCTCCAAAGACATACAGGTTTGTACGCTAATTGGCTTCGGTAAAGATTGTAAATTGTCCCTAGCATATACGATAGTGCTAGTGTACGGGACTCACTATTTGGTGCGGACTCGGTCGGCTGAAGGGCCTGTTACCGCGCTGTATTTCTAAACTAAACTAAAATAACTAAATCTGGATAACAAGGACACCTGTGACCGATTCCTATTAATTGATTACAGCTTCACCTCTAACAGCATTATTGTTATTAGACTTTCGAACAGACCTCTCATATGCTAAAGATGTATTCCCGATCTTCCAATCTTCCTCGTTGAGGCTCTTGCACTTTTTGTCATCTGCATTTTCACTGCAGCTGTAATACAATATTCAGGGCCGGATTTACGTATAAGCTAGACAAGCTTAAGCTTAGGGCCTCGAGATCTAGGGGGGCCTCGGCCCGCTCCACCAAGGTGTATAAAACTTTTGACATAAGGGTTGTTACAAACCCTATCATCGGTGGCGGTGTTCTTGCGATTCCGGAGGCTTGGTGGTGTGGGGGTGGGGGGATTAAAATGCAGGTGAGGTTTATATTCGTTGTGGGGAGGACCTCCTACTCTTTGCCCGCCGACCCTGGCCGCTCCACTGCCCTCCAGCAGCCCACAGCCGTCGCCTTACCTGCAGCCTGGACTCAGCACTGAGCCTGAAGCTTCCACACTGCAAATTCCAACTATCCTGAGTTTGGCTGCGCTGGGTCCTAGTACTAGTCCCCTAACCCTGGTAACCTCAGTGGCTGTTCCACTGGGTCTTCCCCATTCCCCTCAAACCATGTGACCCCAGCTCTTCCCCACCACACTACAGTCCTCATACCCACCCTACCATCTGACCACCCACCACCCCCCCACCAGACATCGCCTCGGCCTCAGTCCACCCACCTGCCTTCCTCCGGCCCCAACCCCCATCTCTGCCGTGTGTTCACCATCCCCCCTGACCTCCCCCTCTCAGATGCTGAATGGTCTGTCTTCAGCAGAGGCCTCACCTTTGTCCCCCTCCATCCCCACCTCAATGAGTTCCATGCCCTCCGCGATTTGGAACTCTTCTTCCGTCGCCTCCGCCTCACACCATTCTTCCATGGGAACGAGCCCTCATGATCCCTTTGATGATCCCTTTTCCCGTCTCCAACGGACCCCCTCCTCTTGGACCCCCCTCATGGCCATTGGTACAATGAAATTTGGGGGTCACCATCCAACGTCGGAACGGGAGAACATTCTCAGTGGCTTGGACTTCCGAATCAGCCACTTTCTACCGGAGATCGCGGCTCCCGAACTCCATAGGCTGAGCTGGGCGGAGATTCACGCTGGCGGCCCTCGGCAAAGGGATCCCAGGGCTCCGAGATATTGAAATCAGTGCAGCCCGAGGCTGGGAGCCCTGTAAACCACAGCTCCATGTTGTTAAAGCAGCAGGTCCAACACTCCAGAGCTTCAAACGGCGATCCAGGTAAGGCATCGCCCGCTCCGCAGTGAATCCAATATGTATTTTAAAACCAACTGTTTAATGACAACATACAGTAGGATCTAAAAGTGTCACACTGTCACTGTCGGATAGTTATGGTCCTCAGATGGAGTCACAGATGGAGCAGCAGGACACCAGACACCTGTGGCAGGGGCTATGGACTGCAACCAACTACCTGAGCAGCCCCCCCTCAACCGGAAGTGCCGGCACCTCCCTAGCTGATGACCTGAACTCCTTCTACGCTCGTTTCGAGTCAGGCAACATCACCCCAGGTTTGCCAGCTAACAACAACACTGCCAGCGTGCTGGCTAACAAAGCTGAAGGGAGGTCCATCGCTGGGGATGTGCACACATTCTTGATGTCCGAGCACGACGTGAGGAGGGCCCTGACACGGGTGAAATCGAGGAAAACTGTAAGACCAGATGGCATCTCAGGGCGAGTACTTAAGTCTTGTGATACGCAGCTAGCTCCGGTGCTCACTACAATATTCAACCTTACCTGGCCAAGTCCGTGGTCCCTGCCTGCTTCAAAAGATCCATCATTGTACCATTCCTGCCTTCTCCCCATATCCCCTGACTCCGCTCTCTTTAAGAGCCCTATCTAACTCTCTCTTGAAAGTATCCAGAGAACCGACCTCCACCGCCCTCTGAGGCAGAGAATTCCACAAACTTACAACTCTCTGTGTGAAAAAGTGTTTCCTCATCTCATTTCTAAATGGCTTACCTCTTATTCTTAAACTGTGGCCAATGGTTCAGGACTCCCCCCAACATCAGGAACATGTTTCCTGCCTCTAGCGTGTCCAAACCCTTATTATTCTTATGTTTCAATAAGATTCCCTCTCATCCTTCTAAATGCAAAAGGATACAAGCCCAGCCACTCCATTCTCTCAGCATATGACAGTCCTGCCACCCCTGGAATTAACCTTGTAAATCTATGCTGCACTCCCTCAAATTAGGGGACCAAATCTGCACACAATACTCCAGGTGTGGCCTCATTAGGGCCCTGTACAATTGCAGAAGGACCTCTTTACTCCTATACTCAACTGCTCTTGTTATGAACGCCAGCATGCCATTCACTTTCTTCACTGCCTGCAGTACTTGCAAACTTACTTTAATTGACTGATGAACAAGGACCCCCACATCTCGTTGTACTTCTCCTTTTCCCAACTTGACACCATTTCGATAATAATCTACCTTCCTGTTTTTCCTACCAAAGTGAATAAACTTACATTTATCCACATTAAACTGCATCTGCCATGATCGCTCACCCAACCAGTCCAAGTCACCCTGCATTTTCATAGCATCCTCCTCACAGATCACACTGCAACCCAGCTTTGTGTCATCTACAAATTTGCTAATGTTACTTTGAATCCCTTCATCTAAATCATTGATGTATATTGTAAATAGCTGCAATCCCAGCACCGAGCCTTGTGGTACCCCACCAGTCACTGCCTGCCATTCTGAAAGGGACCCGTTAATCCCTACTCTTTGTTTCCTGTCTACTAACCAATTTTCTATCCATGTGAGTACTCTACACCCAATACTATGTGCCCTAATGTTGACCACTAATCTCCTATGTGGGACCTTATCAAATAGGTCCTTCTGTCCCACTCAATCGGCACCGACCAGTGATCACCTTCTACACTAGCACTATCCTACACACTAGGGAGAATTTTATGTACTGAATTACCAAAGCCAATTAACCTACAACCCTGTATGTCTTTGAAATGTGGTAGGCAACCGGAGCACCCAGAGAAAATCCATGCGGTCACAGGGAGAATGTACAAACTTTGTATAGACTGCACCCTTAGTAAGGATCGAACACGGGTCTCGGGTAATATAAGGAAGCATCTCTACCGCTGCACCACTGTGCCGCCCCTGTCTCTCCTTGGCCTTCTCCACAGCCAGAGTGAGGTCAAACACAAGCTCAAACTCAAGGAATTGCACCTGATATTTTGCCTTGGTCTTGTACAACCCAATAGCATGAACGTTTTTTCTAACCTGCTCTCAGCTGGTTCTTCTATCCACCAGCTCCTCCCACACATACACTACTTTCCGAAAAACATCCTATTGTCTCTAATCCAGCTTCTTCCCCACTCACTCCATCTGCCCATCGCCCACACTATCTTCCCACCAGGTCCCATCTCCCCCCCTCCACTGGTCTCATCTACACGCCACAACTCTCCTATTTTGTCCCATACTCCACCTTCCTTCCTCATCAGAATCCATCCATTCCTTGGTTACCTCCAACTAAACCATCCGCTTCTTGTCACCACTCCACCTCTCCCTCCCCTCACCTGATTCCATCAACCCATCCTTACATGAATCCACATATCAGGTGCCAGGTCTTACCCCCCCCCTCACCCCCCCCCCCCCCCCCCCCCCCCTCACCCCCCGTCACCCCCCCCCCTTCACCCCCCCTTCCCCCCCCCTCACCCACCCCCTCACCCCCCCTCACCCCCCCCCACCACCCCCTCACCCCCCTCACCCCCCCCCCCCCCCCCCCACACCCCCCCGCCTCCCCCCCCCCCCCTCCCCCCCTCACCCCCCCCCCCCCCCCCCCCCACACCCCCCCCTCACCCCCCTCCCCTCACCCCCCCCTCAACCCCCCCCCCCTTCCCCCCCCCTCACCCCCCCCCCCCCCCCCCCCTCACCCCCCCTCACCCCCCTCCCTCACCCCCTCCCTCATCCTCCCACTCCCCCCCCCTCACCCCCCCTCTCCCCCACCCTCCCCCTCCACCTCACCCACCCCTCTCTCTTCTACCTGCTCTCTCTTCTCCACTCTTTCAGTCCAGGGGAAAGGTCTCAAACTGAAACGTTGACTGGCCATTTCCCTCCACAGATGCTGTCTACACCATCGAATTCCTCCAGCTTAGTTTGCTTGCTAACTCTCAGCTGTCTGGCTGTGGTACTCACCCACCTGTCCTCCTAACGCCTTCCCAGCCTGTCCCCCTTGCTCCGGAGTTATACCTACCTGCCTTTATTAGTGGGCAGCAAACACGTCATGCCTCTGATCACGCTCCCACACACCTTGCATAATTCCGAGCATTCCTACATTTGTTGCATACACCAGCCCACCTGATGCAGCATATCTGACTCAGCTCCTGGGAATCTTCCTGGCTTCCTCCTCTCACTCAGGCTCCACTAACTTTTATTTCATGCTATAAAGTTAACAACTGGTTTTATTCCTTTGTTTTCCAGTACATAATTATTTACTGTCTCAGTTAATAGATCTGTTTACTCTCCTTTGCTCGTAGAGTCATGGTCATAGAGCCATACAGCATGTAAACAAGATCTTTCGCCCACCTTATCTATGATGATTAAGTCATGGCTGCCATCATTGGGTGAGAGTTGGAAGTGAGAAATTGCGAGAGACCAAGCCTGAGGGCGCATAGCGTCCGGGGGGGGGGGGGGGCGGAGGGAGGGGGGCACACCCCCCTCCCATTGGTATGAAGCTTTTGCATTTATCAGCTTGAAATTGTGCAATCTGGTGCATACTGTAGCAAGTCTTTTAACTTACACTTGAATGTAATATTTATGCTTTAAATTGGATTAGCTATGAATAAGGTTAGGCTAAATTACATTCCTAATTACATTGCACAGTAGAGCCAGACTCTGATTAACAGGTGCAGCACATGAATGATCTTAGTATATTCATGTGTGGAAATCAGATTGTAATCAAACACTTGGCCCATGTTGACCAACCTGGGTCTCACTGCACACCTGGTACTACTCCTGACCCTGACTCCAGTTGCATACCTTCTCTCATTCCTGACCCTGTCCAGCCTTGCGCCTGGCCCCCTATTATATCCTGGTCATAGCTGTTTACCTGCTTAGATTCCCAGTGCTGAACACTCCCATTGTCCCAGCTTTGACTGCACACCTAGTACTATTCCAGGCCTTGACTCTGGATGCATACTTGGCCTTGCTCCTAGCCCCTCTGCACTGACAATATATCTGGCCAGCACATAAAGCCCCATATCTGACCCCCTGGACCGATTACGTTCAAGTCCACAGGTGCTTATCTAATGCGGTAATCGTTTATGGGGCACTTCACAGACCACATTTTGTATAATAAAATTTGCTACATCCATTGGCTTCCTTGTTATCTAACATGCTAGTTACTTGTCAAATAAGTCATCAATTGGTTGAACACAATTTCTCATCCATAAAATTACACTCACTCAGCTGTATAAGTATTCTGTTACCATTTCCTTCATTTTCCTAACAAACTGTCCTGAAGTCATTTTCACCCCCACTATTTTCAGTATTTTGCTGCCTACTTCTCAGCTCGGACTTTTCCGAAATGCAAAGTCCAATAACTATATATTTAAGCAATATTATTCTATTAAATGTGATCTTGAGAGTACATAATAACTTCTGTGGTATTCATAACACAACAATGATAAAAAGATCTTTTGAAGCGCTGAGCATTGGGATCCAGACATCATGGACAACTGGCCTCAGTTCCCCGCTCACATCTGGCAGTTTTCTCCATCTGAACTAGGGGCTGCGGAGCATTTCTGAAAGTGAGAGGCTGTGCGATCACTGATCACTGGCCTTGGGGGTACTCGGCGAGGGAGTGGAACAGTCCCCCCGACCCCCCACCCACGATATGGACTTTTTGATATTTAATGTATTAAAATTATGTTTTAGTGCATTGTTGAAGTATATTTCAATGTTTTTTGTTTGAAGTATTTTTAAGAGGTAACTTTTTAAGGGGTAACTTTTTCCACACAAAGGGTGGTGGGTGTATGGAACAAGCTGCCAGAGGAGGTAGCTGAGGAAGGGACTATCCAAACATTTAAGAAACAGTTAGGCTGATACATGGATAGGACAGGTTTGGAGCCTGCATTGCCATTCAATATGATCATGGCTGTTCATCTAAAATCAATACCTCTTTCCTGTTTTTCCACAAATCCCTTGATTTTGCTAGCCCCAAAAGCTAAATGTAACTCTCTCTCTTGAAAACATCCAGTGAATTGGCCTCCACTGCCTTCTGTGGCAGAGAATTCCACAGATTCACAACTTTCTGGGTGAAGAAAGTTTGTCCTCATCTCAGTCCTAACTGGCCTACCCTTTATTGTTAAACTGTGACCCCTGGTTCTGAACTCCCCCAACATCAGGAACATTTTTCCTGCAGTTACAGTAAGTGAAAATCTAGCAGGCAAGCAGGATGCTTTCTCCAACCACCCCCATTTGAAGGCCACTATCTTCCACCGTTTCTACCCAGTGCTTGGTACCTACTTCCAGCAGCCACCGGTTGTCCTCCAGGATGCACTGAGCCGCAGCCTGATCTATGCCGGTCACCAAGACGAATTCGGCACAGAGACTCTCACGGCAGCGGCACAACACTTCCAACGCCTCTGACAGCCCGGGACTCTTGCACCGAGGCTGCTCCATGGCCATGGAGTTGCAGCAAGCGACTCGCCAGCCCGGCAAACACTTGCAAGCCCCGGCTCCCCGTCCGAATCTGTTCCCGCCGCTGCTTCTTCTTTCCTCCCACTCCTTCACCAAGAAGCACATGGGCCTCAGGTGTATCAAAGCATCTGCAGGTTCTCCTTCTGGTCCTTCATTTACGCTCAGCCTAAACCTTGCGGTGAGCACTGTGGAAGGACCTTCACCAAAGGGACTGGTGCATTCATTCCAGTCGGTGGCTCACCACCAAGGGCAATTAGGGATTGACAATAACTGTTGCCAATTTCCCAGTTCTTGCATGCGAATAACAAAATAATTCACATTTTTCATCCACTCAATAAAATGCTGAGTCATCGCAGAACAAGCACTGCAAAAATGCCAATTGTTTGTTGTTCCAACATTGTTCACTTGGAGATAGTAAACAAGCATTTCATTGATCAGTTCTGGTGGTCTATAATGGGGAAACCAGAAAAGACACAAGGTGCTGGAGTGACTCAGCTGATCAGGCAGCACCTCTTGAGAGAATGGATAGGTGACGTTTTGGGTTGGGACCCTTCTTCAGACTGATTGTAGGGGATGTGGGGTGGGGGGTGGGGAGGGATAAGCTGGGAAAGAGGTGGAGCTGATACCTGATTTGTAAGGGTGTCAAAGGTTATGGGGAGAGAGCCAGAGAATGAGTTTCAGAGAGAAAGATAGATCAGCCACGAATGAATGGCAGAGTAGACATGATGGACCAAATGGCCTAGTTCTGCTCCTGTGGTTTATGAACAGGAGCAGGACAGAGCGTGGCAGGTAAGTGAAGGTGGAGGAGGAAGGGAGAAATAGGTGTGTCTAGATGGAGCACAGGGGAGAGAGGGGGGAGAAGAAAGGGGAGGGGAGAATTGTTAGAGGCTACGTAAAATTGGACAACAAGGTGTTGTTTTCCAGAACAATACTCAACCACATCCACATTTTGGTGGGTTCTACATTTTGGTGGGTTTGAATCTGCTAACCCAAATTCGCAATTATGTAAGAAAAATAATAAGCATCGAGACTGACAGGTTTTCTGTTTAAATCCCCCAAAAAAGCTTCTGTTTTAGGGAGTGACACGGTGGTGCAGTGGTAGAGTTGCTGCCTTACAGTGCCAGAGATCCAGGGTCAATCCTGACTACGGGTGGTGTCTGTACGGAATTTGTACATTCTCCCCGTGACCTGTGTGGGCTTTCTACAGGAGCCCTGCTTTCCCTCCACACTCCAAAGATGTGCAGGTTTGTAGGTTAATTGACTTTGGTAAACTGTAAATTGCCCCTAGTTGTGTGTAGGATAGTGTCAGTGTGCGGGGATCGCTGGTCGATGCGGACCCGGTGGGCTGAAGGGACTGTTTCCACATTGTATCTCTAAACTAAACTAAACTAAACTAAGGTAGACAAAAATGCTGGAGAAACTCAGTGGGTGAGGCAGCATCTATGGAGCGATGGAATAGGCCTCACCCGCTGAGCTTCTCCAGCATTTTTGTCTACCCAGGATTTTTCCAGCATTTGCAGTTCTTTCTTAAACTAATCTGACAGTCAGCCCTTTCCTGGATTATACGGTGGGCATTTATGATCTACGTAATATGCTGTTTCATGTGCTACTACTGTGCAATCACTACATTGCAAATAAATCCTGACATTTATCTGAGCCTGTACAAACTCTTGTGATATTCCATCAGAGGTGGCTGATCATAGTGCACAACTTCAAAAATTGAAATCCTTGCAATCAGGCTAATTGTTAACCTTCAGTCACTGAAGGACAAGTCTCATAAAAACCTTATGATCAGAAGGAGCAAGGTCCATTCACATGAAAGCACAGAATGAAAAGGAGAATACTGTAAAGTAGATCACTGTATAACTGCAAGGACAAAGGTCTGGTATTGGGAAACTGAGGTACTCAGACAAGGTGCCAAGGTACAAGGTATCAGTGGAGAAATAGGACACACAGGCATGGCAGTGAGGTGTTGTGGAGTTTAGAACTGTGGGAAGCAGAAGGAATGAGACATAGAAATATCATATAGAAACATATAAAATTCTTAAAGGATTGGACAGGCTAGATGCAGGGAAAATGTTCCCGATGTTGGGCGAGTCCAGAACCAGGGGTCACAGTTTAAGAATAAGGTGTAGGCCATTTAGGACTAAGATGAGAAAAAAACTTCTTCACTCAGAGAGTTGTGAACCTGTGGAATTCTCTGCCACAAAAGGCAGTGGAGACCAATTCACTGTATGTTTTCAAGATTTAGCTCTTAGGACTAAAGGAGTCAAGGGAGTTAGATTTAGCCCTTAGGACTAAAGGAGTCAAGGGATGTGGGGAAAAAGCAGGAATGGGGTCCGGATTTTAGATGATCAGCCGTGATCATATTGAATGGCGGTGCTGGCTCGAAGGGCCGAATGGCCTACTCCTGCACCTATTTTTCTCTGTTTGCTATGTGTTCTATGACATTCAAGAAGGGGTTACGTTCCAGTGCATCAGTGGGTGTCCTTTACACAGTCATTTCCCACTCCATAAATTGGTGACACTCCAGTGCAAAATGGAGTGAGTGCCACACTTTACAGGGTACTGGTGTGGATGCGCCTGGAGCACTGTGCACAGTTTTGGTCTCCTTATTTAAGACCATTGGTGGACTAACACCAGCAGATAAAGAAATGATAGCAATATTGTTTTGAAGTTTAATAGAGTGAGGGGTGATCTTCGTGCAACATATAAGATCCTGAGGGTGCAGTGCAGGACAAACATCAGGATGTTTCCACTAGTGGGGAAAGTCTTGCAAGAGGGAACAATGTTCCAAGATCAGGAAGTGGTCATTTAAAACACTAGGAACTTCTCGCAGAGGGTGATGAATCTCAAGAACTCTTCTCCTTCGGTGGGTTTTGGAGGCTGGATGATTGATGGTATTTAAAGAGGAAGTAGTCATATTCTTGAAAGATAGTTGACAAATCAAAACTATGGGGATGTTGAAGAGGAGATGAGTCCCAGGGCATATCGGCCATGATCATATTGAATGGCGTGGTAGTCTTGAGGGGCGAGTAGCCTATTCCTGCTCCTGTTTTCTTGTGTTCTTAGTTTGAAGGTGTTGTCCCCTTGGTAAAATTAGAAATGCTGCTCGATTTTCGGTATTAAGTTGACGTAAAAGAGGCCTCAATATGCATTGAGTCCTCCCCGGCATTCTGGCCATTACTTCAGCCTCAGTTGAAGATCAGGTCAATTGTTTAGCTTTCGGTATAGACACAGAGCATGGAAATAGACCCTTTGGCCCACCCAGTGCACACCAAATATCAATCACCCATTCAAACTAGTTCTATGTAATCCCACTTTCTCATCTACTCCCCACACACACTAGGGGCAATTTTATAGAGGCCAATTAACTTACAAACCTGCACGTCTTTGGGATGTGGGTGAAAATCAGGGAACCTGGAGAAAACCCATGCAGTCACAGGGAGAACATGCAAACGCCACACAGCGAGCACCCGGGGTCAGGATCAAAACCAGATCTCCGGCGCTGTGAGGCACCAGCTCTACCAGATGCGGGGCTGCGCTGCCTAATTATGCAGGAGCTTGCTGAATTTCTGCATGATCATAACAGTGGCTGTATTATTCGAATGCTTCATTGGGTGAGAAACACCATGCAACATGATGAATAAATGCAAGTTAGGAACAGGAAGACACGGTGACATTAAAACACCTTTCAACATCTGGAGATCATCTGGAGATAATTATAAATTACGTTCACGTTGGAAGGATGATCACATGGGAAACGACAGCGGGAAAAATAGCTCGAAGGAGTTAAAGCGCAAGGAAGCTGAATTAACTTGAGCACAGTTCATGCAAAAGAATCCTTGGGGTTAATGACTGTATGTACTGACACTAATTAAGTTGCCTCACACTGTCAAGCTCTGTGGCTCCTCCAAGTCAGTTCCATGATGTCATTAGTGTTCAAAATGTAAACAAAAAAATATTCAATCATCCAAAAATAGGCACTGGCAAAAAAATGTTTTTTGATTCGTGAGTCTGTGGTGAAACTCCATTCTGGCATGTAATTGAAAAACAAAAAACAGTTACATCTCTGTTCTTTTAACAGCTCTGTCGGAGCCTGACAACAAGCATTTATATAGCGCTTTAACCTCCCACACTCTCACAGAAGCAATTACCAAATGTATTTTGACACCGGGTCTCATGCAGAGATGTTGGGGCAGATGGGCAAAAGCTCGGACAAATTGATTTGTTTTAAGCAGCCTCTTTTTTAAAAGGAGAATATAAACAGCTAGGAGAAGAGGATTAGAGAGGATGAGAGGGAATTCAAGAGCTGAGGTCCTCAACAGTGCAGCAATTATATTCAAAGGATGATCACAAGGTCTTCAATAGGAGTATAGAGGTGAAAGGCAGGATACTCGCCACTATTTACTATCCATCCCTAACAACCCTTGAGAAGGTGCTGCCTTCTGGAATGGTTTAGGTTGAATCGAGTTTATTGTCATGTACACAATTACATAGAGATAAAGGTACAATGAAAATCTTGCTTGCAGCAGCATTGCAAGGTCATGGATGCAAGGAACATGTAAAAACACAAATTATACATATACTATACATAAATTACGTTAAATTCTGCAGATAGTAAAAAGAAAAGATATTATTAGCTTAAGATATTAGCATAAAACACATTACAAAAGAAAAACAAGTCCATGGTAGTGCAGGAGAAGGGTCGTGTTGTTCTGTGCTGATTCTGCAGGTTGATTCAAAAACGTCATAATTGTATAAAAGTAGTTGTTCCTGAACCTGGTGGTGTGGGATTTCAGGCATCTGCACCTCCTGCTCGATGGTAGCAGCAAGAAGAGGGTATGGCTCGGATGGTGGGTATCCTTGATCGTAGATGCTGCATTCTTATGGCAGCACCTCATGTAGATGCTTTGTGACGGTGGGAAGGGCTGTGCCCATGATGGACCCAACCAAGTCCACCTGCTCTGTAGCCTCTTGCATTCCTGCGTGTTGGAATTACTGTACCAGGCCATGACACAACCAGGCAGCAGTTTGCCAGGTTATTTGATCTGAGGATAACGGCATACCCTCAGGATAGAGCAAATGCACAGTCTTTTACCCAGAGCAGAGGAATCAAGAACCAGAGGACATAAGTTTAAGATGAGGTGGGAAAGATTTAATAAGAACCCGAGGGGCAATTTTATTACACAAAAAATGGTAGGTATATGGAATTAGCTGCCCGAGGAGCTAGTTGAGGCAGGTACTATCACAATATTGAAAAAAACATTTGGACAGGTTCATGGATAGGTTAGGTTTAGAGGGATATGAGCCAAATGAAAGCAGGTGGGAGTAGTGTAGATGGGCCTGTTTCCATGCTGTATGACTATGACTATGAGTGGATGATCCTTTTGCAGCCTGCTTCCTTTAATGGAACTCCTGAAAAATAAACCTGTACTCTGGCAGAGAAATAAAATCCCTATGAAGGTGTTGGTTTAATTTATTTGTAATAATGAGCCAATTTAAACCATTTTGCAGAGCTGACATTTACACTCCAATTTCCACTGAATGACAGGGTGATAAGCAGTTGTTAGCAAGCAAGCTATAACTGGAAGAGGGCAAAGAGATGGGGAGCTGTTAGCGAGCTGCCAGAGTAACAACCAACACTCAGCAGAGGGGAGTTGAGAGATAAGAAATATCGAGCCATAAATGTTGGAATCTCTCTGCCGGTCAGATCACAAGTTCACAAGTTATAGAAGAATTAGGCCATTTGGCCCATCAAGTCTACTCCGCCATTCAATCATGGCTGATCTCTGCCTCCTAATCTAAATTTCCTGCCTTCTCCCCATAATCCTATTCAAGAATTTGTCTATCTCTGCCTTAAAAGTATCCACTGACTTGACCTCCACAGCCCTCTGTGGCAATGTGTTCCACAGATTAATTACCCTCTGACTAAAGAAGCTCCTCCTCACCTCCTTTCTCAAAGAGCACCCTTTAATTCTGAGGCTATGACCTCGGGTCCCAAACTCTCACACCAGTGGAGGGTCATGGTGTTCTGTGCTGATTAGGCTGCATCAGTACATTGCAGGTTGGTTCAAAGACGCCATAGTTGTATAAAAGTACCTGTAAGGTTTCTTCTGTGGAGAGAGGAATGGCAGCTAAAAATCTTCTTCTCGCCTCATTTGGGCGCTGGCATGGCCGTTCAAATTGGTGAAGTAGCATTGGCGATGGATTTGTGATTCAGCATTCCAGGTCCTGGGGAACACAGAGACCCTACATAAAGGGAAAGTGTACACCACATCAGAGGTTAAATTCCTGCCTGCCCCATCGGCCAGCTTCTGCTTCATTTCTGTGGCCTCACCCTTCACATCAAAATCCACAGAATCCGAATGAAAGCAGGTCATCCTTGACCCTGAGAGATTGCCTAAGAAGCTGTTACGAATGACCTACTGAGGTGTGTGTGTGTGTGTGTGTGTGTGTTTGCGTGGTGGGTTGGTGGGGACTAGGCACAAGTGTGCGTGAATATCCTTGCATGTAAATATGCATGTGTAAATTTGACATTAATATATGTGTGTGCATGATAAAAAAATATGTGTGTCTGCATGTGCAATTGTATCTGTATGCATTAATATATTATTGCATGTGTGCATGTGCGTAGGAGAGAGAGAAAAATAGTGTGTTCATTCCATGTGTGGGATTGTATGTGAATATGGTACTCCATGTTAATGAATGAGTGTGTGTCTGTGAGTGTGGGAGTGTGTGTGCAGGTAGATTGAATGCAGTGTATGTTTGGTGTATGTGCGTGAGTGTGGTGTGTGCATGTCGTATGTGTGTGATGTGTGCATGTGGTGTGTGTGAGTGTAATGTATGTCTGTGAGTGTGGTTGGCTGCATGTGGTTTAGATAGATAGATAGATATTGTCATTCATCAAATTTATCAGCCGTGACAAAATCTTCAGGCAGCGTGATATTTATTGTCATTCAGACCGAAGTCTGAACGAAATTGCAGCAGTCATACATATAATACCATACAATAAAACAACAATAAACACACATTAACATCCACCACAGTGAGTCCACCCAGCATCTCCTCACTGTGATGGAGGCAAAAGTCTTAGGTCGCAGTCTCTTCCCTCCTCTTCTCCCTCTGCGCTGTGGGGCGATACCCCCCCCCCCCGGGCGATGTTAAGAACAGTTCCGCGGCTCAAACACCGCGGCCCGGGGTGGTTGAAGCTGCCGCCCACCAGTCCTGCAGAAGCAGCTGCTGGCCCACGGCCGAACCCCGGACTCAGGCCACCGCCGCCAGAACACCGTCCCAGCCACCCTCACGTGAGTACTGCGCCGTCTTCAGCCTCGGGCTGGGCCGCCCCGACCCCGACCTGGGCCGCCCCGACTTGGGCGTCGCTTCTCCCCCGGACCGGGCCGCCCCGACTTGGGCGTCGCTTCTCCCCCGGACCGGGCCGCCCCGACTTGGGCGCCGAACCTCCCTCGGGCTGCCAGCGCCGCACCTTCCCGAGCTCGGGCGCTCCGACGGGAGCCTCGTTCCACCCTCGGGCTGGCCGCCCTCACGGGAGCGTCCCAACCTCTTCCAGCCCTGAGCCGGACCACCCTCACGGGAGCGAGTCCTGACGGTGCTCTGCCTCCGGAGCCTCGAGGTCGTCAGCTCCATTAGGCCTCAGCACAGACGGAGGCAGAGAAGGGGAATACGACAAAAAGGTCGTATTCCCCCGCAGGGAGAGACTGCAAACCCCGTTTCAACCCCCCCCCCCCCCCCCAAAACACAAGCTAAAACCAAAAAACTAGACTAACCAAACAAAATAAACAACATAAAAAACACAAAGACAACGGGACCGCTGCAGCCAGAGCCGTGCCACCACTAACGTTTCTGTGTTAGTATGATATGTCTGTAAATATGTTGTGCGTATGAAGGTGTGAGTGTGAGGGTGTGTGTATGTGTATGTGCATGTGAGTGCGTGTGTGTGCGTGCGTGCGTGCGTGTGCATGTGTGTGCGTTGTACGTATACATGTATTTTGCAGAAATTATATGTATGTATGTGTATGTGTTTAATGTGTGTGCTTTTACATTAAATTTGTATTTTGATTGTTGTCTGTGAATATATGATGTGTGGGTGCAGTTTATATATTCACATGTATTTTATGTGTGTATTGCTTTTGTGTTTTGCATGTGTGTATTTACACTGTTTGTGAATTCTGTGAATGCATGTGTGTGTGTTTTTTTATAATGTGGGGGTATGGTTTATATATTCAGATATATTTGGTGTGCATATTGTACTGGAGTGTTGTGTGTATTTTTTATGTTTAGAAATACAGCGGGGAAACAGACTTTTCGGCCCACCGAGTCCACACTGACCAGCGATCCACGCTTATAAAAACACTGTTCCTTCACTGGGGGCAATTTTTACATTTATTAAGCCAAGCCAATTAACCTACAGACCTGTAAGTCTTTGTAGTGTGAGAGGAAACTGAAGTTCTCAGAGAAAACCCATGCAGGTCACAGGGAAAACGTACAAACTCCGTACAGACAAGCACCCATAGCCATGATCGAACCCGGGTCTATGGTGCTGTAAGCGCTGTAAGGCAGCAACTCTACTGCCACCCCTGTGTATATTTGTGTATTTACATTGTATATGAATTCTGTGTGCAAGTGTTGCCATTTGTGCACTATGCATAAAACTAATTCCTGACTGCATATTTACCTAATATATAAAGGTAATCTTTCTTCCATCATTTGAACTTCGGAAATTCACTGAGGTTCCACTTTTACCAGTGAATCTGGCAAGCTGAAATTGGGTGATCTGTTCTGCCGCTGGCCCATGGGACCCAAGGCCAGTTGATATGCATGATGTGCTAGCAGTGAGCAAGCATTGTCAACTGGGCCACAGGGATTGTGCAGAGCTCAGTGGGAACATTCTGCTCCCGGGCAGTTGTAGAACACAACATGCATTCATATAGCACCCCAAATGTAGAGACACCTCCGCAAAGTGCTTCACTAGAGTGCAAGGGATGGACTGTAAGCAGAAAGTGCCATTTTAGGAGAGTTATCCATGATGTGGCTTGTTAGGACGGCTTGAATAAATGATGCAGAAAGGTTCAGCCTGGATGTTCCCAAGCTGAGGGTCAAGATTGATAAAGGTATGTCCACAAGTGTTGGGGTGAAGGGAAAAGGAGATGTGGAGAAGGGGCCAGTAAGACTACAGTGTAGCATCCGAACATTCTCCCTGAGATCATTATGGTTTCCTCAAAGCGCCCCAATTTCCTCCCACATCCCAACATAGTGCAGGTTGAAAGGTTATTTGGCACAGCTAATGTTGTTCTCTTATTTAAGAATGGCAGCAGGGATAAGTCTGTCTTTCTTAAATAAAGGGTTAACATTCGGCCACTTAGCCTTACACCAGTGGTAGGGCCCACATCGGTTCCCTTCTACTAACACTCTCCCAAAACTGTTGTCACTCTTACCAGCTGGTCCTTGACTCCTCTCACTTTCTTCAATACAAAATCAAGTACACTCATTCAAGCCCCAGCAATGCCTGACATATTCTAAGGTTTATTGAATACTCCTTGTTTCGTTCATACCTCGGCACCATTCCCCGACTCTTTCTCTACTACATTGACTACTGCATCAGGGCTGCCTCCTGCACCCACACAGAATTTGTTGATTTCATCAACTTCACGATCAACTTCCACCCTGCCTTCAAATTCTGGGACTATCCCTGACACTTCTCTCTTCTCTTCCTTGATGCCTCCATCTCCGTCAGAGGGGAAGACCATGTACTGACGTCTACTACAAACCCACTGACTTCCACCGTTAATAGATACAAGATACAAGATACAAGATACAATTTATTTGTCATTTGGACCCTTGAGGTCCAAACAAAATGACGTTTCTGCAGCCATACATTACAAACAAATAGACCCAAGACACAACATAATTTACATAGGCACAAATGCTGAAGTAACTCAAGGGGTCAGGCAGCATCTCTGGAGAAATGGAATAGATGTAATTTCGGGTCGAGACGCTTCTTCAGACCCCCAGTTTACTACGCCTACTCCCATCCTGCTTCTTGCAAGGATGGCATCTTTTACTCTCAATGTCTCCATCTCCGCCACATCTGTTCCTTTCCACATCTTAGACATCCGAGATGTCCTCTTTCTTCAGTAGGTGTGCTCACCCAAGTCTCCTCTCTGTCCCACAGTTTTGCTCTTACTCACCGACCTCCCAGAGGGAATAAGGATAGAGTTCCCTTTGTCCTTACCTTTCAGCCCATCAATCTCCATATCCTATGCATCATTCATGAACAGTTCCGCCACCTTCAACGTGATCCCACCACTCGTTACTTCTTTCTATCCCGACCCCTTTCGTTTTCCATAGAGACCTACCTTTCCAGATCTTCTTGGTTTGCTAACTATTTGTACTATCCTTCCCATTCCCATACTAATCCTTCTCTCAATAGCCTCCTGCATTGCCAAGGTGAGGCCACACGCAAACTGGGGAGATAGTAGCTCATATTCCGCTTGAGTAGCTGACAACCCAATTGGCTCAGCTAGGTTTGTGAGAAAGTTGACTGAAGTTTACAAGATTATGAGGGACATACATACGGAAGGCAGTTGAAAATGTTTCCCCTTAGCAGAAGAGTCTGAAACTAAAGAGGCAACTTTGTGACACAGAAAGTGGTGGATGTACAGAATCAGCTGCCAGACAAATGGTTGAGGTAGATACAATAACAAATCTAAAAGAGATTTGGACAAGTAATGCTTAGGAATGGTTCAGAGGGTTCAAATATAGGCAAATGGGACTAGCTTAGATGGACATCTTGGTTGATATGGATGAGTTGGGCTGAAGGACTTTCTATGAAGGATACTTGTTTCCATATAACTTTGTGAACTCTATAACTTTCCATATAACCCCACATAAATATCTAGAAAGTGGGGAAAGAGGTTTGGGAAGAATTTGAGTAGGGTTTTTTGGGCTCAGTAAATGGTTGGAATCTGGAAGCCACTGCCCGAGTAACGGTTGAGAGTAAATAATCTTGTCAGTGTCCAAATGAATACTTGCTTCACCAAAGCATGGCAGGCTATGGATCAACTATGGCAGAGATTTAATTGACGGAGATTAGAGGCAGGGAAGGAGAGGGGCGATTTGAAATCAAGCTTGAGAATCTTAAAATCTTGAGACTCTGGGACCGGAGTATGTGGGCTAAAAATCCAGGGCAGGATCTGAGGACTCAGACTTTAGGAGGACTATTTCCACTGGGACAAGCTAAGCTTTGTGTTTCCCTGTTAAACATTGTTCGATCATAACATCATAAGCAGCAGATTCAGGCCCTTGAGCCTCTTCCACCATTCAATACATACAGTAGCGCATCACAGATGTACAGTCAAGACATTTTCCATCTAACATCATCAGATATAGATAATTATTTTTCCAGCATGTCACCGACCACAGGCAATATTATTGGAGATGGTGCCATCTTACAAACAATTCTGCCTGGTGTGAAGCTCCCTAAGGTTGAATAGCAAGCAACTCTTTTTTTTCCAGATTACAAACCTTAAAATAGTTTTAAAAGTGACTTGAATACAACTGATGCACGATGTTTAACAACCAGGGATTTGGGGCTGCCATGGGAGAAAATGGTTGATAATTGAACCACTGAGTCTTGCAGCCAGTAAGGAGAATGTTTGGCCCATTGTGTTGATGCTGTTCTAGCACCAAATAAAGTGAATACAAAGGGTCCAAGAACCTCATGGCCTACGAGGCGGCACGGTGGCGCAGCGGTTGAGTTACTGCCTTACAGCGCCAGAGATATGGGTTTGATCCTGACTACAGGAGCTGCCTGTATGGAGTTTGTATGTTCTCACCATGACCTGCATGGGTTTTCTCCGGAATCTCCGATTTCCTGCCACACTCCAAAGATGTACAGGTTTGTAGGCTAATTGGCTTGGCATAATTGTAACTTGTCCCTAGTGTGTGTAGGGTAGTGTTAGTGTGCGGGGATTGCCTGTCGGTGCGGACTCAGCCGGCCGAAGGGCCTGTTTCTGCGCTGTATCCCTAAACTAAACTAAACTATACCCGTCCTCATCGGTTGAATGGTGGTGTATAGTCAATAGCTTCAAGTTCATGGGCATGCACAGCTTTAAAGACCTGGGCTCAGTCTATTGATGTAATCACAAAGAAAGTTCATCAATGCTTCTATTTCCTCAACAGAATGAAGAGATTTGACATTTAACCAAGTACTCTACCGAACTTCTACAGGTGTACGGTGGAGAATATTTTGACTGGTTGCACCACAGCCTGTTAGGGTGTTACAGGGTCTGATAACATGGATTACCGTCTCCAAAGATGTACAGGTTTGTAGGTTAATTGGCTTGGTATAACTGTAAATTGTCCCTAAAGTGTGCAGGATAGCGTTAGAGCAGGGGAATTGCTGGTCGGTATGGACTTGGCAGGACGAAGGGCATGTTTCTACGCTGTATCTCTAAACTAAACTAAACTAAACTAAACTCTAAGACTAAGGAGGCTGCAGAAAGTGGTGGACTGCTCAGTCTATCGCAGATATTGACCTACTCACCATCAAAGGTATTTACAGGAAGTGATGTTTCGAGAAAGGAGCTAATATTTTCAAAGACCCAAACCACCCTGACCACGTTCTCATCTCTCTGGCGGCTACATTTAGTGCTTTTATTGGGGTAAAAAACAGTTTTTTACAAGTACCGTCTGCCTGACGGCAACAGTTCAAACAGGGAGTGTCCGGGGTGGGAAATGTCCTTAAACTATCCAGGTCCAAGTCCTCCAAGACCCCTACAGCTTCTTCCCATCAACTATCAGGCTCTTGAAGCACAACACAAACCTAACCTCAACCCTACCTCAGCATAAAACTACTATGGCATTTCTATAAGGTTGTACTATCATAAGATCATAAGGAATATGAGTAGAATTAGGCCATTCAGCCCATCAAGTCTGCTCCACAATTCAGTCATGGCTGATCTATCTCTCCCTCCTAACCCCATTCTCCTCTCTTCTCCCCATAACCTCTGATACTTGGTGTACTTTGGTTTTCACTACTATGGTGTGGTTCAGTCTGAAGAAGGGTCTCGACCCGAAGCATCACCCATTCCTTCAATCCAGAGATGCTGCCTGTCCCACTGAGTTACTCCAGCATATTGTGTCGTCCATCTTCGATTTAAACTAACATCTGCAGTTCTTTCCTACACTATGGTGTGGTTACCTAGTATGACTGATAATTAATTGTATTATTGGTTAGTACATATTTATTTGTTGTGTTGATGCATTAATATGCCTGTAAAACTGCAACAAAAAATAATTAATTTGTTTTGTCCTGGTGCATATCACAATTAATCACTCTTCAGTCTTGGCTCTATCTCTTTGAAAATGCATCCAACTTTCCTGCTCTTAAACCTCAGCCATGTAATTTCTCCTTCCTAAATATCTTAACATCCAATTCCAAAGAGAGTGGTGGTTATATGGAAAAAGCTGCCAGACTGCCAGACTAAAGGGCCAGTCCCACGAGCATGCGACTGCATGCGGCAAGCGCGACCAAACCAGAAGCAGAGGCCGCATGGAGGTCGAGTAAGTGACATGAAGTTCGAGCGAAGTCCGATGGGAAGTTCGCGCGTGACATACGGCGTCGAGGCGGTGTGTATGGCGTCGAGGCGGCTGCGGGCCGGTAGGCCGTTGCCGCGCGGAATTTTTGAACACGGTCAGTTTTTCGGAGCCCCGCGCGATGTCGGGACCAGCTCCGCACAACTCCATCTGGCTCCGGCGATCGAAGTGGGCCGGCCCCGCGAGGCCGTACGGCTCAAGCGACCACGTTAGGTCGCGTTTGCCGCATGGAGACGCATGCTCATGGGACAGGCCCTTTAGGTCGTGTTTGCCGCATGGAGACGCATGCTCATGGGACAGGCCCTTTAGTGGTAGAGGAAGGTGCAACTATGATGCTTAAGTCACCTGGAGAAGTACATGGATAGAAAAAGATTGGAAGAACATAGGCCAAGTGCAGGCAAGTGGCTCAAGCTCGGTTAGATAAATTGGTCAGCATAGACTAGTTGGGCTGAAGAGCCTGTTGCCGTGCTATATAACTCTATGACTCTCTGTTGCCTGCCACTATCGTCCAAATGCCCTCACTCTCAGCCATGGCTCAGTTTGTTGCTCTCTCTCAGCTCTGGATCAGAATATACTAACATACGTGCATGCTAGAAGCAGGAGTAGGCCAGCCAGCCCCTCAAGCCTGCTCCACCGTTTGTTAAGGTCATTGCTGACTTCATGGTAACCTCAACTCTGCATTCCCTCCTACCATTTCATCCCTCTCCTAATCAACAATCTATCTAGTTCCACTTTAAAAATACTCAGCCTCTAAACTGCAGATGCTGGAAACCTGAAATATGAACAGAACATGCTTGAGATATTCAGCAAGTCAGCCAGCATCCATGGAAGGAGGAACAGAATTAAGCTTCAGACTGAAGGCCCTTTATCAGAACCGTTGAATATTCAAAAGGTCCAGAACCCTCCAAGAAAAAAAAGTTTGCTTTATTTCTGTCTTAAACGGACAGTTAAACGGATTTGTAATCAGTGATCCCCAATTCTAGAAAGAAAGTGGACAGATCTAGATTCTACCATATGACAATGTAGAAACTCCGTACAGACAGGGCCCATAGTCAGGATCGAACCGGGGTCTCTGGCGCTGTAAGGCAGCAACGCCACCATGCCGCCCACTTTATGTCCAATTTGGCAAACAACCGCGTTGACATTGAGACTAGTTAATGAGTGCCTTCATATCAACGCATCGATGGTAGAAACATATTTTAACATTTAGACACGAGGAACTGCAGATGCCGGAATCTTGAGTAACTCACAAAGTGCTGGAGTAACTCAGCATCTGTGAAGGACACGAATAGGTGACGTTTTGAGTTGGGTTCCTTCTTCTGCCCACATCCATCCAGTCGAAACTTCCCAGGGTCTTCTAATTGGGTGAGTTCAAGCCCTGTACCGTGACAGAACCTATGGCTGACACTCCAGCCCCTTCCATGGAGGTTGCTCTGATGTTGGTGATGTCATCTTTCAGATGAAACATGCCTCATTTACAGGGTCTTGCGCCCTTCACGATGATCAATCTCTCCTTTCTACTCCTTTCACCTCACTTGAGGCAATTCTCCCTCGATTGTCTCTCTGAATAAAAGACAAAAAGACTGGGAGTAGTCCACATGGCCCCTCCAGCCACATCGCAGCCTCACCTCTTCCCTGCTAGTTTCCCATAGTTTTCAATAGCTCTCAATTCACCAATCCTTCAAAGAAATTGGTGGCCTTATGATCAAATATCACCAGTGATCCAACTCTCTAGGATAGAGAATTCCTAAGATTCATCCCCCTCTGCAAGAAACAATTCCAATACAACTGAGCTGTAAATAACCGCCTCTTATCTTGTAAAAATGTTCCTTCCTTCAAGACTCCCCCACTCATGTAAACATCTATTCTGTCATCAGCAATGGACAATTTACTGGAGGATCTCAACGGGTCGGGCAGCATCTGAAGGTGGAAAGGAATGGTTGATGTTTTGGGTTGAAACCTTGCATCTGAATCTCCCTGTTATGTCTCCTTGCGATCTAATATATTTCAATGACCACCTTTGATTCTTCTGAACATCAAAGAATTAAACAAAACACAATTCTGACTGCACCCCTATCATCTAAACTCATGTTTTCCATCCATCTTTCAAATAAAGCTCAATTTCTGTGAGCAACCTTTGCTGTACTCCCCCAGGGAAACTCTTATTTCCAACCTCTCAGTCCTCTTTCCTACAGTAAATAGGGTGGCACAGTGGTGCAGCAGTAGAGTTTCTGCCTTACAGCGCCAAAGACCTGAGTTCGATCCTGACTATGGGTGCTGTCACAAGTCCACAAATAATGTAGAATTAGGCCATTCGGCCCATCGAGTCTACTCCACCATTCAAACGTGGCTGATCTCTGCCTCTTAATCCCATTTTCCTGCATTCTCCCCATAACCTTGACACCCGTTCTAAGCAAGAATGAGTCTGTCTGTACGGAGTTTGCATGTTCTCCCTGTGACCGGGTTTTCTCTGGGTTTCCTCCCACTTTTCAAAGACGTGCAGGTTTGATGGTTAATTGGCTTCTGTAAATTGGCCCTAGTGTGTAGGAAAGTGCTGGTGTACGGGCAATTGCTGGTCTAAGCAGACACGGTGGGTCGAAGGGCCTATTTCCATGCTGTATCTGTAAACTAAGCATAAAACTAGTTGTGCTGTGAGCACAAGCCAACCATTGCGCCTGGCTGCAGATCCTTGTGTCGAGCTGCTGGTGGCTACAGCCTCAGTCTCAGCTGAGCTCTCTCTACACACACACACACACACACACACACACACACACACACACACACACACACACACACACACACACACACACACACACACACACACACACACACACACACACACACACACACACACACACACACACACACACACACACACACACACACACACACACAGTGCCTGAAAATCTCCCACGGCTAGAGCTCGCTCTTTATTTTTCCAGATTTATGATGTACAAAGTGTCCAGCACATTGGCAGAAAAACCAAAGTCACCTTGACAAAGATATGTTTTGTTTGTGAATTGTTCTAGTACTCTGTGTTGAGGCTTGTACAGTAATAAATCATTAATGCCTCATAAACCTCTTGAAAACTCTCCTTCAGGGCACTCCAGGAATCTGCTCTTCCAAGAGCTGAAGGACAGCTGGCTGTAACACACGACATGTTTTGAATCAGAACTGATAAAGATTCCATTACACATGACTTTTCTTTCTCCTTTCTACGTTCTTTCTTATGACCTCCATCTGCCTCCTCCCCTTTGCATCAGATGGGGAGGGCTGCAGAGTGGGGGCAGGGATGAGAGAGAAGGTTGCTAACACTCGCTCCAGGCCTCTAAAACTCAGACAACACCAGAAGCTTTTTTTTTACATACATATTTTGTCAACAGATTGCAGAGTTTTGCCTGGACGCAAGCATAGGTCTGTTTTGTAGAGAACAATTTTATCAGCATGTGTAGGAAGGAACTGGAGATGTAGCCTAGCGTTTTGTGTCCTGCCTGTTCCACTGAGTTACTCCAGCATTTTGTGCCTTCAAGTAACTCCTGCATTCATTTGCTCTCCATTCCTCTCCCCACCCAAGTCGCACCAGCTTCTCGTTCTCACCTAGCAAACAGCCAACAATGGCCTATTTCCTTTATTATCCTTACTCTATTGCATATCTTTCATTCATTTGTTCTATATCTCTCTACGTCACCGTCTATATCTGGCGTTTCCATTTCCCATGACTCTGGTCTTAAGAAGGGTCTCGACCCGAAACGTCACCCATTCTTTCTCTCCAGAGATGCTGTCTATCCCACTCATTTACTCTGACATTTTTTGTCTATCTTCTATTTTATCAGCATCTCCAACTGGAGAATTTCTTCCCCCTCATGTAATTTAAATAGATTGTTTCACTCTGCATTTATGTGACATCTTATTATTCTACGTATCTCATTTCTTATTTCTCTCATTCTATAATAGCTCCGTTGTTGTATTTAGAATATATAATAATCTACATTATAGCTCCTTTTATATCCTTTCTCCTTGTCTATAATCTGCCTTCATAGTCATATATCATGGAAATTGGCCATTCAGCCCACTATATCCACACATTCTATCCCAATTAATCCTGCCTTCCAGCACTTGACCCATAGCCTTCTATATCGCAGTGCACGACAGACATTACTGAAATGTTGTTATCGCCTCTACGTCCACCACGCTCTGGGTAAAAACTTTCCCGTAGATCCCCTCAAAATCTATGCCCCCTTACCCTCAAACTATGCCCTGTACTCACTTCATAGAAGGTTAAATGTTTCCTGCTTTTTATACCCCTAATAATTTAAACAATCCAATAACAGGCAGATCTAGCCTCCAGTGTCTCTTCATAACTAAAACCCAGGCCAACTCCTGATGAATCTCAAGAGACAAAGTGCTGGAGTAAATCAGCAGGTCATGAGGCATCTCTGGAGATCATGGGTAGAAACATAGAAAATAGGTGCAGGAGTAGGCCATTTGGCCCTTCGAGCCAGCACGGCCATTCAATATGATCATGGCTGATCATCCAAAATCAGTACCCCCGTACCAGTATTTTCCCCATATCCCTTGATTTCGTTAGCCCTAGGAGCAAAATCTAACTCTCTCTTAAGAGTAGGTTATGTTTTGGACCAGGGACCTTTCTTCAGACTGATTGTAGTTGCGGGGAGAAAGCTGGAAGAGAGGTGGGGGCGGGACAGAGCCTGGCAATAGGTGGATATAGGTGAAGTGGGAGGGGTGTTGATGGGTAGATCAGTGCGCAAAGGTTGCTAACCATTTTAACACCCCCTCCCATTCCTATACTGACCTCTCTCTCCTGAGCCTTCTCCACTGCCAGAGAGAAGCCACACGTAAACTGGAGGAACAGCACTTCACATTTCGCTTGGATAGCTTACAATCCAATGGTCTGAACAATTTTAGGTAACCAGCCAACAACAATCCTTCCACCTTCCCCTGTCCTCTTCCACATATATCCCTTCCTCTGAATTCATATTTCACACTTCTTCTCTGCTTCCATGCTTATCTCCTTATCTCACAGCTTTTCGTCTTCTTCCCACCTCTGATCTTTGTCCATCCAACTATTTATCAACTCTCTCCATCATCTGTATCCACCTATCACTTACCAGGCTCTGTCCTGCCCCTACCTCTCTTCCAGCTTACTCCCCCCGACTGCAATCAGTCTGAAGAAGAGTCCCGAACCAAGATGTCACCTATCCATGCTCTCCAGAATGTTGTCTAACCCTCTAGGTTACTCCAGCACTTTGTGTCTTTTTTTATAAACCAGCATCTGCAGTTCTTCATGTCGACCCCAAAGTGGGCCATTCACACTGGCTAATTATCATACCGACCAACATGTCTGTAGGATGTGGGAGGAAATCAGAGCACCCGGAAAAAAATCTACGTGGTCACATGGATAATGTGAAAACTCCACACAAACAGCACCGGAGGTCAGGATTGAACCCAGGTCTCTGAAGCAGTGAGGCAGAGGTTCTCCCAGCACAGTACTGTCCTGATCTGTGAAAGCTTTACTGGGTAGCCCCCATGGGGACTTCACTCATGGAAAAGACTGCTGAAACTGGAGTTGTTCTCCCAGTGCAGTGAAAGATTCTGTGTGGTCAGGAGATACAGTGTTTATATGGGGAAATACAGATTTAAGAAGGTTGGTAAATGAGTGTAGAAGTGGGGAGAAGATTTTTTACACAACAAGGTATTTTGATGCACTAACCTGTCAGCTTCAATGAGGAATTGAAAAAATAGTTGAAGAGGGGGAAAAGTCAGGTGTTCTGGTCAAACAGCATTAAGGTTGGGCATTTGTTGGATGACTCTTTCATGCATAAAAAGAAGGAACTCAGCAGGTCATGCAGCATCTGTGGAGGGAAATGGACATTTGGCATTTTGAGACCTGCCCTTTCATCCAGGTGGGTGTCCCCACTATTCAGCATGTTTGTTGCTAACGAGGGGCCAGAGCAAGCATGACCTGGACAGGGAATCGAGGAGGTTTTGAATGAAGGGCAGGAGAGAGCATTGGGAGTTGTCGGACTGGAATGGACATTAGTGGTGGTGTGCCCAGATGTAAGTATTGGTTGATGGAGTATGAGAAGTATGGCGGAGGATCTGAAAGGAGGGTGGGAGAGACTTGGATGGAAGGAATGGAAGCGTCTAGACGGAGGCCTGACAAGGTTGGGAAGGAAGGTGACGAGGGTCTGATGGAGCATAGGAAGGATCATGATGGTAGATATGGGGAGGACTGTGAAAGGAAGGTGGGAATTCTGGATGCTGGATGGGTCTAGAATAAACGGAATTGGTGTGAATAGGAGGGGCAATTGATGGGAGTGGGAGCATGGATGGGTGGGTGGAGGTTAGTCTGGATGAATGATCAGGAGTGAATGATCAGTAGGGATAGAGGAAGAGCTCATTGGAGGGCGGTGGAGGAACCGGAATAGGTTTAGGAAAGGTCTCATAGACAGTGTATGGAGTGATTGGGGATTCAGACTGAAGTAGAGTCTAGGTGTAGGGTGAGATGTTTATGGATGGGGAGGGTGGGAAAGGATTTGGTTGGAGGATGGAGAAGGAACTGGACCAAGGACAGGGCTATCGGTGGAGTGAAGGGGGGAGATCTGGATGGAAGGTTGGTTGGATAGAGGTGGGAGGAATTATAGATGGACTGTGAGGAGAGGTCAGAATAAAAGGTTGTACCTTTAGAAAGAAGATGAGGAGTTTCTTTACTCAGAGGATGGTGAATCTGTGGAATTCATTGCCGGTGAATATTGTTAAGGTGGGGTTATGGATGGCGAAGGAATGGATGGTAGTGGGCGTGGGTTGGATGGGGTGTGAGATGCGGTGGCGAGGAGCTGGTGAAGCTTGTCGGCTTTGCCATCCCACACTATGAATGCCAGACATTGTTTAATCGCAGAGTGGAAGGCCAAGGCAGACTCCCAGTAAAAGAAACATCAAAGTCGATTTCTCTTCATGTACCTTGGAAGTGTTGCCTCCAGGGTGCTGACCTCTATCAATATTCCACGAGTCACAGAGAGCAGTTAGACTACAGCAGGGTCCCATTCAGCTCACCCCTTTCATCTCTCCCAACCTGTATTCTATTTCTGCTGCCCTCTTCACGTGCAGATAAATATTGAATTTTTACAATAAGGCACTGAACTCCCAGACACGTTTGCAGGTGTTTTCGTGGGATTCCTTGCAAAGCAGTGTGAATGTTAATGACCATTTTCTTAATTAGGTGCTAATTGAAGGTGCTGTTGCAAGTCTCTCTGACCATCAATAGTTTTGTTTCAGTTATTTACATATCCAATGGCATTCCTGATTCAGTTCATAGTCATAGTGATACAGCATGGAAACAGGCCCTTCTGCCCAACTTGACCACACCAGCCAACACGTCCCATCTACATTAGTCCCACCTGTGTCCATTTGGCCCATATCCCTCTAAACCTGTCCTATTCATGTACGTTGGGGTAGTACCTGCATCAACTACCTCCTCCAGCAGCTTGTTCCACACACCCACCACCCTTTGTGCGAAAATGCTACCCCTCAGGTTCCTATTAAATCTTTCCATCCTCACCTTAAACATATGTCCTCTATGCTCCGACACAATCTATTCCTCTGAAGCAAAGCATGAATTTCATTATCCTGTCAGGGACACATGACAATAAACTTTCTTGACTCTTGACTCATGATTTTGTACAGTTAATCCCAATAATGAAAATGAAATGAATCAAGGCTCCAGAGGTAATTTAAAGATGGTCTCTTAAAGGTGGTTCCGGCAAACTATCAATTTGGCAAATAGTTGGACAGGACAGCACAATTGTGCAGAAAGATGCAAGAATAGTAGGGGCAGCACGGTGACGCAGTGGTAGAGTTGCTGCCTTACAGCGCTGGAGACCTGGGTTCGATCCCGACTACTGGTGCTGTCTGTACGGAGTTTGCATGTTCTCCCCATTACCTCGTGGGTTTTCTCTGAGTGCTTCGGTTTCCTCCAAAACTTCAAAGACGTACAGGCATGTGGGTTAATTCGCTTGGTGTATGTGTAAATTGTTCCTAGTGTGTGTAAATAGTGTTAATGTGTGGGGATTGCTGGTCGGCGCGGACTCGGTGGGCCGAAGGGCCTGTTTCCGCGCTGTATCTCTAAACCAAAACTAAACTAAAGAAGAGTTGCTGCTCCACAGCTCCAGATTCAATCCTGACGACCAGTGTGGAGTTTAAACACTCAAAAATAGGGAAAACGTAGCAGACCACTCATGCCATCAATAGGATTATGGCAGATTCTGTATCAGTTCTTCACAGATCTCAGAACCTTGACCTGTCAACCATTGACAAACCTCCACCTTAAATATTTCTGGGCAATTCAATGCTGGATAAAGCCCACACCACTTGATTGAGAAAAACAAGTGTCTCTGGGGTAGAAAATTTTAGGAATTCACTTGCTTCTGAGAAAAGAAACGTGTGAGCACCTGCATTTTAAATGATCGACACGTTATCCTGTCGTTTTCTCCTCTTATTCGAGACTGTCTCCAGTCAACATCTACCCTGTCGGCCCTATGTTATGTTTGAATATAGTCAACCCTCCTTTCTCAAAAAAAAATACACACCCAAGCCGTTTAATCTCTTTTAATAGGAAATCCCTGTAATTAGCCGAGTGAATCTCCCTTGGACTGCCTCCAATGCCACGTATCTAGTTTTAGACAAAAGTCCCAAACTATATGCAGTATTCTAGATGAGGCTTCACTAATACTGTATATAAAAGCAACAAAACCTCCCTATTTTTAAAATTATATCCTCTTTTCCAGTGATTGCCAATTGTCTTCTGAATGTTGGACCTGGCCGCTAACATATTGTGAGAATATTTAGATCCCCCCTGCAGTTCACTCATTTGAAGTCTCTCTCCATTTAGATAATAATCCTCATTTAGACTTTGCTCACCGAAGTGCATAGCCTCGTACTTCCCCACATTAAACTCCATTTGCCAATTTTTTGTCTTATCACTCAATCTATCTACATTTCATTGCAGGGTCACAATGTACGTGTAACATTTACCTATTTTTGAGTCATCTGCCACCTTAGAAACTTTCCATTTGACTGCCTCTTTCACGTAATTAATATAAAAAAACAAATGGTGAAGACCAAGAACCGATCCCTAGGGTAATCCACCAGTTATAACCTTTCACTCTGAAAAGGATCCATTTATTCTGAATCTGATTTCTATGTGAGTTTTCACTGCATGCTAACGTTTCTTCCAATACCTTATGCATCAGCCTCACACAATAGACAATAGACAATAGGTGCAGGAGTAGGTCATTCGGCCCTTCGAGCCAGCACCACCATTCACTGTGATCATGGCTGATCATCCATAATCAGTACCCCATTCCTTCCTTCTCCCCATAATCCCCGACTGCCAGCTTTATGAGCTCTATCTAACTCTCACAATATTTAGAGTCCAGTAAAGTCTAATCAAAGGTAGTCCGAGGGTCTCCTATGAGGTAGCTCGAAAGGACCTGTTTCTGTGCTGTACGATTCTTTGGTTCTAAGCTGGGGGTTGAATTGCCAGCATGGTGTTTCTGTGAGAGGAGTCCCGATCCTTTGACTACTGCGCCTTGGATATAAATGATTTGCCCAAACTTGACAGGATGAGTGCAACTCTGGCAATAGAATCTGGGATAAAACAGTCTGCCAGGTCATTCCAGACATTCATCCCCTCCACTAAAGTGCATTGCTCTAAGCTGCTCTGAAAGCACCTCCCAAACTAGGAAGCTCTAATACTAGGAAGGACAAAGGCAGCAGGCACGATCGAATCTGTGGGTTCCCTTCCAAGTTGAACAACATCCTGCTTTGGAAATATATTTCCGTTACTTCATTGCCCCAGGGACGAAATCCTGGAACTATCTACCTAAAGGCTCTCTGGGAACACCTTTACCAGCTGTTCAGGAGTGGCTCACCATCACCCTTCCATGAGAGACTAGGTATGGGCAATAAATGCTGGCTAACATACTGATCCTGTAAATCAAAGATCTTAGAGCAGAGCAAGATAGGCCACTCCTGCAAAATACAATGGGCTGACGTGTAGTACGCTACGGAGGGGATCCTGGGCATTTTTCCCCGCCCATTTTAGTAACCGGAGCCTACCTGACCCGACCCAACTCGCAGTGTAATCAATGTTGCGGGGCAACAGTTTGTGTGTGTGATATAGGGTTAGAATCATAATTCTGTAAATTCATACTTCTTGTCAAGAATAAAATTTGACTCTGGTAATTGTCTTTTTTAATGTTTTTTAAATCATTTATTTTTAAATGGCAGTGTTTGAGTTGATTTTGTAGTAACCGGAACCTACCCGACCCGACCCGACTCGCAGGGTAATTGACATTGCGGGGGAAGTTTTTGGGCGTGATATAGGGTTAGATTCATAATTCTGTTAGTTCATAATTCTGTTAATTCTTGTTAAAGAATAAAATGTTTATAAACACACATACATGAATGTGATATAAATGTATATAATCATATAACACACAATTATATTTCTTCTGATCCAATGATGTACTTTATTTCAGACTAGACAAGGGACATTAAATAAGAAACATTGTAAACCTCCCCGCAACTTCACACACATTAGGCCTTATCCCACCCCTCAACTCTCCCCCTCCCCCGACACTCCCTCGCCTGCAACCACACTACAATGTCTCCCCCCCTCCTATGCCCCTCTCCTCCTCGCTGCCCCGGGCCGTGCACCCCCTCTCCCCGGGCCGCACACTCCCTCTCCCCGCTGCCCCGGGCCGCACACTCCCTCTCCCCACTGCCCCGGGCCCCACACTCCCTCTCCCCCGGGCCCCACACTACCTCTCCCCGCTGCCCCGGGCCGCACACTCCCTCTCCCCGCTGCCCCGGGCCGCACACCCCCTCTCTTCCCGGGCCCCACACTCCCTCTCCCCGGGCCGCACACTCCCTCTCTGCTGCGGAAACAAAGATCCGATCTTTGGCCGGAAGCAAGATGGCGGAACAAGATGGCGGAACAAGATGGCGGAAGCTGGTTGCTAAAATGGGTCCTATAATCACCCATGAATCTGCCCATGAGCGTACTACACGTTTGCGTGGCTGTAACCCATCTTGCTCTGCTCTAAGATCTTTGCTGTAAATAATAAAATTATACAAGTAGAACACTAGGGATAATTTACATTTATACCAAGCCAATTAACCTGCAAACCTGTCTGTACATCTTTGGAGTGTGGGAGGAAACTGGAGATTCCAGAGAAAACCCGTGCAAGTCAAGGGGAGAACGTGCAAACTCTGTACAGATAAGCACCCGTAGTCAGGATCGAACCCGATACCCTGGTGCTTTAAGGCATCAACTCTACCGCTGCACCACCAAAGTGATGAGATGTGGTACCAAACAGTGAGAATTGAAGAAGGCACAAGAGTGTGTGAATGGTTAACTAAAGCAAGGAGGGACAAGGATAATTACTGGACATAAACTGGACTTCATTGCCAAAGCAATGCTTAAGGCAATCGACAAGAACCTCCTCAATTATACATCTAAAGACTGCGGTCTTAATTATGCAACTGTGACAAGTAAGATCAGTCCATGAAATATTTGGCTATAAAGCCTTTAACTGCCTCTATTATCATTAACTTCATTTATAATCTTCACCCATAATCTTCATCCATAATTCACATGGCCCAGTAAGTCAATGGTCACTCCCACAGCCATCTCATCAGTCCCACTCTCTCGCTTCCTTCCTTTCAACCTATTCTCTGTCACATGCCTCCACATACGGTGGTGCAGCAAGTAGATCTGCCTCCTCACAGCGCCAATGACCCGGGATCAAACCTATCCTCCAGTTTTCTCCCACGTCGAAAAAGCAGGAGGGCTAGTAGATTAATTAACGCTGTAAATTGTCAAAAGTGTGCAGTGGGAGTAAGAGTCTGGGAACGTGGGAAGAATAAACATTGAGTTGTAAGACGAAACTGGAAAGATTGGAACTATTTTTCCTGGAGTGAAAGAGACTGATGGGTGACCTTATCGTGGCATGTAAACTCATGAGCGACATTGTTAAGATGGTTAGTCACACTTTTTTTCCTGGATGGAGGAGTCCAAAACTAGATGGCATTGGTTTAATTTAGTCTTGTTTAGTCAAGTTTCAAGAGAGTCAAGAGAGTTTTATTGCCATGTGTCCCAGATAGAACAATGAAATTCGTACTTGCTGCAGCACAACAGAATATGTAAACATAATATAGAACATTATATAAAAGTTCAGTATGTGTATAAACCATAGACCATATATACACAATAAATAACAGTTAAAATGCAATAGTAATAATAGACTGTTATTGTTCAGAGCTTATTTGATGTTGTGTTTAATAGCCTGATGGCTGATGGTGATAGATCCCTTCGATGGTGGGGAGGTCAGAGCCGGTGATGGACTGGACAATGGTCACAACTTTCTGCATTCTTTACCGCTCCTGGACGTTCAAGTTGCCGAACCAAGCCACGATGCAGCCAGTCACTATGCTCTCTTCTGTGCACCTGTAGAAGATCGAGAGAGTCCTCCTTGACATACCAACTCTCTGTAAATCTTCTCAGGAAGGAGAGGCGCTGATGTGCCTTCTTTATAATTGTATCAGTATGCTGGGACCAGGAAAGAACTTCTATGCACGCCCAGGAATTTGACGCTTTTGACCCCTTCCACCATCATCCCGTTGATATAAACGGGATTGTGGGTCCCTCTCCTACCCCTTCCAAAGTCCACAATCAGTTCCTTGGTTTTGCTGGTGTTGAGAGCCATGTTATTGTGCTGGCAACATTTGGTGAATCGGTCGATCTCACTTCTATACTCTGACTAATCCCCATCTGCGATTTGTCCCACAACAGTGGTGTCGTCGGCGAGCTTGATGATGGAGTTCCATGATTAGTATGGGTGCCAAGGGTTATGGGAATAAGGCAGGAGAATTGGGTTGAGGAGGAGAGTTAGATCAGCCATGATTGATTGGCAGAGTAGACTTGATGGGCTGAATTGCCTAATTCTGCTCCTATCACTTATGAACATGAACATGGAGGATAAAAAGTACAACATTCTGGGTAAAATATAATATTGAAGTCCAATAAAGTCCAAGTAAAGATAGTTCAAGGGTCTCCATAGAGGGAGATGGAAGGTCCATGGGTGCTGTCTGCCCGGAGTTCTCCAAGTGACCAGGTGGGTTTTGCCCAGGTGCACTGGTTTCCTCCCAAACTCCAAAGGACCAAACTCTTGCTAATGAGAGGACTATTCAGTTGCCTGATAACAGTTGGGAAGACACTGTTCCTGAATCTAGTTAGAAGGTGAAAGGGGAAAGATTTAAAGGGGAATTGAGAGGCAGGTTTTTCACAGGGGTAGAGGCCAGTAAAATAAGTTTTAAAAGTCCTTTGGACAGGCGCATGGATATGAAAGCTTTAGAGGGACATGGGCTACATGCAGCGAAATGATACTAGCCTGGATAGGCACCTTGGTTGGCATGGATGATCCAAACAGTCTGTCTGTGCTGTGTGACATTTCCCACAATAATGGCCAACAATTTTGGCCAAATGTAAGTACTGAACAAAATGAACAGAATTAATATTGAAGGGGCTGTGCACCTGCTGTGTTTTAGTAACCATGTGAACCTTAACACACACTTCCGAGATCAGACCATGCCTCGGTTTATCGTTCAGGATAAAGGGCCGCACCATTGCAAACATTGGCCTGGAGTTAGAATGGAACAAGGCCTCAGAACTGACCAGCTCAAAGATCAGAGCACTACACACAGACCTATAGCTCAGCTGCAAAGCTCTGGAAAGTGAAGGAGTATGGAAGGAGGTTCTTTAGCCCATTGAGTCCATTCTATCTCCCTCTAGTTACCAGGGCTCAACCTTTCTCTCATTAACTGGAATGCACGATCTTTACAGTGGTAAACTCAACTCACTAACAAGTCAGGATGATTGCAAGAGTTTAAAATACAAGTAGCTTTCTTCCCCCTACTACAATCAGTCTGAGGAAGGGTCCTGACCAGAAACATTGCCTATCCATGTGCCCTACAGATACTGTCTGACCTGCTGAGTTACTCTAGCTAGGTAATTCTGAACTGCAATTTCACAGGCAAAGCCACACTAGCTTCCTCACACCTGACAGGCATGCAATTATCCCCATTTCCATCCAAATTGTTTACCTTGTTAATAACCCTGACCTTTAAGCCTTTAATACCTAATTACTTGCTCTGAACATTAAGGTGATAATAAATAAATGAATATGTAGCCTGCACACCATGTATCATTGACTCTCTCCTGTCAATTTAATCTCCCGCCTAAGTATTCCTCCAAGGTAATCAGTAAAGCTCCAATATATTCTCATCCACGTTGGATAACCTTGGGAAAATATCCAAGCATCCAAAGTAAAATGCAACAATAAGTGCAGTGATATCACATCTGTAAATGTAAAATGGCATAGAGAGATACAGCAAAGACACAAACCTTTCGGCCTACCAAATCTACATAGAAACATAGAAAACAGGTGCAGGAGTAGACCATTCAGCTGTTCAAGCCAGCACCGCCATTCAATATGATCATGGCTGATCATCCAAAATCAGTACCCCGTTCCGGCTCTTTCCACAAATCCCTTGATTCCCTAAGCCCTAAGAATGGAAGCTGGCCATCAAGCACCCATTTACACTAATCCTAAATTGATTCTATTTTCCTTATGTTCTACCAACTCTCCACAACATACTGACACATGGGGGGCATCTTCCTGTGGTCAATTAACCTAACAGCTCAATGACTTTGTGGAGTAGGAGAAAACTGGTGCACTCTGATAGAACATACGTGGTCACAGGGAAAACATGCAAACTCCACACAAACGGCACCTAAGGTCAGGATTGAACCCAGGTCTCATGCGCTCTAGGCACTGGCTGTGTTGAAATGTGGTACAACTCAGGAAGATCAATCCCCATCACAGGTGGAGTTTGCACCTTCTTCCCGTGTCCGCGTGGGTTTCCGCTGAATGCTCCACTTTCCTTCCACATCCCAAGGATACGCGGGTAGGTTAATTGCGTAGAGTACAAAGTGCTGAAGTAACTCAGCATCTCTGGAGGGCATGGATAGGTGACATTTCAGGTCGGGATGATTCTTTAGACTGATTGTAGTTGTAATAGGGGGAACACGCTCATAGGAATCTCATGTCCCATTCTCCCACTTCCTTCCTTTCAACCTATTCTCTCACATGCCTCCATATACAGTGGCACACCTGGTAGAGCTGCTGCCTCACCAGTATCCACCTATCACTTGCTAAGCTTTGTCCTGCCACCACCTCTTCGAGCTTTCTTCCCCCTACTACAATCAGTCTGAGGAAGGGTCCTGACCAGAAACATTGCCTATCCATGTGCCCTACAGATACTGCCCGACCTGCTGAGTTACTCTAACACTTTATGTTTAATGCAAGACTCCAGAATCTGTGGTTCCCTGTGTCTACGGGTGGGTTGATTGACTGCTTTAAACTACTACTAGTGTGGGTAAAAGAATAAAAGGAGAGTTATTGGGCACGAGTGAGAGGGAATAGGTTTCAGGGGTACTAAGGAGATAAAATATGGGGAGGGGAAATGGGACTGATGGGAGCCCGCATGGACTCAATGGGCTGAATGACCTCTTTCTGCATTCCACCAGTTACCAGACAAAGTTTGACACTGAGCATATAACAAGATACTTTGATCAGATCCAATAGCTTTATGGGAGAAGTAGGTTTAAAGGACCGTCTCAAAGAAGCAAGGAAAGATAGAGAAACCTGCCTGTAGAGTGGGAGCATTTAAACTCTTGAATCCCATTTTTGCAACAAAACCCTCTCTCACAACCTTTTTGCATCTCACATTTCCAAAATTGTTTTGTTTTATCTCTATCTTTATCTACCCTGATTCACCTCCCTCCACACAGACCTCCCATTGCTCAGTTGTCAGTACAAGCATTCACCACACCTGGGCAACCTTGGTCTCCACCCAATCACAGATACACTCTTTGTTCTCTCCACCCAATCACAGACCACCTCTTGGTGCTATCCATCCAATCACAGACATCCTCTTAATTCTCTACACACATCATAGACATCCTCTTAGCCCTCTTCAACCAATCACAGACTCTCTACACCCTTCATCATTTCTGCAATTTAAGACATGCTTATTTTCCCATTTTTGTTAGGATGTTGACCTGAACTATTCACCTTGTTTTTCTCCCCATGGGTACTAACCGGTCGATTGAGCATTTCCAGAAGTCTCTGTTTTTATTTCAGATTTCCAAATCAGCAGTTTTCTTTTATATTTCTCTTTACTTCATTGCCTTGTGTTCCAACAAGAATTGAGTCTCACTGGTCCCAGTTGCCATGGTACAACACAATCCAGAATTTAATGCCTACTGGGACTACATTGCGGAGACAACCAGTTTATTCCTGGGGGAGGATACGGAATGATTGTTTAGAGGTGTATAAAAACATGAGAGGAATAAATTGGGTTGATCCACAGAATCTATTGCTCAGAGTAGGGGAATCGAGGACCAGAGGGCATAGATTCAAGGTAATGGGGAAAAGATTTAATAGGAATCTGAGGGGTAACTTTTTCACACAAAGGGTAGTGGGTGTATGGAACAAGCTGCAGAGGAAGTAGTTGAAGCTGGGACTATCCCAATGTTTAAGAACAGGTACGTGGACAGGACAGGTTTGGTGGGATATGGACCAAATGAGGGCAGGTAGAACTAGTAGCTGGGACATTGTTGGCCGGTGTGGGCAAGTTGGACCGAAGGGCCTGGTTGCACACTGCATCACTCTATGACTGTTTCCTCAGTTCAGGTAACCTTTCCAAAAGATAAAAAGGGTCCTAGCTATGCTTTCCTCTCGTTCTAGACAGAATACTGGTCAAGACGCACAGATAGCATATCTTGCCCTCTTGGAAAAGACTCCCTGACAAATGATTGGTTTAATGGGATGAATAGCAATGGGCTGGAGTTTCCTGTGATGCCTTGGTCATTAGCATCCTCCATTCCAGAGAAAACAGGCCTGGCCTTTGCAGACTCTACCGAATGGGCAGTCAAATAAGCCAGATGAGTCTGATATGCCGCTGCAAGTAAGATTTTTTTTGTTCGGTTTTTCAATGCCTATGACATTAAACACTCTTGACTTTTGATTCAAGGCCTTTGAACAAAGTGGCACTGTTATGACTCTATGATAATTGGTTACAGAGAAAACAAATTAGTGAAATGGGTAGGAAGGAACTGCAGATGTTGGTTTAAACCGAAGATGGACACAAAATGGTGTTGTAACTCAGCGGGTTAGGCAGCATCTCTTGAGAGAAGGAATGGGTGATGTTTTGGGTAGAGACCCTTCTTCAGACTAGTCAGGGGAAAGTGAAATGAGGGAGGATTGTTTTGTGAGCTGGCATAGACAGGATGGGCCGATTCTGTATCATGAGGAAATATGGAAAAAACTCACACTGCTCGTACCGGCAGGCCCACACAAACAATACTTTATCCCTCTTTCCCTGTCTTTTCATCTATGTCAGCTGTTTAATACAATTTTTGAACTGAGACACCAGGTATGTGAAATCAATTTCAGTAGTTCCACTGTGGTATAAATTATTTCAAGACGTTTTCAGGTGAACAGACAGTTTAATGGACATGTACCTTGTCTACAGTATATATTTTGGATAGGTACAATAAAAACTTCAAGAACATTAAGACTTCCCAGTTTGCTGTTGAAACACAGTGACCTAAGATTGATTTGAAACATCTCATGTAGCAGACAATACCTGCAGTCTTTATTTGTTTAGGATCAAACTCGCAGAACTGGGTCTCTGCGCATCCCTCTGCAATTGGATCCTTGAGTTCCTCATCCACAGACCACAGTCTGGTCGTATTGGTGGAAATGTGTCAGACTCGATAACAATCAGCACGGGAGCACCTCAAAGCTGCGTGCTCAGCCTCCTGCTGTACTCGCCCTATAGTCATGACTGCGTAGCCGGTCATAGTGCGAACTCCATCATCAAGTTCGCTGACGACACCACTGTTGTGGGACATATCACTGATGGGGATGAGTCAGAGTATAGAAGAGAGATCGAGCGACTGACCATATGGTGCCAGCGCAATAACCTGGCCCGCAACACCAGCCTCTACTTCCTGAGAAGATTACAGAGAGTCGGTTTATCAAGGAGGACTCTCTCTAACTTCTACAGGTGCACAGTAGAGAGCATGCTGGCTGGTTGCATCGTGGCTTGGTTCGGCAACTTGATTGTCCTGGAGAGGAAAAGACTACAAAAAGTAGTAAACACTGCCCAGTCCATCATCGGCTCTGACCTCCCTTCCATCGAGGGGATCTACCTCAGTCGCTGCCTCAAAAAGGCTGGCAATATCATCAAGGACCCACACCATCCTGGCCAAATACTCATCTCCCTGCTACCTTCAGGTAGAAGGTACAGGAGCCTGAAGACTGCAACGACCAGGTTCAGGAATAGCTACTTCCCCACAGTAATCAGGCTATTAAACTTGGCTCGGACAAAACTCTGAACATTAATAGCCCATTATCTGTTATTTGCCCTTTATCAGTTTATTTATTCATGTGTGTATATACGTATATAATGGTATATGGACACACTGATCTGTTTTGTAGTCAATGCCTACTATGTTCTATTGTGCTGAAGCAAAGCAAGAATGTCGTTGCCCTGTCAGGGACACATGACAATAAACTCTCATGACTCTTGACTTGACGAAATGAAGCTTTTTTATGGCAGTATTGTGAATATTACTGTAGAGGAAGGAACTGCAGATGCTGGTTTATACCAAAAATAAACACAAAATGAATAGAATAGTTTCTTTATTGTCATTGTAACATGAACCATGTACAACGAAATTTAAAATGTCAGCCAGTCAGTGCAGCATTCAAACATTTCTAAAAGCTAACGATACATACAAGGTAAAATATTAAAGATAAACAACTAAATAATGCAGGAGTAACTCAGCGGGTCAGACAGCATCTATGGAGTACACTTCTCTGGAATAGAGGAAATTAAGAGTGGATATGACCAACACATATAAATGATAAGGTTTCCCTTATCATAGGAAAATAAAAATAGAGAATATAGATTTAGGGGAATGGATAGCAGATTTAGAAGGGATTCTGTGGGGCACCTTTTTCACCCAGAAAGTGGCGAGTATCCATTGCCAGAGAGAGTAGTAGAAGCATTTAAAAACATTTTAAGAGTATCGGGATCAGCGCTTGAATCACTGAGGCATAGAAGGTTATGAGCCAAGTGCTGGAAGATGGGATTATGATGGATGGGTGCCCACTGGTCAGTATTTACTTAGTGGGCCGAATAGACTGTTTCCATGCTGTATGACTCAATGACTCTGTGAGACCAACTGAAATCAAAAGGTTCCCATGGGATTTATTATCATAAACATCGATAACATAATAAACAAAAAAAAATCAATAAATTAAAAAAAACAATATTATTGCCAAAAGCACAATGTGCTTAGTGCAACCATGACAGTTTGTTATTCATAGTTTAGTTAGCGTTTGTAGTGTTGAAGAGCCTGGTGGTTGTTGAGAAGAATGTTGTTCTTGAACCTGATGGTCATGGTTTTCACACTCATATAATTTCTTCCCAATCTCATGGGTCCTTGATGTAGCTGGCTGCCTTTTTGAGGCGGTGCCTCCTATAGAGCCCTTCGATGGTGGAGAGGTCAGTACCCAGTGATGGACCGGCCAGTGTTCATGAGTTTTGGTAATCTCCTTCGTTCCGAGGAGTCCAGTAGCCAAACAAATTCAGGCCATGATTCAACCAGTCATATGTTCTCTACTGAACACGTGTAGATATTCAAGAGAGTATATGGATTTAAATCTTTTTATTTGAATTTCACAGCAATTTGCATACATACAATGATAACAGACAGTGACAGTCAAGGCATAATTGTGCAACAGTATGTAAGCGACCCTCAAAGCCCTTACCCTTACCCACCTTCAACCCACCCGAATCAGGTCGGAACCAAACGGGGACAAACAACACTCACATACATACACATCCACACAAATATGGTAAGATAAACGAAACAAAAAGTACTAAAAAAAAAAAAAAAAGGGGGTCACTAATAACAGTAAATAAGTAAGTAATTAAATAAATAAGTGTGGGGAGGGGGGTTAAGGGGAGAGCAGCTGCAGTAGAGCAGAACAATGGTGGAGAGCACTCAGTCCTCTTCCGAGTCCGGGGACAAGTTGAGAGAGTTAACAAGTTCCAAGAAAGGGTTCCATGTATCTAGGAATGTCTTGGTAGAGCCTTTGAGAGAGAACCTAAGTTTTTCAAGCTTTAAATTGTAAAGCACCTCCTTAATCCAGCGGGTGTGTGTCGGGGGACAGGTGAGCCTCCAGTTAAGCAAGATCTGTCTCCGGGATAACAAGGTTGTAAAAGCTAGAACCCGTTTCACCGCAACAGAGAGGTTGGTGTTGGGAGGGGTACCGAAAATGGCTGACAGTGGGTTTGGAGGAATAGTCTGGCCGTAGGTTCTGCTTATCAAGTCGAAAGCACTCCTCCAAAAGGCTGCTAGCTTAGGGCAAGACCAAAACATATGGCTATGGTTGGCAGGAGATTGATTACATCTGTTGCAGGTGTCCCTAACAGCGGGGTAAATTCTAGATAATCTTGCATTTGTGTAGTGGACTT
The DNA here is from genome assembly GCF_028641065.1 of Leucoraja erinaceus. Lineage (NCBI taxonomy): Eukaryota > Metazoa > Chordata > Chondrichthyes > Rajiformes > Rajidae > Leucoraja > Leucoraja erinaceus. The sequence goes on from NC_073384.1 coordinate 21,890,509, forward strand.
TGTGAAGGACTTTGCATTGGATTAGGCCATGACGGGCACATATGGAGGAAGAATGGGTCAAGTCCAAGGCAGAGTCCCATTGCTGGTCTGTTAGTTTCGTATTCAGCTCACCCTCCCACGCAGCTTTTAATGAGGTATGAGGTTTCAATATAACCGACCCTAACAAGTTATACAAAACAGAGATGCATTTCTTCCGGTTGGGATCTGGATTTGGATTTTTATCTCTTAAAATCCAAAAAATCTAAACCTATCCAGATTTCTAGTCAAGCAATGCCCTATTTCCTGCGGGCAAAGATAAAATCAAAATTGCTAATGCATAGAAATGTTATTTGCCAGGGATGTCTAGATACATGTTATCAAGATCCTTGTCCCTTGACTGTTGGCAACTGTACTTTGATACTGCATTTGTAAATTGTTCCACTGTAACAATTGAATTCTTGACATTGGTGTTTGCTATTGCAAGATCAAATCAAGCATTTCCAAGAATGCATATTGCAAACAGATGTATTTCCTGTCTACTTGCAGAAATAAATGTGGAGTAAGATGTTTGGAGATGTTCAGCCATTTTAAATTCGGCAAATCTAATCAGTCACTATCAGGTTAAATTTCTACTGCAATTAAATAGCGGGCACTTATATGGGATCTCTCCTAACTCCGGGTGTTCCAATTCGCTCGACAGCCAGCGACGTGCACTTGAAGAGCAACCATGCAAGAAATGCAGCTGCTGATTTGGGCGCAGCACAATCCCAGGTACAACACTGAAGACTCCAAAGTTAATCCAGGTGCAGTCTAGTTGTATCCTGCCCATCCTGGATAAGAACGGCAATTTACCGTGGGCCCGCTCCTCAAGTTTCAGTCACACTCCAGTCCCGTGCTCTTAATCGCCCACTGGCCTTTTTAGGTGCCATCGCACTGTTTGGTGAACATTCTCACATCAGAAGCAGCAAATGCCAGTTGTGTGCCAGTCAACCCATTTGGAGTGGGCAGAGTCGACTGGCGGGGTGCAATAGTGACGATGCATTACAGCCCAACCCACTGCCACACTCTTTAAAAATTATCATGTTCTAAATGTTTACTGTGCACATTTCTTCTTCAAAAAGGACAGTTTTAAGATTCCAATGCAATACGTTTGTACTTTACATTTAGCAAGGCAGTTCAGTTGAAAAGTGAGTGCCACGTATAGAAGTTGCAGTCAATGCTCTGTGACTGCGATTGCAGATGCTATCAGCTTCAAATACCAGTTGAAAAGGGTCTACTTAAGACCACCGAGAGCATGTCAAGGCACTCGTGTCACCTTGGGCTATTTTCTGGTGCCTTCAACCTGTTCACAATGTGGGTTTTAGACTTTCAGTTGTTAACTTTTTCTTTAAACACGTCACGTTGAGTAAAAGTAATCCAAACATCCTGAAATAGTGAGACGTATTGCATCACTGCACTGCAGATCAGAGAAAATTATATCCCATTTGCAATGTCCCCTGCAGAGAAAATACTTCAGACGATTATTTTCCACTTATCCACCCTAACCCATACTTAACTTCTATGTTTCAGCACTGCAGAAGGATGTAAGCATTGTGGAGAAAATTGGTGAAATGAATTATATCAGTACCTCTTACATAAAATTCCCTCTTCATTGTGTCAAGTACAGTTACATTGTGGTTAAGCTTAAACGGAGGCATGTGCTCGTATCCCACCATGTAGCTGTAAAACTTCAACTCAGTTAATTGAACACATTTTGGAACTATACATCTAAAATTACTGTGAAATTGCTGCCAACAAGTGTGCTGGAGGAACTCAGTGGGTCAGGCAGCATCACTGGAGGGAATGGACAGGTGATGTACCGGCTCAGGATCCTTCTTCAGATTGATTGTCATAAGGTTATAAGTTCACAAGGAATAGTAGTAGAATTGGGCCATTTGGCCCATCAAATCTATTATTTCATTCAATCAATAGATATCTCTCTCTCTCCCTCTCCTGACCCCATTTTCCTGCCTTCTCCCTGTAACATTGACACCTGTACTAATCAAGAATCTATCTACCTCTGCCATAAAAATATCCACTGACTTTGCCTCCATAGCCTTCTGTGGCAAAGAATTCCACAGATTCACCACCATTGTGGTAACGTTATAGTTAGAGTTTTTGGCTGCTTTAAGGAACCACAATGAAATTAAGAGAAGGTTATGCACTGTTTGGCCCTGCATGCAATAACATCAGTGTGGTCAATTATTAACTCTCTTCTGAAATGTCCCGGAAAGCCATTCATTTTAATGGTTGTTTTAGCAGGGAACAAATTCCTCCATCAACACCCATTGCCAGATATTGAATGAAAGCATCAGTCTGAAGAATGGTTCCGACCTGAAACGTTGTCTGTCCATTCGCTCCACAGATATTGTCTCTCTATTCCCTCCAAAGATTTGGGTGGCGCAGTGCTACAGTTGCTGCTTACAGCGCCATAGACCTTGGTTTGTTCCTGACTACGGGTGCTGTCTGTACAGAGTTTGTACGATCCCCCCTTGACCATGTGGCTTTTCCCCAGGTGTACCGGTTTCCTCCCACACTCCAAAGACGTACAGGGTTGCAGGTTAATTGGCTTTGGTATAGATTAGAAATTGAACCTAGTGTGAAGGATAGTGTTAGTGTAAGGGGATCGTTGGTCGGTGCAGACTCGGTGGGCTAATGGCCTTGTTTCCGTGCCATATCTCTAAACTAAATTAACCTAAACTAAACTAAACTAAACTAGTGCAAGACAAATGGCCCAAGTCTCTGTAGTTTGGAGCTTATTGAGATGTTGTCGTGTTTAATAGCCTTACAGGGAAGAGGTTGCTCCTGAATCTGGACGTAAAGTTTCTGGGCTCCTATATTTGCTTCCCTTAGGCAAGAGTGAAATAAGAGCATGGCCAGGGTGGTGATGGTCTCTGATGATGCTGGCTGCCATTTGGAAACAGAGACTCCTGTAAATCCCTTCGATGGTGGAGAGGTCAATGCATGTGGTGGAGTGGGCAGCAATCTTCTTCCTTCCACGGTGTTCGAGTTGCTGAACCAGGCCGTGACACAACCGGTCAATATGTTCCCTATTCTGCATATTGTTCATTGACATAGCGAATCTCCTTGATTGTCTAAGGAAATAGAGACATTGATTTCCTTGTGATTGCATCAATGTACTAGGTCCAGGATGGATCTTCAGATATATTCACGCACAAGTATTTGAAGTTTTTGACTCAAAAACTGTCCCATCTAAGAAGACATGTTTGTGGATCCTCAACCTTCCTCTTCCAAAGTCAACAATCAGATCCTTGGTTTTACTGATATTGAGAGCAACGGTCTGGCTCCATTTGGTCAGTCAATCGATCTTCCTCCCCTGACTCATCGTCATCTGTCATTTATCCAACAACGGTGGTGCAGCAGTGAATTTGAAGATAGTTGGAACCGTATCCGATTCTACAGTCATGAGTATAGAGTGAGTAGAGCAGAGGGCTGAGCATCCAGCCCTGAGGTGCTCCTGTACTAATGGTTATTGAGGAGGAAGTGATGCTGCCAAGTCATATAGATTGTGGTCCATTGATGAGTAAGTCGAGAATACAGTTGCAGAGGTATGCACAGAGACCCAGTTCCATGAACTTGGTAACCAGTTTAGTGGGGACTATGGTGTTGAATCTGTAATCTATGAACAGCAGTCTGATGTATGATATATGAACTCTAACATTCCCCATCTACACTAGTCCCACCTGCCTGCTTTTGACCCATATTCCCCTAAACCTATCCTATCCATGTACCTGTCTAAATATTTCTTAAATGTTGCGATAGTACCAGGCTCAGCTACCTCCTCTGTCAGCTTGTTTCATACACCCACTACCCTTTGTGTAAAAAAAAATTACCCCCTTCCCATTAACTCTTTCTCCCCTCGCCTTAAATCTATGTCCTCGGGTTCTCAATTCCCCTACTCTGGGCAAAGGACTTTGTGCATTTACCTGACCTATTCCTCTCATGATTTTGTACACTGTAAGATTACTCCTCATGCTGTTGTGCTCCAAGGAATAAAGCCCTAGCCTGCCCAAACCTCTCCCTATAGCTCAGGCACTTGAATCCTAGCAATATCCCAGTGAACCTTCTCTGAACCCTTACAAGCTTGACAACATCTTTCCTATAATATGGTGCCCAAAACTGAATACAATACTCTAAATGTGGCCTCACCAACATCTTACACGACTATAATATGACCTCCTAAATTCTATACTTGATACAGCACTGAAATATGTGTTATATCCTTCTAACAGAGAGACACAACTGCTACCCATTCACCTGAAGCTTGCCATAGTGAAGACACACAGGCCAAACACTGCGGTAAAGTTGGGTTTAGTTTAGTTTAGTTTAGTTTAGTTTAGAGATACAGCGTGGGAACAGGCCCTTCGGCTCACCAGGTACGTGCCGACCAGCACTATCTCACGCACACTAGGGAAAATTTACAATTATACCCAGCCAATTAACCTACATACCTGTATGTCTTTGGAGTGTGGGAGGAAACCGACAAACTCGGAGAAAACCCACGCAAGTCACGGGGAGAACATACAAACTCTGTACAGACAAACACCCATAGTCAGGATTGAACCCGGGTCTCCGGCACTACATTCACTGTAAGGCAGAAACGCTACCACTGTGCCACCATGCCACCCTAGTTACTGAATGGGAGTAAATGGCTCAAGTCTGCTTTTGGCAAAGATGAAACGTTGGCATAAATTCACTGCCCAAGGACAAAAATAGCAAGGATGATTGGTGTAAGTGAAAAAATTGGCACAGTTGACACAGCTGACCAGATGGTGCATTGTTGACAACAATGAAGTCACTGGGAGTCTTGATGCCATGGATTTGGTTTACTCCTTTAAACCAAGAAGACATTAGGTGCATAACAAGCCATTCAGCCTAATTTATCCGTGCTGATATTTATGCTCCACATTGCATTCTTTCATGTTCTCTTATCTATTTCTCCCTCATGTAACTATCAAACTAAATAGATCCCAGTCATTTTAAGAAGGAGAGGTCCAACAAAGCAGAACTTTTTGAGTCTGAAGTAAAATGCAGTGGCATTGTTTTCGAAAAGGCCAGAGGTTAAAGGGCATCAGCAACCCACAGAGGAATAGTAAAATTTCTGGTGCAATGCAGAAAATAACTGACGGCACAGTGGCAGGTTAGGGTTTTTACCTAGTACAGCGTCAGAGGTTATGGGGAGAAGGCAGGAAAATGGGATTGAGAAGGAAAGATAGATCAGCCTTGATTGAATGGCAAAGTATACTTGAAGGGCCGAATGGCCTAATTCTGCTCCTAGAACTTATGAAGTGACGCAGTGGTACGGTTGCTGCTTCACAGCGCCAAAGTCCCGGGTTTGATTCCAACTACGTGTGCTGTCTTTACGGAGTTTTCCGTTCTCCCCATGACCTGTGTGGGCTTTCCCTGTGTGCTCCGGTTTCCTCTCACACTCCAAAGACATAGAGGTTTGTAGGTTAATTTACAATTATACCAAGCCATGATTACATTGAATAGTGGTGCTGGCTCGAAGGGCCAAATAGGCTACTCCTGCACCTATTGTCTATTGTCTATTGTGTAGGATGTGTTAATGTGTGTAGGATAGTGTTAATGTGCGGGGATCGCGGGTTGGCGCAAACTCGGAGGGCCAATGGGCCAGTTTGCGTGCTGTATCTCTAAACTAAACTAAGCTAAAGCAAACATGCAGATTTGGAGGTTAATTGGCTTCTGTAAATTGCTTCTCGTGTGTAGAAACATGGGATAACATCGAACTGTGATCATTGGTCGGCACGGATTTGGTGGGCTGAAAGGCCTGTTTCCATGCTGTATCTCTAAAATTTAAACTAAAACTCAAACGTTAATTAATAACTTTAGCTGTGAGGAACAACCAATAGATGTGAACGTATTCCCATCGCGATCACCCTCAACAGGCCAGTTCACTTTAACTTAAAATCTGTTTTAAGCCTCCAGCCCAAGAGTTACCTTTCACCAACTTCCTGCAGAAAATGTATTTAAAAGTGAGCGTTAAACTACTCGAGACAGTAACCCTGGCCTTGTTTTGGCAGGAACTTGCAAGTGATAAGGATGCAACTTGCCAGGGCAAATATAATCAGCCACCTGCATTTGAAATCCAAACCATGTTTCCTCATGTTGAAAATCTGAATTCAACATGCCAGAGCTAAAAATTAGCTTGAGCAACTTTCTTGAGTCCCACACTGTGTTCTGCACTCTCAAATCCGTATTGGGTTTGTATGGTAATGTGCCTAATCAAAATATTTTGCAGAAGTTAATCTTCAGCAAGCTTGGTGACCTAAATTATTGGTTTTCTAACTTCTGGTTACTGGTGGCACAGTGGGAGAGTTGCTGCCTTACAGTGCCAGAGACCCGGGTTCGATTCTGACCACGGGTACTTGTCTGTACGGAGTTTGTACGTTTTCCCCATGATCTGCGTGGCTTTTCTCCGGAATCTCCTCCCACTGTCCAAAGACATACAGGTTTGTAGGTTAATTGGCTTGGTATGATTGTAAATTTTCCCTGTGTAGGATAATGTTAATGTGCGGAGATCGTTGGTCGGCGCAGGCTCAGTGGGCCAAAGGGCCTGTTTCTGGACTGTATCTCTAAACTAAACTAAACTAAACCACATCACCAACTTTCTTTCATGTGCACTATTGTCCCTTTCAGGACAACACATGGCATTTAACAACCTATGAATTGCCTCCAGGGTGCAGCCACTGGCCTTCTGTTGGAAATTGAGCAGTCACGGAGTGCACAGAAAGATCCCACAAACACATCTTTGTATATTTATGTGTGATTTGTAAGAGTAGATGGCAAGGCCACTATCCCTCGTGGCTCAGAAGAGGTAGTGGTGAGGCATCGCAGTCCTTCTGATGAAGGCATTCCCAAGGTGCTCTTGGGATGGACTTCCAGGACTTGGACACAGCTGCAATGAAGGACTGACAATATATTTCCAAGATTGGAGAGATGAGCAGCTTGGAAGGAACCTGCAATACAGGATACATCCTAAACACTGAGACTCTCAGGATATTGGTGGCCGCAAAACCGAGTGTTGTATTCGGTTTTGGTCACCCTGTAAGAACGATGCCATTAAGCTGGGAAGGAGCACAGAGAAGATTTGGAAGCCAGGAGTTGTGGGCCTGAGCTATAGAGAGGGCTTAGACAGGCTAGGACTCTATTCCTTAGAACACAGGAGGCTCAGGACAATCTGTGTATAAAATCATGAGGTACATTGATAGCATGAATGCACAGTCTTTTGCCAGGTTAGAGGAGTCAAGGATGCACAGGTTTAAAATGAGAGGGGAAGAAACTAAAGTGAACTAAATGGAACTGGCTTCACAAATTCACAAGTTATAGGAGTAGAATTAGGCCATTCGGCCCATCGAGTCTATTCAATCATGGCTGATCTCTGCCTCCTAATCCCATTTTCCTGACGTCTCCCCGTATTTGGATGGGGTATCTTGGTCGGCTTGGAGGAGTTAGTGTGAAGGGCATGCTTCCATGCTGCATAATTCCATGATGATGTTTGGAGTTAATGCATCCGTTTTCACTGTTGGGTTAGTGGTGGAGAGGGTTAACAGCTTCAAATTCCTGGGCAATAACATTACGGTTGACGTGTCCTGGGCCCAGCACATAGATGCAATCATGAAGAAGGGATGCCTTCACTCTCCTTTTTTTGACGTTTCAAAAGCTTTAGTGTGCCTCTGAATACTCTGACAAACATTTGCAGATGTATTATGAAAAGCATCGTGACTAGTTGCATCGTGGCCTGGGTATGGCAATTCCAATGCACAGACGTGCAAGAAGCTGCAGTGAGTGGTGGTTCATGAGGCCGGTTCATCATGGGCACAGGCCTCCACTCCAGCAAAAACGTTTCCATGCGATGCTGTCCCACGAAAATGACATCTATTATCCCCACCATCCGAGCCATGCCCCCCCCCCCCCCAAAAGAGGTACAGTCACTGCTACCATTAGGCAAAAGAGGTACAGTAGACTGGAGTCTAACATCTCAAGGTTCAGGAATAGCTGGAGATCCCATCTCCTTTCTCTTCAGTTTGTAAGCTGCCCAAGTGAAATTTGAGGTGCTGTTCCTCCAATCTGCACATCCTGATAGTGGAGGAGGCCCAGGACAGAAAGGTCTGAAGAAGGGTCTCGACCTGAAACATCACCCCATCTTTCTCTCTAGAGATGCTGCCTGGCCCGCTGAGTTACTCCAGCTTTTTGTGTCTATCAAGGTCAGTATGGGAACGGGAAGGCGAGTTAAAATGTTTGGCAACTGAGAGATCACGTAGGCCAAGGCGGACTGAGCGTAAGTGTCCAGTAAAATGAACGTCCAGTCTACGCTTGGTCTCGCCGATATATAGGAGCCCACACCGAGAACAGCGGGTACAGTAGATGAGGTTGGAGGAGATGCAAGTGAACCTCTGCCTCACCTGAAAGGACTGTCAGGGTCCCTGGATGGAGTCAAGGGAGGAATGTATAGGGACAGGTGTTGCAAACGTGCGTGTTGGGGAAGGAGTCACCAGGTCCCGTGATGCTGGACTGAAGCCAGTGAACGGGGGAAGGCCCATCGGCAACAGCAGGGACAACAGACCTTACAGAGCTCACTTCAGGCCTGAAGAAGGGTCTCGACTCAAATCGTCACCCATTCCTTCTCTCCAGAGATGCTGCCTGTCCCACTGAGTTACTCCAGCTTTTTGTGTCTATCTTCATTTCCTGCCTTTCATCTGCATGAATAATCAGCAGACCTAACTAAAAACCTGAGGAAGAATTTGCTGTCTCATCTCAATCGAATCCACAGGAAGGTTTTTAGCTCCTGACTTTTACAGCAGTGTCCTTTCTCACACTGCCACCTCCCACCACTGTCCTAGAAGCTCCTTGGTGCCATTGACCTTAGCTGAGGTTCTGCAGTGTTCCAAACAACCCCCTCCCATAGACAGTAACAGCTGACTTACAGCTCAGTGCTCAGGGAAAAATTAAAAAAATCCCCAATTTACCCCAGGATCCTAAGATAGACACAAAGAGCTGGAGTAACTCAGCGGGACAGGCAGTATCTCTGGAGAGAAGGAATGGTGGCGTTTCGGGTCGAAACCCTTCTTCAGACCCATTCAGAGACGCTGCCTGTCTCACTGAGTTACTCTAGCATTTTGTGTCTATCTTCGGTTTAAACCAGCATCTGCAGTTCCTTCCAACGCATTACCCCAGGATCCAGTGACTTCCCTGTGGATTACATAAGACAAAGGACAAGTGTGGGAATGGTATACAGAAAGTGCAGCATTGATGTGGTATATAGATACAGTGCAGTGTGAGAGTGGTACAGAGATGCAATACACAGTGCAGTGTGTGGTATATAGACAGTACAGTGTGTGTGTGGTATATAGACAGTACAGTGTTGGTGTGGTATATAGACAGTACAGTGTGGGTGGTATATAGACAGTGTGTGTGGTAGATAAGTACAGTGTGTGTGTGGTATATAGACAGTACAGTGTGTGTGGTATATAGACAGTACAGTGTGTGTGTGGAATATATAGTACAGTGTGTGTGTGGTATGTAGACAGTACAGTGTGTGTGTGGTATATAGACAGTACAGTGTGTGTGTGGTATATAGTACAGTGTGTGTGTGGTATATATAGTACAGTGTGGGTGTGGTATATAGACAGTACAGTGTGTGTGTGGTATATAGACAGTACAGTGTGTGTGGTATATAGACAGTACAGTGTGTGTGTGGAATATAGACAGTACAGTGTGTGTGGTATATAGACAGTACAGTGTGTGTGTGGAATATAGACAGTACAGTGTGTGTGTGGTATATAGACAGTACAGTGTGTGTGGTATATAGACAGTACAGTGTTGGTGTGGTATATAGACAGTGCAGTGTGGGTGCACTGGGAACCCGTATATTCCTCTGTATCACTGCATTGCATTATGTTTTACCCAATCTCCTATCCCCTGTACAACTCTGCCCATCCCCTGCACAACCCTGCCCTCAGGCTACACAGCCTGTGCTGCTTTATTCTATGTTTTCCATATGTTTAAGTGCATGCCAGTTCATAGTTTAACTACATCAAACCTGTGCTTTACTGACTCAATTTACAAGATCTCAGCATTGGAACCAAGAGTAAACTCAGTTGAATTATTTACCAGCTCCTTTCCTGATATTGCCCAGTGATGGTGGGACCCTCGGGACAAGGTGACAATGATTAAACTGCTCCAAAAGGACTCTCATGTCTCCCCATTGGAAGGATATGTGTGTGGCCAGCAATGCGTAAGATGTTAATTCATCAGATCCCATTGACAGATGTGGAGACTCTCCTGGGTTTTAGGCAGATGATGAAAAATAGTTTCCACACTTGCGTAGGACACGTGGCTGTGGGAGTTGTTCAAATAGAGAGTTGTTGTAGTCAGAGCGGGGTTGTTTTGTATGTTCTCTATTAGGAAGAGCCTTTCCAATTTCGAGTGAAAAGTTATTTGAGGGACAAGACGTCATTCCAGCCATGTGTTTGAGGTGACTGTGGGAACGTGGGGCAATCACTAAATCTATCACAGAAACATAGAAACAAAGAAAATAGGTACAGGAGTAGGCCATTCGGCCCTTCGAGCCAGCACCACCATTCAATATGATCATGGTTGATCATCAAAAATCAGTACCTCGTTTCTGCTTTCTCCCCATTTCCCTTGATTCCTTTAGCCCTAAACAGAGACATGTGGGACAAGGGTGGCTCTGATCTGAAATTCACAGCCTGCGATAGAATTGGAAACAGAATCAATCAATCCCTTTGTGGTGGATTGGACAGGTGCTAGTCATCGTTTTCAAGGACCTATGGAAGGAGCAGCAGAATAGGACCTCAACATTTCTCCATTGTGGACTAGCAGAGGCTTTACGGGGCGAATGGCTTATTTCTATGCTGTAACAATTCTACAGTTCGTTCTTCAAAGACAAGCAGGACATCTTCCGGTCAACAGTCAATAGACAATAGTCCTTCTCCCACCACCACCACCAAGACCGTACAAATTGCCCAGCCATCTCACTGCTGCTTCAGAACTTTGGTAGAGCAAGGTCATGACCTCCTCAACTTAAAAGAGTGTTTATTAATCTAACCGACTTGGTTCTCAAACATGCATCGCTGCAGACATAAGATCCTTATTGTTAGTTCAGAGAAAGCTGACAGTGTGTTGCTTGAGAGTGTTGTTGTGTGAACCAGCTCGGGGCATTTTCCCATGTTACAAGGTGCTACATAAATGAAAGTTGTTGTTCCAGAAGACAACTACAAGTGAACAGTGCTGGCAATGTCTTCATCCTGAAAACAAATTCTCGGCAATAGGTACTCAGTTCATTGCAAGCGTCATTTCATGCTGCTATATATCAGCTGATGGCCAAGCTTCAAGTAGAGTAAGAGATTCATAGGGCTCTAGATCACAGAAAAACTGGCTCTTCATCCCAACTCGTCCATGTTGACCAAGTTACTCAACCGAGCTAGTCCCACTTGCCTGCAACTGGGTCCATATCCCTCCACATCTTTCCAATCCATGAGCCTGTCCAAGTGTCTTTTAAATGTTGTTAATGCATCTGCTTCTCTCTCTTCCACTAGCAGCTCGTTCCAAATATTCACCCGCCTTGTGTGAAAATGTTGCTCCCCTTTAAATCTTTCCTCTCTCACTTTAAATATATGCTCTGTAGGTTTGGACCTCCCAAACCTGGAAAAAGACTGCAGCTATTTACCTTAACAATATCTCTCATGGTATTCCATGACTCTAAAAGGTCACCTCTTCACCTTCCTACTCTACGAGGAAAAAAAGCTGGAGGAAGGATTGTTTGTGGAAGAGGAGAAATAGTCCAGGTCGGGCACAGGGGAAAGGATGGGTGGATTTATGGGGAAGAAAGGAGAGTGGGAGGATTTGTAGTTACCTCAAATTGGAGAATTCAATGTTCAAACCATTTAGTTGTAAGTTACCCAAGCGGAATATGAGGTATTGTTCATTCAGTTTGCATGTGGCCTTACTTTGGCTTTGGAGAAGGCCCAAGACAGAAAGGTCAGTAACCCTAACCCCTAACCCCGCTAACTGCCTCCCTCCCTTCTCCTCCCCTCCCCCCCCCCGTGCCCCATGCAGACTCTCACCTATTTCTCCCCACCCCTTCTGCCGCCACCTACATTCCTTCTTCTTGCTTCACAATTTGCAACTCTTCAATCCTTTCGTCATACTCCTTCTGTCTTTTCATCTCTGGCCAATGTACACCATCTGCCTATGAAACCTCTCTTCACCTTTATCCGCCGATGACCTGCCAGGCTTTGTCCTGCCCCTCATCTCTTCCAGGTTTCTTTCCCCCATTCTGCAATGACTGAAGAAAAGTCCCAATCGAAATGTCACCTATCCATATTCTCCAGAGATTCTGCCTGACCCACTGAGTTACCTCAGCACTTTGTATCTTTTTTTTTGTACACCAGCATCTGCAGTTTCTTGTATCCACAACATGGTTTCTCTTTTGTACAATGGATTAGCTCAACGATAGTTGAGTTTAGTTATTACTTTAGAGATAGAGTGCGTAAACACGCCCTTTGGCCCACTGACCAGCGATCCCCGCACATTAACACTATCCTACACATACTAGGGACAATTTAAATTTATACCAAGTATACAAACCTAAGCCAATTAACGTACAAACCTGTACGTCTTTGAAGTGTGAGAGGATGCCGAAGATATCGGAGAAAAACATTGCGATCACGGGGAGAACGTACAAACTCCGTCCAGACAGCACCCGTGGTTGGGATCAAACCCGTGACTCCAGCACTGCAATCGCTGTAAGAACGCAACTCTACCGCTGCACCACCGCCCATGTGAGAAGATTGTTGGAGGTGACGTGTGACCTTTTGTAGCAAGAAAGGGTGAGAATGGTGTTGGGTCTGTGATGCAGCCTGAGATCACTTCTTGACCTGTTACCTAAGATTATATGGCAAACCTAGCAAACATTGGATGAGTGGAATTTCCAGGAACACCCTTACTTGAGTAGATCACACATGCCCCCATAGAAACATCTTATCTGGATGCATCACAGCTCGGTTTCGAAACCATTCGAAGCATTTCGAAACCTGCCCAAGAACATGAGAAATTGCAGAGAGTTGTGAATGTAATCCATCGCACAAACCATCCTCCATTCCCTCATCATTCCATATATGCTTCATGATGCCCTGGCACAGCAGCAAAGATAGCCAAGGACCTGTCACATCCCAGCCATTCTCTCTTCACCCCTCTTCCAGTTGGGCAGAAGGTACAAAAGATGATTTGAGAACAGCTTCTTCTTCTTCACGAGTTATCACACTCTTGAACAGACCTCCCATGTACGACAGATGAATTCACCGATCCTCCAATCTACCTCGTTGCACCCCTTGAATTTGTTTTCTGCACTTTCGCTGTAGCTGCAACACCGAATTCTGCGCTCCTGTTTATTTTTTCTTTTGCACCACCTGATGTACTCATGTATCGTGTGGTGTGATTTACCTGGATGGTCATGTGAATGTTTTGTCCGAAGGCAGACACAAAAAGCCGGAGTAACTCAGCGGGACAGGCAATATCTTTGGAGAGAAGGAACGGGTGACGTTTCGTGTCAAGACACTTCTTTGTGCCTATCTTCAGTTTAAACCAGCATCTGCAGTTCCGTCCTACACATGAAGGTTTTGCCCGATGTGCCTCTATTTGGACAGAACCAATACTGTAAATCGGGGAGAAGCTCTTTGGCCACTGTGAGGAGGCAGGACACTCCTACAGCAGACAGTGGAGATATCTCTTTGTGGTCTCCCTTCTTGAAGGCGGTCACCTCACAATACCTCTGAATCATCTGATATCTCATCCTCTTCCCTGACCCCGATGGTGACATAGAGAATTTTCAGCTGCAGGATACCATCTTCTCCCAGGTGTGAGTGTGTGTTTGTGTGTGTTTGTATGTGAGTGTGTCTGCATGTGAGTGTGGCTGCATGCGTGTGTCTGTATCTAAATGTATATGCTTGTGTGCATATATGTGTGCGTGTTTCTGTGAGTGAGTATGTATTTGTGTGTGTGTATGTGTGTGTGCATGTGTGTGAAAAGTACATATCTGTGAGTGTGTATTTGTGTGAGTGTGTGTGTCGGTGCGAGAGAATGTATGTTTGTATCTGTATGCCTTTGTGCATGTGAGTGTGTGTGTGAGCATGTGTGCATCTGAGTGAGAGACAGGCTTGCGCACATACACACATGCAGAGGCTCACACACACGCGCACAGAGGCTCATGCACACTCACACAGACATGCACATACTCAAACATACAGACAAGGACACATACACAAACACACACACAATCCCAAGTATGTGCACTCATATACACTCACGCACAAACTCATACACAAATACAACACACATATGCGCACACTTGAGCACACACAAGCACACACACACACACATACTCAAGACACATATACAAACACACACACATACTCACAGATACATACACAAACACACCCACACGCACACGCACACACTCACACACACACACACACACACACACACACACATACGCACACATATGGACACATACTCATGGACACATACACAAATACACACACATACTCACGTACATACACAGCCACACACATACAGACACATACACAAACACACACACATACTCACAGACACAAACACGCACACACATACTCGCAGACACTTGCACAAACACATACATGGACACATACTCATGGACACATACACAAATACACACACATACTCACACACATACACAGCCACACACATACACACATACAGACACATTCACAAACACACACATGGTCACAGACACATACACACACACACATGCACACACTTGAGCACACTCACACATAACACACAAACACACACATTCACAGACACATACACAAACACACACAAATGCACGCACTCAAGCACAGACACACGCACACTCATGCATCACACAGAAACAACTCAAAGGCTGCCCCTCCCCCAGCTCGTGGAATGTGGCCATTTGTCCTTGAGTAATTAGGAAGTTCCTGTCACCCTGTGAGACCAAAACATTCCAATCACCCCACCCACCCACCCGAACCCTCCCCCCACCATGTACTCTGCTACTCACTCCGCCACAAGTACACAATGTTTAACCCTTTGAATGTCACAGAGTCCTGAACACCACTGAATCATAGAAAATAGCTGCAGAGGAGGCCATTTTGCCCAGTATGCACCCCTGCTAGCCTTTTAGCTGAGCTAAATAATTCAACCCCCTCCCTCTCCCATGCTCCATCCCCCAGTCTGATGTGTTAAAGACAGTGAACTAAACCTCACATCCAGGCTACAATGCCCCATGCTTCTCCACAGCACAGTCAGAGCCACAAGGTAGCAATGAATTTCTGGGCAGAAAAGGACACAAAGAGCTGGAGTAGCTCAGCAGGTCAGGCAGCATCTCCAGAGAGCATGGGTAGGTGAGATTTTGGGTCAGGACCCTTCTTCAGACTAATGCATAATTTCTGGACAGCATTGTTTTATGCTATACTATATCATTAACTTTTTTTAATTAATTTTAATGGAACTGGAGGTGCACATAAAAGATTGATTACCAAGGAACGTCCAAACAAACAATCAATCATTTACAGATGCTTTTCCAATCACAATAAAAAGCTAGAAACACTCAGCAGATCGTTCTGATGAAAAGTCCTGGACCTGAAGAGTAACTGTTTCCTCCTCCAGAGATGCTGCCTGACCAGTTGAGTATCTTTCCAACATTTTCTGTCTTAATTTCAGATTTCCAGCATCTGCTATTTTTTTATTCCCTTGCTCCAGAAATGCTGCCTGACCCGTTGAGTTACTCCAACATTTTGTGTCTCTGCAGTACCTTCAAGCCAAGTCAAGTCGAGAGTTTGTTGTCAAGTGTCCAAGATAGGACAATTAAATTCTTGCTTGCTGCAGCACAACAGAGTATTGTAAGCATAAATACAGAACAGTTCAGTGTGTCTATATGGCATAGACCATATATATATAAACACATAAATAAACAGATAAAGTGCAATAGGCTGTTATAGTTCAGAGTTTGTTTGAGTTGAGTTTAATAGCCTGATGGCTGTGGGGACGATTCTGGTCCTGTACCTGGATGTTGCAGATTTCAGGCTCCTGTACCTTCTTCCTGATAGCAGCGAAGAGATGAGTGTGTGGCCAGGATGGTGTGGGTCCTTGGTGATGTTGGCAGCCTTTTTGAGGCAGTGACTGCAATAGATCCCTTCGATGGTGGGGAGGTCAGAGGCGATGATGGACTGGGCAGTGGTCACAACTTTCTGCATTCTTTTCCGCTCCCGGACGCTCAAGTTGCCGAACCAAGCCACAATGCAACCAGTCAGTATGCTCTCTATTGTGCACCTGTAGAAGTTCGAGAGAGTCCTCTTTGACATACTGACTCTCCGTAATCTTCTCAGGAATTAGAGGCGTTGATGTGCTTTCTTTATAATTAGAGCAGTGTGCTGGGACTAGAAAAGATCTTCGGAAATATGCATGCCCAGGAATTTGAAGTTCTTGACCCTTTCCACCATTGATATAAATGGGATTGTGGGTCTCTATCCTACCCCTCCAAAGTCCACAATCAGTTCATTGGTTTTGCTGGTGTTGAGAGCCAGGTTGTTGTGCTGGCACCATTTGGTCAATTGGTCGATCTCACTTCTATACTCTGACTCGTCACCATCAGTGATTCGTCCCACAACAATGGTGTCATCGTTGAACTTGATGATGGAGTTTGCACTATGTCGAGCTACACAGTCATGAGTACAGAGTGAGTATAGCACTGACATGAGCACGCAGGCTTGAGGTGCTCCCGTGCTAACTGTGATCTGTGAATGAGGAAGTTGAGGATCCAATTGCAGAGGGATGCGCTGAGAACCAGATGTGAGAGCTTGGAAACCAGTTTGGAGGGGATGATGGTGTTAAACGCCGAGCTGTAGTCAATGAATAACAGCCTGACATATGAGTTTCTGTTGTCCAAGTGGTCCAGAGCAGAGCATCCTACACATTTTAGACAATAGACAATAGGTGTAGACAATAGACAATAGACAATAGGTGCAGGAGTAGGCCATTCGGCCCTTCGAACCAGCACCGCCATTCAATGTGATCATGGCTGATTATCCCCAATCAGTACCCCGTGCCTTCTCCTCATATCCCCTGACTCCGCTTTTTTTAAGAGCCCTGTCTAGCTCTCTCTTGAAAGCATCCAGAGAACCGCCTCCACCGCCCTCTGAGGCAGAGAATTCCACTGACTCACCACTCTCTGTGAGAAAAAGTGTTTCCTCGTCTCTGTTCTAAATGGCTTACTCCGTATTCTTAAACTGTGGCCCCTGGTTCTGGACTCCCCCAACATCGGGAACATGTTTCCTGCCTCTAGCGTGTTCAAATCCTTAACAATCTTATATGTTTCAAGGAGATATCCTCTCATCCTTCTAAACACCAGAGTGTACAAGCCCAGCTGCTCCATTCTCTCAGCAAATGACAGTCCCACCATAGAAACATAGAAAATAGATGCAGGAGTAGGCCATTCGGACCTTCGAGCCTGCACCGCCATTCAATATTATCATGGCTGATCATCCAACTCAGTATTCTGTACCTGCCTTCTCTCCATACCCCCTGATCCCTTTAGCCACAAGGGCCACATCTAACTCCCTCTTAAATATAGCCAATGAACTGGCCTCAACCGCCCTCTGAGGCAGAGAATTCCACTGACTCACCACTCTCTGTGTAAAAAAGTATATCCTCATCTCCATTCTAAATGGCTTACTCCTTATTCTTAAACTGTGGCCCCTTGTTCTGGACTCCCCCAACATCGCGAACATGTTTCTTGCCTCTAGTGTGTCCAAACCTTTAATAATCTTGTATGTTTCAATAAGATCCTCTCTCATCCATCTAAATTCCAGAGTGTACAAGCCCAGACATTCCATTCTCTCAGCATATGACAGTTCCGCCATCCCAGGAATTAAACTTGTGAACCTACGCTGCACTCCCTCAATAGCAAGGATGTCCTTCCTCAAATTTGGAGACCAAAACTGTACACAATACTCCAGCTGTGGTCTCGCTTGTCGTAAAAGTTAGTGAGGTTTAAAAATCTTGAAAACCGCGCATGCGCAGATTGATCTCTTCTCCTGCCAGTCAGCGCTGCACCGATTAGTCTCTTCCCCCGTCACTCCCCGGGACAGTCCGCCCCTTCCTGCACCATCACGTCTTTACTGGATGGCCAGCGGAGGATTCCAACCAGACTTTCGGAGGGACCCAAAGCAGCCCATACCTTCCCCGCCCCCAGCAGCCCTGCCCCCAGCAACCCCGCGCCATGACAGCAGCCCAGCGTCGGAGACCCTGCCCAGCTCAGCCCAGAGTCAGAGACCCAGCCCAGACCAGAGTCAGAGACCCAGCCCAGACCAGAGTCAGAGATGTCGCCAAAAGTTAGCGAGGTTTAAAAATCTTGAAACCGCGCATGAGGAGAACGATCTCTTTCCGACCAGCAGCCGCGGCACCTGTGAGTCCCCCTCGCACCCCCGGGACAGTCACTACCCCTCCTGGCGCCATCCCCTCTTTACTGGAGCTGAGGATGGCCCCGGAGGATTCCAACCAGACTTTCCCATGGCTCGAAGCAGCCCCGTCTTTTCCCCGCCCCCAGCAGCCCCACCCCCCCCCTGCCCCCACACAGCCCCCCTCTCCCCTCAGCCCAACTTCCCCCCCCGCCCACACAGCGCAGTCTGGGAGACCCGACCCAGCCCAACTCAGAGACCCCCCCCAGCCCAGAGTCCCGATGTCCAAACGGAAAGCTCCCTCCCACACGATCCCCCCTGCCCACATACCACACCTCATTCCCCACACCACCTCTTTTTTTTTTCAACACCACCCTCTCCCCCACCCCCCCCCTGTCCCCCTGGCTCTTCCCCCCCCCTCCCCGTCCACACACACACCTCCTCCCCTCCCACCCCACAGCCCCCCCACCCCCACCCCGTCACACACCCCCCTCACCTTCCCCCCCGTCCACACTCCTCCCCTCCCACACATGAAGAGGAGGGGGAGGGAGTGCTGGGGGATGAGGGGAAATGAGCCACACCTGCGCAGTTGGGGGCTTTGGGTGAGTGGTGAAATATTGCATTGGGGGAACCAGTTGCGTTGGGGGACCAGGCCTCCCATGAGACTGGGACCCAACGGGTCCCACTTAGTCTAGTCATCTATAAATGTAATGGCTATCTCATCAATGGTCCTGCCTTCATTACCTGAGTGGATGGGGAAGGTATAACTGGTCCACAGTAGTAACTCTAGTCCACTAACTTAACCACTGTAGATGGTCACAACAAGCAGGTGTAACTCAGCGGGTCCTCTACCAAAATGTCATCTTTCCACGTTCAGGGATAGGTGACGTTCCGGGTCAAGACCCTTGTTCAGACTGAGAGTCAGGGGAAAGGGAAACAAGATATAAAGACGGTTATAGAGAGAGATAGAACATATGAATGAAAGATATGCAAAAAGTAATGATGATCAAGGAAAGGTGGAGCCTGATAAAGGAAACAAGCCATTGTTAGCTGTTTGCCCTGCTCCCTGCCATGGATGACCTCCACCGAAAACGGTGTCTGAGACGGGCTGGGAAGATCATCAAAGACCCCTCACACCCCAACCATGGATTGTTTGCCCTCCTCCCATCAGGGAGGCGGTACAGGAGCCTCAGGTCACGTACTAGTAGGATGAGGAACAGCTTCTACAACAACACAATCACATTGCTGAACTCGGAGTCCCGACGATAGATTTCTCTGGTCCCTCCGTCCCCTTTGTTTAATTATTCTGTATTTCCTGATTATTCTGTATCTTCCCTCTTTCTGTTTTGTTTGTTTTCTTTATGTACAACTACTACGGACTGACGCAAAAATGCATTTCGTTGTACTGATACTTGTATTTGTGCGATGACATTAAAGTTGAATTGAATTCAATTTGTTGGGTGAAAACGAGAAGCTAGTACGAAATTGCAAATTGGAGTTTTATATCCAGTTTATAGCCCAGTAATACCATCAATCTGGTATGAAGATTGATTTCGCTAACTTCAAGTACCCTGGCATTCCCTGTGTCCCTCCCCAACCCAAGTCGCACCGACTTCTCCCCTTTCCCCTGACTAGTCTGAAAAAAGATTTCTACCCAAAACGTCACCCATTCCTTCTCTCCAGAGATGCTGCTTGTCCCACTGTTTTACTGCAGCATTTGGTGTCTATCTTCCCTCTTTGTTCTTGGTGCCCCCCCCCCCCCACCACCCCAGGCCATGTCATAGATCTTCAAGTATGCGTAAAAGGGTCTGGTATAAATAAGTACAACAGTTAACATAGACATGGTAGGCCGAAGGGTGTATTTGTGTGCTGTGAGCTTTAGGGAGTAGAAAATGGACCTTATCTTCTCTCTCGCCTTTACAGGCGGGCTTTGAACATGAGTGATGATGTTAGGGAGTCTTCCAGATCAGGACCCAGCAGAATTGTTGATCTTTTCAACACCTTAAAAACAAGAGAGCTTACTGACAGGAGAGGCAGAGGCAGAAAAGCTTGTTGTCAGCTCATGTTTCTGCTCTCTTTGGTGAGAAGTTACTTTATCACGATGTGGTGTTTGTGAAAGAAAGGACGAGGGTTAGTTTTTAATCATTTCTTGCTGACATCCTGACACTGACAGATTATCCTGTGGTTAATGTTTACCTCTGCCAGACCACAACCCTCTGTCTTCCTCCAGTCCTTGTCTCTTTTGTCCCTGGCTCCCTTCCCTCCCCCAGCTGCCAAATCCCTAGGCTCTGAAAACCTTCCTCCCCCACTCTCTCCTCTTTCAAGACATTCCCTAAACCCTAATCCCAACCAGGAATGTGCACACATTGGGGAGAGCTGGTACACAGATTAGCACAATGATCAGTGGATGCATTAAGGATGTATACACATGCATAGGTACGTGTGTGTGATACAGCAGCACAGTCATAGTCATACAGTGTGGAGACAGGCGCTTCAGCCCAACTTGCCCAAAACGTCCAACATGCCCCATCAACACTAGTCCCTCCTGTCCACATTTGGCCTATATCCCTCTAAACCTCTGTAGATCACATCTCAGCCTCCTTTACTCCAGGGAAAACAGTCCCGGTACAGTCTGAAGAAGGCTTGAATTGAGTCTGAAGAAAGAACTCAACCTGAAACACCACCTGTTCCTTTTCTCTAGAGATGCTGCCTGACAACAGAGAGTTGTGAGTCTGTGGAATTCTCTGCCTCAGAGGGCGGTGGAGGCCGGTTCTCTGGATACTTTCAAGAGGGAGCTAGATAGCCTGGTTGGGATTAGGGTTTAGGGAATGTCTTAAAGATAGTGGAATCGGGGGATACGGGGAGAAGGCAGGAATGGGGTACTGATTGGGGATGATCAGCCATGATCACATTGAATGGCGGTGCTGGCTCGAAGGGCTGAATGGCCTACTCCTGCACCTATTGTCTATTGTCCCGCTGAGTTACTCCGGCATTTTGTGTCTATTCCAGGCATATCAATTCTCTCCTTGTAACTCAAGCCATCCAGTCCAGCAAGATCCTTGAGAATCCTTCAGGGGACAATAAGCAGAGTAGACTTGATCTTTATTAAATGGCAGAGTGGAAAGACCAAGTGGCATATATATATATATGTCTGTAAGGGTAAGCTAACATTGTGGAATGAAGAGGGGATGGAGGAAACTAATGTGGATTATAAACATCAAGGGGGAGTAGTAAGGACGTATCCCCGATATGATACGATACACTACAATACGATACGATATGATACGATAAAACGCTATTTATCCCAGGAGGGAAATTGATCTGTCAACAGTCATAATAACACAAAATAGATAAAACATGAAATTAAAGTGACGAGTGGAAAGGCTTGGGCGATGTGCAAAGATTGGGGAGGGGGGAAGGGGAGTCAGTCTCAGTCTACCCCACGTCAGAAGGGGGAGGAGTTGTACAGAAGGATCTCCTGTGGCGTTCTGTCCTGCATCTTGGTGTAACCAGTCTGTTGCTGAAGATACTGTTACTAACGCATTAAGTTGTTACCGTTGTTGTTGTTTGCTTGGCTTATATCTCCTGCCGATATCACAACAGGAAATGGAGACACGAGAGACTGCAACTGTTGGAATCCTGAACCAAAATAGACCGCTGAAGGAACTCAACAGTCAGGCAGCATCTATGGGGAGAAGTGGATAGACAAGGGTCCTGACCCAAAAATGTTCTGTCCACCAGGGGTGGTACAGTAGTGGAGCTGCTGCCTCACAGCGCCAGAGATCTGGGTTCGATCCTGACCTTGGGTGCTGCCTGTGTGGAGTTTGCACGTTCTCCCTGTGACTGCCTGGGTTTCCAACGGGAACTCTGGTTTACTCCCACATCCCAGAGACGTGCGGGTTTGTAGGTTAATTGGCCTCTGTGAATTTCTCCTGGTGTGCTGGGAGTGGATAGGAAGGTGGGGTAACAGTGTGAATGGGTGAGTGATGCTTGGCGTGTATTCGTCCCTGTTTCCATGCTGTATCTGCCAACTCTAAACTCTAAAACTTCCCTTTGCAGCTGGCTGATCCTCTGAGTTCCTCCGGCATTCTGTTTTCAGCATAACAAGAAATGTAAGCCAGGCCTCAACCCCCAGTATGGGCTGGTGTTCCTTTAAATCCATGTGCTCCCAACTGTGTAGATAGGAGGAACTTGACAGATTTCCACATGCCCCATGATCATGGGCTGAAGTAGACACACAAGGGATGAGATGAGATGAGAATTGCATAGACAGTCAGAATCTTTCATGCAAGGTAGAAATGTCAAAGATTAGAAGGTCACAGAGGGAAAGTTTAAAGGAGATGTGCAGTGTAAGTTTTTTAAGCCTGAAACCCACTGCCAGAGGAGGTGTTGGAAGCATATACAATTATGGTGTTTAGGAGGCTTTTAGAAAGGCGAATGAACATGCAGGGAAGAGAGAGATAGGGATAATCTTCAGTTTTAGTTTAAAGATACAATGCGGAAACAGGCCCTTCGACTAACCGAGTCTGCGCCAACCAGCGATCCCCGTGGTCTAACACTACCCTATACACACCAAGGAGAATTTACAATTATACTAAGCCAATTAATCTACAAACCTGTACGTCTTGTGTGTGGAGAGGAAAACGGAGCTCCCGGACAAAACCCACATAGGTTATAGGGAGAACATACAATTCAGGCAGCCCCTGTAATCGGGATCGAACCCGGGTTACTGGTGCCGTAAGGCAGCAACTCTACCACCGTGCAGGCAGATGAGATTAGTTTAACGTGGTATCATGGTCAGCACAGATATTGTGGGCTGGGAGGCCTGTTCTTGCGCCGTGCCATTCTACATTGTGTGTTCTAATCATGATGCCTGTGGGGTTAGTATAGCCTGAAGACATTGAGCATATACCAGCCGCTGAAAGAGGTAGGAGGGTCAAGTGTCAACAGCAACAACAACAACCTCCATTGACAGTGCACCTTTAGCTCACACTACCTTAAGTTTCTACCTTAGTCGAGAGGTAACAAAAGAGGAAAGAAACAAATAAAGCTTAAATAATGAAACATTCATTGAGGGCAAGGGCAGCACGGTGGCGCAGCGGTAGAGTTGTTGCTGTACAGCGCCAGAGACCCTGGTTCGATCCTGACTACGGATGCTGTCTGTCCAGAGTTTGCACATTCTTATTTTGACCATGGGTTTCCTCCGGGTGCTCCGGATTTCTCCCACATTCCAAAGACGTACAGGTTTGTAGGTTAATTGCCTGAATGCATTTACCTCCTACAAGGCGAAACCAGGAGGCAGATCGAATGTCGGCGAAACATCACTCCCTGACGAGCTCAATGCGTTTTACGCACGCTTTGATAGGGAGAACACTGATGTGCCTTCCCGTTCCCCCATTCGCTGTGATGGCATTTCAGTCTCAGTCACAGAGGGCGACATCAAGAAATCCTTCAGAAGGGTGAACCCCCGAAAAGCACCTGGACCTGATGGTATACCCGGTCGTGTTCTAAAAACCTGTGAGGGCCAACTGGCTGGAGTTTTTACGGACATTTTCAACCTCTCACTTCTGAGGTCTGAGGTCCCCACCTGCTTTAAAAAGGCATCAATTATACCGGTGCCCAAGAAGAGTAAGGTGACGTGCCTCAATGACTATCGACCAGTGGCACTAACGTCGGTGGTGATGAAGTGCTTTGAGAGGTTGATCATGGAGCAAATCAACTCTTACCTCGACAAAAACCTGGACCCACTGCAGTTCGCTTACCGCCACAACAGATCAACGGTGGATGCGATCTCGCTGGCTCTCCACTCCGCTCTGGACCACTTGGACAACAAAAACTCATATGTCAGGCTGTTATTCATCGATTACAGCTCGGCATTTAACACAATCATCCCCCCCAAGCTGGTTACCAAACTCGCAGAACTGGGTCTCTGCGCATCCCTCTGCAATTGGATCCTCGACTTCCTCATTCACAGACCACAGTCTGTTCACATTGGTAGAAATGTGTCAGCCTCGATAACAATCAGCACGGGAGCACCGCAAGGCTGCGTGCTCAGCCCCCTGCTGTACTCACTCTATACCCATGACTGCGTAGCTAGTCACAGTGCGAACTCCATCATCAAGTTCGCTGACGACACCACTATTGTGGGGGTATCACTGATGGGGATGAGTCAGAGTATAGAAGAGAGATCGAGCAACTGTTCATATGGTGCCAGCGCAATAACCTGGCCCTCAACACCAGCAAAACCAAGGAACTGATTGTGGACTTTGGAAGGAGTAGGAGGGGGACCCACAGCCCCATTTATATCGTGCACATCTCTGAAGATCTTTCCTGGTTCGAGAACACTAATGCAATTATCAAGAAAGCTCATCAGCGCCTCTACTTCCTGAGAAGATTACGGAGAGTCGGTTTGTCAAGGAAGACTCTCCCTAACTTCTACAGGTGCACAGTAGAGAGCATGCTGACCGGTTGCATCGTGGCTTGGTTCGGCAATTTGAGCACCCTGGAGAGGAAAAGACTACAAAAAGTAGTAAACACTGCCCAGTCCATCATCGGCTCTGACCTTCCTTCCATCGAGGGGATTTATTGCAGTCGCTGCCTCAAAAAGGCTGGCAGTATCATCAAAGACCCACATCATCCTGGCCACACACTCATCTCCCTGCTGCCTTCAGGTAGAAGGTACAGGAGCCTGAAGACTGCAACAACCAGGTTCAGAAATAGCTACTTCCCCACAGCCATCAGGCTATTAAACTTGGCTCGGACTAATCTCTGAACATTAATAGCCCATTATCTTTTATTTGCCCTTTATCAGTTTATTTATTCATGTGTGTATATATTGATATTAGGGTATATGGACACACTTATCTGTTTTGTAGTAAATGCCTACCATGTTCTGTGTGCTGAAGCAAAGCAAGAATTTCATTGTCCTATACAGGGACACATGACAATAAACTCACTTGAACTTGAACTTGAACTTGAATTGTCATAGAGTCATACATTGCGGAAACAGCCCTTTGGCCCAACTTGCCCACACCACCCAACATGTCCCAGCAATCCTAGTCCTGCAGAATCGTCTTCTGTAAATTGTCCCTAGTGTGTCTGATAAAACTAGTGAACGGTGATCACTGGTCAGCGCGGATTTGGTGGGCTGAAGGGCCTGTTTCCGCTCTGTATCTCTAAACTAAACCAACCTAAACTAAATGAATAATAATCCATACTGTCATCTCCTCTCCTTCCAACCCTTATTGGCATGTTCTGCCTCAGGCACACTCGACCTCTGACCTCAGCTGCAGTACTGCTGAGAGCGTGCAGCAGAGCTACTTTTTGAATGCTTTTTGACACCATGGCATAATGAGGAAATGAAAAAAAATTAGATCACCCCTGTGTTTTGGTCAAAAATGTCATCCCTAAAGGCAGATTATCTCATCCGATTGCGCCTTCTGCTGTGTGTTTTCCATGATAAAAGGGGTGACTACGTGTTAATTCCCAGTAAGCATGTTCAGGTGACTTGAGGTCTTGGAAGATATGACGAACCATTTACCTTCTCCTGGGAATAGGGGTCTCTCCAAGGGAAAGATGAGGATGAAAGGGCAGGGAGGTCTGTAGGGGTCATGCAGTAGGAGGAGAGCTGTGGTAGGCAGGTGAGACAGGAGGCAGAGGGCTGTGGAGTGCAAGTCAATGGATATTTTTAAGGCAGAGATTCTTGATTAGTATGGGTGTTAGGGGTTATGGTGAGAAAGCAGGAGAACGGGGTTAAGAGTGAAACTTGGATCAGCCATGATTGAATGGCGGAGTAGAGTTGATGGGCTGAATAGACTAATTCTGCTTCTATCACTTATGAATGTATGAACTTATAGTGGTTGAATCTCCGTGCCTGCAGGAGGTGGGATATCTCCAGGGGTCCCGGGCAGAGAACAATGAACATCAGGCAAGGTGCTTTGCTGCTGAATGTAGACCCTTCCCCATCATAAGGACACAGGAAAATAGGAGCCGAAGTAAGCCATTCAGCCCTTCCTCCAGATCCCACCCACCCCATCCCTCTGTCATTCAATATGATCATGGTTGATCTGCCCCTGACCTCGACTCCTCTTCTGCGCCAGCTCCTCATAACTCCCTGATCGTTCAAACTTTATCTCAATATCATCATCATCGGTGGTCACTCGAAACGAGTATGACTGTCCTCTCCATAGGGTCGTCTACTTGTGGGTCTGCAGATGTCTGTAGAGACCGATCCGCGGTCCACACACCTTGGTGCAATGTGGGCAGTGGAGACTGGCGGTGGTTGGTAGTCATCGAGCCCCCTTCTCATTCTCCTTACAGTGCTGTCGCTTTGTCTCTGCACACAGCGTAGTTCCATGCCGTGACGTGCAGCTCCTTCCTGCACAGATTTCCTTCAGGAGCGCATGTCCAGTGCAATGTGCTCCCAGTTGCTTGATGTGATGTGGAATCTCTTCACACTGTTCTTGATGTTGTCCTTGAAGCGTTTCTTTGTTGGACATGCGGATGACATGGCCAGTCCATCGAAGTTGGTGCTGCATTATTGTGGTGGTGATGCTGGTCATGTTGGCTTCCTCCAAAATCCTGATAATGGTGCGTTTGTCCTCCCAGCTGATCCTCAGAATGTTTTTTAAGGATCTTTGATGTTATTGTTCCAGGCCTCTCAGGCGCCTGCTGTAGGTGGTCCATGACTCGGCTCCATACAAAAGGGTGGAGAGGACAACGGCTCTGTAGACCAGCAGTTTTGTTTGAGCCTTTAGGTCTCAGCATTCAAAGACTCTTTTCCTGAGTCTGGCGTAGGTTCCGCTGGCACAACTCAGGTGATGGTTGACCTCAATGTCAGCTTTTGAGACAATGTCAGTCGATGTCAGCTTTTGAGGAAAGGATGCTGCCAAGATAAGGGAAGCGGTCAACATTTCAAGAGTGGTGTCATCCACGTTTATAGTGGGCTGGGTAGATGGCTGGTGGGGTGGAGGTTGATGTAGGACCTGAGGATATTTACTCAGAGAGTGTCAGGATGGTAGCTGTGTGGAATGAGCTTGTAGGAGGCAGGTTCGTTTTTATCATTTAAAAATAAATTGGATAGTTATATGGATAGGGAATGGAGGGTTATGGTCTGAGCGCCATGGCTCTAGGGGAGATTATGTGTTCGGCACGGACTAGAAGGGTCGAGAGTGCTGTAATTGTTATATGGTTATATGGTTATTTAAGGTTAGGCCCATGACTCTGTATGCCTTGGCAAAGGCATTCAGGATGCCCTGGACGTCTTCTGCAGAGTGTGCTGCAATGGTGTAGTCGTCCGCGTACTGAAGCTCCATGATGGCGGTGTTACTGACTTTGCTCTTGCTATTAAGTTTGAAGAGCCCACCGTCAGTTCTGTAGAGGATTGGGATCCCCTGTGGCAGCTCTTCAACAATGAGGTGAAGTATGGCAGCAATGAAGACGACAAACAGGGGGGGGGTGCAATGATATATCCCTGTTTGACCCCCATTTCCACAGTGACTCGGACTCAGAACCGCAGTTGCTGAGCACTGTGACCGACAGTAGAAGCCTCAATATTCTGATGTACTTGTCGTGACAACCGTACCTTGATAGTATGCTCCAAAGAGCCTGGTGGTCTACCAAGTCAAAAGCCTTTGTCGGGTCTATGAAGGCCTTGTACAAAGGCTGATTTTGTTCACGGCATTTTTCCTGGAGTTGGCATGCTGTGAATATCATCTCTGCTGTACCTCTGGATGGGCGGAAGCCACACTGTGAACCTCGGGGTACCTCCGCAGACAGTGGTAGAAGTCGGTTTGTGAGGACACGAGCAAGGACTTTGCCTGTTGTTGACAGAAGCGAGATGCCCCTATAGTTTCCACATTCAGCCTTGTACCCCTTCTTGAAAATGGTCACTACTAGAGCATCCCTGAGTTCTCAGGGAAGTTCTTCTTTTTCCCAGGCCTTGAGGAGTAGGGCGTGGATGTGGTACAGGAGCTCCGGTCCACCTTCCTTTAAGATCTCAGCTGGGATCCCATCTGGACTGGTGGCGTTGTTGTTCTTAAGGCTCTTGATGGCATCTTGAACCTCTGTCATAATGGGAGGTTCTTCCATGCCTTCTCTGATGGGACTCTGGGGGATGCGATGGGTAATGTCTGATTCAGTTGTGCTGTCACGGTTGAGGAGTTCCTGGAAGTGCTCTTTGCTCTTTCCATCAACAGTTCTTGTCTGTCTTTTGAGCGCAGGGGGATTAAGCCGCAGTAGCTTGGACCATAGACAGCCTTAGTAGCGCTGAAGAAGGCTCTGGTGTTACTCGAGTCTGCCAGTCTCTGGATTTCCAGAGCCTTATCTATCCACCAAGAGTTCGTAGGTCCCTCACCCGGCTCTGGACGTCCGCCTTGGCTCTGGCGTGAGCCGCCCTTTTAGCCTTGCACGTTACATCATGTTGCCAGGCACGAAATGCTTTCCTTTTCTTGGAGATGAGCTGTTCTAACTCTGTGTCATTCTCGTCA
Source organism: Leucoraja erinaceus (assembly GCF_028641065.1). Taxonomy (NCBI): domain Eukaryota; kingdom Metazoa; phylum Chordata; class Chondrichthyes; order Rajiformes; family Rajidae; genus Leucoraja; species Leucoraja erinaceus. The sequence continues at coordinate 21,919,535 of NC_073384.1, forward strand.
AACCAGTCCTGGGGTTTTCTGGACTTGCACCCAAGGATGTTTTTACAGGTGTCAAGGATGGTGGATTTGAGCTGGCTCCAGTGCCCTTCAATGTCATCAGGAAATTCCTGTTGGAGGCTTTCCCCAAGAGAAGCCTGAAATCGCTGCTGGGTGGCAGTTTCCTCCGAGGTTCAAGGTTCAGCCTTGGCCGGATCTGCTTCGTTTGAATCCTCCTCTTCCTCTTGAGTTTGATGGACATCATGTAGCGGATGAGGCGATGATCTGTCCAGCAGTCATCTGCATCGATCATGGCCCTTGTGATGTTCATGTCACGTCTACTTCCTTTTTGAATACTTCCAATGAGCTTGACTGCAACGACTATCCAGGATGGAGAATTCCAGAGATTTATAGAAACATAGAAACCAAGACAATAGGTGTAGGAGGAGGCCATTTGGCCCTTCAAGCCAGAACTGTCAATCATTATGATCATGGCTGGTAACAATCAGTAACCCTTGCCTGCCTTCTCCCCGTATCCCTTGATTCCGCTAGCCCCTAGAGCTCTATATGACTCTCTTTTAAATTCATTCAGGGAATTGGCCTCTACTGCCTTCTGTGGCCGAGAATTCCACAAACTCTCTGGATGAAAAAGTTTTTTCTCATCTCAGTTTTAAATGGGCTCCCCTTTATTCTTAGACTGTGGCACCTGGTTCTGGACAACAATGGGAACATTTTTCCAGCATGTAGCTTGCCTCGTCCTTTTATAATTGTATATGTTTCTATAAGATGCCTCTCATCCTTCTAAATGCCAGTGAATACAAGCCCAGTCTTTCCAATATTTCCTCATATGAAAGTCCTGCCATCCCAGGAATTAACCCCATGAACCTACACTGCAGAGCTCAGAGCAAGGATGTCCTTCCTCAAATTAGGAGACCAAAACTGCACACAATACTCCAGATGTAGTCTCACCAGGGCCCCTGTACAATTGCAGAAGGACCTCTTTACTCCAATACTCAAATCCTCTCGTTATGAAGGCCAACATGCTATTAGCTTTCTTCACTGTCTGCTGTACCTGCATGTTTACTTTCAGTGACTGGTGTACAAGGATATACAGTTCTCGTTGCACTTCTCTTTTTCGTAATCTGACACCATTGAGATAATAATCTGCCTCCTTGTTCTTGCCGCAAAAGTGGACAACCTGACATTTATCTACATTATACTGCATCTGTCATGCATCTGCCCGCTCACTCAACCTGTCCAAGTCAACCTGCAACCTCCTAGCATCCTCTTCGCAGTTCACACTGCCACCCAGCTTTGTGTCATCTGCAAATTTGCTAATGTCACTTTTAATCCCATTATCTAAATCATTAATATATAATATACACCCCAGCACCGAGCCTTGCGGCACTCCACTCGCCACCGCCTGCCATTCTGACAGGGACTCATTTATTCCTACCCTTTGTTTCCTGTCTGCCAATCAATTCTCTATCCATGTCAGTACCCTACCCCCAATACCATGTGCTTTAATTTTGCTCACCAATCCCCTGTGTGGGACCTTATCAAAGGCTTCCTGAAAGTCCAGATACACTACATCCACTGGCTCTCCTTCATCCATTTTATTCATCACCTTCAGCCATCTTTCTTTGTGATGGATTGGGCTTGTGGAACTTGATGGGCTGAATGGCCTGCTCCAGATCCCTTGTTGGTAGGTACCAGCACAAGGCTCTGCATCCAATGGGGGTAGGGGCTGATTTAACATGAGATGAGCGTTCGATGGCACTGGGCCTGCACTCGCTGGAGTTAAGTAGGATGAGGGGGACCTTACACTCAATGAAACTTGCTGAATAGTGAAAGGACTGGATAGAAGATAGACACAAAAAGCTGTAGTAACTCAATGGGGCAGGCAGCATCTCTGGAGCGAAGGAAAGGGTGACGTTTAGGGTCGTGACCCTTCTTCAGACTGAAGAAGAGTCCCGAGCCAGAAACGTCACCCATTCCTTCTCTCCAGATATGCTGTCTGTCCAGTTGAGTTACTCCAGCTTTTTGTGTCTATCTTCGGTTTAAACCAGCATCTGCAGTTCCTTCTTACACAAAGGACCAGATAGAGTGGATGTGGAGGCTTTGCATATAATGGGCTCGGTGCTGGGAATGGGAGGACAGGTCTTTGTGGATGAGCTCCAAAATCCTGCAGACCAGCACTAGACCCAACTGGTGGTGTAGATATGATCTTTAGTTGTTCGTGCCTGCATCTCACAGAGATGGAAGGACACCTCTCACATGCTCATCGGGATATGCAGAAGGGAGTTAAACACTCCGTCATCTCCCTGTGGTTCTTGTTTGCTCTTGACTAAGGCAAGGGTGAGAAAATATACCAATGAGCCAATCTGCAACAACTCTTAGTTTCCAATGACATTCCCGAGGAGCACGCAATGGCTACAGCGGGGCTGGGTTTCCAAGAAATCTGAGAATGAAACTAATGTGTCTCTGCACTGAGAGGAAGGATTGAAGGGCAGATACCTGGAAGTCTTAGCATCGCTCCAAGGTTACCAATAGCGCAGGCTCTGGACATTGAACCTGTCTCACAGCTCAGTTCTCTCTCTCTCTCTCTCTCTCTCCCTCTTTTTTTTCCTTTTCCAAGGACTTTATTCAGCAATTGCGAATTACAGCGTACCAAACGCACATAAATGTTCAATGTTACAAGACATCTAGCAGTCATTATAATACAATGGTGCAATCAATATTAACAATGCTCTCGACCCCCCCCCCCCACTTCGGCCAGCATTCACGGATGCCTCCAGAGTCCCCGTGAAAACCGCGTGTTCCTTCTGAAGGGAACCGGGAGCATGGACATAGGCCCGGAAGAGGGGCAGGCAGCCGAATCGGTTGTGACCATTGACCGCTCGCTGCCTTGACCCACGAATAGCCATCTTGGTCAGGCCTAGGAGCAAACCAATAGGGAGGTCCCACCCCCCCGATCGGCTCTCCCCACTCCCTGCCTTGTGTCCAAACACCAGGATCGTGGGACTAAAATGTAACCAGAACTTTGGGAGCAGCCCCTTCAGATATTTGTTCAGGGGCAGCAACCTCACACACTCCATACACACGCGGAACAAGGTCTCATCCTAGCCGCAGAAAATACAGGCGGCCTTCGAGCCCATGAACTGAATCAAAAGTTTAATACACGCCACGGCTCTATGCAACACTCTCCACCCCAGGTCCCCAGACTCCCTTGTAGAGAGACCTCCACCGGGGACAACCCCCACCTTCAGATGGTAACACGGACCGCCAAGGTGTGTCCGGACGGAAGACCGCCAAGGAGGTTCAGAATGTGCAGGAATATTCTGTACAATATGCGTCTCTTGGCATCACGAAACGGCACGCTGGGCATCTCGGAAAGGCGGTTCATGTTGTGTAGGGCCGGCGCCCAGGAAATATCCCAGAGCCTGGGCCTGATGAGCAGATCGGAGGGAGTGGGGGCAAGCTCAGTCAGAACCACTCCAAGCACACGCCTCTCCTCAACACCCGCCATGACAGGGTGAGGACCGGCCACCCTTGCAGCCAACAACACGCTGGCTGAAAGCGACCAAATTCCTCTCTCTCATAGCGATAGAAACTAGGCAGACCCTGTATAGCGGGGTGACTGATCTCTCTCTCTCTCTCTCTCTCTCTCTCTCTCCCTCCCTCCCTCTCCCTCTCCCTCCCTCTCCCTCTCCCTCTCCCTCTCCCTCTCCCTCTCCCTCTCCCTCTCCCCTCCCTCTCCCTCCCTCCCTCTCTCTCTCCCTCCCTCTCCCTCTCTCTCCCTCGCGCCCTTCTCTCCCTGCCCCCCTCTTTCTCTCCTCATCTCTCTCTCCATCCCGCTCCCTCTCTCCCCCCTCTCTCGCTCCCTCTCTCTCTGCTCCCTCTCTCCCTCTCCCTCTCTCTCCCCTCTCTCCCTCTCCCTCTCCCCTTGATTTCCCTTACCCTGGGTGAAAAGGTTCTGTCTGCCTACCCTTTTGATGGCTCTCATAGTTTTATACACTTCTCTCAGGTCTCCCCTCACTTTCCAGGTTTTGTCCTGCCCCTATCTATGTTTTCCAGTTTTCTAGCCTCTATCTGAAGAGGGGTCCCAATCCAAAACGTCACCTATCCATGTCCTCCCCAGATGCTGCCTATGAGTATTGTTTTGGGTAAAATTCAAGCATCTGCACTCTCATATCTCCATTGTAAATGTTATCGCTTGCTGTCTATTAGGCAATGCAAATTTATGTTCATATGTTCTACGAGCAGAATTCGGCCATTCGGCCGATCAAGTCTACTCCACCATTCAATCATGGCTGATCTATCTTTCCCACTCAGCCCCATTCTCCTGCCTTTGCCCCCCGACTCCCTTACTAATCAGGAATCTGTCAATCTGCATCTTAGAAATATCCATTGACGGCCTCCACAATGAACCATGTGCTTTTGATGGCCTTCATTACAATGCTGTGGTGGGATGGTTAACAAATAGTGATTTTTGTATATTTTCTGACATACGGGCATCTGTAAAACCAGAAGCTTTTTGATACCCAAGGACGGCCTGTATTTTTAAACAGTGACCACAAGTTCTAGGTTCTCCCATAGGGGGGATCATTCTCCCCTCGTCCATACTGCTGAGACCCCACAAGATCTTTCAGGCTGTCCCAGAGCACTTCACAGCTGGTGAAGTACTTTTGAAGTGTCGTCTCGGTTTTAACTAGGAGACACAGTTTCCAATTGCCTGATGGATCATTTATAAAAGAGGGAGCAGCCTTTCCAAGCTAGGTTGGGTAGGGTTTCCCTCTCATATCCCTAATCCTCCAATTGTCATTCTAGCCGAGAAGCAATGAGCTTGTCATCAACAACGCAATGGGCTGCAGTGAGATCCTCTCATATGATCAGAAGGTCATAAGTGTTAGAAGCAGAATTAGACCATTCGGCCCATCACGTTTACTTTTCCATTCAATCATGGCTGATCTATCTCTCCCTCTCCTGCCGTCTCCCCATAACTGACACCTGTACTAATTAAGAATCTATCTATCTCTGCCTTAAAAATATCCACTGACTTGGCCTCCACAGCCTTCTGTGGCAAAGAATTCCACACTCACCACCCTCTGACTAATGAAATTCCTCCTCATCTCCTTCCTACAAGAATGTCCTTTAATTCTGAGGCTATGACCTCTAGTCCTAGACTCTCCCACTGGTGGAAACACCCTCTCCACATCCACTCTATCCAAGTCTCACCGGTACAGGAGCAGGGAAGCACCCTCTCTGTCCACATTGGATCTGAGTTTACTCATTCACTGCACCAAGATTGCATAACACAGTTCAGGGTGTGCCAAGTACGATTCTCTGCAGACAGACGGGCAGCCTGCGTTTGCAGACGGCTCACTGTCTGGAGCTGACAACGCAGGAGATCCATCTTTCTTGAATCATTTCCTGGCGGGAAGCCATGATACCCCGGAGCACGTCACTGTCCGATACCCACGCTCAGCTTCTATCCGTGCACTAAGACTCATCTGCTCGGTATAGGGATGGTGTCATGCATGCAACAGACCAGCCCCGGGGTTCCCCCTCCCTTTATTTATCCTCCCTTTCACTTATTTTGTTCCTCATTTAAGTTAAATTGAGTATAGCATGTGGGCACACAAGTTATAAGCGGGCCACACAAACCCTTTTAATAAGATAGATACAAAATGCTGGAGTAACTCAGCGGGGCAGGCAGCATCTATGGAGAAAATGAATAGGTGATGCTTTGGGTCGAGATCCTTCTCCAGACTGCTCAGCATATTGAGTCTATCTTCGATGTAAACCAGCATCTACACTTCTTTTGTACACCTTTTAATAGGATAATGGTGAACCTCCCTAACTCTGCATCCCCTTCATCCGGCAGAAACCTTTCTCACACACTCACACACACACAGTTCCCTTTTGTTGTCAAGAAGCTATCTATCTATGCTTTAAAAATATTCCAAGATTCTGCTCCCAACGCCCTTCGTGGGAGAGAATTCCAAAGACTCGGTGCATTCAAAGAAAAAAAATGCACGTCATATCTGTCTTAAATGCACGACTCCTCATTTTTAAACTGTGACCCCTAGATTAAAATTCACCCACAAGAGGAAACACCCTCTCTACATTCATCCAAGAACCCTCAGGACCTTACAGTATATGTTTAACCAAATGCCCTTGCACTCTTCTAAACTCCAGCTGACGCAAATCCAACTTGTGCAAATTTTCTGAATCAGATAACCCACCCGTTCTAGGTATGTGTAGAAAGGAACGGCAGATGCTGCATTAAACCAAAGATAGACACAATGACTCAGAGACAAGGACTGAAGAAGGGTCTTGACCCGAAACATCATAAGATCATAAGGTCATAAATGAAAGAAACATAGAAACATAGAAAATAGGTGCAGGAGTAGGCCATTCAGCCCCTTGAGCCTGCACCGCCATTCAATATGATCATGGCTGATCATCCAACTCAGTATCCTGTACCTGCCTTCTCTCCATAACCTCTGATCCCTTTAGCCACAAGGGCCACATCTAACTCCCTCTTAAATATAGCCAATGAACTGGCCTCAACTACCTTCTGTGGCAGAGAATTCCAGAATTCTGTGTGAAAAATGTTTTCCTAAAAGATTACCCCTTTATCCTTAAACTGTGACCCCTTGTTCTGGACTTCCCCAACATCGGGAACAATCTTCCTGCATCTAGCCTGTCCAACCCCTTAAGAATTTTATAAGTTTCTATAAGATCCCCCCTCAATCTTCTAAATTCTAGCGAGTACAAACCGAGTCTATCCAGTCTTTCTTCATATGAAAGTCCTGCCATCCCAGGAATCAGTCTGGTGAACCTTCTCTGTACACCCTCTATGGCAAGAATGTCTTTCCTCAGATTAGGAGACCAAAACTGTACACAATACTCCAGGTGTGGTCTCACCAAGACCCTGTACAACTGCAGTAGAACCTCCCTGCTCCTATACTCAAATCCTTTTGCTATGAATGCTAACATACCATTTGCCTTCTTCACTGCCTGCTGCACCTGCATGCCTACCTATAATGACTGGTGTACCATGACACCCAGGTCTTGTTGCATCTCCCCTTTTCCTAATCGGCCACCATTCAGATAATAGTCTACTTTCCTGTTTTTGCCACCAAAGTGGATAACCTCACATTTATCCACATTATACTGCATCTGCCATGCATTTGCCCACTCACCCAGCCTATCCAAGTCACTTTGCAGCCTCCGAGCATCCTCCTTACAGCTAACACTGCCCCCCAGCTTCGTGTCATCCGCAAACTTGGAGATGATGTATTTAATTCCCTCGTCGAAATCATTAATCGTAAATAGCTGGGGTCCCAGCACTGAGCCTTGCGGTACCCCACTAGTCACTGCCTGCCATTGTGAAAAGGACCTGTTTACTCCTACTCTTTGCTTCCTGTCTGCCAGCCAGTTCTCTATCCACATCAATACTGAACCCCCAATACCATGTGTTTTAAGTTTGTATACTAATCTCTTATGTGGGACCTTGTCGAAAGCCTTCTGAAAGTCCAGATATAACACATCCACTGGTTCTCCCTTATCCACTCTACTAGTTACATCCTCGAAAAATTCTATAAGATTCGTCAGACATGATTTACCTTTCATAAATCCATGCTGACTTTGTCCAATGATTTCACCACTTTCCAAATGTGCTGCTATCCCATCTTTAATAACTGATTCTAGCAGTTTCCCCACTACCGACGTTAGACTAACTGGTCTGTAATTCCCCGTTTTCTCTCTCCCTCCCTTTTTAAAAAGTGGGGTTACATTAGCTACCCTCCAATCCTCAGGAACTATTCCAGAATCTAAAGAGTTTTGAAAAATTATCACTAATGCATCCACTATTTCTGGGGCTACTTCCTTAAGTACTCTGGGATGCAGCCTATCTGGCCCTGGGGATTTATCGGCCTTTAATCCGTTCAATTTACCTAACACCACTTCCCGGCTAACCTGGATTTCACTCAGTTCATCTCATTTGACCCCCGGTCCCCTGCTATTGCCGGCAGGTTATTTATGTCTTCCTTAGTGAAGACAGAACCAAAGTAGTTATTCAATTGGTCTGCCATGTCCTTGTTCCCCATGATCAATTCACCTGTTTCTGACTGCAAGGGACCTACATTTGTTTTAACTAATCGTTTTCTCTTCACATATCTATAAAAGCTTTTGCAGTCAGTTTTTATGTTCCCTGCCAGTTTTCTTTCTTAATCTATTTTCCCTTTCCTAATTAAGCCCTTTGTCCTCCTCTGCTGGACTCTGAATTTCTCCCAGTCCTCTGGTAGGCTGCTTTTTCTGGCAAAATCTGTACGCTTCATCTTTTGTTTTGAATTTGTACGCTTCATCTTTTGTTTTGAAGGGGTAGAATTAGGCCATTCATCTCATCAAGTCTACTCTGCCATTCAGTCATGGCTGATCTATCTCTCCCTCCTAACCCCAATCTCCTGCCTTCTCCCTATAACCCCTGACACCTGTACTAATCAAGAATCTATCTATCTCTGCTTAAAAATATCCACAGACGACCTCCATAGCCTTCTGTGGCAAAGACTTCCACAACCCTCTGCCTAAAGAAATTCCTCCTCATCTCCTTCCTAAAAGAACGTCCTGTAATTCCGAGGCTATGACCTCTAGTCCTAGACTCTCCCACTAGTGTTAACATTACCTATTCCTTTTCTCCAGACCCGTTGAGTTACTCCAGCTTTTTGTGTCTGTCTTCATTCTAGCTATTAGACAGGTAAACCTTCTCTGAACTGCTTCCAACGCACGAACATACTTCTGATGATGAGATCTGTTCTCTGACGTCGCAGTGTCTGCTTACACAAGAACTCCCTGGTTGCAGTGATAGGCTGTGAGGCACAGCGATGAGGCGGGACGTGACTCAGTAGTGGGAGAGGAAAATAAATTCCCAGGCTATGATCGAAGGGGGTAATATTCTCACTTCTGAAATCCAGACAATAAACAAAAACGTAGTCTAGTTTACTTTATTGCCACATGCATCGAGGTACAGTGAGAAGCTTTTGTTGCGTGCTAACCAGCCAGCAAAAAGACAATACATGATTACAATCAAACTTTTCACAATGTACTGGTATCTGATAAAAGGAATAACATGAATAACGTTTGGTGCAAGATAAAGTTCAGTAAAATCTGATCAATGATAGTCCGCATCTGAGTCTAGAGTCCGAAGATGGACACAAAATGCTAGAGTAACACAGCAGGACAGGCAGCATCTCTGGAGAGGTGACGTTTCTGGTTGAGACCCCAGAGTCTGTGTCTGACATAGGCTGATGGCCCAGTGCGATGTAAGGGGAAACTACCCTGTCAAATGTACTGTCAATATGATGGGCCGAATGGCCTAATTCTTCTAGAACTTATGAACTTCCAAATTTGCATTGCCTAATAGATAATGAGACAAACAATCAAGGCCCCCTCTTTTTTTCAGAATAATATAGCATAGTTACAGGCCCTTTGTCGAACAAGATGCCAAATTAAACAAATCCCTTCCATTTGGACATAGAAACATAGAAACATAGAAATTAGGTGCAGGAGTAGGCCATTCGGCCCTTCGAGCCTGCACCGCCATTCAATATGATCATGGCTGATCATCCAACTCAGGAGGGACATGATCCATATCCCTCCATTCCCTGCATATTAATGTACCTATCAAAAACACTGCTGTTTAAGAAGGAACTGCAGGATGGAAAATCGAAGGTAGACAAAAATGCTGGTGAAACTCAGCGGGTGAGGCAGCATCTATGGAGCGAAGGAAATGAACAATGTTTCGGGCCGAAACCCTTCTTCAGTCTGCAGAAGGGTTTCAACCCGAAACATACCTATTCCTTTGCTCCATAGATGCTGCCTCACCCGCTGAGTTTCTCCAGCTTTTTTGTCTACCTTTTAAACACCGCTATTGCATTCACGCCCCCACAACCACTGACAGTGCGTTCCAGGCACTCACCATTCTCAATGCAACAAAACTTGTTCTGAACTTTAAACTTTCCCCCCACTGACCTGAAAGCTGTGCCCTCTAGTCTTTGACAATTCCACATCTGTTCTCCTAAATGTATGTAAACCTATCTGTGCGTCAATATGAAGAAGAACAGTAGTTTCACTCAGGTGTTGCTGACTCAATATGCTTCAACAGGCTTATCCAGTGTCTCGGAAGGAACTGCAGATTCTGGTTTTAACTGAAGATAGACATAAAATGCTGTAGCAATTCAGTGGGACAAGCAGCCTCGCTGGAGAGACGGAATGGGTGACGTTTCTGGTGGAGACCAGTCTGAAGAAGTGCTTCGACCCAAAATGTCACCCATTCCTTCTTTCCAGAGATGCTGACTGTCCCGCTGAGTTACTCCAGCATTTTGTGTCTATCTTCAGTTTAAACCTTATCTGGTGTCTGTTGTACAACAGGTTTTGGGATCTTCGTGTGCACACAATAGCTGCTGCATCTCCAACACTGTAGTGGTAACTACCCTCAAATTTACCTAGTCAGCAAAAAAGTGCTGTGGAACTTGTTGAGGTCTCAGACGGTACTGTTAAAATTCAGTTCTCCTTCTGTATTTCAGGCCAATTATTTGTACTGTGTAGGAAGGAACTGCAGATGCTGGTTTACACCGAAGATAGACACAAAAAAACTGGAGTAACTGGAGTAACTGGGTCAGGCAGCACCTCCGGAGAAAAGGAATAGGTGACGTTTCGGATCAAGATCCTTCTTCAAACTGAGTCAGCAAAAAGGGAAACAAGAGATATTGCCAGTGATATAGAGAGATATAGAACAAATGAATGAAATATATATCCCTCTATATCACCGTCAATATCTCTCGTTCCCCTTTCCCCTGATTCTCAGTCTGAAGAAGGGTCCCAGCCCAAAACGTCACCTATACCTTTTTCTCCAGAGATGCTGTCTTGCCCGCTTAGTTACCCCAGCGTTATGTGTCTATCTTTAATTATTTGTACTGTTGGTCTCTGAAGTCAAGCTCAGTCAATAAGAGCGTGAATATGGCTCCCCAGCCACATGAAGAAGAGGAGAAGGGAGTCGCACATGAGGGAAAACCATTGCACACTGGTGTAAGGAGTGGGTCTAATTGGTGAGCTTGTTTAATGAGCTAGCACTGGCACAATGGATCAAATGGCCCCCTTCTAAAGTGCAAGCTGCCAGGAAGAAAGGAAGAATTGGCATGACAGAGACATCAAGGTCCACAACACGGGGGCCTCGATTGAGGTCAATTGGTGAAGGATTAGAGGGCAGTTGAGGCAAGATTAGGGTCTGGAACATTTGGCCAGAGAGGGTGCTACAGTCGGAGATCCTCAACAGATTTAAAGAGGAGCAGGTTGGCCACTGGAAGCAGGTGACCCGGGAAGCCAGAGACCAAGCGTCGGGATGTGGAAGTAACCTTGAGTCTATTTTTGCCTAGAACAGACATGATGGGTTGAATGGCCTCTCTCGCTCCAGTAAAATCTCTGTCATTTCTCCTATGGTTTCCAAAATGCTCTGACTGGATTATCAATACAACGCCTTGAGATTCATGGAGTCAAACAGCCCTTCAGACCCAACGTGACCATGCAAACCAAGACGCCTATCTATGCTAACCCTAACTGCCTGTGTTTGCCCCCATATCCCTGCAAACGTCCCCTGCACCAATGTATCATAAATGTTGTGTAGGGTAGGTCCACTACCGAGTTTCTGGCAACTGATGGCCTGGCGCCTCCTTTAATGCAGACAAAATCACGAGAGCGCACTTGAAATCCGCCATGGTAGTTCCCCCCGAAATTGTGGCGCCTAATCCGGGCAAGGCGGCCGATCTCAATCTCATCAGGACTTCCGCGCTGATGGATGGGTTGAATTTGCCACCTGCGGCCTGGGCTCTGGAACTCCATCCCAGCCAGAGCTAGCAAATTTGTTCCTACAGCCGACATCCAAGCCCCACTTTGCGGGCCGGTATCTCGGCCCCTCAGCAGCCTAGGCGGACCGTTCTGGTCCCATTGACTTCTGTTGGTTCGGCAAAACAGAAAATCCAGAATGGCTCTGGAACCATGGGTGCTCGAAAATCGGTGGTGGATCTGTACTTGCTCCTTCCTCTACCACTTCTCCTGGCAGCTTGTTCCATACACCCATCGCCCTCTGTGAAATAGTTGTCCCTCGAGTCCCCTTAAAAACTTTGCCCTCTCACCAGAAACCTACGTACTCTAGTTTTAGACACACCTATACCGGGGGAAAAAAACTTGTGAACATCCACTTTATCTATGCCCCTTATTATTTTACAACCATTATCAGGAATTCTTAGCATGTTAAAAATGAAGGCGCTCTCGCCAATGGAGCAAAATAAATTGGGTCTACACATCAGGGCATGGTGGTATAGTGGTGGAGTTGCTGCCTTACAGCACTTTCAGCGCCAAAGACCCGGGTTCGATCCCGGCTACGGGTGCTGTCTGCACAGAGTTTGTACGTTCTCCCCGGGACTGCGTGAGTTTTCTCCGTGATCTTCGGTTTCCTCCCACACTCCAAAGACGTACAGGTTTGTAGGTAAATTGGCTGCTTGGTATAAATTTAACATTGTCCCTGGTGGGTGTAGGATCGTGTTAATGTGCGGGGATCGCTGGTGAGTGAGGACTCGGGGGGTCAAAGGGCCTGTTTCCGCACAGTATCTCTAAACTAAACTAAACTAAACCTCAGAATAATCTACTGTACATCATAATCTCTTGAATTTTTCCCACAGGATCGCTGCAGCTTATTTAAGATGCTCCTTGAAACCAATCTTTTTGACTGAAGGATTAGTCCTCTGCTCGAATAAATATATCCTGCAGTGTCAAATTATGCCCTCCCGCTCCAATTAAGTCTTTTCGTAGCCTGTGTACATTTTAGATGTACTTGAAGTGAGATTCTAGCCACCTGCAAACACAGTTTCAGCTTTTAACTGGTTTTTCATAGCTATGTAGAAGAGAACGTAAATCCAATTGTATCCCTTTTCTTGTAATCAGCAAATGATACCCAGGGCCTGTTCTTGGAACAGCGACCTTGCAGTTATTTCTCAGTGTTCATAACTGCCAAGGTCAAGCTGTTCCACAGTTTATTTTGGTACAGAGGGAGCAGTTTCATCTCTTTTCTGGTTGAAAGCTTTTTTTGTTCGCAACTTACAACTTGTATTAATAAAGAGCTCCTCAATGCAGTAAAGGTTCCCATAGCTTTTTACTGAATGTGATGTTGAGTAAATGTGGGCATGGTAAGGCAAAGCTGGGTTAAGATAAAGTGGAGGAGAGAGGTAGGGAGGCAGAGTGGTTGAAGGAACTGCAGTATTTAAATTGTAAATCAAATAACTTGGAAATGTAAGGCAAAAGGAAAGCTACTGTAGTCCTGGTAACAGCACTAGTTGGGAGCGTGTAGGGAGTGGATGAAAAAGTGGCATAGCATAGAACTAGTGTGCAGGGGTGATCGATAATCGGCACGACACGGTGGGCCGAAGGGCCAGTTTCCATGCTGTATCTCTAAAGCAAACTACACTGAACTTTTATCCAGTGCTTAACTGACAGGGAGAGCGGGCACAAAAGTAATTTCAAGTGAGTGCAGTGAAACTTGTACCGTGGAAGGGAACTTAAACCTTATGAGTGGAAGCCACAAATGATTCTTTTCAACTCCTCCCCAGCCCAGGGCTATGGAGGCTAATTGTGGCATCCTTTTGTCACTGTTTTTGTAACCACAATTAATGCTAGGCAGTGGGGGATAGGACTACAATTAACACTGATCGTTTACGGATTTGCTCGTCTATATTACCATGTCTTTTAAAGGCTTTTTTGACTCCGCCATCTGGACAAAGCAAGGGCAAAGAATCTTCCTCAAACTGATAGGCTAAAGTCATGTCACTAATTGTGGTCCGAATCCAGGCTAAGGTCTTTCCTTCTCCTTCCTTTGTGGAGGGGTCCATGATGTTATCCGATATTCACTTCCGAACTATCCAGCCTGAGTTGTCCTATATTAACTCCCAGTCGCCTGTTGCTTTGATTTCAAAAATAATCACCAGACTGATTCATGGGATGTCAGGACTTATAGAAACTTACAAAATTCTTAAGGGGTTGGACAGGCTAGATGCAGGAAGATTATTCCCGATGTTGGGGAAATCCAGAACAAGGGGTCACAGTTTAAGGATAAGGGGGAAGTCTTTTTGGACCGAGATGAGAAAATCATTTTTTACACAGAGAGTGGTGAATCTGTGGTATTCTCTGCCACAGAAGGTAGTTGAGGCCAGTTCATTGACTATATTTAAGAGGGAGTTAGATGTGTCCCTTGTGACAGGTACAGGATACTGAGTTGGATGATCAGTCATGATCATATTGAATGGCGGTGCAGGCTCGAAGTGCCGAATGGCCTACTCCTGCACCTATTTTCTATGTTTCTATGTTTCTAAGCCTCTCAGTCCAGGTTTTGTAAAGAGGGTGAACAAAATGTTTCAAGGGTGGGTCCTTGAAGGATGATGACTCTGGGTGTCCATGCACCGGTAAAAATCACATTTACCATAAAATAGGACTTCAGCTACATTGCGGGCAGCACAGTGACAGCTCCAGCGATCCGGGTATGATCTCCCTGTGACCATGCAGGATTCCCCTTAACTGTTCAGTTTCCTTCCATATCCCAAAGGCGTGCAAGTTGATAGATTAATTGGCTATTATAAATTACTCCCAATGTTAGTAAGTGGTGGGAGAATCGGATTCAGATTCAGCTAATGCATTGTCTTCCACATCAGGGTGCTATAAAACTCCTTTTAATTTTGTTTAGTTTATTTTAGAGATACTGCATGGAAACAGGCCCTTCGGCCCACCAAGTCCACTCCGCCCAGCGATCCTAGTACACTAGCACTATCCTGCACACTAGGGACAATCTTCAATCTTTACTGAAACCAATTAAGCAACAGTCAATGTGTTTGGTCTTGCTAACATTGTGAACAAAATTGGTGTTCTTGTACCATTCAATCATATTATCAATCTCTATCCTGTAATCTGATGGTTATCCAATAATTTTTTAGTTTTAGTTTACTTTATTCTCACGTGTACTGAGGTACAGAGAAAAGCTTTTGTTGTTACGTGCTGTCCAATCAGCTGAAAGATTACTTTCATGATTACAATGAATCTGTCCACAGAGTACAGATAGAGGATAAAGGGAATAATGTTTAGTGCAAGATAAAGTCCAGTAAAGTCAGGTTAAAGATAAACCCGAGGGACTCCAATGGGGTAGATAGTAGCTTAGGACCACTGCAGTTGGTGATAGGATGGTTCAGGTGCCTGATAAGCTGGGAAGAAACTGTCCCTGAATCTGGAGGTGTGCGTTGGGAGAAGGGAGATGAGGAAATGTCGGTGGTGAGACTTGTCCTTGATTATGCTGGTGACCTTGCCGAGGCAGCTTTCTTTCTTTCTCCTGCCCTGCTGATTATCTGCATAATTTTCTGTTTTAAATTCAGATTCCCAACATCTACACCTTTAATGGTGGCCGGTGTCATCACACCCATTTATCCCAGGGACAAATTCCAACTACCACCACTCCGCCCCACCCCCACTCTCAAAACTCACCTATCCCCTCTCTCGTGATCTCCTCATCTTGGCCTCCATCCCTGCCCAAATCCTTTGAGTGACGTTCCCTCTCTCCAATTTTAACCTTCCCCTCCGCATCCTACAATCTGCTGCAGGCCCCGGCAATCTTACAGTCTAACCTGACCTTTGTCACTTATCATCTGGCATGATTTTTGAAGGTCCTCACACCATCATCTCCACCTCAAGGCTAAAGAGAGCAGTTGCTGTTCTGCGTAAAACAGGGCATCTGCTGACACAAAGGCACACTCGTAAATCTTGGCACTGTTACAGAATTTAATGCTATCGTGGACTGAAGGCCAACATTCAGATTTCCTCCAGTCTGAAAGCTCGCCTTTGGCTGTGAAGCACTTTGAAGCACGGGAACATCTTAATGTCCGAGAGTCATTGCACAACATGGATGCCACCACAAGGGTAGAGGTTGGATCTGAGGGGCCCAGTCTCAGGCTAAGGGGTTGGCCTTTGAGGAGAGGATTTTTCTTCTTCTTCTTCTTCTTCTTGCGTTTGAGGCAGCAGAAGTTATGTAACACCCTCCAGGCGCTCTAGCCAGTTCAATGTGCTGTTCTCGAAGGCCGTGTGGTCTACTCCTCCACCAGTGGGGCAGAGGACACCGCTTGTGTGTGTGTGTGTGTGTGTGTGTGTGTGTGTGTGTGTGTGTGTGTGTGTGTGTGTGTGTGTGTGTGTGTGTGTGTGTGTGTGTGTGTGTGTGTGTGTGTGTGTGTGTGTGTGTGTGTGTGTGTGTGTGTGTGTGTGTGTGTGTGTGTGTGTGTGTGTGTGCGTGTGTGTGTGCGTGCTGTGCGTGCGTGTGTGCGTGTGCGTGCGCGTGTGCGTGTGCGCGTGTGCGCGTGCGTGCGTGCGTGCGGTCGGTCGGTCAATCCAGCTCGCGGTTTCAACGTGGACGCTCGATCCAGTTCGAGGTTTTCCAGGCGAGTGCCCTTCGAGCTTGAAGGCCGAAGGCACTCTTCCTAACTCCCGGATTAGGTCGCCCAAGTGGGACAGCCCCTTAACTCTCTTGTGAATACATCCAGTGAATTGGCCACTGCCTTCTGTGGCAGAGAATTCCACAGATTCACAACTCTCTGGGTGAAAATAATTTTCATCATCTCAGTCCTAAATGGCCTACATCTTATTCTTAAACTGTAAGTCCTGATTCTGGACTCCCCAACATCGGGAACATTTTTCCTGCATCGAGCCTATCTAATCCTTTAAGAATTTTATATGTTTTTATCTCATCCTTCTGAATTCGAGTAAATACTGGTATCTCCTCTGCACTCTTTCCAGTGCAATCATTTCCCTCTCATTTTTTTCCCCTTCCTCCGCCTAATCTTTGGGACCTGCCATGGTCTGGAAAAGTGCTGCATTACGGAAGTTTCTCCCTTGCTGGCCTTGAGGTTAATGATGCGCCACCTCTCACTTCCTAGAAGACCAAAGCTTCACAATCTGGCAGTGGGCAGGTCAAGAAGGCGGCACTGGCCACATTCCAGTATCAGAAGAAAGAAAATTCATGAGGCCCTGATATTAAAGCGCACAGTCACAAAAGAAAACAGAAGGACCTTCAGCCTATGTGCTTCTCGTTAGCTCAGCAGCGAGCTGCCCTGGAGCGTTTGCCATGTGATAAGCCTTGAGTTAGCGCTGACGTTCTGTTCGTCTGTCCCTGTTCCAGTGTAAAAGGGACACATTGTTCACCGAGTACATCAACAGGCGCTAACAGTGGAATAGGCCACTGAAGACACTTGGGCCCCAATACACTCATCAATTCGCGCTTTGTGTTGAGGTCAGGCATCGGTGGCCCAGCGTGGCTTGCCATGTGCTGCCAATTGTGGACTTAAAGGGGCATTATGGTCGGACAGAGGGCCTCACAGGACTCTGCACCAGGCCCGCAGACAGGGTCGCTGCCGGACGCTCTTTGGCCACACAATGCATTCTCACATCGCCTGAAAAGGCGATTCTCTCCACCACCCCCACCCACCCTTTCCTAAGCTACAAACAGCAACCCGCCCTCAAGGCACAGCTGTCCTCCTGTCAGCTCCTTCATGCAGCACGCTCCACTAATTCACGGAAATCTGCCTCGGGCTGACCCATGTACATCCCCATCCTGCTCTCACCTCTGAAATGAACACTGTTGATATCCACACATCCCATAGGGTCTGCAAACTAAGCCTGGTCCTCCACGAGGAAACCTATGGGTTCACCAAGCAGGCGAGCGTGGAGAGTGAGATCAATGTGGGGTACAATAAGGTCATAGGTGATAGGCGCAGAATTAGGCCATTTAGCCCATGAAATCTACTCTGCCATTCAATCATGGCTGATCTATCTCTCCCTCCTAACCCTATTTTCCTGCCTTCTCCCCATAACCCCGACACCCATACTAATTACTAGCCTGACATCATAATGTCAGGGCATTTTGAGATCAGGAATGGAAGAATGTGGTTCATGTGCAGTCAGAAGGAATTACATTTTGTTGGCATCAAGTTTGGCATAGACATGATGGGCCAGAGCCCGTTGCTGTGCTTTTGTTGTATGTTCTATGTTCTATGATGAGATGTGGAGGGGCGTTTGCATGTGACCCTGGTGTGTGTGCACCAGAAACTTCAGTGTAGTGTTTAGTCTCAGGCAAGGCAGTGGGCAAAGAAGAGAGTGCTGTGGGCAACGTCAAGGGTTCAAATTTATCCCAGTGTCTCTAGGTTGGAGAAGGGTCCTGATTGTTGAACGTTGGATGGAGTTTGAGAGGATGTATGATCATGAGCGTATGTGTGCCTGTGTGTGCGTACATGTATGATTGTGTATGTGTGTGTGTATTTATGCATGCATGCGGCAGCACATGTGTATGTGCATATGAGGACACAAAGTGCTGGAGTAACTCAGCCGGTCAGTCAGCATCTCTGGAGAACATAGATATATGAAGTTTTCGGTCAAGACAAAATGTCACATGTCCATGTTCTTCCGAGATGCTGTATGACCTTCTGAATTACACCAGCACTTTGTATCCTTCTGTGTATTAAACAGTACCTGCAATTCTTTGTTTCTACATTGTGTGTGTGTGTGTGTGTGTGTGTGTGTGTGTGTGTGTGTGTGTGTGTGTGTGTGTGTGTGTGTGTGTGTGTGTGTGTGTGTGTGTGTGTGTGTGTGTGTGTGTGTGTGTGTGTGTGTGTGTGTGTGTGTGTGTGTGTGTGTGTGTGTGTGTGTGTGTGTGTGTGTGTGTGTGTTGTGTGTTGTGTGTCTTTGTCATTTTGAGTCTTTGTATTTTGTGTACATGTTGCATGAATATCTCCATTGTAGTTTGGTGTATTTTCTGTTTGTTGGTAAATGCTGTGTGCACATCTATGCATGCATGTGCTTTGGTATGTTTAGAATCATGTTTACATATTTGTATGTGTTTGTATATTTGTCAGTGTGCCTGTATTTGGTTTGTATATGTCAATGGATGTGTGTACCTATGCAATGTGCAATTGCACATTTGCCTATGTAGGCGTTTATATGCACACATTTGTGGGTCTGTTTGTGAATGTCTGTACGTGTTTGTGCACGTGTCTGATTGCAAGTGTGTCTGTGACTAGATGTTAATTCTGTGGCGTCTCTGAGTTCTTTGTCTCCCCGGAGATTGCTGAGAGAGGGAGACAATGCACAGGGAGGAGCAGTAATACAGTTCACGTCCTGGCTGTGGGAGAAGCACAAAAGAGCAGCTGGGAATCTATGGGTTTGGCTTAGCTTGTGATGAATCACACTGCTGGGTGTGGGATCTTGCTATGCACGGCGTTGCTGCAGCAGTTTTCCTCATCATTGTTGAGGTGATGTAAAGCTCTTTGGAACGGTCTGAAGCCGTTATATGTCGGATATCTATCTGAGGATTTCTAACTGAACTATAAAATAATTACGTAAGACTCAATCAGCAAGCCCCTTAAGCTTATGTGGCTCCTTCAGTCTGAAGAAGGGTCTCAACCCGAAACGTCACCCATTCCTTCTCTCCAGAGATGCTGCCTGTCCCTCTGAGTTACTCCAGCATTTTGTGTCAAGCCCCTTAACAGGGTGTTTTCAGAGCATAAAAGGAGGTTTTCATCTTTAAATAGCATCATCAATATGATGGAGTATTAGGCAAAAACATTCCACCTTGTGACCATGCAGTGGGACAGTTTTCCTACAGTACAGATAAATGTTAAAAAAAGGGTGCAAGAGTGTGGTTCGACACAAAAAGCTGGAGTAACTCAGTGGGACAGGCAGAACCTCGGGATAGGAATGGGTGACGTTTCGGGTCGAGACTCTTCTACAGAGTGTGGTGATGTTTTGCCAGCAGCTGAGCAAAATAATCTTAAATACCCATTTAAATTCCTGTAATGCACAGGCTTCTAGACCAAGGTGAGAAGGTGGTATGTGAGGTGGTGGACTCTTTCTACCTATTGCACAGGGTCCCGTGTGCTCCCAATGCACAGGCTGGAGGTTCTCAGTACCATCCTGAATGTTCCTTCTTCACTAAGAGCAGGTCATGGGCAAATGATTCCCAGCAGTCAGTGGAACTGTTGCATTTCTTCAAGGAGGTTTTGAGCACTTCCTTGAACGTTTTCCTCGGTCCATCTGGTCACTTCTGCCTCTGATGGAGCTCGGAATGGTGTCCATTTCAAGATTCTGGTTTTGAGCATGTGAATGACATGGTCTGCCATGGAGTCATAGAGTGATACTGTGTAGAAACAGGCCCTTTGGCCCAGCTTGCCAATACCGGCCAACATGCCCCAGCTACACCAGTCTCACCTGCCTGTGTTTGGTCTATATCCCTCTAAACCTGTCCTATCCATGTACCTGTCTAACAGCTTTTTACATTTTGTGGTAGTCCTAGCCTCAACTACCTCCCATGGCAGTTTGTTCCATATACCCACCACCCTTTGTGTGAAAAAGCTACCTCTCAGATTCCTATTAAATCTTTTCCCCTTCACTTTGAACCTATGTCCTCTGGTCCTCAATTCCCCTACTCTGGGCAAGAGACTCTGTGCTTCTTCCCGATCTATTCCTCTCATGATTTTATACACCTCTATAAGATATCCCCTCATCCTCCTGTGCTCCAGGGAATAAAGTGAGGGGGTGTTAGAGGTGAGCAATGTAATATTCATACCATTGGGTTGTCAGCTACCGAGCGGATTATGAGGCGCAGTTCCTCCAGTTTTTGCAGCCCCACACTGGCAATGGAGGAGGCCCAGGACAGAAAGGTCAGTATGGGAATGGGAAGGGGAGTTAAAATGGTTAGCAACTGGGAGATCCGGTAGGCCGCGTCTACGCTTGCTCTTGCCGATGTACAGGAGGCCACATCGGGAACAATCGATGCAGTAGATGAGGTTAGAGGAGGTGCACGTGAACCCCTGTCTCACTGCTGGGGTCCCTGGATGGTGGCAAGGGAGGAAGTATGGGGACAGGTGCTACATTGCGGTTGCAGGGGAAAGTGCTTGGGGAAACCTGGATTGCTTTCTCTGGGGCGTCAGAGGTTGAGGGGAGATCTGAACGAAGTTTATAAAATCATGGGTGGCATAGTTAGGGTAAACAGACATAACTTTTTCCTGGGGGTGTAAATGACATGGACTAGAGAATATAATTTTAAAGTGAGAGGGGGAAAAGTGTAATGTAAATGCGCAGGACATGATATTTTACACAGAAAGTGGAAGGTGCCTGGGACACATTGGCTGGGAGAGTAGTGGAAGCATATACAACAGTTGCTTTTAAGAGGTGTTTCGATAGGCACATGAACATGCAGAGAATGGAGAACGTGCAGGCAGACGTTGAGTCTAATTTGATATTATGTTCGGCACAGACATCTTGTACTGTTCTGTTCTGTTTTGTTCTAATGTCATATTAACATCCTGGATTTAAAGGCAAATTTATAACATTTTCAACTGAAGCAGTACTCACAATGTACTGAACAGGAAGATTGATAGGAGAGTCATAAAGTCATGGGATTGTACAGCACAGACTCAGGCCTCTCAATCCACCACGTCAATGCTGACCTTTAGTGTAGGAAGAAACAGCAGATGCTGGTTTACACCAAAGATAGACACAAAATGATGGAGTAACTCAGCGAGTAAGGCAGCACCTCTGTCGAAAAGGAATAGAGATGTTCTAGGAATAGAATTAGGCCATTCAGCCCATCAAGTCTACTCTGCCATTCACTCATGGTTGATCTATCTCTCCCTCTCAATCCAATCCTCCTGGCTTCTCCCCATAAATCCTAACACCCTTATGCCCCTGTCCCACTTAGGAAACCTGAACGGAAACCTCTGGAGACTTTGCGCCCCACTCAAGGTTTCCATGCGGTTCCCGGAGATTGCAGGTGGTTCCCGGAGGTTGCAGGTAGTGGAAGCAGGTAGGGAGACTGACAAAAACCTCCAGGAACCGCACGGAAACCTTGGGTGGGGCACAAAGTCTCCAGACGTTTCCGTTCAGGGTTTCCTAAGTGGGACAGGGGCATAACTAATCATAGGGGAGAGAGAGGCCTGGGGTGTGCAATTCTGGTCACCACACTATAGGAACAATGTGATTAAACTAGAGAGTGTGCATAAAAGATCCGTACAGATCAGACTGAAGATGGGTCCTGACCTGAAATGGTGTCTGTCCATTTCCCTTCTCTTACTGCATGATTCGTTGAGTTCCTCCAGGTCGTTTCTTTTTGCTGAAGATTCCAACATCTGCAGTTTCTTGTGTCTTCACAAAGATGGTGCCTGGACTGGAGGGCTTATTATCAGGAGAGAGTGAACACGCTAGGTCTGTTTCTCCTGGAGCGAAGAAAGCTAGGAGGTGATATGGCAGAGGCATGTAAAATAATTAGCGGTATTGATCGGGTAGTTAACCAGTATCTGCTTCCCATAGTCAGGCTGAAGCTAGCGTGCAGAGGTTTACGGTGAGAGGGAGGAGATTCAAGGGGATCAGAGGGGTAAATGTTTTGCAAAGAGTAGTTGGTATCTGCAATGAGCTGCCAGAGAAGGTGATGGAAGGCAGAACAGTAACAAAATTTAAGAGGCATCTGCACATGGTACTTGAATTACCAGGACATAGAGGGATATAGAATTACAGGAGGCATGTGGGATTATACAAAATGCTGGAGTAACTCCCCGGTCCAGGCAACATAGAAACATTGAAACATAAGGCCATTCGGCCCTTTGAGCCAGCACTGCCATTCAATGTGATCATGGCTGGTCATGGCTGATCATCCAAAATCAGTACCCTGTTCCTGCTTCTTGCCCATATCCCTTGATTCCATTAGCCCTAAGACCTATATCTAACTCTCTCTGGAGATGCATCTCTGGAGATGCTCCATTCCTTTTCCTCAGAGATGCTGCCTGACCCACTGAGTAACTCCAGCATCAGTGTAAACCAGCATCTGCAGTTCCTTCCTGCACATGTGGGATTGTAACTTAGTTTAACATTTAATTTAGTTTAGTTAAAAGATACAGCATGGAAACAAGCCCATAGGCCCGCCAAGTCCATGTCGATCAACGATCACCCACTCACGTTAGTTCTAACTTATCCTTCCTTACACACTAGTGGTAATTTACAGAGGTCAATTAACCTACAAACCCTTACGTGTTTGGGATGTAGGAGGAAACCGGAGCACCCAAAGGGAACCCATGCGGTCACAGGAAGAACGTACAACCTACAATTAGACAGCGCCCAAAGTCAGGATCGAACCTGGGTTTCTTGCGCTGTGAGAACGCAGGTCCACCAGCTACTGTACTGCCCATACAGGCAGGCACGATGGCCGATATAGACATAGTGCGCCAAAGTGCCTGTTTTATGTTATATGATTCCATGACTCTAATACACAGATCTTTGAATGCAAGGAACTCATAAGAAGCTTTCAAAAATTTGGAATCCTAGGATTTAAAAACAAAAACAATGGAGCACAGTTAAAACATAAATCACTGGTTGGGTCTCAATTGAAGAATTGTGTCCAATTCTGATCACCCGACTTTAGAGCTCAATCTCGAGGATAAGTTTCAATTAGGCTTGAAGGCATGGAAAATTGAGCATTCTCCTCCTTTGCACAGAGAGTGGCGCATTGGCGCAGCGGTAGAGTTGCTGCCTTACAGCGCCTGAGACCCGCGTTCGATCCTGACTAGAGGTGCTGTCTGTATGGAATTTGTATGTTTTCACCGTGACTGCGTGGGTTTTCTCCTGGTTCCCTGGTTTCCTCCCACGTTCCAAAGACGTGCGGATTTGTAGGTTAATTGGCCTCTGTAAATTGTCTCGGTAAGTAGGATAGAACTAGTGTACCAGGTGATTGCTGGTCGGCGTGGACTCGGTGGGCCAAAGGGCCTGTTCCCACATTGTACCTCTAAAACTAAAACTAAACTAAGTCCAAATGTGTAGGAAGGAACTGCAGATGCTAGTTTGCACCAGATAGACAAAATTGCTGGAGTACAGCAGCGGGCAGGCAGCATCTCCGAAGAGAAGGAAAGGGTGACATATTGGATCGAGTCTGAAGAAGGGTCTCGACCCGAAACGTCACCCATTCCTTCTCTGCAGTGATGCTGCCTGTCCCGCTAAACTCAAATCAATAGTTTCCAGGAGCAGCAAAAGTAGGTAATCAAAGAGCACAGGCCTATGATAAAATGAAGACAAGGTGAGTATACTGGAGGACCAACTGCGCTTCCAATTGGTCATGGGGATAATGCCTCTGCAGGCTTGACTAAAGGCAGGAAGTTTGGTTCAGGAGCAGGAAGCCATGTGATAAACTCTCCAGGAACACACGCTCCCAGAGCCAGCAACTCAGCTGTGTCCTTGGAATTCAAACATGCCTCGTGCCTTTGTTCTCCCTCCAAGCTCGAACGCGAGTCATTTAAAAATCGCTAGACTGACAAAAGAGAGAAAATCTCGCTCTCCCTCAAGCCCACCAACCTGGATTTGCCTCTCTAACGAGGCTCCACCATCAATTGTCAGCGTTGTTGCCTGGCCCCAATGGAATCAATTTTTATAAATTTGTGCTAATTGTGCCATCGAAAAGGACAGCAGTAAAATAAACAATCAGACAAGTGCTCGTTGCTCAGCCTACATGCCATACCAGGTAAGCTGTCACATAAAAACAAAATTAATTGTTAATTACAACAGTCACACTCAGTAAGAATTGATCCATTCAAGAAACCCCGAGAGACATTCTGGATGGGATCTGTTGTCTTGCTGGTGATTAATACCAATAGAAAGCAACAAGGAGAGAAGCATTTACTGAGTTAAGGCAGAATATTTAAATGTCAGCAGGATGGAGGCTTCCAACTCAATAATTAACAAGAAACTGTTTGCACGAAAATAGCAGCACTATTTTCCACCTTAAATGCCAACAACTTAACCATTTCAAAGGCTAGGTGTGTCCTCCGGACATATAATCATCTCCACCCAAACGCTCATCCAAAACCTTATTGCACCCATTCCTGTTCACTCACACCCTGCTGTGGTCAATGTGGAGTGTACAAGGCTTGTGGGTGTGGCATTTCTGCTGTTTTGGGGAAAAGGTTCTCCAGAGATTAGAACTAAAAGTGGGGGTTCATAGTCTTAAGCGAGACAATGCGCATTAGTTTGGAAGGTTAGTTTAGTTTAGTTCAGAGATACAGCATGGAAACAGGCCCTTTGGCCCACTGGGTGGCAGAGTGGCGTAGCAGTGAAGTTGCTGTCTTACAGCGCCAGAGATTACAGGTGCTGTCTGTACAGAATTTGTACGTTTTCCCCGTGGACCTTGTGGGTTTTCCCCAGGTGCTCTGGTGTTATCCCACATTCCAAAAACGTACAGGTTTGTAGGTTAATTGGCTTTGGTAAAATTGTAAATTGTCCCCAATGTATAAGATAGTGCTAGTGTACAGGATGAGTGCTGGTCAGCATGGACTCGGTGGGCTGAAGGACTTGGTTCATGCTGTATCTCTAAAGTAAAGTAAAGTATGTCAGGACCTGTACACCAGTTCTGTTTCACCACTTTCACACACACACACCAGTTGTAATTTACAAAAGCCAATTAACCTGTAAACCTGCACGTCTTTGGCATGTGGGAGGAAACCGGAGCACCGGGAGAAAACCCATATAGTCACAGGCAGAACGTACAAACTCCACATGGATAGCACCCCTAGTCAGGATCGATCTCAGGTCTCTGGCGCTGTGAGGCAGCAGCTCTATCACTTTGCTACTTCACTGTGTGTGAAGTGAAAACAGTGAGAAGGCAGCAATTAAAGATGGGGAATATTTAACTGGTGATACCCCTGATGATTCACCACTGAGGTTTACCTTCCCCTCATGGACCTTTTGGGTTGACAAGGAGATTGAAAGTGGAATGGTGACAAGTGGACCAGTTGAGACTCGGTGGAAGAGCCAGATATTATTCGGACTAGTGATTGGAGAGCACTGCTTGATGTAGATAAATGGGAACTAATGATCACAGATGCTGTAAATATTGATCGAGAGATGAACGAGCAAAGCATGAAAGAGGGGGGGGGGGCACTAAGCAGAAGGCCCAAAGTGCATTAGTCCTTTAAAACATCTCTGCATTATGATCTGGCAATAAATAAGGCAATATAGACTCTTAGCACTACATTATCCAGAGACTGGGTCCTGAGTTTAAGAGGTTGGATAACATCCTTAACTAATCAATTGAAGAGTAAGAGAGTCGCAGGGTCATAAAGTGGTACCGAACAGAAACAGGCCCTTTGGCCCACCATGTCCATGCTGACCTTTTTCACATCTACACTAATCGCATTTGCCTGCATTAGATCCATATCCTTCTAGCTTTAAAGAGGCTTCAGTTTTAATCACATTTGGAACAGGAGATCATTCAGCCCCTTGTATCCACTTCACTTCTGAAAGATGAAACAGGAAAGATTTTCTGATCATTAACGTGAAACATTAACTTTGTTTCTCCATCCTCGGATGCCACCTGACCTAATGAGCATTTCCGGAATACTCGGTTTTAGATTTTAGACCTTGAATTTGCATTATTTTGCCTTTTCTATTTGATAAACTAGATTGGCAAGAGGATCAGGCACTGCAGTTGAATGGATTCCAGGGTGATGGGAAAAAGAGGAATTAGATTTCAGTGCTTCACTGAACTTGAATGTATGTCAAATAATTGAATGTGTAGGAAAGAACTACAATTGCTGGTTTAGATTGAAGATAGACACAAAATGCTGGAGTAACAGCTGGACAGGCAGCAACTCTGGAGTGAAGGAACGGGTGACGTTTCAGGTCGAGACCCTATCTCGTAAGTCTGAAGAAGGGTCTCGACCTGAAATGTCACCCATTCCTTCTCTCCAGGGATGCTGCCTGTCCTGCTAAGTTACTCCAGCATTTTGTGTCTATCTTCAAAGAATTGAACCTTAGCCTGTGCTTTTTATCCATGAATTCAAAGCTCATATGGGTAATATAGAATCAGGCAATTCTGGTCATCATTTTCATAACAACTCTGTACCAGAGCACTCGTGAGTTCCACCCACCAGGTCACTTCTCAGTAATTGCTTAGATTTTCCATTGATCTGGGGAAAACATTGGAGTAAGTAATTAAACATGGAATTGCAATGTTGCTTTAGACAAAGTAGACTCGCCAGCATTGAGCTCAAAGGCGATGATTGTGCTTGATGAAGCTCATGAAAAAGCAAGATTTTCATTGTACTTTTACCTCACCCTACTTGTGCATGCAACACTAAATTTGACTTGACTTGGAATTGTTTGTGAGAGTAACAGCATTGGAGATACAATTTACATGGACTCGAGGAAAACCTTTGGCAACGTAGTCCAAGCGGATGATCATTACCACTAAATAGGAAGTTGAAAGCAATTTCATGCCATGGTCAACATTCCTCCACAACCAACTATGCCATAAATAATTCACACCATAAGGCATTTGCAGGATCTTGCGCAGCATATATTGACAGTTTTTTAATCTAAATATACACATTGGTAATAGCTGAATCCTAAATTTGTTTGGTGTTAAATACTTTGGTACAAGCTCAGAGTGTGCACTGACACAATAGGAACACGAAGACTTTTGTTCCACAAAATATACTAAACCAGCAATGTTATCCGAATTGGCCCTGAGACTTCAGAGAACTATATTCCATCCGGAGTGGATAGCTCCCTTAAAATTGTCCATACCTCTTTATCTCATTAGTTTTAACTCATTTTCACCTAATTAAATGTTATTACATTGTTAAATACAGTCAAGATTGCATGTGGTTTATGCTCAATCCAGAACTGGCAATAAGTCAGTGACAACTTTATCACTCCACAAGTTATGAGCTTGGTCCACCAGGAGAACATTAATCATCTCTTGGCAACAGGATTTTCAAGCTCATCCAGAGCTGGCTAGCTCTCAAAGACTTGGGGCTGATTGTGTTAGTGGTAAACATAATAAATGTATGTATAGCCTCCGAGAATGTTAGATGGAATTTTTTCACAGTATATGTATTGTATATGTTTATTACTTGAATAAAGTCTATTTTGAAATTTAAAAAAAAATCCCAGCTCTGCACTCCATAATCTAAACTAAAGTGAAGTGGATGCAAACATTGATCCCCAGTTGAGGTCTACAGAAGGGGAATGTTTTGCAGAAGTTATGGTGGCCTAGAAACCAGGACATCATTTGGTTCTGGGAATATTGGCATACATGGACAGACATTGGTGTTTCAGGTCATTAGAGCCATACATCGTGGAAACTTGCTTCTAGCCCTGTGGATTCTGAGGTGACAGATGAGGCCAATCAATGAGTTTACCACACTCTTCCACAATGGTATTAATGATGAGCAGTTCCTGAGGTTGTGCACTCCTTATGTTACCCAGGGCTTCTCTACGCTGCCAGCACCTGAACTCAAGATTCTCAATATCATCCATAACTGTTCCACTTTGAGTGTTGTGGAACTATTGGAAAGAACGCAAGATGTCAGACACAAAATGCTCAGCGGATCAGGCAACACCCCTGGAGAACATGGAAAGGTGGCATTTTGGGTCGGGACTCTACTTCTGACTGATTCCTTGTTAAACCAGCACCTGCTGTTCCTCGTTTCTATGAGATATTACAATTGTTCAATCAGGTAAGGGGATCGATACTGTGCACAGTATTTGAGGTGATGTTTCACCAACACCCTGTACAATTGCAACAGGACCTCCCTATTTTTTAAACTCCAAACCTTTGCAATGAAAGCCAAAAAGCTGTTTGACTGCTTAACTACAGGGGCTTGACGATGCTTCGACTTACGATGCTTCGACTTACGATATTTCGACTTTACGATGGTGCAAAGGCTGGGCAACGACAGCGAGCCGCCGCTGACTTCCGGTCACGTGACCTGATTGTATTAAATGCGTTTTTGACACGATATTTTTGACTTACGATGGGTTTATCGGAAGGTAACCCCATCGTAGGCCGAGGAGCAGCTGTACTTGTTGGATCTGCCTGCTAATTCTTTGTGATTTGTGCATTGGAACATTTCAATCCCTCTGAATGTAATGCACTTGCAATCTCTTTCCATTTAGATAATAATCTGCCTTTTAGATAAGTTTAGTTTAGTTTAGATATACAGTGCAGAAACAGGCCCTTCAGCCCACCGAGTCTGTACCGACCAGCTATTCCTGCATATTAACAAAATATTGCCTGGAGAGAAGGAATGGGTGACGGTTCAGGTCAAGATCCTATCTATCTTCTGGAAACTGCAGACTACTTCTCATGCCTCAGGAACCATTAAGTCCTCAGTGAATGTGGACACAGCCAATGAAATTCATCACCATCCGCAGCTTTCCAGCACAGCCCTTGGGCGATTGAGGGAAAAGATATTTGTAACTTTATTTCATAGCTAGCAGCAAGTTGCTCAGCCTCATGCGCTCCCACCATCACATCTATTTTTTAGGTTATGGGTTTTCTGCTGAATCCCTGCCCTCAGTTGACTACAAGTACTCCATATACCTGTATACACCCGCCCACACCTGCATCTCTGTACATATAACCACATTACAATATCTGACCATATGCATGATTCTTACATTTCATTCATATGTCCTTTCTATCTACCTACATCTCTCTCGATCTGTTTGTTTATCTATCTATCTATCTATCTATCTATCTATCTATCTATCTATCTATCTATCTATCTATCTATCTATCTATCTATCTATCTATCTATCTATCTGTCTATCTGTCTATCTGTCTGTCTATATGTCTGTCTAACTCTATCTGTGTGTCTCTGTCTGTCTGTCTATCTATCTGTCTATCCGTCTATCCATCTTCCAATATCTATCTATCCATCTATCTATCTATCTATCTATCTATCTATCTATCTATCTATCTATCTATCTATCTATCTATCTATCTATCTATCTATCTATCTATCTATCTATCTGTTGTCTGCTGTCTGTCTGTCTCTGTCTATCTGTCTATCCTTACATTGACCTATCCATCATTCTTCCTTTCTATCTCTATATTTCTATCTATTCTTCTTCCCTTGTATCTGTCCAACTTCCTCCAATCTATCAATTTATCTTTCTATCCATTTATCCCTCTATTTATATAACTGCTGGTAATCTATTAATATACTCATCTGCTGATACATCTATCAATGGTATTCTTTTTCTCCAGATATACAGCTTATTATGAACACAACAAACATACATGGGGGGACATGTGACAGCTCTCCTCGGTTAATTGAGTTTGTTCTTAGCTTGTCAACACTGCACTCTGTGGAGTTATCAGTGAGTTCTGAGAAGACTGGATGCTGCCCGTCTGTCTGTGTGGCCTGGTGCCTGTAATTGAGATAGAGTAGTGCCGTGATATTTCACCCTCGCTGGTGCTTTTGACAGTCAATGGAGCATTAGATTAAGAGAAAAAGAGAAAAGGAATTAAGTTTCAATCTCAGAGAAAGCTGACTACGATTAACAGCGAGGATAAATCACCAATTAGGGAACCAACAGGATGCAGAGCAGACAGGCAACTGATGGTTGAATTTACGTGCAGGCACTGAGCTGCAGAATAAGATGTTGCTTGAAATCCTAGATTTCGTGAAGCGATGTAGCAGAGAAAGAGAGCGTTCAGCCCAATTTATTTTATATTCAATTCTTGGGAGCTGCCCAGTGGTGGCACAGTGACGCAGCGGTAGAGTTGCTGCTTTACAGCGCCGGAGGCCCGGGTTCAATCCTGACTACGGGTGCTGTCTGTGCAGAGTTTGTACGTTCTCCCCGTGGCCTTTATGGTGTTTCTCCGGATGCCCCGGTTTCTTCCCCCACTTCAAAGACGTACAGGTCTGCGGGTTAATTGGTTTTGGTAAAATTATAAATTGTCACTAATGTGTGTAGGATTAGGATTGTGCTAGACTTGATGGGCTGAATGGCCTGTTACCTCGCTGTATCTCCTAAGTCTAAAGCAATGACAGAGCCCAGTGTTGCTAAAGATGGTGATGAGCTACTTTCTGTATTAGGTGCAGTTTTTGTTTATTGTAAAGGAATTGAATGCAAAAATAGGGAAGTTATTCTTCAGATCTGTAGGACATTGGTGCAGCTAGAGAAGTGCATACAACATTGGTCTCATTATTGAAGGAAGGATCATCATATTTTGGAAGCACTTCAGAGAAAGTACACATATCCATTTGATGTATATGTGATGGTTTTATCACGGCCCGGTTTGGCAACTCAAACACCCAAGAATGAAGGAGATTACAAAATGTGGTAAGCACTGCGCGGTCCATCATGGGTACTGACCTCGCCACTACCAAAGAGATCTATAAGAATCCGTGTCTATAAAAGGCAGCCAGCATCATCATGGACCCACATTACCCTGGCCACACTCTCATTTCACTCGTGTCATTGGGAAGAAGGCGTAGGAGTCTTAAAATTGTAATGTCTAAGTTCAGGAACAGCTTCTTCCCAACAACCATCAGGCCATTGAGCACTACGAACTCCAATTAAACTCCAACTAGGAACTGCCTGGGCTGCACTTGAGATTTTAGGCTTTGTTGTGGTTTTGCACTATATTGAGATTTTTATGCTTTGAACCCTTCTTTTTTGTTTCTTTCTTATAGATTATTAATTGAGTACTGTGTTTACAAACCTGTTGCAGCAATTTCATTATCGATAGACACAAAATGCTGGTGTAACTCAGCGGGACAGGCAGCATCTCGGGAGAGAGGGAATGGGTGAAGTTTCACGTCAAGACCCTTCTTCAAAGAAGAATATTGATCTCATTATTGAAGGAAGGATCAGAAAAGAAGGGTCTCAGAGAAGAAGGCCTGAGACATCACCCATTCCTTCTCTCCAGAGATGCTGCCTGTCCCACTGAGTTACTCTAGCATTTTGTGTCCATCTTCAGTTTAAACCAGCACCTGCGGTTCCTCCCTGAGAACTTCATTATTCTGTTTTAGGGCACATGACAATAAAGCTTCAGCGGCTTCGACCACCCCGGGCAGCGGAGTTTGAACCGGCCCGTTCGCGGCGCTTGTATTCAACCGCGGGACTGGCATTACTTACCATCGCCCGGCGGGGTCACAACATCCGAAGCCTGGATCGCCTCGGCGCAGAGGGAGAACAAGGAGGGAAGAGACAGAGACTTTAAGACTTTATCCTTCCATCACAGTGAGGAGGTGCCTGGTGAACTCACTGTGGTGGATGTTACATTTGTGTTTATTGTGTGTTTTTGTCATTTTTATTACATGTATGACTGCAAGGCAACGAAATTTCGTTCAGACCGAATGGTCTGAATGACAAAAATAAATTTATAAAAAATAAAATAAAATTCAATTCAATTCAATTCAATAAAACACTCTTGACTCATATTCGTGGAATGAGCAGGTGGTCTCAGCCAGGTCCATCGCAGGCACACCCCTCCTCACCACTGAAAGCATCTATATGAAGCTCTGCCTCAAGAAGGTGGTACCTGTCATCAAATATCTCCATCATGCTCTATCATCAGGCAGGAGGTACTAGATCCTGATATCCCACAACCACCGGGTTCAGGAACATCCTCTCCACAGCATCTTATCTGTTTCATTCATCCCCCTCTCACACTCCGAACCTCCAGCGGCTACAACTTTAGCCAATGCAACCTTTTCTCATAAGACCACGTCACGTCAAATCGAGTTTAATTTTCATACGCACATGTACAGTGAGGTACTGATACAATATAAAACTTGCTCGAGGCAGCATCGCAGTCACATAGACTCACACAACAGACAAAAACATACATTATTTATACTTTACACAAAATTCTGCAAAATTGTAAAAAGAAAAGAAAAGACAAAAAAACAAGACATTAGGGAAAAACACAATTAGAAAAAAAAACATTTAAACAATACAATGCAGGAACAGGTCATTCATCCAACATTGTCTGTGCCGAACATGACATTAATTTGACCAATCCCATCTGCCTGCCAAACTCCATATCTCTTAATCCCCAGCATGCTCATGTGCCTGTCTAAAGAGAGCTTCGTAACATTGTTTCCAGACAACAACCTCTCCCTCACTATCAGTAAGAAAAAGGAGCTAGTAATGTGCACATGGCTCAATGGTGCCAAAGTGAAAATAGTTGAGGGCTTCAAGTTCCTAGGTGTAAATATCACCTGGACAACTACATTGAAAGCTACAGCAAAAAAAAAAATCCACCAACTCTCTAAATCTCCTCAGAAGACTAAGGAAGTTTGGCATGTCTCAACACGAAACATTGCCTATCCATGTTCTCCAGAGATGCTTCCCGGCCTGCGGAGTTTTTCCCAGCACGATGTGTCCTTTTTTGTATTAACTAGCATTCTCAATTTGTGGCTTCTACCTCTTACCAACTTCTACAAATGCTTTGTACAAAAGCATATTAGTGGGTTGCATCACAGCTTGATTTGGGAACAGCACTGCCCACGTCCACGAGAAATTGCAGAGAGTTTCCCATCCATCACACACACCAGCCTCCCCACAAACTCCATCTACACTTCACACTGCCTTGGGAATGCAGCCCGCATAATCAAGGTTTGTAAATCTTGACTACACTTCTGCCCACAGTCTTTCCAGATGAGACAGAGGTTCACTTGCACCCCTTCCAACCTTATCTATTGTATCCGCTGTTCCAGGTGTCAACTTCTCTACATCAGCAAGACCAAACGCAGCCTTGGCGATCGTTTCACTGAACACTTCCGCTCAGTCCGTCTTAATGTACCTTATCTCCCGGTGGCTCAGCACTTCAACTCCCCTCCCATTCCCAATCTGACCTTTCCATCCAGCGCAAATTGGAGGAACAGCACCTTATATGTTGCTTGGGTAGTTTACACCCCAGTGATATGAACATTGACTTCTCTAACTTCAAATATACAGCTATGATCAAACCGCCCCCAAGCTCCTCTGATGCCTCAGTGCTTTGTACCTACATTGTTACGAGGAACTTACTCCAGGGAACCAGTTATTCTTTGAGATGAATGTGAAAGAACCCCTGGTGCTATTCTGAACAAAATTGCTCCTCAGTATCGTGGGTCAATATATATTCCCCAGCCAATCCACAACTACTCCAACAAACAATTGAAATAGTTTTATCTGGTAGACACAAAATGCTGGAATAACTCAAGTCAAGTCAAGAGCGTTTATTGCCATGTGTCCCAGATAGGACAATGAAATTCTTGCTTGCTGCAGCACAACAGAGTATTGTATGCATAAATACAGAACAGTTCAGTGTGTCTATATAGCATAGACCATATATATACACATAAATAAACAGATAAAGTGCAATAGGCTGTTATAGTTCAGAGTTTGTTTGATGGTGAGTTTAATAGCCTGATGGCGGTGGGGAAGATGCTGTTCCTGAAGCTGGATGTACCAGATTTCAAGCTCCTGTACTTTCAACCTGATGGCAGCAGAGAGATGAGTGTGTGGCCAGGATGCTGTGGGTCCTTGATGAAGTTGAAAGCTTTTTTGAGGCAGCAACTGCGATAGATCCCTTCGATGGTGGGGAGGTCAGAGCCGATGATGGACTGGGCAGTGGTCACAACGTTCTGCATTCTTTTCCAATCCTGGACGCTCAAGTTGCCGAACCAAGCCACGATGCAACCAGTCAGCATGCTCTCTACTGTGAACCTGTAGAAGTTTGAGAGAGTCCTCCTTGACATACCGACTCTCCGTAATCTTCTCAGGAAGTAGAGGCGCTGATGTGCTTTCTTTATAATTGCAGCAGTGTGCTGGGACCAGGAAAGATCTTCGGAAATATGCACGCCCAGGAATTTGAAGTTCTTGACACTTTCCACCATCGTCAGGTCAGTAGGTCCGGTAGCATCTCTGGAGAAAAGGAATAACTGATGTTTCTGAAGAATCCTTCTTCAGACTGCTGCATCACCTATTTCTTCTCTCCAGAGATGCTGCCTGACCGGTTGAGTTACTCCAGCATCTTGTCTCTATCTTTGGTATAAATCAACGTCTGCAGTACCTTGCCACACAATTTATCTGGTGTTTATTATTGAACTGTTATGGAAGTTTTCTGTGCATGCCATGTTCCTATCACTAGAATGACTGCAATTCTTCTTAAAGTACATTACTGGTTTTAAAGTGTCACAGGCTCATAGAAATGTACAACCCAGATATAGGCCCTTCAGCCAACCATGTCCATGCCAGACTTTTTGCAAGCTTACACTAATATAATTTACCTACATTAGATCTACATCCTTGTATGTCTTTTGTGTTTCCCTTCCTCCCGTTTCTCTTTCCCCTGACTCTCAGTGTGAAGAAGGGTCTTGACCCAAACTGACTCCTATTCCTTTTCTCCAGAGATCCTTTGTGACCCGCTGAGTTACTCCAGCTCTTCAAGCCAAGTCAAGTCAAGTTTATTTGTCACATACGCATACGAGATGTATGGTGAAATGAAAAATGGCAATGCTTGCGGATTGTGCAAAAAATAAACAAAAAAAACCCTACAAAACAGAATAGAACAGAATCAGTAATCACATATTGTGAGAAAAAAACAGCAATTTTAAAAACACACAACACAACAGTTAATTTGTACAGTAAGTTAGTCCCTGGTGAGATGAGAGTACAGTCCTATTGGCCTCTGGGAAGAAACTCCTTCTCGTCCTCTCTGTTTTCACAGCATGACAGCTGAGGTGTTTGCCTGACCATAGCAGCTGGAACGGCCTACTTTCTGCAAGGCTGGTGGGGTGTAAGGGGTCCCCATAATGTTGCTGGCTCTGGATCTGCACCTTCTGATGTATAGTTCCTGCGGGGGGGCGAGTGTAGTTCCCATAGTGCGTTCGGCCGAACGCCCTACTCTCTGCAGAGCCTTCTTGTCCTGGGCAGAGCAATTCCCAAACCAGATTCTGATATTTCTGAACAAGATGTTTTCCACAGCCGCTGAGTAGAAGCACTGGAGGATCCTCAGAGGGACTCTGAATTTCCTCAACTGCCTGAGGTGATAAAGGCGCTGCCTTGCCTTACTCACCAGTGCGGCAGCGTGTGATGTCCATGTCATATCCTCAGAGATGTGGACTCCCAGGTATTTAGAGCAGCTCACCCTATCCACAGTATCCCCATTTATCTTCAGTGGCATGTACGTCCTCGGATGTGCCCTCCTAAAGTCCACGATCAGCTCCTTAGCTTTTTTGACATTCAAGAGGTGGCTGTTGTCCTGACACGAGTGGACAACAGCCACCTCTTCCTGGTAGATCAGGCCCACCACCACAGTGTCATCAGCAAACTTGATTATAGTTGGAGCTGAACCTGGTCACACAGTCATGTGTGTACAGGGAGTACAATAGGGGGCTGAGGATGCAACCTTGGGGGGATCCTGTGCTCAGGGTAAGGGTCTTCGATGTATTTCCTCCCATCTTGACTACCTGGGGCCTGGCGGTGAGACCCAGGCACACAGGGGGATGTTAAGCCCCAATTCCAGCAGCATCTCAGCAAGTCTGGTGGGGACTATCGTGTTGAAAACTGAACTGGTCAATGAGCAGCATCCTCACATAGCCCCCCTTCTGGCTGTCAAGATGAGAGAGAGCGGTGTGCAGAACCTGGGTCTATTCGGACGGTTTGCGAACTGTAGCGGGTCCATGGTGCGAGGGAGGAAGGTGCAGATGTGGTTCTTGACCAGCCTCTCGAAGCATTCCATGACCACCGAGGCGAGGGCCACTGGACGGTAGTCATTCAAACAATCTGGGAAGGCATTCTTTGGTACAGTTACAATGATGGATCTTTTTGTCTAACTTGGGTTGAAATTGGCATCTGCAGTTCCATTTCTATACATTTTGTCTGCTCCACTGCAAACTCTCCTCAAGGTATGCTTATTTTTAAGCTTCTCCTCTCTCCGATGAGAGTTTGGCAACATCCCCTCTCACTGCCATGTACCGCCTTTATCTCTCGTTTCTCTTTCCCCTGACTCTGTCTGAAGAAGGGTCTCGAAACGAAACGTCACCTATCCTTTTTCTCCAGAGATGCTGCCTGACTCACTGATGTTACTCCTTTTATGTCTTGCCTGTTAAAGTGCCTGCTAAATGCCTCTTACAACACTTCAAAGCATCCCAAGTTTGTTTAGGCCAGTATAAAAATGCACCGTACTTTTTCTGGTCTGAAAATTAGCATATGAATTGTGCTGTTTCTATTGACAACAAGGAGGGACTGTGCTCATGTCAAACAGCTAACAGCACTGCAAACAAAAACAATCTAAACAGAAACTAGAGTCTCAGTCGGAGAGTTGGAGAGTAATGCAGCAGGAAATAGGCTCCTACAACCATGCCCACCAAGATGACTACCTGAGCTAAAAATAGACACAAAATGCTGGAGTTATTCAGCAGGACAGGCAACATCTCTGGAGAGAAGGAATGGGTGATGTTTCGGGTCGAGACATTTCTTCAGGTCTGAGTTACTCCAGCATATAGTATAACACAATGTATATATAACACAGTATAGCACAATGGGCTAAGAGTTTGGCTGGCGACCGGAAGGTAGCCGGTTCAAATCCCGCTTGGAGTGCATACTGTCGTTGTGTCCTTGGGCAAGACACTTCACCCACCTTTGCCTGTAATGGAATGTACGGCGGCAGGCGCGGGCACACCGCGACGCCCTGTGTCTCCCTTTCAAGGGAGATGCTAAAAATGCATTTCGTTGTCTCTGTACTGTACACTGACAATGACAATAAATTGAATCATTTCATTTCATTTTTTTTTTTTTTCATTTTTCATATTGTGTCTATCTTCGATTTAAACCACCATCTGCAGTTTCTTCCTACACATGACTACCTGAGCTAGTTCCATTTGCCTATGCATGGCCAATATCCTACACCTTTCCTATCCATGCACTTGTCCAAATGCCTTGTTGTAGTTGTACCCACCTCCACTGTTTCCTCTGGCAACTTGTTCCATGTACCCACTATCTTCTGTGTCAAAAACAATTGCCTCTCAAGACCCATTTAAATTCTTCCCCTAAAGTCTTTAAACCTTTTAGACTCGCCTCAATGAAAAAAATGTGACTATTTATCTTAAGGGCAGCACAGTGGCGCAGCGGAAGAGTTGGCGGCCTTGCAGCGGCATAGACCCAGGTTCGATCCTGACTACAGGTACTGTCTGCACGGAGTTTGTACGTTCTCCCCGTGACCGCATGGGTTTTCTCTGTGTGCTTCTGTTTCCTCCCACACTCCTAAGACGTACAGGTTTGTAGGTTAAGTGGCTTTGGTAAAAAATGTGAAATTTTCTATCGTGTGTAGGATAGTGCTAGTGTACGGGGAACATTGGTCAGCCCGGACTCGATGGGCCAAAGGGCCTGTTTTTGCGCTGTATCTCTAAACTAAACTAAACTAAACTAAACTAAATCTTAACCATGCCCCTCATGATTTTATAAACCTCTTTAGGTTTCCCCCCAGTCTCTTTCACTCAAGGGAAAAGAGCCCCTGCATATCCACTCTCTCCTTATAACTCAAGCCCCACAGTCTGAGCATCATAAGGTCATAAGTGATAGGAGCAGAATTAGGCCATTCAGCCCATCAAGTTTACTCCGCCGCTCATCTATTATTCCCTCTCAATCCCATACTCCTCCCATTACTTCTGACACCCGTTCATTCTTATGAATCCTTTCTACACCCTCTCCAGCTTCTTTCAAGGCAGACCAAAACTGCAACAACTTCTCTTAATGAAAGCAAAATACTTTGCCCAGATAAAAAATAACTTGTGGAGGATGGTTGGAAATAAATCCTGCAGGTAAATTAACCCCAGTCACTCGCAACAGTGTAGTAACCAACTCTCCCCACGCTGGCTGGGAACAGACTGAGAATTATGCAGGTAATGGTGTCTCAGTGCAAGTCAATGCCTCCAGGTGAGGAGAGGTGAATGCAGGCAAGCTATACGCGAACGTACGCCTCATTCCTAATTCATTCAGTGCGCTGCTACAAGATTCAGCTCTCAAATTGGCTGTGAAGCAGATTGTGCCTTCTCCCAGTGTCAGTAATGGCAATAATGAAGCAAATTAATCCTCATCAGTAACTCGAGAGAATATGACAGAGCAAAGGCTGTTCCCTCTCATTAAATTTGCTTGCTCCCTTAACAGCGAATATTGTTCTATCGACACTGGAAATCGTGGTGTCAAGTCCTTATTTAAAACAATCTTTGCCTTCCCTGAATTGCCTATTGCTCCCTGGATGTAGACTGGGCACATTTGATGTTGATCTCCTCCCTCTGGTTCCTGCACCATGGCAGATGTCAAATGGTTAATGAAGTGCCCCTCCTTAGCGACCAGCCTGTGGGAGCTGAATGCTGATGAATGCTGTAATAATGGGCTTCAGTTCTTCACTTATTAATCCTCATTAGTCCAAAATGAGGATTAATCCCTTGACCGAAACATGTCGGTTCTCACAGCGGCACTGGGGGTGCAGTTTGTACACTTGTTAAAGAGAGTGTGTGTTAGTGCAAGGATTCACTGGGAGCCTGTAACACCTTCACACACTGGCCAGAGAGATGGCTGGTCCCATAAGGTGGGGTTAGAGGAATGGTCCCTTGACCGAAAACATCATCCTCCCTGTCGGTTGCATCCTTGTACAAGGGATAGACACAGACAATGTCCCTTGTTGGGGGTGCCAATAAGTTTGTCCATTATTGACTAACCCTTCCTGAGGTCATCTGTGTTTTTGTTCTCGCCTTTTTCTGCCTCTAGGATTTCCCCCCACACCTCTACTTTCAGTCTGAAGAAGGGTTCCAACCCGAAACGCCACCTATTCATTTTCTCCAGAGATGCTGCCTCACCCGCTGAGTTACTCCAGTTGCGTTTATCTTCACAACAAACAATGTGAAGGAGAGGTGGCACAGCTCCAGAGACCCGGATTCAATCCCGACCACTGGTGCTGTCCGTACGGAGTTAGTACGTTCTCCTCGTGCTCCATTTTCCTCCCACATTCCAAAGACATACAGGCTTGTACTGTAGGTTAATTGTAGGTTAATTGGCTTTGGTGGTAAAATGTCCCTGGTGTGTAGGAATATGGGGAATGCTGGTCCACGCGGACTCGGTGGGCCGAAAGGCCTCTTTTTGTGCAGTGTCTCTAAAAAAAACTCAACGCATGGACTAGTTGTCATCCTTCACACTCCTCTGTCCTCCGATCATCCCATGGCCCCAGTCTCATCCTCCCCCTCAACCCCCCCATCCCCACCCCATCCTCATTATACTGGCTATTTCACCTCTTCTCTCTCAGTCCTGATGCAGGGGTTTGACCCGAAACATCAACCAGACCTCTCCCCTGCCACAGATGGTGTTTGACCCTACAGCGCTCCTCCAGCAGATTGTCCGGTGCTTAGAATTACTCTTTCTTTGTGAGATCCAGCATTTATTCCCCATCCCTAATTACCCCAAAGCCAGTGACGGTGAGCGACCTTCTTGAACAGCTGCTATCCGTCTGGTGACAACGTTCCCACAGTAATCTGCGTGGCCTTGTGAGTATATGGCAGCGATGTTATGAATTAATCTCAGTTCGAATGAATGGAAGAACAGGCTCAGGAAGATTTCATAACACTTCATGTTTCCTTTCAACATCAAAGGAGGCCACCACTCACATTAGGAACAATATACAGATCTTTGGGATATGGGAGAAAACTAGTGGAAACCCAAGCAGGCACAGAATGAATGTGCAAACTCCTTATAGACAGTAATGGAGATCAGAATTGAAGTGCGTTGCTGGACCTGCAAGATAATGTCTCCGCTAGCTGTACCAACGTACCGCCCTCAAATCTGAATTAGGTGATCATGAGGGACCCCAACCCCCCAGTGGGATCTTGATCAGCTGGGCAAGTGGGCTGATGAATGGCAAATGGAGTTTAATTTAGATAAGGTGCTGCATTTGGGGAAGTCAGACCAGGTCCTGATCTGGTCTGGCCGATTAGGAAAAGGCCGATTAGGAAAAGGGGGAGATGCAACGAGACCTGGGTGTCATGGTACACCAGTCATTGAAAGTAGGCATGCAGGTGCAGCAGGCAGTGAAGAAAGCAAATGGTATGTTAGCATTCATAACAAAAGGATTTGAGTATAAGAGCAGGGAGGTTCTACTGCAGTTGTACATGGTCTTGGTGATGGGAGTATGGGAATCATGAATTAAGCATGGAGAAAGATTTAATAGGAACCTATGGGGAAACCATTTCCATATTGAGGGGGGTGGTCATACCAGCTACCAGATGAACTGGTTGAAGTGCAATATCAACATTTAAAAGACATTTACACAAGTACATCCGCAGGAAGGATTCAGAGGAATATGGGACGTGCGTGGACAAATGGGATTAGTTTAGATGGGGCTTCTTGGACGAGTTGGGCTGAAGGGTCTGTTTCCATGCTGGATGGCTCCATGACTCTGAGACTAAACCTTCCCTGCACCCTTACCAAAGCCTCCACATCCTTCTCGTCATGGACAACCAGAATGTCACCATGTTCCAAATGTGGCCTAACCTAAGATTTATAAAGCTGCAACATGACTTACTTACTCTTGCACTCAATGCCCTAACTGATGAAGGCAAGTATGCCATACACCTTCTGTACCGTTCTATCTACTTGTGTCGATGCTTTCAAAGAACTCACACTTGTTAAGCAGAGATTAAACGCGAGTCCGGAAGTGTGTTCTGGAAGGTGGTTTATGAGGAACTTTCATCTTGACAGCATTTAACACACCATTTGGGCAATGTCTACAAGTTACAATATCTACCTTCTGGTCTTTGAATGAGCCAGGACAAATGTCAGCATAAAGTAGGCGAGATTCACGGAGGATGTAACAGAGCAGTCGGTGTAACAGATGGCATCCAAGTCTATGGATGCATGACAAAGTCATGGCAGTTATTTCCATAAGTGGATGGCAGGATCCAGACAGCCTGGGCTCGTGCTAAATGGTGACAAAAAGCATCATTAAAGAGGAAGAATGGTAGTTATTCAGAATTGTGAATGCAGAGCATGGGGTGGAGCTGAGAAAAGGGCATGGAGATTATTGTGTTGGAGGAAGGGACTTGGGTAAATCCAACACACAAGTTCTTCCATAACTATGCACATTAGAAGATAGACAAACGGAAGGAGCTGGTGGTCTGGGAGCAGTACAGCCGGGTGTGTTCCCGGTGAGCAGTGAGTGGAGAAATGTTCCAGCAGGTACGGTAGGCCCGGCTCGCCCACCGCAAACGTCGACGTGACCCACACGGCGGGAGTGAAGAGGGACCCTCGAGCAACCGGCAAGAGCGAGGTGGGCCGGCGAAGAGCGAGGAGGTCCTTCAGAGAGCAAGAAGGGTTGTTGGGGAGCAAATGAATCATCAGAGAGCGAGCAAAGTCTGAAGAAGGGTTTCAGCCCGAAACGTTACCTATTTCCTTCGCTCCATAGATGCTGCTGCACCCGCTGAGTTTCTCCAGCATTTTTGTGTACCATCAGAGAGTGAGGATGGCCGTCGGACAATGAGGAGGGCTGACAGAGTGCAGAAGGCCGTCAGAGCACGAGGAAGGACATCGGACAGCGAGGAGATCCGTAAGAGAGCAAGGAGGGCTTCCAAGAATGATGGGGTACCCAGCAGGGTGGGGATGTCGGGAATGAAGGCGGGACAGAGTGGAGGGGGCTGAGGGGGCTTGCTCCCACTTGCGGAGGCAGGCAGTAGATAGGACTGTTCGGATAGGACTGTTCGGTGAACTTTTGGAACTTTGTTGGCGCCTAAACGTGGCGACACGTGTGTGCTGCCTACATGATTTTATCGGGCTGTATGCAAAACAAAGCCTTTCACTGTACCTGGGTACATGTGGCAACAAACTATCGTTGAATTGAGCTGATGTGCCTGTCACAGTGCACCAGAATAAACCTGTCAACTTTCCACATAGATGCTTCTATTGTGCCTTCTGAGATATCACCTGAATGATTATACAACATTCTTTACGCCATCACCCACTCAGACGTTAGTGCCGAATGCATCAAAATAGGGTGAACTTCAAATTCAAGGAGATTCTCTGAGTCAGCATTACGTGGGCGTGAGATTGTAAATAAATGCAGCTTGAGCCAGAGCTGAAGTGTCCTTCAGAGACAAACCTCTGGTCCTGTGAAGGCAAAGCTTTTGTTGTTGAAGGATCCTATGACTGGATAGCACGCAACAAAAGCT
Organism: Leucoraja erinaceus; assembly: GCF_028641065.1. Taxonomy (NCBI): domain Eukaryota; kingdom Metazoa; phylum Chordata; class Chondrichthyes; order Rajiformes; family Rajidae; genus Leucoraja; species Leucoraja erinaceus. The sequence goes on from NC_073384.1 coordinate 21,962,629, forward strand.
TTTCACTTTGCATGACAATAAACTAAACGCAAACCCATCCGATTGGCCGACTGTCCATGTCCCTACTTTGTCTGATCCCAATGTACTGAAACAAGAGATAATTTATCTGAAACATTAACCTGGTTTATCTCTCCACCAATGTTACTTGGCCTGGAAAACTTTTCCACCATTTTCTGGCTTTGTTTTCTATTTCCAGCATCTGCAGGATTTTGTGCAGGAAGGAACTTCAGATGTTGATTTAGACCAGAGTTAGACACAAAATGCAGGAGTAACTCAGCCGGCCAGGCAGCATCTCTGGAGAGAAGGAATGGTTGACGTTTTGGGTCGTGACCCTTCTTCAGACTGGGGAAGTCCGAGATTCAGTCTGAAGAAGGGTCTCAACCCAAAACGTCACCCACTCCTTCTCTCCAGAGATGCTGACTGTCCCGCTAAGTTACTCCTGCATTGTATGTCTATCTGCAAGATTTTGCTTGCCCAATAGATTTGGATTTGAGTTTACAGATGATGGAAAAAAGATTGCATTTGCAATAACTGAGACAACATGACTGAGGGGCTGATGAGATGTGATCATCCAGGTTAGCCATTGTTAGTGCTGCTGCCTCACAGATCAAGCGACCCAGCCTCTGGTGCTATTTGTGTGGAGTTTACATGTTCTCCCTGTGATCAAAATGGATTACATCTGGGTGTCACAGAGTCGTAGAGTCCTATAGTGTGGAAACAGGCCCTTCGGCCCAACTTGCCCATGCCGAACAACATGCCCATCTACATTAATCCTACCTGCCTGCACTTGACCCATAAACCTCTAAACTTATCCTATCCATGTACCTGTTCAACTGTCTCTTAAATGTTATAATAGTACCTGCCCCATCCATGTCTTCCGGCAGCTCTATCCATATACCCCGCCTGTGTAAAAAGGTTACCCCTCAGGTTTCTATTAAATCTTTCCCTACTCACCTTAAACCTATGTCCTCTGGTTCTCAATTCTCCTTCTCTGGGCAAAATATTCTGTGCATTTACCTGATCTATTCCTCTCATGATATCGTACACCTCTATAAGATTAGTTCTCTCTTCCTCCTGCGCTCCAAGGAATAAAGTACCAGCCTGCTCAATCTCTTCCTATAGCTCATGCACTCGAGTCCTTGCTGTGTCCTCATGAATCTTCTGAGCACCCTTTCCAGCCTAGCAACATCTTTCCTATAACCTGGTGACCAAAACAATGGTGCTCTGATTTCCTCCCATATTCAAAAGGCGTTGATAGGTGGGTTAATTGACCTCTATAATTTGCCTATACTGTAGCTGGATGGTAGAACCAATCAGGAGGGGTATGATGGGTCATGTGGGAGAGAAGAGGTTCCAGGGGAATAGATGGACATTGGATTTCTCAGAAGCCAGTATAAACTCAATGGGCTGAATGGCCTCCTTCTTTGTATTGGTGTTCCTAAATCTTTCGCAGCCTGGATGATATTGATGAGGGCATGATCACTGCATGTTGTAGGGAGCAGAGCCAGCAATTGTACACACAGCAAGATCCCACCTTATGATCATGACCAGGTCACGTCAAGCATGGCAGCATGGTGGCACAGTGTTAGAGTTGCTGCCTCACAGCTCCAGCAACCCAGGTTTGATCCTGACCTCGGGTGCTGTCTGGATGGTGTTTGTACGTTCTCCCCATGACCTGCATGGGCTTCTCCGGGTGCACCAGTTTCCTCCCACACTCCAAAGACATACAGGTTTGTAGGTTAGCGGGACAGGCAGTATCTCTGGAGAGAAGGAATGGGTGACGTTTTGGGTCGAGACCCTTTTTCAGACTGAGAGATCTGTGTCTGAAGAAGGGTCTCGACCCAAAACATCACCTATTCCTTCTCTCCAAATATGCTGCCTACCCTGCTGAGTTACTCCATCTTTTTGCATCTATCTTCGGTTTAAACCAGCATCTGCAGTTCCTTCCTACAGGTTCGTAGGGTAATTGGCTTCGGTAAAAATGGTAAATTGTCCCTAGTGTGTAGGATAGTGTTAGTGTGCAGGGATCGCTGGTCGACGCAGACTCTCTGGGCTGAAGGGCCTGTTTCCACGCTGTATCGTCAAACTAAAAAAAAGTCAAGTCCAGTCGTTGGGTTTATTGACATTTGCACAAATACGGTGAGACACAGGTACAATGAAAATCTTGCTGGCAGCAGCAACATAGCACACAGACTAAGTAAAACACACAAAACATAAATTTTCCATAAATTACTCGTAACATTTCAAAGACTATACAAGAAACAAGACATTAATGCAAAACACAATTAGAAGGAAATAAATCATCTGAGCCTAGCGATGTCAGCTGAGGGATAAATGCATCAAGATGTAAGTCCCGATGCTGGGAGGAGAGGATATTGGATTTAATTCCGTTTTTTTTTAAATCAAGGTCCAATGCCACTAGTATGGCAGCAATAATGTATTTTTCAGACAAAGGTATATGTATAAGAATGTTGACGTTCATGATAGGAATCTACAACAAGGGAAGAGTAACATTTAGCAAAGATGTGCACTCTATCTCTGTGTATCTGACTACAATAAATCAACTTTTGTTGCAGCTTTATAAAACTTCAGCTCGGCTGCATTTGTAGTATTGCATGCATTTTAGGTCACCCCATTACTGAAATGATGTGGAGGCTTTGGAGAGAGTTCAGAAGAGGTTAAGACAATAGACAATAAGTGCAGGAGATGGAGTAGGCCATTTGGCCCTTTGAGCCAACACCGCCATTCAATATAACCATATAACCATATAACAATTACAGCACGGAAACAGGCCATCTCGGCCCTACAAGTCCGTGCCGAACAACTTTTTTCCCTTAGTCCCACCTGCCTGCACTCATACCATAACCCTCCATTCCCTTCTCATCCATATGCCTATCCAATTTATTTTTAAATGATACCAATGAACCTGCCGACACCACTTCCACTGGAAGCTCATTCCACACCGCTACCACTCTCTGAGTAAAGAAGTTCCCCCTCATGTTACCCCTAAACTTCTGTCCCTTAATTCTGAAGTCATGTCCCCTTGTTTGAATCTTCCCTATTCTCAAAGGGAAAAGCTTGTCCACATCAACTCTGTCTATCCCTCTCATCATTTTAAAGACCTCTATCAAGTCCCCCCTTAACCTTCTGTGCTCCAGAGAATAAAGACCTAACTTATTCAACCTATCTCTGTAACTTAGTTGTTGAAACCCAGGCAACATTCTAGTAAATCTCCTCTGTACTCTCTCTATTTTGTTGACATCCTTCCTATAATTGGGCGACCAAAATTGTACACCATACTCCAGATTTGGTCTCACCAATGCCTTGTACAATTTTAACATTACATCCCAGCTTCTATACTCAATGCTCTGATTTATAAAGGCTAGCATACCAAAAGCTTTCTTTACCACTCTATCTATATGAGATTCCACCTTCAAGGAACTATGCACGGTTATTCCCAGATCCGTCTGTTCAACTGTACTCTTCAATTCCCTACCATTTAACATGTACGTCCTATTTTGATTTGTCCTGCCAAGGTGTAGCACCTCACATTTATCAGCATTAAACTCCATCTGCCATCTTTCAGCCCATTTTTCCAAATGGCCTAAATCACTGTAGACTTTGGAAATCCTCTTCATTATCCACAACACCCCCTATCTTGGTATCATCTGCATAATTACTAATCCAATTTACCAACCCTTCATCCAGATCATTGATGTACATGACAAACAACAAAGGACCCAACACAGATCCCTGAGGCACCCCACTAGTCACCTGCCTCCAACCCGACAAACAGCCATCCACCATTACCCTCTGGCTTCTCCCATTCAGCCATGGCTGATCATCCCCAATCAGTACCCCGTTCCTGCCTTCTCCCCATATCCCCAGACTTCTATTTTTAAGAGCCCTATCTAGCTCTCTCTTGAAAGCATCCATAGAACCTGCCTCTGAGGCAGAGAATAGTAAGATTAAACGAGAACTTACCAGTTTGAAGTTTGATCTTTATTTTATGAGGAGTAACGTTGAGGGAATACGTGAAGAACCCCGCTAGGACGCATGCGTGCCATTCTTCAAAGCAGCGGTGTGAAATCACAGATAACTGTAATGACTAAACATAGTAAGATTAGAGAAGAGATACCAGTTGAGTATATGATCAAGGGTGGGAGCGGAGGGCACGTATTCCCTCAACGTTACTCCTCATAAAATAAAGAACAAACTTCAAACTGGTAAGTTCTCGTTTAATCTTACTATTTACTTCGTGAAGATTTTAAAGCTCTGTGATTTCTTGCCATGGAACGAGTCCATGCCTCACATCTGCCTTGATTGTGGGGAGAATAGTGTTAACATCATTAGATATCTATACGATATTGAAACAACGAAAAAAAATGTATTAACTCCAAATCATAGCCCCTATTTATGGGGTAAAATCATATTACAGAACTTAAAAGTGTTTCTGCAAATGTTCCAAATTCAATGACCGGTTTATTATAAAATCGTTGGAACGTTCTTTCCGTTGACCGTCCTGCAGTCTTGAGGATTTGGTCCATAGGAACATCCAACTGTATTGCTGCTGATGTAGCTGCAGCCCTGGTGGAGTGAGATTTAAAAATGTTAGTATCTACTCCTGCCTTTATTAGGACCTGTTTTAGCCATCTTGAGATGGTCTGGACTGTCACTTTTTTGTGTGGCTGTTTGTGGCTGATTAACAGTGCCATTTCTTTCCCTCTGATGATTCTTATCTGTTCCATGTATAATAGTAAGTGAGTTACTATACAGAGGCGATCATCCGTCGGGTAGTCCCTGAACTCTATTTTTTGCCCTGCTGTTCCCTGTCTGTTCTGTTTAATTAATTCATGGATATGAAAAGTCAAATTCCCAGATGAAATAGTCAAGTTTTCCAGCCTTAGTTTTTGTAGCGACTGGACCCTTTGTCTCATGACCAAAGCCATCGGCATGACCATTTTCATAGTTACTTTCTGTAGGGACAGAGCTGTAGGTGGGGACTAATTTCTCAACATGGTCAATACAATGCTCACATCCCAAATTTGGGTGTACCTGGTTCTTGGGGGATTAGTATTGAAAATGCCCCTCATGAGTTTGGTTACCTGGGGGTGTGTCCCTACAGAATGCCGCTCTGTTCCTTGCCACAGGTAGTTTGACAGAGCACTTCTGGCGCAGTTGATGGCAATATAGCTGAGCCCCTCATCGTAGTGTAGGCTGGCCAGAAATTCCAGAACAGGCGGAATGTTGTTTGATCTGTGGTTGAGGTTATTGTCGTGACAGTACTTCCTCCATTTCTTGATGTGCACTAAGTACTGTTTTTTGGAGGACTGCCTGTGGGCCGATGCAATCATGTCCATTGTTCGGTCCGTCAGTCCCAGGTGTTGTAGAGACGCTTTCAAACTCTACAAATTAATAGGTTTGTATGAATATGACAGGGGTGACTTTCCTGTGTTATCGGATGGACCAGTAAATTTGGTCTATGTTGGATGGTGATGCATGGTTCTAATACCATGTTTAGTATCACCGGGAACCATGGTTGAGTAGGCCAATCGGGTACTATCAAAATACCAGACGCAGAGTCTTGTTGTATTTTCCTTAATACCCGACTGATGAGGCAGAAAGGAGGGAATGCATAAATAAACAATTTCCCCCAATGCAGCGAAAATGCATCTGTAGCTGCTGCCCCAGGGTCTGGTTCCCATGAAACATAACTTGGTAACTGGTGATTGAGCCTGGATGCGAAAAGATCGATATCTGGTGTTCCATACCGTGCTGTAATTTCAGCAAATACATTTTTATCCAACATCCATTCAGTGTTTTCATTGAATTTGCGTGACCTGGTGTCTGCCACTAAATTTAGTTTACCTGGTAAGTAGGTAGCTGATATCCAAATATTTCTCTGGATACACCATTGCCAAATTGTGTTGGCCAGATTGTCACATGATGTCGATTTATTTCCACCCATATGGTTGATATATGCTACCACGGTGGTGTTGTCAATTTGTAGTCTAACATGCTGGTGATTTAACCCAGAACAATATGACTTAAGGCCATGGAATGCACTTAACATTTCCAGGTAGTTAATGCCCCGTGCTTTTAATAATGATGCCTCCTGTGCATTCCATCTCCCTCCACAGCTGGAGATGGAATTGGTGGCTCCCCAACCAAGTGCACTGGCATCAGTTTGTAGTACCATAGACGGGTTGCTGATAATTATTGGGTTGGAACAATACTTGATGTTGTGTTCCTACCATTTTAGTTCCATTATGGCCTCTGTAGGTAGCTTCATTGGTCTGTCAAAATGGCCACCATTAATTTTGAGTGCTCTTATTTTTGCTTTCTGTAAATTTCGATAGTGTAAAGGTCCGAATTGTGTGGCTGGAAATGCGGCCACTATTTTCCCAATTATTCTGACTACCAGTCTAATGGATGGTTTGGTGATGTTAATGATTTCGCTGCAAGCCTCTTTTAAGGCTGAAACCTTTTCTTTCGGGAAAGTCACTGACATGAGAACTGAGTTAATGGTGAACCCCAGGTAATCCATTTTTGTTGAAGGCGTTAATTTAGACTTAACTGGATGGATGATAAATCCCAGTTTTTCAAACAATTGTTTTGTGGCCGTTACTGCTTGTTTAGCCAATTCCAGAGTTTTGCCAACAATAAATATGTCATCTAGATATGCCATTACCATGTGATTTTGTTTTCGCTGTAACGCCAGGGCTGGTTTCAAAAGTTTTGTGAATAACCTGGGGGCTGATGTTAGCCCATTTGGTAGTGCCCTGTATTGCCAATGCTGTCCCATCCAGTTGAATTTTAAATAACATCTGTGGTCACCTCTTATGGGTACTGTATAGTAAGCATCTTTTAAATCGATGCTTGCCAAGTAGTACCCTTCGGAAACTAATTGCTTAGTAGTAACAAAGGTTTCCATTTTGAAATGAATATATTGCACAAAGGTATTTAAAGTTGTCAAATCGATGATGATGCGGCAACCACCATCCTTCTTGTTTTTTATAAAGATATTGGACACGAATTCCTGTGATCGTGATTCGTGTTGGGTGTGTTCAATTACTCCTTTTTTATATACTCGTTGTGGTTCAGCATGTGCTTTAGATTTTTCTATGCCTGTGAGCACGAACATTCGGTTCGGTACATGCTGAACTGGAGGGTTATGTTTTAATAAAAATTCTATGGTATAACCCTGGATACTGCTTAGAATGTAAGTGTCTGTAGTTATCTTATTCCATGCATCCAAATAATATCGTAACATCCCACCGACTTTCGTGCTCCCTTTAATTCTTAAGGAACCAGACCCACCTACCTCCATGGTTACCTGTGGTAGGTGTGTTATTTCTTCGGCATCCTCCGTGGACGTTGAGGCGCCGTTGTCTGGGTCTGTTGTTGGGTTGAAGGCTTGCGCATTTTCCAGGGCAGTCGGTCTGGGCCATAGCCTAAAAAAGACCACTGTTGGGTGCTCCTGGTTTTTGCGCTTTTTCCAATTTGTGTTGACCGCCTGGGGGGTCCGTAGGGCTGATATTTTTGGCCGTAGTAGCTTTTGGTTGCTGCTTTTATGAGCCCCAGTGTTTTCGCCTCTTCATCAAGTTCCTTGACTTGTTTGGGTAAATCCCCTCCAAACAATAGAATTGGCGGTTTGGAGGTTCCTGGTTTACAGAGGCCGGCAAATTTGGGGTCTAACGCTGGTTGGATTGCACTTTTTCTAATGTTGTTCAACTCATATTGTGAGTTGCACAGTAAAGCCAGTGCATCCTGGTGGTCTTGGGTCATGTTTTGCTCCTTCAAAGTGCGGGCAAAAGCTGTTATTCCTGCCGTTAAGACTTTTAGGACTTTTTGAATTTTTAAGTCACTGGTTCTAATTGATGCCCCGACATGTTTCCAGATGCACTGGTTCACACTGGGAACATTTAATGACTTGCAGTTACCTGGAGGTAAATGCCATGCCATGGTATCTGATAGAGCCAGTACCTGTAGTTGACATGACATATAGTCAATGTTTGCCGCTATTTTCGGCTACAGGTCTTGGCCAGTTTGGTCTGGTTGGAAAAACTGGGACATCATATCCAGCATGTCTTCTTTCACCCCAGGCATACTGGGGGTATGTTGATCACTGCCTTCTTCAGGGTCAGCCCAGAGTTGATCCTCCGTGCTCTCCTCTGATGAGGGAGAGACACTGTGCAGCCCCACAGGGGTACTGCTGTGGGGCTTATTATTGCCCACTGTGGCTAGCCTCCATCTCCCGGAGCCTGCCATTTTGGAGTATTTCCTCCAGCAGCCGCTCCAACTGGCTCTTATGCTCTCGGGCATAGGCCACTCGCGGTTGCTCCAGTTCCTGCAGCTGTTCCAACCGGCTCCAATGCTCTCGGGCACTGGCCGCTCGCGGCTGCTCATCATCCTGCAACCGCTCCAACTGGCCCTGGTGCTCCACGGGCACTAGCCGCTCACGGCTGCTCAAAGTCAGACTCATCGGAGTCTGGCATTCGGTCCGTTTTTTGCTTCGCTTACCCGCCCGGCCGAGGAGTGGATTTGGCCGGTGCAGGAGCAAAGTCGGGCACAGCTGTTCCCATTTCGGGAGATTGGCGTGCCGTCAGCTGCTGCTGCTGGCTGCCCGCAACTCCGCGGTTCTCCTTTCCAGCTTTTTTGCAGCCTTCCTTCTCGTCGCTCTGTCCATCTTTCCACCTGCAAGGTAAGTGGGAAAAACGCAGAGTCTCCTTACCTGCTGTTGTCGGCTTTTGAATTCTGCCGTTTAAGGGGAACGTCCTTCCCGCTGCTGTGACTCGTTGCAATGCGTGTAGCGATATGCCACGCATGCGTCCTAGCGGGGTTCTTCACGTAGTCACTCACGTGACTCCGAAGTAAAATTCCACAGACTCACCACTCCCCTTTTCCTTATCTGACATCATTCAGATAATAATCTGTCTTCGTGTTCTTGCCACCAAAGTGGGAAACCTCACATTTATCTGCATTAAACTTCATCTGCCATGCATCTGCCCACACCCCCAACCTGTCCAATACACCCTGCATTCTCATAGCATCCTCCTCACAGTTCACACTGCCACCCAGCTTTATGTCATCTGCAAATTTGCTAATGTTACTTTGAATCCCTTCATCCAAATCATTGATGTATATTGTAAATAGCTGCAGTCCCAGCACCGACCCTTGCGGTACCCCACTTGTCACTGTCTGCCATTCTGAAAGGGACCCGTTAATCCCTACTCATTGTTTCCTGTCTGCCAACCACTTCTCTATCCATGTCAGCACTCTACCCCCAATACCATGTACCCTAATTTTGCCCACTAATCTCCTATGTGGGACCTTATCAAATACTTTCTGAAAGTTCAGGTACATTACATCCACTGGCTCTCCCTTGTCCATTTTCCTATCAGGATGCTGGATAAAAGGCTACTAGCTACTGGAGAGGTTGGACAAACTTGGATTGTTTTCTCTGGATCGTCGGAAGTTGAGGGAAGAGCTGATAGAAGTGTATAAAATAATGAGGGCCATAGATAGGGTAGGCTCTCAGAACCATATCCCAGGGTGGAGATGTCAAAGACTAGAGGGCATACCTTAAGATAAAGAGGCCAGAGTTCAAAGGAGATATGCAGGGCAAGTTTTTTTAATAGATAACTAGAGCAAGTGCAGACCCGTTGGGTCTGCTCCCCCACCGCACCCGTCCCCTACCCGTAGCCCCTAAGGGATGCATGGTCCTCCAACTCAACCCTTTGCCGAATGTAAGATTCGAGCACTCCTCAGCAAAGATCATAGCTCGTGAGCCTCCCCCAGCACTGGAGTTGGAAAAAAAATCCCCCTACCCCTCCTGTCCTGCCAGGAGCTATGATGGCAACATTGTTGCAAATGTCGGGTGCACTTGCTGTGAGATGCCATTGAGCTGAAAAGTTTAATGGCATGTAATGTACCTGAAAAGCCAGTGGATGTAATGTACCTGAACTTTCAGAAAGCATTTGATAAGGTCCCACATAGGAGATTAGTGGGCAAAATTAGGGTACATGGTATTGGGGGTAGAGTGCTGACATGGATAGACAATGCATTTCGTTGTCTCTGTACTGTACACTGACAATGACAATTAAAATTGAATCTGAATCTGAATCTGAAGTTCAGATTGTTGCTGCCAGTGTTCCTGTCTTGCAACTTAGTATCAAAGTGTGTTTGGAAGCTGTGAGGAATGATTTTTAACAGGAAAACCATTTTAAATTCAAAGTATTTTTAAACATTTCAGTAATGTCGAGAAATAAAGCCTGAAATTTTCAGATAAGTAAAGTTTGGACTCCAGTGGGACAATCTCTACTGAAATATGTAAAAATGGCATTGTTACCGCGTAGTTTTTTGAGAAGATGTGATGCCACACGAACAAATAAACACACACACACGCACACACACACACACACACACACACACACACACACACACACACACACACACACACACACACACACACACACACACACACACACACACACACACACACACACACACACACACACACACACACACACACACACACACACACACACACACACACACACACACACACATCCACATACAAGATCAGACTTTTAATAGTTATATCATAGGATATGATAATAGGTGCCAGGAATGGGTAGCCAGGAGTCATGAGGGAAGCAGATATGATAGCAACATTTAAGAGGCTTTTAGATAAGCAGCTCTATATACAGGAAAATGAGGGATTTTGATCACATACAGACAAAGGAGATTAGTTTAATTTGGCGTCATGTTCGGTATAGACATAGTGGGCTGAAGAGCCAACTCCTCTGCTGTACTCTGCAGTCTGAAGAAGGATTTTGACCTGAGATGTAACCTATTTCATTTCTCAAGAGATGCTGTGTGACCCGCTCAGTTATTCCATCTTCGGTTTTAACCAGCATCTGCAGTTCCTTCCCACACACTGTAGTGTTCTATGTTCTATATTCTAAACAAATACCAATATCAATACCTGTCCCGTCAAAAACACTTCCCTGAATCTACAACCACAGAGACAGATTGGTGTACATGGTCCTGTGATCTGGCCCATCACCGGTCCTCCATGACCTCTAACACAAAGCTCTTTCCCACCTACACCTTGATTTCTTTGTTTGGTCCCGGCAGACCTTTACCTATAAAGGTGGTGGAAGGATGCCACAAGTGCACTTAGAGGCAGCACACAAGAGCACCATGAGTCACTCAACACAGGATTGGCACAAGACCATTCAGCCCCTCACTCCAACATGGCTGATCAGCACAATGTGTGATCCAAAACATCACCCAGTCCTTCTATCCAGAGATACTGCCGGTCCTGCTAAGTTACTCCAGCGTTTTGTGTCTATCTTCAATGCATGTTGGCCTTCATAATAAGAGGAGTTGAGTATAGGAGCAAAGAGGTCTTTCTGCAGTTGTACAGGGCTCTAGTGAGACCACAACTGGAGTATTGTATGCAGTTTTGGTCTCCAATTTTGAGGAAGGACATTCTTGCTATTGAGTGAGTGCAGCATGGGTTCAACAGGTGAATTCCCGGGAAGGCGGGACTGTCTTATGTTGATAGAATGGAGCGGATGGGCTTGTGTACTCTGGAATTTAGAAGGATGAGAGAGGATCTTATTGAAACATGGAAGATCATTAAGGGTTTGGACGTGCTAGAGGCAGGAAACATGTTCTCGATGATGGGGGAGTCCAGAACCAGGGGCCACACTTTAAGAATAAGGAGTAGGCCATTTAGAATGGAGATGAGGAAAAACGTTTTCACACAGAGGGTTGTGAATCTGTGGAATTTTCTGCCTCAGAAGGCTGTGGAGGCCAATTCTCTGGATGCTTTCAAGAGAGAGTTAAATAGAGTTAAAGATAGTGGAGTCAGGAGATATGGGGAGAAGGCAGGAACGGGGTACTGATTGTGGATGATCAGCCATGATCACAGTGAATGGCGGTGCTGGTTCGAAGGGCTGAATGGCCTACTCCTGCACCTATTGTCTATTTTCTATTGTACAGAAAAAAGCTTTGTTTTGCATAATATCCAAACAGATCAAATATACCATTCATAGATACAATCGGTTCAAACTCAAGTACAATAGATAGAGCAAATGGGAAGATGCAGAGTGCAGAATATATAGTAGTTATCAGCATTGTAGCACATCAGTATCATACAGAAAGTCCAACGTCCTCACTAGGGTAGAGGAAAATGGGACAGTGCCCTGGAGTATGGAAGGGGTTCAGAAGCCTGATAAGAGAGGGGATGAAGCTATTCCTGAGTCTAATGGTGCGTGCTTTCAAGCTTCTGCCGGACAGGAACAGAGAGAAGGAATGACCAATTTGGGACAAGTCTTTGATTATGTTGGCTGCTTTTTCATTGGCAGTGTGAAGCATAGATGGAGTTAATGATGGAAGGTCTGGTCTGTGTGATGGATTGGGCTACATCCATAACTCTCTGCAATGTCTTGCGGCCTTGAGTAGAGTTGTTCCCAATCCAAGCTGTGATGCAACCCAACACTATATTTTCTGTGGTGCATCTGTAGGGGTTTTTAAGAGTCACTGTACACATGCCAAATTTCCTAACTCCCCTCAAGAAGTTGATGTGCCTTCTTGATTATTACATCAATGTAATAATAATATCATTGGGTAATCAGGGCCGGATTTAGAAGAAGAGAGGCCCTAAGCTGTTCCACTAGTGAGGCCCCCTCCACGTTGGTTTTCAGCGCTGGCGGCGAGGCAGCGACTGGACAGCCATGGCGGCCAAATCTCCCACAATTCAAAGCGAGGGAGAAAGTGCCCAGCGCCGACTAGTTACCGTTGCAGTGCGCATGCGCAGGGCGGCCGATGATGTGCTGGCCGTGGTTGTGCGCATGTGCAGGGGGAGGACGTGCAGGCCGCAGCAGTGCACATGTGCGAGGCGGCCTGCCGTGCCAGCGGATGAGGAGCGAGTGGAGCCCGGCGGCCCGGATACGGATGGCGGGGGGAGATTGAGAGAGAGAGATAGAGAGGGGGTCCACCCAGAGTTGAACAGTAGGTGTCCTGCCTTGGCCAAAGGCCCCCTAGATCTCGAGGCCCTAAGTTTCAGCCTATGAAGCCTAGTGGTAAATCCGGCTCTGCGAGGCCCCCCTAGACCTCGAGGCCCTAAGCTTAAGCTTGTCTAGCTTATAGGTAAATCCGGCCCCGTTGGTAATATTAATGCAAAGGAACTTGAAGCTCTAAACCTTCATGGTTCCTGGTCAATAATTACCTCCTTCATCGTGCTGATATTGAGGGATAGGTCATTGTCCTGAAACGATATCACTAAGTTCTCTATTTCCTTCCTGTACTCCTTCTCATCATTGTCCCGAGTCCCTACACACTTGGGACAATTTACAATTTTATCAAAGCCAATCGACCTACAAATCTGTACGTCTTTACCGGAGCACACGGTTATGGGGAGAACATACAAACCTCATACTGACAGCACCTGTACTCAAGATGAAACCTGGGACTCTGGTGCTGTAAAGCCCCTGTCCCACTTAGGAAACCTGAACGGAAACCTCTGGAGACTTTGCGCCCCAACCAAGGTTTCAGTGCGTTCCCGGAATTTTTTGTCAGTCTCCCTACCTGCTTCCACTACCTGCAACCTCCGGCAACCACCTGCAATCTCCGGGAACCGCACGGAAACCTTGGGTGGGGCGCAAAGTCTCCAGAGGTTTCTGTTCAGGTTTCCTAAGTGGGACAGGATCTTAAGGCATCACCCCACCGCTGAGCCACCGAGCCGCCCACTTTGGGCGGAGGAACATAAGTTTGAGATCCACACCATCAGGTGACAGGAAACAGTTACTTTCCCACAGCCATCAGGTTCTTGAACATCTCCAATCTGACCACAGCAACAGAACACCCCAGATCACTTCTTGCCCTACCATGAACTTATTTTCTAATTGTGTGTTACTCTAATCTCTCGTTCTTTGCGGTATTTTTCTTTTCACTGTCTTGTAGAACGTGTGTGTGATTAATGCATACTTTTTGTTCTTTGTGTGTGTTGTCTGGGTATGTGTGCCTGTGATGCTGCTGCAAGCAAGAGTTCCATTGCACTTGTAGCTCACCGTCCTTGTGCTTATGACAATAAACATGACTTGATTCAACTTGATCCTGGAGAAGTCAAGTCAAGTCAAGTTTATTTGTCACATACACATACGAGATGTGCAGTGAAATGAAAGTTTGAAGGGCCTCGACTCGAAACATCTCCCATTCCTTCTCTCCAGAGATGCTGCCTGTCCCGCTGAGTTACTCCAGCATGTTGTGTCTATCCTCAGTGCAAACCAGCGCCTGCAGTTCCTTCCTGCATTCTTGGTTCTACATCAAGTCGGCAGAGAGGTGGAAGTGGGTGCCAGTCACCTACTGAGAAGCAGCATCATTCTCCCTTGTTTGTGCTCTTGGCAGGTATTTGATTCCTCAAGGTGAGACCCAGAAATAATTATACCCCAGTCGCATTGCATGTGTCAAGGCATAAGCAAGAAACAAATTGCTTATTGTTGTTATCAGAGTCCACTAAACCAGAAATAGCAGCAGCCAGAATTGTTAAATTAAATAGCAAAGATTACTGGCCACAACAAAGCAGAGTAAGTCAGCTTTGTATGTGCAAGTTATTTCCTTTTCATCTTACAACTGCTGTATAGATTGTTTTACCTCTCTTTCTCTCTTTCTCTCTCCTTTCTCTCTTTCTCTTCCTCTCTCTCGCTCTCTCTCTCTCTCTCTCTCTCTCTCTCTCTCTCTCTCTCTCTCTCTGCAAAGCAGGCTGATTTACAATTATAATTTCAGATCATTTACAACTTTAGAATGTTAAAGCTGGTTATGAAGGTGCTTACGATATTATTCTCTCTTCTCCTCACAGGGATTTATTTAGATTTATTTATGCTATCCTTGTGAAAGGGCTGCTTCACTGACCTACAGAAGCTGGTGAGGGTTGTTGGTGCCTGGATGATCCTCACTGTGATGGCAGCTTGACCTATTATTCATTATTGCGCAGTGAGCCAAATCATTAATCAGGAGGACCCTTTCTCATCTTGTTGCCATGGCGACAAAGTGTCCCCCCCCCCACCCCCACCTTCTCCCTTAAAAAGAAAGAGGAAAGACTCCCCTTGCTGGCTCAGTGAGTGATGGTGAGTCTTAGATGCTTGAGTTGTCTTTATAAGATATTTTGAGTATTGCAGTTTTGGGCCCCATATCTGCAGAAGGATGTGCTGGAGTTGGAGAGAGTCCAGAGGAGGTTTAAGAGAATGATCCCAGCGATGATTGGTTTAACATGTGATGAGCGTTAAACTCGCTGGAGTTTAGAAGGATGAAGGAGTACTCACCTCAATGAAACTTATCGAAATTCTGTAACTGCAATGCTTTCATGCCATAACACTATGTTCGACAGTGTTATTTTTCCCTGCACTAGCTGTTGTACTCTTGATTATACTCATGTATAATGTGAGTTGACTGGATAGATACAAACAAAGATTTTCACTGTATTTCGGTACATGTGACAATTATAAACCAATACCAACGTTTCATGATTATAAACCATATCCAGACATGCTTCGCTCACATAAGGACTGACGGAATATGTCCTTTCAAAACCAAAGGGAAAGCAAAGAGATAGCAAAGGGTTGATAGTGTTTTAATTTCCAATTTTTTTCAGTACATCAACAAGGAGTGTATTACCAGCGTGACAATTAGAAGTGGCTAAAGATGTGTGCAAGGCAGTCCGCTGGCCTGTCAGTAACTCACAAACCCCAGAACAGAAGAAAATAGGAGCAGGAGTAGATCACTCGGCCCCGCGCTGGTGCCAAAACTGTAATGGCCCTCCTGTTTCTTTGAATTGATCAGCGACGTGGATAGGGGAGACGTGCTGTATGGGCACCAACCTGTCCTCCTTATGACATCGCCCAGACTTGCATCCGACCACATATCACCTGCAAACTAGGATGCATCATCCATGGTCAGAAGGCTGAGGGGGGGGGGGGGGGGGGGCCTACAATCAATCAATCAATGGTCAAGAAAATCTAACAGTCCAACACCATCAGATTCTCAATGGTGACGGATTATTGGATTTTACTGTATTTCCTTGTAACCTCTTGTTTCTTACACGCCCGCCACCTCTAAGGTGCCTACCTCTCACCCAATAACATTTGGGGGTAATTTACAATAATCAATTAACCTGCCAGCACATCCTTCCAGGCACCCATAAAGTCACAGGGAGAATGTGCTAGGTCTGCACAAACAGAGCTCAGGGTCGGGATCGAACCACTGTCCCTGGGGCTGAAGCAGTGAAATTAACTTCTGAGGAGTGCTTTAGGCAAAGAATTCCAGAACGTAGATCTATTTACTTTCTTTTACTTCAAAGCAGAGCCAGCTGTATCAATCACAGCTTCCAGTCATGAGAGGATTGTTGTCGCAGCTGTTGAGAGATTTCAGACTTTAGATTTTAGAGATACAGCATGGAAAATGAACCTTCGGCCCACCGAGTCCATGCCGACCAGTGATCACCCCATACACTACTATCCTACACACTAGGGACTATTGACAATTTTACCAAAGCCAATTAATCTACAAAGTTGTATGTCTTTGGAGTGTGGGAGGCAACCGGAGCACTGGGACAACGTGCAAACTCCGTACAGACAGGAACTGTAGTCAGGATTGAACCCGGGCCTGTGATGCTGTAAGGCAGCAACACTACTGCTGTGCCACTGTGCTGCCCTAAGTTTGAGTCTTTGTGGGATCTGTGAGTCACGGACTCATCCAGCACAGAAACAGGCCCTTCGACCCATCAAGGTCATGCTAACCATCAACCAGCCAGTTACACGTATCATTATACTAAGCTCATTGTTTTAGTTCTCCTCACATTCCCATTAATTTTCCACCCACACGACGGACATTTTAAAGTTGTGTATTTAATCAACCAGCCCGCATGGTTTTGGCATGTGGGAGAAAATTGGAGCAACCAGGGAATCTCCCCTGGTCACAGGGAGAACGAGCAAGCCCAACACTTTGCTTGGCATGAATTCACTGCTCTGCTTGTTTACAACTTTCCAGCGACCTGCATTTCAAAAATAACACAGAAACCGTGAAGCGCTTTGGAACCTGAGCACGTGCGAGGTGCAATCTAAATGCAAGAACACTGTCTTCAGAGATTGCTTAGGGTAACTGAGTCAGAGAGTTGGAACTCCCGATCTAACAGCAGGCCGTAAAAGAGAATGGGAATGCCTATTGCTATAACCTTTTTTAGCCACAAGAGGCAGCAGAGTGGTGCAGCCAGTACAAGGGACCCAGGACCAAAGATACTATAGCGGTAAGTTCCTATACCAAATATCTGCTCTAGTATCTTTTCCCAGGACATGACCTGGGTCTTTTTTACACAGAGCGGTGAATCTCTGGAATTCTCTGCCACAGAAGGTAGTTGAGGCTAGTTCATTGGCTATATTAAAGAGGGAGTTAGATGTGGCCCGTGGCTAAAGGGATCAGGGGTTATGGAGATAAGGCAGGTACAGGATACTGAGTTGGATGATCAGCCATGATCATATTGAATGGCGGTGCAGGCTCGAAGGGCCGAATGGCCTACTCCTGCACCTATTTTCTATGTTTCTATGTTTCTATGACCTCGTGTGCTGCCTCCAAGATGCAGGACAGAACGCCACAGGAGTTCTTCCCTGTGGCTATCAAACTTTACAACTCCTCCCCTTCTGTCGTGAAATAGACAGAGACTGACTCCCCCCCGCCAATCTTTGCACATCTCCTAAGCCTTTAATTTCATGTTTCATATATTTTGTGTTTTGGTTATGTTGTGTTTTTATGACTCTATCAATATTAAAAATAAAGTTCTACCATATCATATAGTTACATGTCTGTGCGGAGTTTGCATGTTTCCCCTGTGACTATGTGGGCTTCGTCTGGGTGCTACAGTTTCACCCCTCATCGCAAAGACAGTCGAGTTGGTAGGCAAGAATGAGCTAGAGTTATAGGGAGAGGTTGGGGAGGTGGGGACATTTTCCTTTGGAGCATAGAAGGTTAAGGGATGATCTTATTGAGGTGTACAGGATCATGAGGATCATGGATAAAGTGGGCCTTCACTGCCATTTTCGCAGGGTGGAGGATTCATAAACTGGAGGACATAGGCTTACGGTGAGAAGGGAGAGATTTAAGAGGGACCTCAGGGGCAATTTCTTCACAAGGGTCCATCCGTGGCATGACCCGCCAGAGTAAGCTACAGAACTGGATATCATTAAGTAGGTAAGTTTAAGTAAGTAAGTAAGTAAGTTTATTGGCCAAGTATTCACATACAAGGAATTTGCCTTGGTGCTCCGCCCACAAGGAACAACATGACATACAGTGACAGTTACGAATGACTCAGAAAACACTAAAGATTAATAATAGTAATAAAACATTAATGATAAAACACCATTGCAGCATTTAAGACATTTGGACCAATATGTGGACAGAGTGTTAGTTTGCATGTTTTGAATGGGCCGAATGCAGGCAAATGCCAACTAGCCCAAATGTGAAACTAGTCCAATATGCCAACTTGGTCGGCATGAACAAGGATGGCAGAAAAGCCTGTTTCTAAATGTATTGCACAGCTCTATGAATTTACAGTAAACAATTGTTTTTCAAGCCTTTGGGTTCTTAGGTTCTTGGTATGCATTTACTTCGCTGCAAGCTTGCAGGTCCAATGGGAGAGTGAGAGTGCAGGCATCATTACCATTGGCAACAGTTTATACATGAATTCTGTGTGTGTATAATGTGTCTGAATAGGACAACACAAGCATTATGATTCAATCCCCTCATTATCTCTGACTCTGTTAATGATCTGCAAGAGTCTTATGATCAAAACATGGACTAAAGTCCAATTGTGCGTGGTTGGGTCTGAGTGCCGTATGCTGCCTTCTGGTGACTGACTAATCAATTATGAATCAGCTGATGTTTTTCTGGGCTGCTGTATAACTCTGTTGTTAGCACTTTGGTCTAGCTGTGAGTTCTGGGTCCAGAAGCAACAGCTTCATCTTGAAAATGAAGAGCCTGCCAGGAATAAACATAGGAACAGAAAAATAGGTGCAGGGGTAGGCTTTTGGGCCCTTCGAGCCAGCATCGCCATTCAATATGATCATGGATGATCATCTAAAATCAGTACCCCGTTCCTGCTTTTCCCCCATATCCCTTTTCCTTTAGCCCTAAGAGCTAAATCTAACACTCTCTTGAAAACATCCAGGGAATTAGCCTCCACTGCCTTCTGTGGTGGAGAATTCCACAGATTCACAATTCTCAGGGTGAAAAACATTCAGAGTGCTTGGGCCCCGGTCAGTCACCAGGGTGCCTCTAACTGAGAGAGGCATTCCTGATCTTGCACAGTTAACTGCTCCACTTACCCATCTTTTTAATTAGGCTCTCTCTTTAACTTACTATACCCATCTCCACCTTCTGTTCCCATTGAAAGATTCCAATTAAAGTACACACTTTCTTTGAAAACTGGCTCAAATGTTCTGACTATAGAAGTGGTTACAGTTCAAAGACATTTACTAGCACTAAAACACTTTAGGGCATCCTGAAAAACAAATAAAATTAATTTTATAAATCTATCTATATCTCAATCTCAATCACTCTCTCTCTATCTCTCTCTCTCTCTCTCTCTCTCTCTCTCTCTCTCTCTCTCTCTCTCTCTCTCCTCTCTCTCTCTCTCTCTCACTCTCTCTATCTATCTCATCCCCCTGCCCTCTCTTTTTCGATTTACTTTTTTTCAAGCACACAAAACCTTCGGCAAGATCATGCACTCATTACACAGGCATCAATTGGTCCTCAGCTGTATGAACTCAACACGTAAAACTGATAAAGGACAAAAAAGCGCTGAAATAACTCAGCAGGTCGGGCAGCATCTCGTGGGAACGTGGACTAGTAACGTTTCAGGTCGACACCCTTCTTCAGACTGCTTTTGTGTATCTACAATTCCTTGTCTCCACATGTACCACTGCAAACCATTCTGGGCTCTTCACCTGAAGGAAGGATATACTGGCTTTAGGGGAAATTAGGAAAACTAACAAATCTCTGGATGGTAAACAAAAATACTGGAGAAACTCAGCGGGTGCAGCAGCATCTATGGAGCGAAGGAAATAGGCAACGTTTCGGGTCGAAACCCTTCTTCAGACTGATGGATGAATCTCTGGATGGGCCAGGTAGCATCTACAGAGGAAAAAAGACAGAAGATGTTTCTGGTCATGACCCGACTAACGGAGTTCTTGAAACAGTTTGTTTTTTCACTCTAGATGCCAGCATTCGCAGCAACTTGTGTCTCCATTTAAGGTAATTGGTATGGATTAACCAGACATACAGCGTCAAATCACATGCTGAAAGTACACAGAGTGGTATTCTCTGGAATTTAAGCTAATGCTGTGGGATGAACATACGGTGGATGGAGAGAACCGCGGGTGTCAAATTAGCAGATTTTATCCCCCACCCCCTTCCCCTTCTTCCCCTACTTTCCTTCCTCTGGTTTCACAATTTGCAACTCTTCAATCAATAAGTCTGAAGTAGAGCCTTGATCCAAAACATCACCCATTCCTTCTATCCAGGGATGCTGCCTGTCCCCCTGAGGTACTACAGCATTTTGGGTCGATCTTCAGTGAAAACCAGCATCTGCAGTTCCTTCCTACACAGTGTGTGTCACAGACTGCTTTCATCTCTGGTATTTGATCCAACCAGCTGCCTATCATGGGGCAGGTTATAAGAGTTTCACATTATATCATAAATGTCCTTGATTTAGGAAACATACAAAGACTATTATGTGGAGAGTCTTTGATACTTGGACGATCACTGCTATATTACAATTTCCCACTTTGCTATTTTTGCTTTGACTGTTACATTATCCTTTACCACATTTGGAAAATGTGTAAATGCTGTCATTTTGTACAGGTTTGCCACTTCTGGAATATAGAACATAGAACATAGGATGTTCGTTCAGTCCTTCGACTCATGATGTCTGTGCCATAAATGATGCTAAATTAAACTAATCCCCTCTGCATGCTTGTGATCTTTAACCCTCCATTCCCTGCGCATTCAAGTACATCTAAAAGCCTCCTAAATTCCACTATCGTGTCTGCTTCCACCCTTTGTAGCATATTCCAGACACCCACCACTCTCTGTGTAAAAGACTTCTTCGGCAAATTTTTAAACTTTCCTCTTCTCAACTTAAAGAAATACTCTAGTATTTGACATTTCACAGTAACATAGAAACATAGAAAACAGGTGCAGGAGTAGACCATGAGAGCCAGTACCACCATTCAATATGATCACAGCTGGTCATCCGAAATCAGTACCCTGTTCCTGCTTTCTCCCCATATCCCTTGATTTCAACCCCTGGGCGAATGTTTCTGACCATGGACCCTATCTATGCCTCTCATAATTTTGTAAGCTTCTAACAAGTCTCTCCTCAGTCTTCTGGTCTCCAGGGAAAGCAGTCCAAGTTTGTCCAACCTCTCCTTATAGGTAATATTCTTTAATTCAGGCGGCATTCTGTAAACCTCTTCCGCATCCTCTCCAAAGCCTCCACATCCTTCCTGTAATGAGGTGACCAGAATGGCACACAATATTTCAAATGTGGCCTGAGCAAAGTTTTATTAACCTTAGCATGACTTTCTCACTCCTATATCGAATCCTTGGAGCAATGAAGGCACACATATCACGTGCCTTCTTTAACACCCTATCTATTTGTGTTGTTATTCCTAGGAAGCTAGGGAAATGTTCCCAATATCCTTCTGTACATCAATCCTGCCATTAATTGTATATGTTCACCTTCCATTTGCCCGGTTTAAACTCCATCTGCTATTTATCTGCATATACCTGATCTATTTCTGCTGTATCCTTTGCCATCCTTCTTCACTATCTACAAATCCAACGTCTTCTGTTATCTTAAAAATTATTAACCAACCCACCTACATTCCAACAAAGTCATTAATATATATTACAACCAACAGAGGTCCCTGCATTGATCACTGTGGAACATCAGCCAGACCTCTGGCCAGAATGACACTCTTCCACCACTTCCCTCCATCTTCTACAAGTAAGCTAGGACTGAATCCAAAGTATCAAGTCACCATGGATCCTCCCGTCCCCATCCCAACACATCTATACCATGCTGCCTTGGGAAAGCGTAGTCAAGGACAGAAGATGCAAAAGTCTCAAGTAGGGTCTCGACCTGAAAAGTCACCCATTCCTTCTATCCAGAGATGGTACCTGCCCCGCTGAGTTACTCCAGCATTTTGTATCTATCTTCAGAAGATATAAAAGCTTGAAAGCACGTACTACCAGATTCAATAGACAATAGGTGTAGGAGTAGGCCATTCGGCCCTTCGAGCCAGCATTGCCATTCACTGTGATCATGGCTGATCTTCAGGAGCTCTATCTAACTCTGTCTTGAAAGCGTCCAGAGAATTGGCCTCCACTGCTTTCTGAGGCAGCGAATTCCACATATTCACAATTCTCTGGGTGAAAATGCTTTTGCTCATCTCTGTTCTAAATGGCCTACCCCTAATTCTTAAACTGTATCCCCTGGTTCTGGATTCCCTCAACATCGGGAACATTTCAAGAACAGTTTCTTGCCCATTTCTATCAGACTCTTGAATGGACCTCTCATATGCTAGGAATAAATTCCCAATCGGCCAATCCACCTCGTTACAGTCCTAGCGTTCTTTTACCTGCACTTTCTCTGCAGCTGCAACACTAATATTCTGCACTTTGTATTCTGCATAGAACACATATCCATGTTCCTCAATGTATCGCGCTACACATGATAATAATAAACCAGTACCAATACCAATTTTGATACCTATTGTCTATTGTCTATTGTCTAAATGGATCTAAATGGCTCTATCTAAAGACATGACCCATTGGACTGGAGATGAGGAGAAATTTCTTTAGCCAGAAGTTGGTGAATCTGTGGAATTTATTGCCACAGATGGCTGTGATAGGTGGATTCAGGTGAGGGGAGATTGATAGGTTCTTGATTCGGTATGGGTATCAAAGGTTACAGGGAGAAGGCAGGAGAATGGTGTTGAGAGGGAAAGATAGATCAGCCATGATTAAATGGCAGAGTAGATGTTTCGATGGGCCGAATGGCCTAATTCTGCTCCTAGGACTTATGATATTTTTCCAAATTTGGAATATAAGCAAATGCTACTATATTTCACTAATATTTGATAAATACTACTATATTTACTCTATTAATACAGTAGCAAATGTGCATTAACCAAAAGCACATATGTTTTGGAACATTCCGATACTCTCATATGGTTAGAGGTTAGCCATTTGTGGATGACGCACAAGGGCTGCTGGTTGAAGCAGCTTCCCTGGATCGAAAATGATCCATCTCCACCTCTCTCAGTTCTGAGGTGACTGACCAGGCCATTGTGAGAACCACATACTCTTCCCCATATGGGGCAGAAGGTGCCCAATAGGTTGGGCTAACAGATCATTTGTGAAGTGTTGTGCTCCTTCCACTCGAGTGGTCATAGACTAGGAATTTCCAAAAGACAATACTGCCTTTTTCAAGAAAGTTTTGAGTGCATCGATGAATCTTTTCCTCTTTCCGTCTGGTAATCTCTTCCCGTAATAGTGTTCTGAATAAACTGTCTATCAGTACTATCATATTGTTGGTTTTATATTTTTAGAAGGTGTGCATTCACTGTTTAGACTATGTAGTAAGACTTGGAACTACAAATCTTTTTTTTTTACAGAAGGTACAGCGATTAACACTGGAGTGTTTAATCTATGGCTAGTTTTATAGTTTACTTTTGAGATACAGCATGGAAACAGGCCTTTCAGCCCACCGAGTCCGCACCGACCAGCATTCACCCCAAACACTCACACTATCCTACCCACTAGAGACAATTTACAATTTTACAATATTCAATTAACCCACAAACTGTTGGAGTTTGGTTGGAAACGGGAGCACCTGAGAAAACCCATGCGGTCACAGGGAGAACATACAAATACGGTGCAGACAGCGCCAGTAGTCTAGATGGAACCCGGGTCTCTGTCGCTGTAAGGCAGCAACTCTACCGCTGCCCCACTCTGACACCCCACACATACTTAATTATACCTTAGTTATTTTAGTTTATGAAGCTTAGTTTACTGCAGTTGACCTTTACTACATCTGTTATACTCTAGATATTCCAGTTTGGGCAACACAGTATCTTTGCGTCAATTCAATTTTTCCATGCATGTCTGTATATTGTATTCAAGTATTTCCCCAATTTCTGCCATTTTCTGTATGTTTGCGACTTTCAAAATGTTTTCAGCTGGTTTGAGCGAGCAATATGCACAAACAAATGTACATTGTAGTTATTCCACCTTAGCCATGAATACAAAATGCTACAATATTGAAGAGTTACTACTTTTGCAAAAAACATGGAATTTGTGCACTTTTAACTATTGCATTGTAGTTTTTCCACTTCTGGAACATTATGAGGTTTGCCGGGTTTTAAATATAAACTTATCATTCAGTATATGAGAAATCTATGACATAACAAGAAAAAGTTTTGGAATATACCAAAGTATAAATGTGAGGTTATCCATTTTGGTGGCAAAAACAGGAAAGCAGACTATTATCTAAATGGTGGCCGACTAGGAAAAGGGGAGATGCAGCGAGACCTGGGTGTCATGGTACACCAGTCATTGAAAGTAGGCATGCTGGTGCAGCAGGCAGTGAAGAAAGCGAATGGTATGTTAGCTTTCATAGCAAAAGGATTTGAGTATAGGAGCAGGGAGGTTCTACTGTAGTTGTACAGGGTCTTGGTGAGACCACACCTGCAGTATTGCGTACAGTTTTTGTCTCCAAATCTGAGGAAGGACATTATTGCCATCGAGGGAGTGCAGAGAAGGTTCACCAGACTGATTCCTGGGATGTCAGGACTGTCTTATGAAGAAAGACTGGATAGACTTGGTTTATACTCTCTAGAATTTAGGAGATTGAGAGGGGATCTTATAGAAACTTACAAAATTCTTAAGGGGTTGGACAGGCTAGATGCAGGATTAAAACCGAGATGAAAATAACTTTTTTCACACAGAGAGTGGTGAATCTCTGGAACTCTCTGCCACAGAGGGTGGTCGAGGCCAGTTCATTGGCTATATTTAAGAGGGAGTTAGATGTGACCATTGTGGCTAAGGGGATCAGAGGGTATGGAGAGAAGGCAGGTACGGGATACTGAGTTGGATGATCAGCCATGATCATATTGAATGGCGGTGCAGGCTCGAAGGGCCGAATGGCCTACTCCTGCACCTAATTTCTATGTTTCTATGTTTCTATAATTATATTATAGGTTTGAAACACGTGCAAATTCTGCTGTAGGATTGCCAATTTTGGATAGACACCAAGTCTATTGTATCAAAGGCTTGTCTTTTTGCCAAATGGATAAATGCCATTGTGCAGTAGATCAACAGAAGTGGACATCTGTAGTCTTGTTGATTCTCATTTAGAATAAACACGCATATTGCAGGCTTGCAACATTTGAAATAACATGCCAATTCAACAATATTATGCAGTTTCCACTTTTGGAGAATGTGTGAGCACATGCACTGGTTTGCTGGGCAAAGAATATGTACAAATCCTATATTATATTTTCTACTGTATCTTTTGGTACATCTGCAAATATATATTGTAGATGTGTTAAAAACATAGAAACATGGAAACATAGAAAATAGGTGCAGGAGTAGGCCATTCAGCCCTTCGAGCCGTTCGATATGATCATGGCTGATCATTCAAAATCAGTACCCCGTTCCCGCACCTCCTGATTTTTCCCCATATCTCTTGGTTCCATTAGCCCCAAGAGCTAAATCTAACTCTCTCTTGAAAACATCCAGTGAATTGGCCTCCACTGCCTTCTGTGACTGAGAATTCCACATTGTTCCTTTACACAAGTGCAACCATATTGTTATTTGGCCAATTTAGAATTTGCACAGATACAATAAAGAAGCACACTTTGGTGCTTTCCACTTTTTAAATATATGAGGTTTTAGTACTGTACTTTACTTTAGAGACACAGCGAGTCCACACCGACCATCGACCACACGTTCAAGATTATCCCCACTATCGCATCTACTCCCTTCACACTAGGGGCAATTTACGGAGGCCAATTTACCTACGAACCTAAGTCAAGTCAAGTCAAATTAAGTTTATTTGTCATATACACATACGAGATGTGCAGTGAAATGAAAGTGGCAATGCTCGCGGACTTTTGTGCAAAAGACAAACAACCAAACAACCAAACAAACTATAAACACAATCATAACACACATATTATTTTATATAATAAATAATGGAAGGAAAAACGTTCAGTAGAGTTAGTCCCTGGTGAGATAGGCGTTTACAGTCCGAATTGCCTCTGGGAAGAAACTCCTTCTCAACCTCTCCGTTCTCACCGCGTGGCAACGGAGGCGTTTGCCTGACCGTAGCAGCTGGAACAGTCCGTTGCAGGGGTGGAAGGGGTCTCTCATGATATTGTTGGCTCTGGAGTTGCACCTCCTGATGTATAGTTCCTGCAGGGGGGCAAGTGAAGTTCCCATAGTGTGTTCGGCCGAACGCACTACTCTCTGCAGAGCCTTCTTGTCCTTGGCAGAGCAATCCCCAAACCAGATGGTAATGTTCCCGGACAAGATGCTTTCCACCGCCGCTGCGTAGAAGCACTGGAGGATCCTCGGAGACACTGAATTTCCTCAATTGCCTGAG
This sequence comes from Leucoraja erinaceus, assembly GCF_028641065.1. NCBI lineage: Eukaryota > Metazoa > Chordata > Chondrichthyes > Rajiformes > Rajidae > Leucoraja > Leucoraja erinaceus. Next base: position 21,989,360 of record NC_073384.1, read on the forward strand.
GTGGTAAAGGCACTGCCTTGCCTTGCTCACGATTGCTGAGGTGTGTGATGTCCATGTCATATCCTCGGAGATGTGGACTCCCAGATATTTAAAACAGTTCACCCTATCCACAGGATCCCCATTTATCCTCAATGGAGTGTACGTCCTCAGATGATGTGCCCTCCTAAAGTCCATGATCAGCTCCTTCGTTTTTTTGATGTTCAAGAGGAGGCTGTTATCCTGGCACCAGAGTGCTAGATCAGCCACCTCCTCCCGGTAGGCCCTCTCGTCGTTGTCTGAGATCAGGCCCACCACCACAGTGTCATCAGCAAACTTAATTATTGAGTTGGAGCTGAACCTAGCCACACAGTTATGTGTGTACAGGGAGTACAATAGGAGGCTGAGGATGCAACGCTGGGGCGATCCTGTGCTCAGGGTGAGGGACTTCGATGTATTCCCTCCCATCTTGACTACCTGCGGCCTGGCGGTGAGAAAGTCCAGGACCCAGGCACACAGGGAGGTGTTGAGCCCCAATTCCATTAGCTTCCCGGCCAGTCTGGTGGGGACTATCGTGTTGAAGGCTGAACTGTAGTCTATGAACAGCATCCTCACGTAGCCCCCCTTCTGGCTGTCCAGATGAGAGAGAGCGGTGTGCAAGACCTGGGAGACCGCATCGTCCGTGGTTCTGTTCGGACGGTATGCGAACTGCAACGGGTCCATGTTCCGAGGGAGGAAGGCGCAGATGTGTTTCTTCACCAGCCTCTCAAAGCATTTCATGACTACTGAGGTAAGGGCCACCGGACGGTAGTCATTCAGACAGGCTGGGGAGGCATTTTTTGGAAGAATGGTCTCCACCCAAAATGTCACCCATTCCTTTTGTCCAGAGATGCTGCCTGTCCCGCTGAGTTACTCCAGCTTTTTGTGTCTATCTTCTACTTTACATGCTTGCTGCTTTTGGGATTGTGATGATGCCATAATATTGTGGGTTTTACTTTTTTGTGATGTGCGTAGATGTGAACACAATTGCAGGTTTTCCTCTTGTAGAATATATCAAGAGTCACTATACAGCGTCAATGGAAAAATCAAACCTTCACTTGCTGCAGCTTTACAGCACCTTAACAGCACCTTAATACAACAATATACAACACCAAAAAATAAACATACAACTCTCAATGGTGCATTATTGTCACATGTACAGATGCACTGTGAGATTCTATTTGTCCATTCAGTTCAGTAATGTATTGCCATACCTAAGCTCAATCCCCAATTAGCAAAGTGAACAGAAATAGTCCACTGAGACCACAAGCAAGAGCCGGCAGTCTTCCACTTATCTGCATTAAACTCCATTAGCCATTCCCCAGCCCACTTGCCCAAATGATCAAGATCCTGCTTTGTTTGCTACCTTCTTCACTGCCGACTATACCATGTACTTTAGTGTCATCTGCAAACTTACTAATCATACCTTGTACATTCTCATCCAAATCGTTGATATAAACCATTAACACCAATGGGCACAGCACCAATCCTTAAGGTGCACTGCTAGTCACAGGCCTCCAGTCCGAGAAACAACCTTCCATCAACACACTCTACTTTCTTCCATGAAGCCAATTATGTATCCAGTTAATTAGCTCTCTCTGGATCCCATGCGATCTAACCTTCCAGAGCAGCCTATCATGTGAAACCTTATCAAAGGCCTTGCTGAAATCCATTTAGACAACATCTATGGTCATGCCCTCGTCAACCTTCTTGGTTACTTTAACATAGGTTTAAGGTGAGAAGGGAAAGATTTAATAGGAACCTGAGGGGCAGTTTTTACACGCAGTGAAGGGTATATGGAATGAGCTGTCTGAGGAAGTAATTGAGGCAGGTACAATAAAAACATTTACAAGTTATTTGGACAAGTACATGGATAGGAAAGGTTCAGTGGGATATTGACCAAATGCAGGTAAATATAACTTTTTTTGTGTGTGTACGTATGTATCCATATGTGTGTGCATTTATATATATATATATAAATGCAGGCCACGTCTTTTGGAAGTGGTCTGCTTTGCCTGCGAGGAGGAGTCTCATATCTTCCAGGTGTAATGTTTCGAACATGTTTGAAATCCACATTTTTATTGTTGGTATAGGAGCGTTTTTCCAGAATTTGAGTATAAACTTTTTTCCCGTTATTAGCCCGTAATTAAATAAATTATTTTGAAACACGTTTAGTTCATTTGGACCTACTACAAGCATAATGTGGAATAGTAATTTAAAATATAAATGGTGCCAGGATCTGGTAACGGGGGGTGAAAAATAAGCTTGGTATATCCCTTTTTGCGGAGAATTTTATAATTGTTTCTCTTTCTTTCTTTCTTTTCTAGGGTCTATTTCTTAACTTTCTTCTCTAACTCTCTTTCTAATGTGCTTTCTTTTCCCAACACTTTCCTGCACTATCATGACTCTTTCTCACTTTTCTTACTTCTTTTATTTCTATCTTTCTTAAAGCTCAAAAAATGAAGGGGTACAACAAAAGTAATAAGATATATGTGGTGTGTATTACTGTGACTTATTGTACTTCTAATAAAAATAAAATTTAAAATATATATATATATATGTGCATTTGTATGTCTATATATACACACGCTGAACTTTTAAAAATCTTGTTAATATATTATTTACAGAATACTATGTTTACCTATTCTGTTGAGCTGCTGCAAGTAAGAATTTCATTGTTCTATCCGGGACATATGACAATAAAACACAATTGACTCTTGACTCTCTTGAATTTGGATGAAGCATTTGGTCGGCATGGACGAGTTGGACCGAAGGGCCTGTTTTCGTCTCCAATTACCCTTTAAATCTATATGTATGCAACTTTGAACTAAGTGGATTATCTTCCATAGTTAAGTTTTACCACCTCATAAATATGTGCGTTGGCTTCATAAAAGTCTCCTACATTTGAAATCTAAGCTAACTCTTAGATATTTTATGCATGAAATATCTGAAAACGCATTTAGTAGGCCTGCTGATTTTTAATTCTGTGCAAAGGCTACCATATTGTCAGTTTATCACATTTTGGACTATGTGTAAAAGCAAATGGTAGACTTGCCACTTTTGGTATATTACTTAATTGTAGCTTAGTCACATATGGAATATAAGCCAATGTTACTGTATTGTAGACTTGCCACTTTGTGAATATGCATGAATGCTGCTGTATTGTTACTTTATACATTGGAAGATATGCAAACACATTTTATCATTTTGGCTCTTTTACAATATGTTTAAAAACTACCATAATTTATGTTTGTCACACTTGAAAGCATCTGCAATCATGTATTGTGGGTGATAAGGATGATGATAAACAAGATTTTCTGCACTATTTTGGGAGATATGCATTCCCTAAGATAATGTTGAGTTTGCCACGTTTACAATATGTGAAAATGCATCCTTGCCACTTACGAAATATGTATGAACAACTACCATTTTGTAGGATAAGCACAAATGCATATTTCAGCTTCCCACTTTGGGAATTATGCAAGAATATTGCTAAATTCAAGTTTGCAGTTTCTGGGATTTTGCACAACGCTGTTATATTGTAGATTTTATCAGCCTTGGAATGTCACAACCAGCAAAATGATTAAAGAAATCATACCCTATCCTCTGTGCAAATAAAGCGCTTCAGGTTAAAGGCTGCTGGGTGCATCTAAGTGATCTGTTGGCACAAGCACAGTTCATAGAGTGGAGATCAGTTACAAATATGGGCGGAGAAATGGCAGATGGAGTTTCTCCAAGAAAGTGTGAGGAATTTCATTTGGGAGGGAGGAGGGGGAGTCAAATGTAAGTGGAAACTATGCAGTTAATGGCAAAGAACTTGGATCTTTGGTTAATAGCAGGACTATTAAGAGCACTGTTGTACAGAGGGAACAGAGGGATCATAAAACACAGGACCAGAAGGACATTAGGGGCAGAATCCTTCTTCTGACTTTAGAGATGCTGCCTGTCCCGTTGAGTTACTACAGCATTGTGTGCCTTTTTTCAGACAAATTGGAGTGGGGGGGGAGTTGGAAAAAAAAGGTGGGAACAGAATATAGTCTGGCATGTAAAAGGTGAGTACAGGTGAGTGAGGGAGTTTGAATGGCAGATGAGTGGCAAAGGCTAGAACTGAAAATAAGGAAAAAGGCTATCAGATAATGAGAGATGCGGAGCAGTGAAATGTAAAGCTACAGGAAGGGAAAAGGCTGGAAGGAGCGTGGAAAGGGGGATAGAAGGGAAATGGGGGACTTGGGGATGGGAGGGGAGTGGTACAGAATGCCTGTGGGGGGTGGGAGAAATGAGCATGGGGGAGGGCAGGGCCTTGGGAAATAGAGGCGGAGTATTACTTGAAAATGGAGAATTCAACATTCATAACATTGGATTGTAAGTTACCCAGGAAGAATATGAGGTGCTATTCCTCCAGTTTGGAGGTGACAATGGAGGAGGCCAAGGATAGAAAGATCAGTATAGGATTGGGAAGTGGAGTTAAACTGGTCAGCAACCTAGTGATCCGGTAGGCATAGGTGACGGAGCGTACATGAGCATTTTCTGGCCTCTCAGGCTCCTTTAGACTTTCTATGTGAATGACTTAGTCCCAGCAAAGATGCCTGAGGACAGAAACCCCTAGACACTCAAAGCTAGTGTTGTGGGCATCAGGCATGAGGTGCTCTCAGGGCTGTTGTATGGCACAAGTGTGCCCCGTCCCCCGGTCCTATGCCACAACGCTCACCTAGTCTGCCAGTTCTTCTGAGAGTTCAAAGATGGACCAGGTCTGATGTGCCAAATGCACGTCGGCAGACAATGGGGCAAAAATGTGCCCAAAGTTGCCCTCATCCTCATGCCAGCTGTGTGTGGCTGCATCAGGCTATGCCTAGAGCCAAAGCACATGGGCACTAAGTGGCAACCTGCCGAGGTTCTACCTGTTGCCACTGTGCCCACGTGCTTTGGCTCTAGGTGTAGCCTGATGCAGCCACACACAAAGGATAAGGGCAACGTTGGGCACACTTTTATCATAAGGTCATAAGTAATATGAGTAGAATTAGGCCATTCAGCTCATCAAGTCTACTCCTCCATTCAATCATGGCTGATCTATCTCTCCCTCCTAACCCTATTCTCCTGCTTTCTCCCCATAACCCCTGATGCCCATACTGATCAAGAATCTATCTATCTCTTGCCTTAAAAATATTAATTGACTTGGCCTGCACAGCCTTCAGTGGCAAAGAATTCCAAAATATTGTTTTGTCGCGAAAGATGGTCCCGGACACAGATGCCACGCATTGTGCCAGTTAGGGGGATAGCCCCCAATACAGATGAGAAACGTTCTTCGGAAACTATTTTGATAAATAGTTAAACTCCAAGCTTTGAACTTAAAAAAAGCACAACTGCATAAATAACAAAAAAGCAGCTGTCTGAAGAGAGCTGGCTATTCGTTCACAGCAGGAGGTTGCACAAAAGGACTTGGTTTGTAAACTAACATGGCCGTGAGACATTCTTGAATGTATTGACCAAACACACAGACAATGAGGCTATGCTAATTGACTTACATCAAAGCAGGCATCAGCCTGCGTGAGCAATAATTGGGATATTTGTGTATCCAGAGTCATCCCCCACTACACTAATTTTGACCGTCTAGACAAAACACTTTTAGACCATTCATGTGAATTAGTTTGACCCAGCAAAGGTGCTTGAACTTTTAAAGGTGACCTGCCATTTGAATTGTGATCCCATTGTAAATATGTAATTCAATTGAACCATTTTGTTCAAACCTAAACCATCGAAGTAAATGGTGCATTTGTAACTATTGAGGCTGTATACCTGCTGCTATTTTTTTTAGAGTAGAAAATCTTAATGCATTTTGAGTTCAGAGAGATTCCACTGAGAGATTTTCCCAGGAGAATCTTCCACTAGGTCTTGTCCTGAATATCTGTTTGAGCTGAATAAAGACCTTTTGCATCCACAGCTCCTTTGACTCATTTAAAGTCACAGCAGTCTGCACAAGCATGCTCTCTGTTGTCAGAACAACAAGCCTGTTCTCAGTGTAGGAAAGAACTGCAGATACTGGTCTAAATCAAAGGTGGACACAAAATGCTGGAGTAACTCGGCAGGTCAAGCAGCATCTCTGGATAGAAGGAATAGGTGACATTTCGGGTTGTGACCCTTTTTCAGGCTCAATAGGTGACGTTTCGGGTCGAGACTCTTCTTCGTACTCTGAAGAGACTTCTGAAGAAGGGTCTTGACCTGAAACATTGCCTATTCCTTTTCTCCTTAGATGCTGCCAGACCACTGAGTTACTCCAGCATTTTGTGTCTATCAACAGCAACAAGCACCTGAGCCTGCCATCTCTGATGATCTGCCGCGGGCAGGCCCTGTACATTGATGTAATTGCAAATAAAGCTCCTCATGCCACTACTTCCTCAGCTGCTTGAGGAGATGTGTTGTTTATTGTTAAATACTCTTATGAAACATCTACAGGTGTACAGTGGAGAGCCCATTGACTGCTTGCGTTATGGTCTGATTCAGTCATTCAAACGCGCAAGAGATAAGGATGCTGCAGAATGTAGTGGACATTGCCCAGTCCATCATACGTACTGGTCTAACTACCATCAAAGAGGCTCTAGTGAGGGAGTCTAGGACCAGATACAATACCTTTAGGAAGGAGATGAGCAGGAACTTCTTTAGTCAGAGGGTGGTAAATCCGTGGAATTGATTGCCACAGATGGCCGTGGAGGCCGTCAATAGATATTTTTAAGGCAGAGATTGATAGATTCTTGATTATGACATGTGACAGGTGTTATGGGGAGAAGGCGGGAGAATGGGGTTGAGAGGGAAAGATAGATCAACCATGATTGATTGGCGAAGTAGACTTGATTAGCCAAATAGCCTAATTCTGCTCCTATCACTTGTGAACAACAGGAAGAGCCAAAAGGAAGCTTAGTATGCCTCCCTCAGTCATGACTGACCATGGGTGATGCATTCTGGTTGGGCGCGATGTCATATGGAGGACAGGCTGTTGCCCATGTAGCACGTCACTGATCGATCCAAAGGAACAGCAGGGCCGTTACAGTTTGGCACCAGCGCCATCGCAGGAGCTGCCAGAGCGAGGTTGTAGACAACGATGTGAACTGCCTTAGGGGCTCTGACTCCAAATTTACTTGAGGTTTACTCCTGGAGCCTTTTCCATGACTGGATATGGCCACAAGGCAGTGGAGGTTTTAAATCAGTTTTCCCTCTCCTAGATGGACTGCTTTCCCTGCTGACGAGCCCCATCTGCCCGAGACTCGTGGGGACGGGAGCGTCTACCTTCTCGTGCAGGTCTATAGCACCTGCCCACTGCCCAGAAGGAAACTTATATCATCAAAGACCCACACCGCCTTGGCCATGCTCTCATCTCGCTTCTACCTTCTGCAGGGGTGGAAAACCCGGGGGGGCAGAAGGGACACGTCCCCCCCATGTTTTGAGAGGTGGGGGACATCCCCCCCCAAGTTTTTGTGATCCCGATTTAAAAATCTCCACTTTTAGCGCTGGATTGAGCCTCCGAAGCCTCGCGCGTGTGTGTGAGTGTGCGCATGCGTGCGTGGCTGCCAAAAAATTGTGTCCCCCATGTTTTGATAGCGAGTTCCCCTCTTGACCTTCGGGAAGGCACAGGACTCTGAGGACCATTATCTCCTGGTTCCAGAACAGCTACTTCCCATCAACCATCAGGCTCTTGAAACACCTTGCACAGCCCTAATCACAGCCTAGCTCAGTGCCAAACTATTCTTGGACTCATGCGAAAGGCTGCACTGTGTTCTTCAGCATGCACTGTTATGATCTAACTACCTAGTATGAGAGCTAAATCATTGCATTATTTATTCGATGTGTTGTTGAGTTAACAAGACTAAAGCAGCAGCAAGTAAGAATTCCACTACTCCGAATCAATTAAATATGGCAAACACTCTTGACCTCTCTGGAAATTAAAACACACATGGAGATCTTGGAGGGGAGGATGCTCCTAAAACTGGACAATACAACTCACCCCCTCCATGACACACTGGTACCTTCAGCAACAGACTGGTTCCACAAGATGCATGACAGGATGCCACACAAGATCCTTTTTCCCTGTGGCTATCAAACTGTACAACTCCTCCCCCTTCAGTCATGGGGTAGACTGAGACTGAGCTGACTTATCCCCCCCCCCCCCCCCCCCCCTCCCAATCTTTGCACATCCCAAATCCTTTCCACTCATCACTTTAATTTCATGTTTCATGTATTTTGTGTTTTTATGTCTGTTGGCAGATCAATTTCCCTCCTGGGATAAATAAAGTTCGATCATACATTTTCTATTTTTTGCTTTGGAATTCCAGCATCTGCAGGGCTTTTGCTTGAACTAATTTGCCTCTTCCGAGCTTTGCAACACACACCGTAAGTTATGCCATCAATAAAACATGTCATACTGCAATTTTGGCGCTTTTGGAAAAATGTGAAAATGCTGCTGAATTGGAGGTATCCCATATTAGGAACAGGTAAAAACTCTGCTACATAATATATATAGGAGGGGGCAGTACAGTGGGGCAGCGGTAGAGTTACTGTCTTACAGTGGCAGAGATCCAGGTTCGATCCTGACTATGACTGCTGTCTGTACATAATTTGTGACCGTGTGGGTTTCCTCCAGGTTATCTGGTTCAAGTTCAAGTTCAAGTTCAAGTGAGTGAGTTTATTGTCATGTGTCCCTGTATAGGACAATGAAATTCTTACTTTGCTTAAGCACACAGAAAACAGTAGGCATTTACTACAAAACATATAAATGTGTCCATATACCATGATATAAATATATACACACATGAATAAATAAAATGGTAAAGTGCAAATAACAGAAAGTGGTTATTAATAATCAGAGTTTTGTCCGAGCCAGCTTTAATAGCCTGATGGCTGTGGGGAAGTAGCTATTCCTGAACCTGGTTGTTGCAGTCTTCAGGCTCCTGTACCTTCTACCTGAAGGTAGCAGGGAGATGAGTGTGTGGCCAGGATGGTGTGGGTCTTTGATGATACTGCCAGCCTTTTTGACTGCGATAAATCCCCTCGATGGAAGGAAGGTCAGAGCCGATGATGGACTGGGCAGTGTTTACAGCTTTTTGTAGTCTTTTCCTATCCAGGGCGCTCAAATTGCCGAACCAAGCCACGATGCAACCGGTCAGCATGCTCTCGACTGTGCACCTGTAGAAGTTAGAGAGAGTCTTCCTTGACAATCCGACTCTCCATAATCTTCTCAGGAAGTAGAGGCGCTGATGAGCTTTTTTGATAATTGCGTTAGTGTTCTCGGACCAGGAAAGATCTTCAGAGATGTGCACGCCCAGGAATTTGAAGTTCTTGACCCTTTCAACCATCGACCCGTTGATATAAATGGGGCTGTGGGCCCCCCTCCTACTCCTTCCAAAGTCCACAATCAGTTCCTTGGTTTTTCTGCTGTTGAGGGCCAGGTTATTGCGCTGGCACCATATGGACAGTTGCTCGATCTCTCTTCTATAGTCTGACTCATCCCCATCATGTGACACGCCCCACAATAGTGGTGTCGTCAGCGAACTTGATGATGGAGTTCGCACTGTGGTTCGCTACGCAGTCATGGGTATAGAGTGAGTACAGCAGGGGGCAGAGCACGCAGCCTTGAGGTGCTCCCGTGCTGATTGTTACCGAGGCTGACACATTTCCACCAATACGAACAGACTGTGGTCTGTGGATGAGGAAGTCGAGGATCCAGTTACAGAGGGATGCGCAGAGACCCAGTTCCGCGAGTTTGGTAACCAGTTTGGAGGGGATGATTGTGTTCAAAGATCCTATAGCAGAGCAAGATAGGCTACTCCTGCTAAATGCAATGGGCTGTGGTGTAGTACGCTATGGAGGGGATCATGGGCATTTTTCCACGCCCATTTTAGCAACCTGAGCCTACCTGACCCGACCCGACTCGCACTGTAATCAATGTTGCGGGGCAACAGTTTGTGTGGGTCAGATTCATAAATCTGTCAGTTCAAACTTCTTGTCAAGAATAAAATTTGATTCTGGCAATTGTCTTTTTTAATGTTTTTTAAATCATTTATTTTTAAATGGCTCACAAGCAGTGTTTGAGTTGATTTTGTAGTAACCGGAACCGACCCGACTCGCAGGGTGATTGACAGGGGGGGACTTTTTGTGCGTGATATAGGGTTAGATTCATAATTCTGTTAGTTCATAATTCTGTTGATTCTTGTTAAAGAATAAAATGTTTATAAACACACATACATGAAAATTATATAAATGTATATAACACACACAATTATATTTCTTCTAATCCAATAATGAACTTTATTTCAGACTAGACAAGAATAGAATAGAATAGAATAGAATAGAATAGTTTCTTTATTGTCATTGTAACATGAACCGTGTACAACGAAATTTAAAAATGTCAGCCAGTCAGTGCACCATTCAAACATTTCTAAAAGCTAACAATACATACAAGGTAAAATATTAAAAGATAAATGTTTGGTAACCAGTTTGGAGGGGATGATTGTGTTCAAAGAACATTAGGGCATTAAATAAGAAACATTGTAAATAAGAAACATTGTAAAAACTCCCTGCAACTTCACACACACTAGGCCTTATCCCCCCGGCACTCTCTCGCCTGCCCCCTTACTACAATGTTCCCCTCCTATGCTCCTCGCCGCCCCGGGCCCCGCACTCTCTCTCCTCGCTGCCCCGGACCCCGCACTCCTTCTCCCCGCTGCCCCGCACTCCTTCTCCCCGCTGCCCCGCACTCTCTCTCTCGGGCCCCGCACCCTCTCTCCCCGCTGCCCCGCACTCCCTCTCCCCGCTGCCCCGCGCTCCCTCTCCCCGCTGCCCCGGGCCCCGCGCTCCCGCTCCCCGCTGCCCCGGGCCCCGCACTCTCTCTCTCCCTGCTGCCCTGGGCCCCGCACTCCCGCTCTCTCCCCGCACTCTCTCTCTCCCCGCTGCCCCGGACCCCGCACTCCTTCTCCCCGCTACCCCGGACCCCGCACTCTCTCTCCCCGCTGCCCCGCACTCCCTCTCCCGCTGCCCCGCACTCTCTCTCTCCCCGCTGCCCCGGGGCCCCGCACTCCCTCTCCCCGCTGCCCAGCACTCCGCTCTCCCCTCCCCGGGCCCCGCACTCTCTCTCCCCGCCCCCGCCCCGCACTCTCTCTCCCCGCTGCCCCGGGCCCTGCACTCTCTCTCCCGCTGCCCCGGGACCCACACTCCCTCTCCCCGCTGCCCCGGCCCCACACTCCCTCTCTCCGCCGCCGCTGCCCCGGCCCCGCACGGGCCTTCCCCGGACCCCGCACTCTCTCCCCGCTGCCCCGGGCCCCGCACTCTCTCTCCCCACTGCCCCGGGCCCCGTACTCCCTCTCCCCGCTGCCCCGGGCCCCCCCCTCTCTCTCCTCGCTGCCCTGGTCCCCCCTCTCCTGCTCCCCGCTGCCCCGCACTCCTTCTCCCCGCTGCCCCGGGCCCCGCACTCTCTCTCCCCGCTGCCCCGCACTCTCTCTCCCCGCTGCCCCGGGCCCCGCACTCTCTCTCCTTGCTTCCCCGGACCCCGCACTCCTTCTCCCCGCTGCCCCGGGCCCCGCACTCTCTCTCCCCGCTGCCCCGGGCCCCGCACTCCTTCTCCTCGCTGCGGATCCAATCTTTGGCTGGAAGCAAGAAGGCGGGAGCAAGAAAGCGGAGCAAGATGGCGGAACAAGATGGCGGAGTCAGGTTGCTAAAATGTGTCCTATAATCACCCATGTATCCGCCCATGAGCGTACCTCACGTTTGCGTGAGGATAACCCATCTTGCTTTGCTATAGGATCTTTGATTGTGTTAAATGCCGAGCTGTAATCAATGACTAACAGCCTGACATATGAGTTTTTGTTGTCCAAGTTTCCTCCCACATTCCAATGATGTGCATGTTTGTCGGTTAATTGGCTTCTGTAAATTGTCCCTGCTGTGTAGGATAGAATCAGTGTACAGGGGGTTGCAGCAAGTGCGGACTCAGTGGGCCAAAGGTCATGTCTCCACCCTCTACCTCCAAAACAAAGGCTTGGCAGACGGTGTAACCGGAAAGGGTGCTGAGGAAGTCGGGCGCAAGGAGCAAGAACCAGAGTAATGCTTCCAGCGCCTTCAGGTAGGCTGCAGAAGCCACCCCCGGGGATAGAAACATAGAAACATAGAAAGTAGGTGCGAGAGCAGACCACCAGGTCCATCGAGCCTGCACCGCCATTCGCTCATGGCTGAACACTAAACAGACACACTTACCCACAAACAGTAGACACAAGACACAGAACACAAGACACTACCCTCCCCTTTATACCGCTATCACCCCTCTCCACCCCAAGAACCTCGTGATCTCCTGGGGGAGGCAAAAAACCGGATAAAAACCCAGGTCCAATTCGGGAAAAAAATCCGGGAAATTCCTCTCCGACCCCAATCTAGGCGATCGACACTTGTCCAGGAGATCACTCAGGTCTCAGATACAAGATGGCCGGGCAAGAAGAGGAGAGGGGCGTCAGTTCACTAGAACTGCTCCAGTACATCGAGTGGGCGGGATGACCGGATTATGGACTTTGAATAATGACGACAAAAATGGCAGCGCCTGCATGCGTAAAGTATGCGGAAAGAATTTCACTATGAAGTTGTGAACAAATGGGACAAATAAAGCACTATATCATGACTATATAGTGTGCAAATGCTGCAGCCAACAATGTCGTCCCATGGGTTAATCCTATCAGAGGTGGAGTCCTTGTCCACAGGTCAGTGAAGTGAAACATTTCCTCAGGAGATGTGTATTCCAAGTTTCGAGAACAAAGATTAGCAGACACTTTCAACCAACCTGCAACTAAGAGGCGGCATTATCTCTGCAAATTTATTCGTCAAATAAGTATTACAAACACAAGCAGAGAAATAGTTAAGGGCCTGTCCTATTTAGGCAATTCTTTTAGGCGATTGTCGGCAACTAAGCTGTCGCCATACGGTCGCTGGGGTGTCGTGTGTATGGTTGTGAGTAGTCTCCTCAGTCGCCCAAAGAGTTGAAGCGTTTTCTTGGTATCCGCTGGGTTTTGAAATGTTCTAAACTTTACGGTGACAGTCGGCGATCATGGGCTTGTCGTAGCTTGTCTTCTCCTGACGTAGGTGCTGTCGTAGGTTGTCGCCAGGATGGCGTAGGTTGTCGTCAGGTGACGTAGGTTGTCGCCGGTTTCTATTGTCTACGAATTCCATTGTCGTAGTCGCTGGCAGTCGCATGCTTGCCTGCTTGCCTGCATGCTTGCCTTCAATAGTTGAGCCATTTGGTATAAAATTATACAAATTGTGATGGAACTTTGGTTAGGCCACATTTAGTATATCGAGTGCAGTCCTGGTCACAACATCACAGGAGGGATGTGGAGGCCTTGGAGAGGCCGTAGAGAGGTTAATTAGGTCTGTTTGAGAGTATTAGCTCTCAGCAGAGGTTGGATAAACTTGGATTGGTTTCTCTGGAGCATTGGAGATTGAGGGGAGATGGTCTTTAACCCAGGGTAGAAATACTGGAAGGCCTCGGTTTAAGGTAAGAGGGAGACATTTTGAGGCAGATTAGCAAGCTGCATTTTTATACACAGAGAGCGCTAGCTGCCTGGAGCATACTGGGAAAATGATTCTGACTACCTATCCTATATCCATCTTTTATAATTTAATAACCTTCTATCAGGTCTCCGATGCTCCAGGGAAAATTTATCCAATGTCTCTTTATATTTAATATCCTGTAATCCAGGCAGCATCCTTTCCAAAGCCTCCATATCCTCCCTGGAAACTAGTGACAAGAACTACAAACGATATTCCAAATGTGGCCGAACCAACGTTTTATAAAGCTGTATCATGTGTCTGAAGAAGGGTCTTGACCTAAAACGTCACCCGTTCCTTCTCTCCAGAGATGCTGTCTGCCCTGCTGAGTTACTCCAGCATTTTGCGTCTATCTTTTTGCTCAAGGCAAGTTTGGATTGTTTTCTCTTGCATCGGAGGCTGAGGGGCAACATGACTGAAGGTTATAAAGTTATGAGATGGAGAATGGATAGAGTATTTTTCTCGGGATGGAAATGTGAAATTACAACGTTGATTTGACGGGCCGAATGGCCTAATTCTGCTCTTATGACTTAGATACCAGAGGCCATTGGTTTAAGGCGACAAGGGTAAGTTTAAAGGAGATGTGCAAGGCAAATTATTTACACAGACCATGATAGGTGCCGGAGAATGCTGCCTGGTGAGATGGTGGAAGCAGATACTGTAGGTTAGCAACGTTTAAGAAGCATTTACACAGTCACATGAACATGATGGGATGGAAGGATGCAGACCATACAGAGACAGAAAGGATGAGTTTAAATTGGCATCATGGTCAGCGGACATGATTGCCCAAAGAACTGTTCTTGTGCTGAAGATAGACACAAAATGTTGGGAGTAACTCAGCGGGGCAGCATCTCTGGAAAGAAGGAATGGGTGACATTTCGGGTCGAGACCCTTCTTCAGACTTCTGGGCTGTACTCTATTCCATGTCCTAAGTATCTTCATGAGCACATGAACTGTGATGTGAGAGGAAACCGGAGCACCCGAAGAAACCCACATGGTCACCTGGAGGAAGTACAGACTCCATCCAGAAAGCACCAGAGCTCAGGATCGGTGCCGGGTCCTTGGTGAGTTGAGGCAGCAGCTCAACTCGTTGCACCTCCTTGTTGCCCCATCTGTTCATTGCTCCACCACCCATGGCCATACCTTCAACTGCTGGAACTTCCATGAGGATTTCCTTCCTAAACCTTCCTCTCCATTTCTTTTCCCCTCGAAGCTGCTCCTTACAACTAACAAGGTTTCTTATGGGCTGTCCCCAGTTTAGCTACTTTAGTTTATTGTTAAGTGTACCGAGGTACAAAAGAAAAGCTTTCTGTTGCGTGCTATCTAGTCAGCGAAAAGATTATACATGATTACAATCGAGCCGTCCACAGTGTGCAGATACAGGATAAAGGGAATAACATATAGTGCAAGATAAAGTCCAGTAAAGTCCTGTTAAAAATCATCTGAGTGTCTCCAAAGAGGTAGATGGTAGCTCAGGGCTGCCCTCGTGTTGTTGATAGAATGGGTCAGTTGCTTGATAACTGCTGGGAAGAAACTGTCCCTGTATCCAGAGATATGCATTTTCACACCTCTGTACCTCTTGCCTGATGGGGGAGGGGAGAAGAGGGAGTGACCAGGGTGAGACCTGTTCTTGATTATGCTGCTGGCCTTGCTGATGCAGCATGAAGTGTAGTCAGAGTCAATGGAAGGGAGCACCCCCCCATCAGTCTGAAGAAGTGTTTCGGCCCGAAACGTTGCCTATTTACTTCGCTCCATAGATGCTGCTGCACCCGCTGAGTTTCTCCAGCATTTTTGTGTACCTTCAATCGAAGGGAGGTTGGTTTGTGTGATGGTCTGGGCTGCGTCCACAATTCCCTGCAATTTCTAGCGGTCTTGGATGGAGCTGTCCCCAAACCGAAAGTGAATGTGGCTCCCATTACTGAATGTCTCACTGCATTAACAGTCCTAAAGCAACGCAAATTGTTGTTGTTCCTGCGACGAGCAATCTCACACTGAACACTAAAGGGAGTGAAATGGAGGATTCAGTGAAAAGAAAGCCACACTTCCCCAATTTGCCGTGAGGCTGCCAAGTGACGTTGGTATATTTTTGAAAATTGGCTGAGCAACCTCAGTCAAAGTGTGAATTATGGTGTCATTCAAGAAGAAGTTGGCAAGAAGACAGACAGGCCCATCATGGCCTGATCTCTCCCCTAAATAATTGCCTTCATTGGTGCTTAGGCAGGTGATGCTGATGAATCATAACAGGGCTTAATTCAGTGTGGAAGATGTGAAATGTTGGCAATTTTAATCTTGTGGTACTGTCACAGCGAGCTCAAACTCTGCAGTGGTAAATGATCGGACAATTACTGAACTGTGTCGCTGTGTATGTGTGACACACATTACAGAAACAGGCCTCTCAGTCCATCACAATCCCTCTGAAAAAGAAGTGTTTCACCCCGAAACGTCACACATTCCGTCTCTCCAGAGATGCTGCCTGACCCGCTGAGTTACTCCTGCATTTTGTGTCTATCTTCGGTGTAAGTCAGCATCTGCAGTTCTTTCCTACACAGGACCATGGTACATACTGTGATGATGCATGATCTACTATACGATACAATATGACACCATACGATAGAACTTTATTTTCCCATGAGGGAAGTTGATCTGCCAACAGTCATAAAACACAAAATACATGAAACATGTTTCATAACAAGGGAGTCAGTCTACCCCATGACAAAAGGGGGAGGAGTTGTACAGTTTGATAGCCACAGGGAAAAAGGATCTCCTGTGGCGTTCTGACCTGCATGTTGGTGGGACCAGTCTGTTGCTGAAGGTACATCTCAGGTTGACCAGTGTGTCATGGAGGGGGTGGGCTGCGTTGTTCAGGATGCTCCGCAGTTTGAGGAGCATCCTCCCCTCCAAGACCACCTCCCATGAATCCAACTCCGCCCCCAGGATGGAGCCAGCCTTCCTGATGAGTTTGTTAATCCTATTGGCGTCCGCGGTCTTCGCCCTGCTGCCCCAGCACACGGCAGCGAAGAAAATGGCGCTGGCTACCACCGATTGGTAGAACATCTGCAGCATCTTGCTACAGTCGTTGAAGGAGCAGAGCCTTCTCAAAAAGTACAGCGGGCTCTGCCCGGCTGTTGTCAGCATGTTCTCGAGTTCAGCTTTGGACCACGCAATCATGGAACACCAAGACAAGTGAAGAAGACTCATGATTCACCACGGGACAGCTGACCGCAGGTGTGCATGTCTACTCTCATTACATGTGTCTACACTGTAATGTCCGTGAATAGAGAGATTCACTTCTCCAATGAGGATTTTTTCTAATGATAAATAAAAATAGAGAGTGCAGGACGGAACTGCAGATGCTGCTTTACACCGAAGATAGACACAAAGTGCCGGTGTAACTCAGCGGGTCAGGCAGCGTCTCTGGAGAAAAAGGAGGGTTCTGAAAAAGGGTTCTGACCTGAAATGTCACCCATCCTTTTTCTCCAGAGATGCTGCCTGACCTGCTGAGTTACTCCAGCACTTTGTGTCTATCTTTGGCAAGAACAGAGAGTGCTGGAAACACTTAGCAGGTTCAGCTGTGGAGAGAGGAACAAAAATAACATTTTGGATCTATAATCCTTCATCTGGTCGTCGACATGAAACGTTAACCCTCTTTCTACAGATTTTGACATGCTTTTGCACTTCCATGGATTATTAGTGGTGTTTAAGTGGAGGTAGATAATTTTTTGAAAAAATGAGGATTTTGCAGGAATTGAAGACTGCTACAGAAGAGAATTGAGGCCAGCATAGATTAGCTACGATCAAATTGACCCATTTTCTTGTGTTTTTGTGTTCCCTTCCAGTGTAATTTTCCTTAACCACACAGCAATCTTATCCCTCCTGTCCTCACTCCCCGAGTTACTTACTCTACCATTAGGGCTGATCACATCAACCATTGGAATTCCCTCCCTTTCCATCCGTCCTTCTCAAATAGACTCCTTAAGACCATTCAGGTCCTTAAGTACCTTCATCTCCAACCAGCCACTTGACCATCTTCCTTCATTCCTCCATAAGTATTTTTTGATGAGCACCTGGGAATGGTTCGCTACATTACAGACACGATATAAATAGAAGCGTTTTTTTTGGTGAGAGATTGAGCAGATGGGGCTTTTATTCTCTGGAGTTCAGAAGAATTAGACTTGATGTCATTACATTGTAGAGAACAGAGTAATTGCCCAGAAGCAGCCTCCACCGGTTGGCATCTTGAGATTGTGGGGTTACAACCACAGTTTGAGTCAGTCGTAACCGGTTAAGAAAAGGATAAATGCCTCATGTCATAGAGTCATACAGCGTGGAAACAGGCCCTTCATTCAATCTTGCCCACACCTACCAACATTTCCTATTTACACTAGTCCTACCTGCCTGCGTTTGGCCCAGTTCTCTCTATACCTATCCTATCCATGTTTATATAATTTATAGTACCTGTCTCAACTACCTCCTCCGGTAACTCATTCCATACTCCCACCACCCTTTGTGTAAAAAAAGTTACCAAAAGTTAGTGTTGCAGGTTGCTAGTCAGGTTCCTATTAAATCTATACCCCCTCACCTTAAAGTAGAGATAAATTCTTGATTAGTACGGGTGTCAGGGATTATGGAGAGAAGGTAGGAGAATAGGGTAAGAAGGGAAAGATAGATCAGCCATAATTGAATGGTGGAGTACTTGATGGGCCGAATGGCCTAATTCTGCTCCTATCGCTTATGACCTTATGACCTAAAACCTATGTCTTCTGGTTCTTAATTCCCCTATTTTGGGCAAGAGACTCTGTACATTTACCCAATCTATTCCTCTCATGATTTTGTACACCTCTGTAAAATTACCCCTCTTCCACCTGCACTCTGAGGAATAGTTTAGCCTGCATGATGGGTTGCTGGTCATTTGAATTTTCTCCTCCAAAATACTCTGGATGCGGTGGAAGGCAGAGCTCAGTAGAAGTTTGAACTCAGACTGAATCAATGGATTTGGGTATTAGGTGAAGGAATGGAGTTAGTGTTGCAGGTTGCTACACTCTCATTGATTGGCAGTGGAACTGGATAGATACACATGGCTTATCCTCGATCCCATTTCTTATATTGTGTATAAAATGTTTTTTATTTATTCACAGGATTTGGATATCTCTAGCAATGCCACCCTTTATACCATCCCTAACAACCCCATGAACTAATCAGATGCCATCCCAAACCAACAAGGCTGTTATGAGTCAATGCTATTAGTGAGCGTGATGTCAGATATAGGCCAGTCTGGGTGAGGACAGGAGGTGCTTTCCCTGAAGTACATGAGTAACCTCCATTCACCATTTACATTCCAATTATTCCATCTTCTCCTCTCTCCTGTCAGGCAGAAGATACACTAACTAGAGAATGGTCCTCACCTACCATCTATCTCTAATCAGATTTTACTGGACTTTATCTTGCACTCAACTTTATTCCCTTTATTCTGTATCTACACTGGTGATGGTTTGATTGTAAGCACATATAGTCTTTCTGCTGACTGGATACCACACAACAAGAGAGCTTTTCACTGTACCTCAGTACACCTGACAATAAACTAAACTCAACTAAAAGCTTGAAAGTGCCAGATTCAGGAACAGTTTCTTCCCCAATGTTATCAGACTATTGAATAGACCTCCCATAAGCTAGGACATTGTCCCAACCTTGCACTTTTATAAATATCTGCACTTTCTCTGTAGCTGTAACTTTATAATGCTGTAACAGTATAGTCTGCACTCTTTTATTTTTCACTTTGCATTACCTTAAATAGCTTAACTTGCGTGATGGCTTGATTGTACAAATATATAGTATGATTTGAATAGATAGCACACAAACAAAGTTTTTAGGGTGGCACGGTGGCACAGCAGTAGAATTGCTACTTTACAGTGGCAGAGACCAGGGTTCAATCCTGACTACCGGTGCTGTCTATATGTAGTTCGTACATTCTCCCCGTGACCTACGTGGGTTTTCTCCAGGAGCTCTGGTTTCCTCCCACACTCCAAAGATGTGCAGATATGTAAGTTAATTGTCTTGGTGTAATAGTAAATTGTTCCTAGTGTGTGTAGGATAACATTAGTGTGTCAGGATCACTGGTCGGCGCGGACTCGGTGGGCCGAAGGGCCTGTTTCTGCACTGTATCTCTAAACTAAACTAACAATGTGTAGGAAGGAACTGCATATTCTGGCTTAAACTAAACACTGTATCTTGGTGCAGGTGACAATAATTAATAATTGAGGGAGTTAGATGTGGCCCTTGTGGCTAAAGGGATCAGGTGGTATGGAGAGAAGGCAGGTACAGGATACTGAGTTGGATGATCAGCCATGATCATATTGAATGGTGGTGCAGGCTCGAAGGGCCGAATGGCCTACTCCTGCACCAATTTTCTATGTTTCTATGTTTATAACCAATAATAATCTACTAATGCTAGTACTGCATTGCAGGTTTATTTAAGGATTTGATTTTAAATTCTCAAACTGTGTTTCCAGTGCCATGGTCCAGGCTTCTCGATGTTGGTTCAGTAAATTAGCTTCTTAAATAGCTTAATTTGGGTGATATGTATATATAGAAAGCTAATGCGAGACAAAGAAAGCTGTCAGAGCTCTATGGGATAACAATCTGAGTACGTCTTAATGTCGCCCACTGTCTTACATCAGTGCTTGCTCTCAGAATTTGTTCTACACAAATATGAATCTTCTGTGATTCATGGAACATTAGGGCATCATTATCTCCCACTGTGGTGCAATCCCCTGATGCATGTTGAGCTCTTTAAGTAATTCCTGACCTTTCAAAAGATAATTATTTTTATTTGATACAGTGGGTTAGCAAGGACGTCAGCTCCTAATTTTAGTTTTTCAGCAATCTGTGTTGCATCAGCTGCTCAGCAACATCTCAGCTTTAAAACTCTAATCCCCATTTTTGTCCTCACACCTCCCTCTCTCTACTCCGTCCTCCAGATTTCCAAGGTGTTCCTGATCCTTGCACTGTTGCATCCCTATTGTGAATCAGTCCACCACGTGGAGCTTGTCCTAAAGACCGGGGGATTCAACCTGCTGGGCTTCTGCTGGCTGGAGTTTAGAAGGTTGAGGGAGGCCTCTTTGAAACTTACAGAACAATGAAAGGCATAGATAGAGTGGATGTGGAAAGGATGTTTCCACTGGTGGGAGAGTCCAGGACCACAGGTCATAGCCTCAAAATTAAAGGGCGCTCTTTTAGCAAGGAGGTGAGGAGGAACCTCTTTAGTCAGAGGGTAGTTAATCTGTGGAACTCATTGCCACAGAGGGCTCTGGAGGCCAAGTCAATGGATATTTTTAAGGCGGAGATAGACAAATTCATGTTTAGAATGGGTGTTAAGAGTTATGGGGAGAAGGCAGGGAAATGGGATTAGGAGACAGAGATCAGCCATGATGGAATGGCGGAGTAGACTCTTTGGACTGCATGGCTAACTCTACTACTATAACTTGTGTGAACTTGTGAACCCCAGCACTGAACTCTTGCCCTCACCCTCTTGAGATTGCTGGCATTCATCTTCAATCTCCCTTCCATTGGTACCCCCTCCTGTGACCAACCAGGCCACCAAAGCATTTTAGGTATTTAAAGTACAATCAGTCTGAAGAAGGGTCTTGGGGGCAAGATCATGTTGAACGTCGAGCTGTGGCCAATGAACAAGGTCTGGCATGTGTTCCTGTAGATAAGACACAAAATGCCTATGCTGATGTTTCGGGGTGAAAAATGTCCCCCATGCCTTCTCTCCAGAGATGCTGCCTGGCTCGCTGAGTTACTTCAGCATTTTGTGTCTATCTTCAGTTTAAATCAACATCCACAGTTCCTTCCTACACAAAGTATTTTAAGTCACTGGCCACAAACTGAAATTAGAACATGATAAAGAGGAACTACAGTATCTGGGATGGAGTGTTTCAGTTATGACAAGAGACGAGAGGTTTAAGGTGAAGAGGAAAAGGTTTTACAGGAACCTGAGGGGTAACTTTTACACACAAAGTATGGTGGGTGTATGGAACACGCTGCTGGAGGAGGTAGTTGAGGCAGGGACTATCGCATTGTATAAGAAACATTTAGATAGGTACATGGATAGGACAGGTTTAGAGGGATATGGGCCAAACGCAGGCAGGTGGGACTCATGTAGATTGGACATGCTGGTCAGTGTGGGCAAGTTGGGCTGAGGGCCATGTTTCCATAGACTTATATGACTCTATGACTCTAAGGGTGGAGAGACCAGGTCAGTTTTCCCTTGGCGGAGAAGGTTAAGAGGGGACAGGATTGAGGTTTACAAATTTGATCAGGGAACTTGTCAACTTGGATTCGGAGAGACAGAGCCATACAGCACGGCAACAGGAACATAGCTGTGGCTGAACCTGGTGGGTTACAACAGGAACATAGCTGTGGCTGAACCTGGTGGGTTACAACAGGAACATAGCTGTGGCTGAACCTGGTGGGTTACAACTTCAGGCTACTGTACCAGATGCCCGATGGTAACAGCGAGAAGAGGGCATGGCCCAGATGATAGATGCCACCTTCTTGAGGTAGCGTCTCATTTAGACGATGCTGATGGTGGGGTGGGCTGTGCCCGTGATGGTCCTGGCTGAGTCCACCACACTCGGCTGCCTCTTCCATTACGGTGCATTGGAATTGCTGGACCAGGTCATGACGCAACCAGTCAGGATACTTTCTAAAGTGCATTTGTGGAAGTTTGTTGGGGTCTACAGTGTTTGGTGAACTTTTGTAACTTTGTCGATGCCAAAACTTGGCGACACTTGTGTACTGCCTTGGTGAGGTCTGCTACATGATTTTACTGGATTGTATGCAAAAACAAAGCATTTCACTGTACCTCAGTACATGTGACAATTAAGTTTCATTGAATCATTGATATGCCAAATTTATTTAAACCTCTAATAAAGTAGAGACACTGGCGTGCTTTATTCATGATGGCATCTACGTGCTGGGCTCAAAACAGGGTCATTAAAAGATGTTAACACTCAGAAATTTGAAGTTGCTAACTCTCTCCACTGCTAATCCACCAATGAAAACTGGTGTGTGGTCGCCTGATTTCCCCTTTCTGAAGTCAACAATTAGTTTAGTTTTTTTAGTGTAGAGATACAATGCAGAAACAGGCCCTTCGACCCACTGAGTCCGTGCCAACCAGCGACGCCCGCACACTTACACTATCCTACACACACTAGGGACAATTCACAATAATACCAAGCCAATTAGCTACAAACCTGTACGTCTTTGGAGTGTGGAAGGAGACTGGCGTTTCACAGAGAAAACCCACGCAGGTGATGGGGAGAACATACAAATTCATACAGACAGCACCCATATTCAGGATGGAGCGCAGGTCTCTGGTGCTGTAAGACAGCAACTCTACCGCTGTGCCACTGTGCCGGCATCTCACAACCAGGTGTTCGATTTCTTTACTGAGCACCGACTCATCACCACTCATGATTCGGCCAACCACAGTGGTATCATCGGTGAATCTAGAGATGGCAATAGAGCTGTGCATAGCCACACAGTGAAGAGAGTAGAATAACGTCTAAGCATACACCCTTGTAGTGCCCTTGTGCTGATGGTCAATGAAGAGATGTCATTTCTGATCTTCACTGATTGAGGTCTGTCAACGAGAAAGTCAAGGGGTTCATGTTGCAAAGGAAGGTTCAAAGGTCTAGGTCTTGAAACTCGGTGCTAAGTTCAGAGGTAAGGTCACGTTGAACATTACGCTATGGCTTGTTAACAGCAGACTGACATATGTTCCTATAGACGGACACAAAATGCCCAAGGTGACGTTTCGGGTCAAGACCCTTCTTCAGACTGAGAAACATCACCAGAGATTCTGCCTGTGCTGCTGAGTTACTCAGCAGATTGTGTCTATCTTCAGTGTAAACCAGCACCTGTAGCTCCTTCCTACACCTACGTGTTCCTGTTATCCAGATGATCCGGACCAGATAGCATCTGTTGCTGACTTGCTATGGTAGCAGACAAATGAAAGCAGAACCAGGTCAATAAGATCGGCACAAACAGCTGGAGTAACTTAGCGGGTCAGGCAGCATCTCTGGATATAATGGATTGTACCGCCCATTGTACCTGTGAAAAACCTTTGAAAAAAATCAATGCTGTCAATCCAATGCTTTCCCCACAGCTTTTCATTTTCCACTACAGAGTCGTAGAACAGCAGGGAAACAATCCTTTTGCTTTGCTGTACATATGTCACCCATCCACTGAAATCAGAAGAAGGGTCCCAACCTGAAACGTCACCTATCCATGTTCCCCAGAGATGCTGCCCGTCCCATTGAGTTACTCCAGCATTTTGCATCTATCTTTGGTATAAACCAGCATCAGCAGTTCTTTTTTTATTACCTTTCTGAAGTACGAGTTGATTTGCGCCGTAACCAACCTCTCGAAGCACTTCATTACGGCAGATGTAAGTGCTACCAGGCGCCAGTGATTGAGACAGATCATCGTGTTGCTTACAGGTATCTTCTGTTTATTCACATGAATACTAGTGGCAGAAGTACAGCACGCATTTCCTAATGTGCAGGAAGGAACTACAGATGCAGGTTTAAACCGAAGAGAGGCACAAAAAGCTGGAGTACCTCAGCGGGTCAGGCAGCATCTCAGTAGAAAAAGAATCAGTGACGTTTTGGGTTAAGACCTTCCGAAGATTGGTCTTGATCCGAAACGACAGCTATTCCTTTTCTCCAAAGGTGCTGCCTGACCCATTGAGTTACTCCAGCTTTTTGTGCCTATCTACAGGTTTCATAATATTCTGTACAATCAGCACTGCCCTCCTCACTCCTCCACTTTACTCTGCAGAGATGTGCACCCTATCGAGGTCGCTGATCAGTGCCTTGGCTGGGAGTTTGCCTTGGTCGGTACACAAGGCAGCTTAAACAGCTGCAGTCTGAGGCTGTTTAATCTGCCTCTTCAGGCTCTGCTATTCTGTAGAACTGCTGACGTTGCATGTCCAATGTCACCACAGCTTCAGGCATCCAAACACAAATTCATTCAACTGTGTTCCCTGTGGGCTAATATTTCTACACTTACATAAAGTACAATTGCACTAACCATCACCTCAATTGGCTCCCACCACTTAATACCACTTCAACCACTGTGATTCACATCAAACAACTCTCAAAGCCTGATTGTTTCAAACACAGTGCAGAAGGGGCGCTTTGGCCCATTGTATCTGTGAAAAGCCTTTGAAAAAAAATCAATGCTATCAACCCGATGCTTTCCTCATGGCTTTTAATTTTCCACTTCAGAGTCGTAGGGCAGGGAAACAATTCTCTTGCCTTGCTGTACATATGTCACCCATCCACGCTCATGCAATCCCTTCTTCCAGCACTTGCCCCCATAGTCTCCATACCAATGCATTTCAAGTACTCACTGAAATACTTCTTAACGCTTGAGTTTAGTTTTTAATTTTAAAGATACAGCGTGGAAACAGGCCCTTTGGCCCACAAAGTCCATGCCGACCAGCGATCTCCGTACGCTGGTTCTATCTTACACACGAGGGACATTTTACAATTCTTACAGAAGCCAATTAACCTGCAAACTTGTATGTCTTTGGAATGTGGGAGGAAACTGGAGCTCCCGGATAAAACCCACGAGGTCACGGGGAGAAGTACAAACTCTGTACTGACAGCACCTGTAGTCAAAATCAAACCCAGGTCTCTGTCGCTTCAAGGCAGCAACTCTACCACTTTGCCATGGTGCCACCCCAATGCGATGAGAGTCTCTGTGGGATGTTCTAAGTGGGTTGAAACTAGATCAGCAGGAGTATGGACAGTCATGAGATAGATGAGAAAACTGTGGTCAAAAAGAGTGAGTTTTGTAGACAGGAAAGTCAGGAGCACAGCAAGGAAAGAGAGAGGAAAGACCGATGGTTTAAAATCTATTTTTTTCAAAGCTAAAGGCCTAACAGGTAAAGTGGGCAACCTCAGAGCGTGAAGTGGCTCAAAGGATTGGGATATTATAGCCATAAGAGAAAAATGGCTGAGGGAATAGCAGGACCGATAGGTCAATGTTCCAGGGCATAAATACTGCAGGCACTGTGGAAGTAAGGTAATGGTGGGGAATTCCATTTTGATCAGTGAGGACGCTGCAGGACCCGAGGAGGTAGGTTTAAGGTGAGAGGGGAAAGATTTAATAGGAATCTGGGGGACAACCTTTTCGCACAGAAAGGTGAGTATATGAAAAGAGCTGCCGGAGGAGCCAGTTGAGGCAGAACAAGAACAATATTAAAAAAATACATTTGGACAGGTACATGGATAGAAAAGGTTTAGAGAGATATGGGCCAAACATTGGCAGGTGGGACCCGTGTAGATGGGGCACTTTATGTCAGCGTGGGAAAGCTGGGCCGAAGAGCCTTTTTCCTTATGTTACTCTACTCAAAGAAGATATTTTGGTGGGATTGGTCCAATGATATATATGGGTAGAACTTAGAAACAAGGAAGGCATTTTGATGGAACTGTATTGTAGCCCGCCCCCAACGAATAACCAATGGGAACTAGAGGAGCAGACATACAGGGAGACTGTAGAGAGCTGTAAAGATTATAGGGTAGCAGTAATGGGAGATTTTAACTTCCATGATATGGACAGAAGCACCCATAGTGCAAAAGACTTGTACAAGGTGGAAATTGTTAAATTAGTCCACGAAAGCTTCCTTTATAGAGGGAATGAGTTAGGGAAATTGATAGAAGTGTCAATGGGAGAGTACTTTGGAACCCCATAACTGAGATATTTATGGGGAAATGAGTTGGAAGGGTTTACAGATGCTGGTTTAAACCGAAGATAGACACATAAAGCTGGAGTAACTCAGCGGGTCAGACAGCATCTCTGGTGAAAAAGAATAGATGACGTTTTGGGCCGAAACACTTCTTCAGAAAGATATATTTGCTTCTCCTTAGCCACAGTTGAATTTCTAGAAGACTGAGGGTTCACTAATGTTGTTGCATTATTAAAGAGCAAGACAGCAAGGAGAAGCCAGGGATCTACGGACCAGTTAGCTTGCCACCAGTGGTGGATAAGGTAAAAGTGGGGTTCTGATGGACAAGATTTACCAGACTATTGAAGAATATTATTAAAAAATATATCAGCAAGGTCTTGACCAGTGGATTGATGAATGGCAAATGGTGTTCAATTCAGATGTGTGAAATATCTCATTTTGGGAAGTCAAACCAGGTAGGACTTTCACAGTAAACAGTTGGGGCCCGAGAGAGTTCTGTAGATCAAAACGTGTCAGAGGTTATGGGGAGAAGGCAGGACAATGGGGTTTGGAGGGAGAGATAGATCAGTCGTGATTGAATGGCGGAATAGGCTTGATGGGCCGAATGGCCTGATTCTGCTCCTACTCCTTATGACCTTATGACCTTGGAGTAAAAGTACCTAGTTCCCTGGAAGTGGCGTTACAGGTAGACAGGGTGGTGCAGAAGGCATTTGGCATGCTGGCTTTCACGAGTCAGGTTACCGATTATAGGAATTGGTGAAGCCGCATTTGTTCATTTTCAGTTACTGTGCTATAGGAAATAGATCCTTAAACTAGAAAGAGTGCAAAGAAGATTTATGGGAATGTTGCCAGGACCCAAGTGCCTAAGTTATGGAGGAGGAAGGGGCAGGCTATGACTTAATTCCTTGTAGCATAGGTGGATGATGTGTGATCTTATAACAGTGTATACAATCATGCGGGGCAGAGAAAAGATGAATACACACAGTCTTTTTCCCAGGTAAGGTGAATCAAAAACTAGAGGCATAGGTTTAAGATGAGAGGGAAAAGACTTAAAAGACGAGGAACAGCTTCTTCACACAGAGGGTGGTCATTTGTGGAATGAGCTGACTGGGAAAATGGTTGAGGCATGGGCAATAACACTATTCAAGGGACATTTGGACAGATACATGTCTTTAGACTTTTAGATTTTAGAGATAGAGTGTGGAAAAATGCCCTTCAGCCCACCGAGTCCATGCTGACCAGCGATCACCCCTACACTAGCACCATCCCACACACTAGGGACAATTTATCATTTACAGAAGCCAATTAACATACAAACCTATATGAGTGTGGGAGGAAACCAAAGCACCTAGGAAAAACTCACATGGTCACAGGGAGAACACAGAAATCCTGTATAGATAGCACCCATAGTCACGATTGAACCCAGGTCTCTGGCGCTGTAAGGCAGCAACTCTACCACTGCGCCACTGTGACGCCCCATGGATAGGAAAGGTTTAATGGGATATGGGCCAAATGCAGGCACATGGGACTTGGTTAGAAGGTATTTAGGTTGTCATGGACAAGTTGATCCGAGGGGCCTGTTTCCATGCTGTAATACTCCATGACTCTATGACTCTCAGCTGAAGCAATATTTAGCCTCTGTGACATTAAGTGTCACATGATTTTACTTCGGAGTCACGTGAGTGACTACGTGAAGAACCCCGCCAGGACGCATGCATGTCATATCGCTACACGCATTGCAACGAGTCACAGCAGGGGGAACGACGTTCCCTTAGCGGCAGAATTTGAAACCCGGGAACAGCAGGTAAGGAGACTCTGCGTTCCTTCCACTTACCTTACAGGTGGAGACATGGACCAGATCCACGAAGGCTGCGAGAAAGCTGGCGGGGGAGAACCGCGGAGTTGCGGGCAGCCGGCAGCAGCAGCCAACGGCACGCCAATCTCCCGAAATGGGAACAGCTGTGCCCGACTTCGCTCCCGCACCGGCCACGGCCGGGCGGTAGAGCGAAGCAAAAAACTAACAGAGTCGTTGACTCCGATGA
Organism: Leucoraja erinaceus; assembly: GCF_028641065.1. Taxonomy (NCBI): domain Eukaryota; kingdom Metazoa; phylum Chordata; class Chondrichthyes; order Rajiformes; family Rajidae; genus Leucoraja; species Leucoraja erinaceus. The sequence goes on from NC_073384.1 coordinate 22,017,743, forward strand.
GTCCGACTCTGAATAGCCGCGAGCGGCCAGTGCCCGTGAGCATTGGAGCCGGTTGGAGCGGCTGCAGGATCAGGAACAGCCGCGAGCGGCCAGTGCCCGTGAGCATTGGAGCCGGTTGGAGCGTCTGCAGGTTCAGCAGCAGCCGCGAGTGGCCTATGCCCGAGAGCATAAGAGCCAGTTGGAGCGGCTGCTGGAGGAAATACTCCAAGTGGCAGGCTCCGGGAGATGGAGGCTAGCCACAGTGGGCAGTTAGTAAGCCCCACAGCAGTACCTCTTGTGGGGCTGCACAGTGTTTCTCCCTCATCAGAGGGGAGCACGGAGGGTCAATTCTGGGCTGACCCTGAAGAGGGGAGTGATCAACATACCCCTAGTATGCCTGGGGTGAAAGAAAACATGTTGGATATGGTGTCCCAGTTTATCCAACCCGACCAAACTGGCCTAAACCTGGAGCCGAAAATAGCGGTAAGCATTGACTACATGTCTTTTAACCAACTACAGGGACAGGCATTATCGGACACCACGGCACGACACTTACCACCAGGGAACTGCAAGTCGCTAAATGTTCCCAGTGTCAACCAGTGCATCTGGAAACATGTCGGGGCATCAATTAGAACCAGGGACTTAAAAATACAGAAAGTCCTAAAAGTCCTAACAGCAGGAATTACGGCTTTTGCCCGCACATTGAATGAGCAAAACATGACCCAAGACCACCAAGATGCACTGGCTTTACTCTGCAACTCACAATACGAGTTAAACAATATTAGGAAAAGTGCTATCCAACCGGCTTTAGACCCCAAATTTGCAGGCCTCTGCAAACCTGGAACCTCCAAACCATCAATACTACTATTTGGAGGGGATTTATCAAAACAAGTCAAAGAACTTGACGAAGAGGCGAAAACCCTGGGGCTCATAAAAGCAGCATCCAAAAGCTACTACGGCCATAAACATCACCCCTACGCACCCACCAGTCGGCCAAGGCAAACTGGAGAAAGCGCAAAACTAGGAACACCCAACATCGATCTTTTTTAGGCCATGGCCCAGACCGACCTTCCTGGAAAATGCGCAAGCCCTCAACACCAACCCAACTACAGACCCAGACAACGGCGCCTCAACGTCCACGGAGGATGCCGAAGAAGTAACACACCTACCACTGGTAACCATGGAGGTAGGTAGGTCTGGTTCCTTAAGAATTAAAGGGAGCATGGAAGTTGGTGGGAGATTACAATATTATTTGGATGCATGGAATAAGTTAACTACCGACACTTATATTCTAAGCAGTATCCAGGGTTATACCATAGAATTTATAAAAAACATAACCCTCAAGTTCAGCATGTACCGAAATGAATGTTCATGCTCACAGGCATGGAAAAATCTAAAGCACATGCTGAATTACAGCGGCTATATAAAAAAGGAGTAATTGAGAAAACCCAACACGAATCACAGGAATTCGTGTCCAACATCTTTATAAAAACAAGAAAGATGGTGGTTGTCACATCATCATCGATTTAACTACTTTGAATACCTTTGTACAATATATTCATTTCAAGATGGAAACCTTTGTTACTGCTAAGCAATTGATTTCCGAAGGCTACTACATGGGAAGCATCGATTTAAAAGATGCTTACTATACAGCACCCATAAGAGGTGACCACAGATGTTATTTAAAATTCAACTGGATGGGTCAGGCCTGGCAATACAGGGCACTACCTAATGGTCTAACATCAGCCCTAGGCTGTTCACAAAAATTTGAAACCAACCCTATCGTTACTGCGGAAACAAAAAAAACATGGTAATGGCATATCTAGAAACTTATTGTTGGCAAAACTTTGGAATTGGCTAAACAAGCGGTAACAGCCACAAAACAATTGTTTGGAAAACTGGGGTTTATCATCCATCCAGTTCAGTCTAAATTAACGCCTTCAACAAAAATGGATTATGTGGGGTTCACCATTAACTCAGTTCTCATGTCAGTGACTTTGCCGAAAGAAAAGGTTACAGCCTTAATAGAGGCTTGTACGAAATCATTGACATCACCAAACCAGCCATTAGACTGGTAGCTAGAATAATTGGGACGATAGTGGCTGCATTTCCAGCCACGCAATTCGGACCTTTACACTATCGAAATTTACAGAGAGCAAAAATAAGAGCACTCAAACTTAATGGTGGCCATTTTGACAGACCAATGAAGCTACCAACAGAGGCCATAATGGAACTAAAATGGTGGGAACATAACGTCAGGTATTGTTCCAATCCAATAATTATCAGCAACCCGTCTATGGTACTACAAACTGATGCCAGTGCACTTGGTTGGGGTGCTACCAATTCCATCTCCAGCTGTGGAGGGAGATGGAATGCACAGGAGGCATCATTATTACAAACACTGGGCATAAACTACCTGGAAATGTTAAGTGCATTCCATTGCCTTAAGTCATATTGTTCTGGGTTAAATCACCAGCATGTTAGACTACAAATTGACAACACCACCGTGGTAGCATATATCAACCATATGGGTGGAAACAAATCGACATCATGTGACAATCTGGCCAACACAATTTGGCAATGGTGTATCCAGAGAGATATTTGGATATCAGCTACCTACTTACCAGGTAAACTAAATTTAGTGGTAGACGCCAGGTCACACAAATTCAATGAAAACACTGAATGGATGTTCGATAAAAATGTATTTGCTGAAATTACAGCATGGTATGGAACACCAGATATCGATCTTTTCGCATCCAGGCTCAATCACCAGTTATCAAATTATGTTTCATGGGAACCAGACCTGGGGCAGTGGCAACAGATGCATTTTCGCTGCATGGGGGAAAATTATTTATGCATTCCGTCCTTTCTGCCTCATCAGTCGGGTATTAAGGAAAATACAGCAAGACTCTGCATCTGGTATTTTGATAGTACCCGATTGGCCTACTCAACCATGGTTCCCGGTGTTACTAGACATGGTATTAGAACCATGCATCACCATCCATCATAGACCTAATTTACTGGTCCATCTGGTAACAAAGGAAAGATCACCCACAGATCTATGAACATCCCGTCTGTTCTAGAATTCCTGGCAAGCCTCCATTACGATGAGAGCCTCAATCATAGTGCCATCAACTGCGCCAGAAGTTCTCTGTCAACATACCTGTGGCAAGGAACAGAGCGGCATTCTGTTAGGACACACCCTGGTAACCAAACTCATGAGGGACATTTTAATGTTAATCCCCCCAGAACCAGGTACTCCCAAATATGGGATGTGAGCATTGTACTGACCATGTTAAGAAACTGGTCTCCAGCTACAGCTCTGTCCCTACAGAAACTGACTATGAAAACAGTCATGCTGATGGCCTTGGTCACGGCACAAAGGGTCCAGTCACTACAGAACCTAAGGCTGGACAACATGACTATTTCATCTGGAAATTTAACTTTTCACATCAATGAATTAGTCAAACAGAACTGACAGGGGTCAGCAGGCCTAAAAACAGAATTCAGGGCATACCCGACAGATGATCGTCTCTGTATTGTAACACACTTACTATTATATATGGAGTATACTTAGATCATCAGAGGGAAAGGAATGTCACTTTTAATCAGCTACAAACAGCCACTCAAAACAGTGACAGTCCAGACCATCTCTAGATGGCTAAAACAGGTCCTAATAAGGCTGGAGTAGACACTAGCATTTTAAATCTTACTCCACCAGGGCTGCCGCTACATCGGCAGCTATGAAGTTGGATGTTCCTATGGACCAAATCTTCAAGACAGCAGTAATGGTCAACGGAGAAAACTTTCCAATGATTTATAACAAACCAGTCATTAAACCTGGAACATTTGCAGAAACAATTTTAAGTTCTGTAATATAATTTACCCCATAAATAGGGGCTATAATTTGGTGTTAATATATTTATCGTTGGGTTTTCAATATCGTATTGATGTCTAATGATGTTAACACTATTCTCCCCATAATCAAGGCAGATGTGATGCATGGACTCGTTTCCACGGCATGAAATCACAGAGCTTTAAAATCTTCACGTAGTCACTCACGTGACTCCGAAGTAAAATAGTAAGATTAAACGAGAACTTACCAGTTTGAAGTTTGATCGTTATTTTATGAGGAGTAACGTTGAGGGATTACGTGCCCTCCGCTCCCACCCTTGATCATATACTCAACTGGTATCTCTTCTCTAATCTTACTATGTTTAGTCATTACAGTTATCTGTGATTTCGCACCGCTGCTTTGAAGAATGACACGCAAGCGTCCTGGCGGGGTTCTTCACGTAATCCCTCAACGTTACTCCTCATAAAATAACGATCAAACTTCAAACTGGTAAGTTCTCGTTTAATCTTACTATTATATCTTATACAAACCAGGGAAGTTCCTTGTCATTAAAAAACCCTGAAACTTTAACTCGTCAAGCATGTGTAATTGTCATATGTACTGAAACAACACAATAAAATTCTCACTTACAGCAGCATAACAGATCTATAAACATAGTACTCGATAGATAATAAAACAAACTAAAAAAAGTTCAATAAATAGTGGAAACAATATTATTGCAAAACAAAACAAAAGCCCAAAGTCCCTAATGCAACCAAGACAGTTTGTAGTTCAAAGGTTAGTTGGTGTTTGTAGTGTTCAATAGTCTGATGGGTATTTGGAAGAAGCTGCTCCTAAACCTGGTGGTCATGGTTTTCAGACTTCTATACATTCTTCCCGATGGCAGGAGTGAAATGAGAGCTAGGCCAGGGTGATGTAGATCCTTGATGATGCTGGCTGCCTTTTTGAGGCAGCTCCTCCTGTAGATTCCTTTGATGGTGGGGAGGTCAGTACCTGTGATGGGCCAGGCGGTGTTCACCACTTTTTGTAGTCCCCTTTGTTCTTGGGCACTTGTTGCCGAACCAGGCCATGATGCAACCAGTCAGTACGCTCTGTGCTGTACACCTGTAGAATTTCAAGAGAGTATTCCTAATCTTCTCAATCTTCAAAAAAAGTTGAGGTGCTGAGGAGTTTTCTTTATGATTGTACCAATGTGCTGGGTCCTGTGCTGCACGCTCAGAGACTTGAAGTGGTTGAGTCTCTCCAACACCGACCCGTTGATGAAGACAGATCCTCAGTCTTCCTCTCTTAAAGGCAACAATCAGCTCCTTGTCCTCCCTGTGACTGTGTGGGTTTCCCTTAGGTGCTCCAGTTTCCTCCCACATCTCAAAGATGTATAGGTCGACGGGTTCCCCAACACGTGGCTGAGTAGTAGAACCTGAGTGAGGTTGATAGGAATGTGGGAGAATAAAATGGGGTAGGCATAGGATTAGTATAGAAGAGTGATAAGAGTTACTGGTATGGACTTAGTGGGCTGAATGGCCTGTTACCAAGTTGTGTTCTCTGTGACCCTATTTTCAAAATCCCCTATTTTCACTTTGTACATCTTTATTGTCAACAGACACAGGGTGGCCCGGTGGCGCAGTGGTGGAATTGCTGCCTTACAGCAACAGAGACGCCTGGGTTCAATCCTAACTATGGACACTGTCTGTGCGGAGTTTGTACGTTCTCCCTGTGACCGCATGGCTTTTCTCCGTGTGCTCCGATCTCCTCCCACATTCCAAACACATGCAGGTTATTTGGTAAATTGGCTTCGATAAAAGTTGTAAATTGTCCCTCGTGTGTAGGATAGTGCTAGTGTACGGGGATCACTGGTCGGCGCCGACTCGGTGGGCCGAATGGCCTGTTTCCACACTGTATCTCCAAACAAAAACTAAACTAAATTAAACTACTGAAAATCAAAGGTGAAAGTCAAACGTTAATGATCTAAACCATTCTCTCAGAGAGCTTGAGCTGCCATTCAACAGCAGGATCGGGCAGTTGCCTCAGCTCAATCGAAAAATCACGAGCGCAAGCTGTCTTAACATGATCGTGCAGCTGGGAGCATGTTGTGGCATCTTCATTCACTGCTAAACCCAACAAAAAACAGGCAGCACCGACTGCAACAGAGAAACCAGGGAGGTGTACTTCAAAACAAAGGAAAGAACAAAGAGTCATCACACAAAGAACCTTTGAAGATTCATCAAAAGGTTTAAGACAGCAGCACAGAGACCAACACATTCGACACCCTGCCGGATGATTAGTTTATTCTCTTTCCCTGCAATTAAGAACCGGCTAGGTCTTCCTGCAGGAAGGAGGGTGAAGGAGAAAGGGAAAGGGAGAGAGAGGAAGAAAGGGTGGATGGGGGGGGGGGGGGGGGGGGGGGGGGGGGGGGGGGGGGGGGGGGCAAGGGAAAAGAAAGAGAGAGAGGGAGATAAAGAGAGAGGGAGAGGGAGAAAGAATGAAAAGAGAGAAAGGGGTAAAAAGGGAAAGAGGGGAAAGAAGGAGAAAACACAGAGTGGCAGTTTTATGGAAATTCTAACAACATCCTGATATCCCAAAGGACTTTCCAATCAAAACTCCTGTCAGATGTTGTTACTGGTGTGAGCAAAGGATGCAGCAGCCAATGTATACAGCAAGCTTCCTCAAAGAACAATACGATAATGTCCGGCTGCTTTCCTACAAGCAACAGGTTCTTGAAACAACCTGAACAACCCTTCAAGTAACCCTTGCATCCCCACTCTCTCTCCATCTCTCCCCCGCCCTAGTCGTTTTGCTAGATTCACTGTTCGTATCCCTTCATTATTGCCTTCTCCACCGCCAACAATGGACCATTGTGGGCTCCACCTTACTTCAGTCAACCTGTGATTTTTTTCCTGTAACTTTTCATACCTCTAGTTTCCATCTCCCCGGTCTCTACTGCTGCGTCACTGTGCAGCTATCTGATGATTGTCTTTGAGGCAGGTCACCATGCTCTTCTTAGGCACCAGCACGATTGAAGCAGATAGGAACCTTTGATTACGGAAAGAAAGAAGTTGAAGAATTCCTTGAATATTCCAGCCAGAGGGTCCGCACAGGTCTTTAGTATTCAGCCAGATTCCTCGTCTGGGCCACACAATCCGCTTGAATTCACCCTCTTGAAGGATGCTCGGACAGTGGCCTCAGAGTCTGAGATCACAGGCTTATCAGGAGCTGTGGGGGCTTGTGTCATGTTCTCGCACAAAAGACATTGAGCTCATCCAGAAGTGATCTGTCGTTGCCTCTTATGCCACCCAGTTTTGCCTTGTAGGAGGTCTATAGCATGCAAGCCCTGACACAGCTGTCGAGTGTCCTTCTGTAACTCCTTCTTAGCACAAAATTGACTTTTAGTGGTCTTGTATGACACTGAATCGGCAATCTTACACACCACGGATCCAGTCCTACGTAGATTACCAGTCAAACACAAAAAGCTGGAGTAACTCAGCGGGTCAGGCAGCATCTCCGGAGAGAAGGAACGGGTGACGTTTCGGGTTGAGACCCTTCTTCAGACGGGGACTTCTTTAAAACATAGCAACATAGAAACATAGAAAATAGGTGCAGGAGTAGGCCATTCGGCCCTTTGAGCCTGCACCGCCATTCAATATGATCATGGCTGATCATCCAACTCAGTGTCCCATACTTGCCTTATCTCCATACCCCCTGATCCCTTTAGCCACAAGGGCCACATCTAACTCCTTCTTAAATATAGCCAATGAACTGGCCTCAACTACCTTCTGTGGCAGAGAGTTCCAGAGATTCACTACTCTCTGTGTGAAAAATGTTTGCTCATCTCGGTCCTAAAGGATTTCCCCTCTATCCTTAAGCTGTGACCCCTTGTCCTGGACTTCCCCAACATCGGGAACAATCTTCCTGCATCTAGCCGGTCCAACCCCTTAAGTAGGCATACCTTGGGGAGATTTCTCCTGGTTCATCCAAGGCGTTTGGTTGAAGCGAGACTCGGAATGTTGCTGTGGGTACATGCTCGTCCACACATTTCTTTATGATGACTTCTTTATTAAACGAGGTCTCGGTATGTGGGTAAGGAAGGTTTGGCATTGTTTCTCATGGGGCTGTGGAGGCTTCGTCACGAAGTACATCCGAGACAGAGAATGCGATTGTTTGATATTACTGAAATCAAGAGGTAGGGAGGGGGAAGCGCGTGCAGGGAAGTGCCGCTGAGGTGGAAGGTCAGCCGTGATCTTATTGACTGCAGAGCAGTAAAGAGTGCTGGAGACGTTGGACGTGAGGAGTGGGCCGGTAGGAGGGGTAATGACCCCAGCGCCATCATGGTCGGCTGCAGGAGGCGACCCCGGGACACAAAGATGGCCAGGCAAGGAAAGGAGAGGATCTTCGGTTCTCCAGTGTATCAAACGCATGGGCCGGCCAGACTTTGAACTTTGAATAATGGCGCTAAATATGGCGAGCACCTTTTAATAAATGCGAAAATAATTTCACTGTGCAGTTGCATATGTGACAAATAAAGCACTATTGATCCATTGATTGATCCATTTAGTTGCTGAAGGCATACTGCCTCCTCTATTTCGTACTTTCTAACGCACACATTCTTTATATGGTATTGTGTTTATGTATTCTGTTGTGCTGCTGCAAGTACGAATTTCATTGTTCTATCTGAGACATGTGTTTAGGTTAGCGATACAGCACAGAAACAGGCTCTTCAGCCCATTAACTCTATCCTACACACACTAGGGACAATTTACATTTCTACCAAGCCAAACACGTACATCTTTGGAATGTGGGAGAAATCCGAAGATATTGGAGAAAACCCACGTCATGGGGAGAATGTACAAACTCCGTACAGGCAGCACCCGTAGCCGGGATCGAACCCTGGTCTCTGGCTGTAAGGCAGCAACTCTACAGCTGCGCCACCATGTTTTATATGTTTTATATGACAATAAAACATTCTTGACTCTTGACTCTTGACACATTGTATGGTTTTAGCCAATTGCCCCAGCTGGCAATGAGGTAGGTATAGAAGTGGAGGCTGAAGTAATTCTTGGAAGAATGTTCTACCCTCTCAGAAAACTAAGGGTATTTGTTTGATGACAGTCCAGTAATCCATCGATAGATCGGCTATGGTTGAGTGGGACTTACTTCCCAAGTGTGACTGTTTAATGTGTAACAAACTGAGCAGCCTAATCCCAATGTTCAGAGAGGTAGCAGAGCAGCGGAGACTGGGTGTCGTGGCAGCCAGAGACCTTTGGTGTAGGAAGAAACTGCAGATGATGGTTTACACCAAGAATAGACACACAAAATGCTGGAGTAACTCAGCGGGACAGGCAATACCTCTGGAGTGAAGGAATGGGTGACGTTTCAGGTTAAGACCCTTCTTCTGACTGGGATTTAGGGGAGAGGGAGACATATATATATGGAAGGGTAAGATGTGAAAACACAGATAAAAGGGGATGATGATCAAGGAAATGTAGATTGGTACATTGTTAGCTGACCTTTGGTGGTCGGTTGACCAGCTGATTAAAAGCTGCACAAAGGGTAATATTCTCTGAGAACTGAACAAGGACAGAGGGCTTGTACATTGGGTTCTGTGAATGACATACTGTACAAGTTCACACAGTTGGATACAACTTGTTTGGAAACTGATGTAGCTGCACATGATGATCAACTGCACATTCTGTCACTGTAAGTAGCATTTGGAAGCTCTCCAGAATTAAAAGTATATTTTAAAAGGCAAAGGGTTTTCCAGATTTAAAACTCTTTAAATTTCACTGATCTTGAGATGTTTCTCTCCTTCACTTGCCACGGGGAGGATTTTCAGTCCGAGGAACACCTACCTGTTTCAGGTCCCAAAAATAATTGGTCAGGTTATCCACTTTGGTGGCAAGAACAAGAAGGCAGATTATTATCTGAATGGTGTCAGATTAGGAAAAGGGGAGGTGCAATGAGTCCTGGGTGTGCTTGTACATCAGCCACTGAAAGTAAACATGCAGGTAAAGCAGGCAGTGAAGAAAGCTAATGGCATGTTGCCCGTCATAGCGAGAGGATTTGAGTAAAGGAGCAAGGAGGTCCTACTGCAGTTGTACAATACACCTGGATTATTGTGTGCAGTTTTGGTCTCCTAATTTGAGGAAGGACATTCTTGCTATGGATGGCTCACCAGGTTCATTCTCAGGATTGCGGGACTGACATATGATGAAAGAATGGATCGACTTGGGCGTATATTCACTGGAATTCAGAAGGATGAGGAAGATTCTTATAGAATGATAAAAAAAATTCTTAAAGGTTTGGACAGGCTAGGTGCAGGAAAAATGTTCCCGATGTTGGGGGAGTCCAGAACCAGGGGGTCATCTTTTATGAATAAGGGGTAGGCCATTTAGGACTGACATGAAGGAAAACTTTTTCACCCAGAGTGTTGTGAATCTGTGGAATTTTCTGCCACAGAAGGCAGTGGAGGCCAATTAACTGGATGTATTCAAGAGACAGTTAGATATAGCTCTTACGGCTAATGGAATCATGGGGTATGTGGAGAAAGGGGTACTGATTTTGGATGATAAGACATGATCATATAGAATGGCGGTGCTGGCTTGAAGGGCCGAATGTCGTACTCTTGCACCTATTTTCTGTGTTTCGTAACTCGCAGTGTGAAGAAGGGTCTCGACCCAAAACGTCACCCATTCCTTCTCCCCGTTAATGCTGCGGGTTCGATGAGTTACTCCAGTAATTAAGATATATCTTCGCTCTTATAGACCTGGCCAGAACCTGAGTTTGAGACTATCTACCACGGAATCTCCACAGACACAACATTTGCAGGTACATTGCACCAACTAATCCCACCCACACCGCCTTCTGTCCAGTTCTCTAGGATGACCCTGATCTTCTTCAACGGGTGATTAGAAAGCCCAAAACGGGCCACGAAATATCTTTGGTGAGTCAGGTTAAAGAGCATCCTTAGGCCTCTCATACATACATTAAAAACAGGAGGATAAGCAGGTGGATTAAGGAGGGAACTTGTGCTTTGTTGGCCAGGTACTAAACAAGTATTTTGTATCTGTATTCACCAAGGAGAAAGCCTCGGGGGACAGTGAGATCAGTGTGGAGAATACTAATATGCAAGGGCAGTTTGAGATCAAGAACGAGTGGTGACGAGACTCTTAAAGAGCATTAAGATTAATAATATAAGAGAAGCAGGAAAGGTAGATTACAGGGACCTTGACAAAGATCTTTGTATCTTATTCGGTCACAGGTGAGGCCACGAAGGATTGGAGGGTAGCCAATGTTATTTCTTTGTTTAAGAAGAGAAGTGATTAGAATCCAGAAAATTATAGCCAGTGAGCCTCATGCCAGTGGTAGGGAAACTATTAGAAAGGATTCTTCAGGTAGGATTGACATCCTTTTGGGAAGAGAATGCTCTAATTAGGGACAGTCAATACTGCTTTGTACGTGACAGGTTATGTGTGCGAGGTTGGCTCAGGGATCACCCCATCTAATAAACAAGCACCAGTGTAAGAGCAATGTGGAGAGTGGAGGGCAAGAAAGGGAGGGAAGGGTTGGCGGAATCAAAGAGGAGGAACAGGAAGATTGTGGGAAGAAATGGCAGATGGTGGGACAGGAGGGAAGGTGGGGAAAGTAAAGGAGGTGGGAGGAAAGGGAAGGGGAGGGATGAGGGAATGAAATAGGAAGGAAGGAGAGGAGAGGACAGGAACGTGTAGAACAGGATGGGAGATTGAGAGAGTAAAAAAGAGGATCACGGAGGAGAGAAGGGAGGGGAGAAAAGTGGAGGAACTAGGAATATACAGGGAACGAAGTGGGAAGGTAGGGGAGGAGGGAAGGATAGCAAGGATGGGGAGAAAGACAGGAAAAAGGAGAGTAACGTGAAGGGTTTGACTGAAGGGAGGAGGGAGAGGAACTGATGCGGGGATAGAGTGGGGAGGAGGGGCGGAAGGGAAGGGGATGAGGGGAGAGAAGAAGGAAGAGTGAGAGTTAATTGAGATGTCGAGTGTAGAGGGGATAAAAAATAAAGTAGGATTGATGAAATTCTATCCTTTAACTGAGGGCAGGCTGCAGGGTAATAATCAAATTGTAATCAGTCTCTATTCATTCCAGTGACTTCAAAATCCTTTCAGTGATGAGCTGGTAAGCTACCAATTCTGCTTTAATTATAGTCTTACTGTAACCAATTGCTTAGCATTTGAAATGTGGAGCTTCTGCGATGAACCCATCCATTCTATCCGATAAAATGAAACTAGCCATCGTGATCAATATCTGATGACTCACACTATCCGTAAGACAGAGCCAGGAATTCCAGTCAGGGAGGCGTGTTTAAACACTGCAATCATTCATTGCTAAAGCCCAAAGGAAGGAATGAAAGGAAAAGAGGGACAAAGGGAGAGATGGTGACGGCAGGGAAGAAGTGAGGGAGTTGAAATAGGGCGGAGGTTGTAATGGAATGAAAGAAAGGGGAGGTAGAGGGGGAGAAGTTGCAAGTGGAGAAGAAGGGAAGGAGTGGGAACAAATTGGAGGAAGGAACATTTGGATATCTATGGCATTTCATCCAGTTTATGTAGCACAAAATTCCACATGCAGCTGCTGAATGAACAACCAGGAGTGCAACCCTAAGATTATAGAGTCATTGTGTCACATATCCATTGACTTGGCCTCCACAACCTTCTGTGGCAAAGAATTCCACAGATTCACCACCCTTTGACGAAATAAATTTCACCTCATCTCCTTCCCAAAAGAACGTCCTTTAATTCTGACGCTATGATCTCAGGTCGTAGACTCTCCCATTCGTGGAAACATCTGCTCCGCACCCATTGGAGATTCTCAAACTCACCCATACACATGGGGCAAAGACCAACCAGCACATCTTTGGGGCGTGGGAGGAAACCAGAGTGCCTGGAGGAATCCCACATGGTTACAGGCATTACCCGCATTTGATCCACATTGATGGAAACATTTCTGTCTCATGTGCCTGTCCACATGTCTTTACAAACCACCTCTGCAGTTTCCTCTGGCAGCTTGTTCCATATACCCACCACCATCTGTGTGCAAACGTTTCTCCTCAGGTTCCTTTTAAATCTTTACCCTCTCATATTAATTCAATGTTTTAGAATCCCTTACCCAGAGAAAAAGCCTGAGATATTCATCTTATCTACCCCCCCATGATTTTATAATATCATAGAATCAGCATATTTCCAGCACAGTCTGGTTTTATTTCCCATTTCCAGCATTTACAGTGGTTTGACTGTTTCATTTTGGAAAGGCGATGTTTAACTTAAATAAAGTTTGGATTGGAAAAGCTTTGAACATTGGTTTAACTTTGAATCAATCAGAAACAGATTCTAACCAGCAAATGCAAATGTAGGATTCTCACAGAGTTCATCGCTTCCTGGAGAAAAAGACGAGAAAGAAAATACTGAAGAATATCCCACAATCATTTGTGATTACATGTCTGGAATTATTAAGAATGACTGAACTAAGAAGGCAAAATGGCCTTCTCCATCCTTGGTATCAATGTCAGCGTGAAGCCACATGCAAATTACAGGAACACTACCTAATATTTTGCTTGGGCGGCTTACAACCCAGCAGTATGAATATTGATTTCTCTAATTTGAAGTAACCCTTGTATTCCCTCTCTCTCCATCCCTCCCCCACCCTAGTAATCCTGCTAGTTTTATTGTTGATATCCTTTCATTATTGCTTCTTCCACAGCCAACAATGGACCATTGTGGGCTCCACCTTTCTTTGGTCATCAGTGGCGGCTGTGATTTGCTCTGAACCTTTTCATACCTCTAGTTTCCTAGAAACACAAAAACATAAAAAAATACTTGCAGGAGTAGGCCATTCAGCCCTTCGAGCCAGCACCGCCATTCAATATGATCATGGCTGATCATCTAAAATCACAATCACAATAATACTTTATTAGCCTAGTATGTTTCGCCACATACGAGGAATTTCATTTGCCAAGTCAGTCATACAAATAAAAAGCAACGGAACACACAAAACACGTGTGGCGCTTCTTTGCCCTCTACATGAGTTGCGCCCCAGGTTCGTAAACTTTAATTCCCTTATAGGGTGTTAGTTAACCATTAATTTAAGTATTTATGCACTTTTAATTTGGACAATAGGACACCTTTAATTTCAATATTAAATGGTATACCTCACTGTAGAAACAGTTAAAAATAAATCAACTGACAACTATGTTCCAATGAATTACCTTCACATTTATTCTATTAATTAAAATAAAAAATATGTTGGTCAGGGAAAGACAAAATAAAATGTCAATAACCAAAATATGGTGTTTTACTGGTGTTTCTCACACAGATATTCAAACAACACCACTCAATAAATCAATCTTTTATAGTACCTTTAAGTATTAATTGCTATGTAGGCCCACACACTCACTCACACAAGCCGGCAACATGAAAAACAAAGCAAGAATAACCCCACGTTGCAGGCCTGGTCGAAGCTGGAGAGCGTCGCGGCCAAATACAGTTGAAGCCGACAAGTGCACAGTGCAGAAGCTCACAAGATAGCGGGCGAAAGGCACGTTGCTGGTGATGGCGGCTGGCGGGCGAATGGCGAGCTGCTGGCGAGTTGGCTGACCAGAGAGGACCCCATGTGGCATAAATCTTCCTTCTCCCTCGTTGTCTCCAGGGCTCAGCTAACCGCTGCTCTCACTCTCCCCGTAATCACAAAGTCCAAACAGCGACAGTCTTTAATCCACACCTCCGAGCTGAAGGGGTAGCAGCTAGGCTACGGCTAACTACGCTAATGACGGAAGGCAGCGGCAGAGGAAAAGTCTTTGAGCTCAGCAAGCCGCTGCGGCTCACAGTCCAATTACCACGTTCTCTGTAAAAGTCTTTATCTTACCTCACCGCGAGGAAAGATATTTAAACTGTTTACTGACTGAGTAGGACAGTCAAAACGTATTTTTCTCAGTCTCTGTTCTTCGTATTTCTCTCTGCTCCGCCCGCGGACTTCTTCTGTCTCTCTTCCGTTCACCGATTACCCACAATCCCCAGCTCCGGCCCCCAAACCAATCACCACACAGGAAAAATGATCTAACTCATTAACAACAAATCAAATGCATTTAAATCCATCCACATAGGTTGTATGCTGTTTACCACACATGTTCACCAAGTACACTGCAGAAAACTATTTAAAGGGGCAGTAGTGCATATCAATGTGAACCAGCTAATGACATCAAAACACATATTCACAGCAAAACTTACATAAATCTCTTAATATGAAAAACTGATGGAATAGTCATGGATATGAAGTTACACAGGGCTACACACGTTTTAGTATAAACATCCATCACAGTGACTCCTCCACATTCCTCACTGTGATGGAAGCCGAAAAAAAGTTCAATCTCTTCCCTTTGCTCTCCCACGGTCAGGGGTCTCGAGCCCTCCGTTGACTGGATGATCTTGACTCCTGTAGCTGGCAGCGGGCCCTCCGCGTCGAGGCGATCAGCTCCTGCATCCAGGGGATGTCAGCTCTCCCGCGCTGGACCCCGTTCCTGCTTTTCCCCCATATCCCATGACTCCTTTAGCCCTTAGAGCTAAATCTAACTCTCTGTTGAAAGAGTTCCCTCTCCTCCGAGTCGGAAGACCGGAAACTTCACCTATTCCTTTTCTCCAGAGATGCTACCTGACCTGCTGAGTTACTCCAGCATTTTGTGTGTATTTTCGCCATCCTTAATTGCCTTGTAATCTGGTGAATTAATGCTTGAGTACTACAGAGAATAGTGGCAACAAGCACTTGGCATCTTCCCGTTTCTGGCAACAACGATGAGCTGGCCTACAGGGAGGAGGTCCAGCACTTAGCAGCATGGTGCGCTGACAACAACCTGGCCCTTAACTCCAAGAAGACCAAGGAGCTCATTGTAGACTTCAGGAAGTCCAGAGGCGGCACGCTCACCCCCATCCACATTAACGGGACAGAGGTGGAACGTGTTTCTAGCTTCAGGTTCCTGGGAGTCAACATCTCCGATAACCTCTCTTGGACCCACAATACCTCTACTCTGATCAAGAAGGCTCATCAGCGTCTCTTCTTCCTGAGGAGACTGAAGAAGGTCCATCTGTCTCCTCAGATCCTGGTGAACTTCTACCGCTGCACCATCGAGAGCATCCTTACCAACTGCATCACAGTATGGTATGGCAACTGCTCTGTCTCCGACCGGAAGGCATTGCAGAGGGTGGTGAAAATTGCCCAACGCATCACCGGTTCCACGCTCCCCTCCATTGAGTCTGTCCAAAGCAAGCGCTGTCTGCGGAGGGCGCTAGGCATCGCCAAGGACTGCTCTCACCCCAACCATGGACTGTTTACCCTCCTACCATCCGGGAGGCGCTACAGGTCTCTCCGTTGCCGAACCAGCAGGTCGAGGAACAGCTTCTTTCCGGCGGCTGTCACTCTACTCAACAACGTACCTCGGTGACTGCCAATCACCACCCCCACCCCCCCCGACACTTTATTTTTTTTTAATTCAAATCGTTTGCTATGTCGCTCTTCAAGGGAGATGCTAAATGCATTTCGTTGTCTCTGTACTGTACACTGACAATGACAATTAAAATTGAATCTGAATCTGAATCTGAATCTGAATCTGAGGACAAATGAACCAAGTTCCAGATCTGTTCCTTTATGGGTCCCTTGTGCTCCCCAACTAGAGGCTGGTCTTTGACGATATTTGCTACTTCTTGAGCCTCCTGGGGATCCTTTCAATGGTAGGGAGTGTCCACGACTTTCTGCCGTCTTCAGAATAAATTGATTGCATTTATTACACATCCCGAGTGACCCTATGAACCAAAAGGACAACCCAATAGCAAGAACACAGAATGTCCTACTTTCTTGAAGGGCCTGTTTCCCTGCTGTATCTCTAATCACCTTCCAGCATCAGTCTCCACCTTTCGCTCCCTTACTCCCACCTAGTTCTATCTGCCTATTTTTGTTTGCCTTTGTACAGTTGCACCAGCCAAGCACCAGCCTCTGGATCTAAACCTTCCCCTCACTCTCCCCCATCAGTCCATCATCTCTCTCCTTCGATCATCTATCAGCTACCAGCTCCTGTCTCAGCCCTCTCCACTCTCACTCCTGACCCAGCGTCTCGACCTGAAACGCTGACCATCCCTCTCCCTCCACAGAAGCTGCCTGACACATTGAGTTCCTCCACCAATTTTGTTTCTTTGCTCTAGATTCCAGCATCTGCAGTCTCTTGTCTCTTCTGAGGCCAACCTCACTGGTAATCACATGGGCCAGGCTGTGTGAGCATGGCACATTTCCACCCCTGACAGACTGATGTTAGTGACATTCCAGGAATTTCATGACCATCATTTCTGAGAGCAGTTTACCAAATGTAATTACTTGTATTCAAGTTCGCCATCTGTTATGGTGAGATTCAAATCCATGGCTGTGGGTTTCTGGAAACTAGTAACGTAACTATCATTCGATCATAACCGCAAATATTAATATTACAAAGGAGAAACTGAGGTATTGCATCAGCTCACATTAGTTCGGTGTTGAGATATTGCAAAGTAGGAATGCAGTAGGTAGTTTACTAGAGGTCACAGGTTGTGGATTTCACTTCTTGTTCAATGGAACAGACAGCAAGGGGTAAACTGCTCGTGTAGGAAGGAACTGCAGACGCTGGTTTACATCGATGGTGGACACAAAATGCTGGAGTAACTCAGGCAGCCAGGCTGCATCTCTGGATAGAAGGAATGGATGTCGTTTCGAGATGAAACCCTTCTTTGGACTGGGAGTCAGGGGAGAGGGAGACACAGAGATATGGAAGGGTAAGGTGCGAAAACACAGATCAAAGGGGACAATGTTCAAGGAACATGTAGGATGGTTCTTTATTAGCTGAGGGGAAGGTGCTAGATCAGCTTCTGTAGTTGGATGCAAGGGGAGAGGCAGAAAGGTGAAAAGAGAGAGTGCCTGTGTTTCATGTTCAATCCAGTTACCCACACAGCTGTTCACAAGTTCACAAGTTATAGGAGTAGCTTTCTCCCCATAAACCATTGACACCCATTCTAATCAAGCCTTAAAAATATCCACTGCCTTGGCCTCCACAGCCCTCTGTGGCAATGAGTTCCACAGGCAACTACCCTCCTCCTCACCTCCTTTTTAAAAGAGCGCCCTTTAATTCTGAGGCTATGACCTGTGGTCCTAGACTCCCCCACCAGTGGAAACATCCTTTCCACATCCACGTTATCCATGCCTTTCATTATTCAGTAAGTTTCAATGAGGTCAATAAGGCAAGATTTGTCTGGCAACTCCTGCAAGCTTACCTGAAATTACTCCCCAAACCCATGAGGTTTACCCTCCCGGAGGACAAGGGCAGTAAGCACACAAGAAGACAAGATTCAGGGAAAGTTTCTTCCCAGCTGTTATCAGGCAACTGGACCATCCTGCCAGTGACTAGAGAGCAGTGCTGAGCTACTAACAACCTCATTGGAGACCCACGGACTATCTGTGAACAGAATTTGCTGGATTTTATTTTGCACTAAACGTTATGCACATTATTCCCTTTATCATGTATCAGTTCACTGTGTATGGCTCAATTGGAATCATGTATTGTTTAGTTTAGTTTAGTTTAGAGAACGTAGAAACTCCATACAGACAAGCATCCATTGTCAGGATCGAACCCAGGTTTCTGGCACTGTAAGGCAGCAACTCTACCGCTGCGCCACCGTGCCGCTAAGCAAGCTAAGCAGAAATTGTCTTTGGATATTTTTAGTGGATAGCACGCAACAAATGTACCGTGGCACACGTGACAGTAAACTAAACAAAACTAAACTAAACACCTGCCCGCATGTTTCCCATTTTCCCAAGTCTCATTTCAAGCTTGCGGCCTAATTCCTGGAGCGACCTTCCCAACAACACTGTTGGACACACTTCACCAGAAGGACTGTAGCAATTCAAGGCAGCAGCTCACTGCCACCTTCTCCAAGGCAACTGGGGACGGGCGACAGCCTTGCCAACAACCTCCCACCTCCTGGTCGTGACGACAACATTGAACACACTGCCTTTTCACTCTGCTTTGTGTTCCCTTTCTCCCCCACCAAGCAGGGTTTGAACTGTTCCCTAGTTATTGTCGGGCAGATCCTGTTAGTTCCGAGCAAGTCGGAGTGTTCACAGCGGGAACCTCCGGGAACTGGATGTCCTTGCACTAAATCAGCCCGCGTGTGTGTGAGTTTTCATCGAAATCGCTGGCACGCATCCCGCCAATCTGTCGGCCATGTCAGACCTGCGCCGAAAACAATAGGCTCAAGATGAATTTCTTTCTCTCCGACAAAGTGTCTGTATCCCCGCAAACCTTAATTAAAGAGAAAAGAGAAAATTCCTTTGCTTTCTCGAAACACAAGCCCTGTATTTTGCTTGCAAGGTACAGACCGCGTCAAGTAATACAGCAGAATAAGTGGATTAAAAGTGATTTTCGTACCCATCCAAATGTTCTGCTTAGGTGGGAGTCTAATTGTGTGGATATTAATCAGCTTTTTACAACTCGGCTTTTTTAAAACATGACAAAATATTCTAATTAATTTCTAGAATAACAGTAGCACTCAGTGGGTAGAATTCTGACTCATAGAGACGTGAGCCCAAAAGGATTAGAGTGCAAGAGTATATAAACATCAGCTCACACCCCAGTACAATGCCAACGGAGTGAAGAATTACTGTTTACAGATAAGGCCCTATTTAGTTTTGTTTGGTTTAGAGATACAGCATGGAAACAGGCTCTTCTGCCCATCAAGCCCGCACCAACCAGCCATCCCCGCACATTAACACTATCTTATACTAGGGACAATTTTTACCAAAGCCAATTAACCTTACAACCTGTATGTCTTTGGAGTGTGGGAGATCCCAGAGAAAACGCATGCAGGTCAAGTCAAGTCAAGTCAAGTCAAGTCAAGTCAAGTCAAGTCAAGTCAAGTTTATTTGTCACATACGCATAGGAGATGTGCAGTGAAATGAATGTGGCAATGCTCGCGGACTTTTGTGCAAAAAGACAAACAACCAAACAACCAAACTATAAACACAATCATAACACACATATTCTTTTACATAATAAATAATGGAAGGAAAAAACGTTCAGTAGAGTTAGTCACTGGTGAGATAGGCGTTTACAGTCCGAATAGCCTCTAGGAAGAAACTCCTTCTCAACCTCTCCGTTTTCACCACATGGCAACGGAGGCGTTTGCTTGACCATAGCAGCTGGAACAGTCCGTTGCAGGGGTGGAAGGGGTCTCTCATGATATTGTTGGCTCTGGAGTTGCACCTCCTGATGTATAGTTCCTGCAGGGGGGTAAGTGAAGTTCCCATAGTGTGTTCGGCCGAACGCACTACTCTCTGCAGAGCTTTCTTGTCCTTGGCAGAGCAATTCCCAAACCAGATGGTAATGTTCCCGGACAAGATGCTTTCCACCGCCGCTGCGTAGAAGCACTGGAGGATCCTCGGAGACACTCTGAATTTCCTCAATTGCCTGAGGTGGTAAAGGCGCTGCCTTGCCTTACTCCCGAGTGCTGAGGCGTGTGATGCCCATGTCATATCCTCAGAGATGTGGACTCCCAGATATTTAAAACAGTTCACCCTATCCACAGGATCCCCATTTATCCTCAATGGAGTGTACGTCCTCGGATGATGTGCCCTCCTAAAATCCATGATCAGCTCCTTCGTTTTTTTTGATTTTCAAGAGGAGACTGTTATCCTGGCACCAGAGTGCTAGATCAGCCACCTCCTCCCGGTAGGCCTTCTCATCGTTGTCTGAGATCAGGCCCACCACCACAGTGTCATCAGCAAACTTAATTATTGAGTTGGAGCTGAACCTACCCGCACATTCATGTGTGTACAGGGAGTACAATAGGGGGCTGAGGACGCAACGCTGGGGCGATCCTGTGCTCAGGGTGAGGGACTTTGATGTATTCCCTCCCATCTTGACTACCTGGGGCCTGGCGGTGAGAAAGTCCAGGACCCAGGCACACAGGGAGGTGTTGAGCCCCAATTCCATTAACTTCCCGGCCAGTCTGGTGGGGACTATCATGTTCAAGGCTGAACTGTAGTCTATGAACAGCATCCTCACGTAGCCCCCCTTCTGGCTGTCCAGATGGGAGAGAGCGGTGTGCAAGACCTGGGAGACCGCATCGTCCGTGGATCTGTTCGGACGGTATGCGAACTGCAACGGGTCCATGTTCCGAGGGAGGAAGGCGCAGATGTGTTTCTTCACCAGCCTCTCAAAGCATTTCATGACTACCGAGGTAAGGGCCACCGGACGGTAGTCATTCAGACAGGCTGGGGAGGCATTTTTTGGTACCGGTACAATGATGGATTTTTTGAAGCAGGCGAGGACCACGGTCTTGTCCAGGGAGAGGTTGAATAATGTAGTGAGCACTGGAGCTAGCTGCGTAGCACAGGACTTGAGTACTCGCCCCAAGATGCCATCGGGGCCTGCAGCTTTTCTCGTGTTCACCCGTGTCAGAGCCCTCCTCACGTCGTGCTCGGACAGCAAGAATGTGTGCACATTCACGAGGAGAATGTACAAATTCTGTACAGACAGCACCCGTAGCCAGAATCGAACACGGGTCTCTGGCACTGCAAGCGCTGTAAGGCAGCAACTCTACCGCTGCGCCACCGTGCCAACCACTGTGAATCAAGGACAAGATCTTAACTGAAGTACAGAGGTCTTGGGGTCCAAGTTCATAGCTCCTTAAAAGAGTCAATACCAGTAGATGGAGTGGTAAAGAAGATGAATGGTATTTTTGCTTTCATTGTTCAGGGCATCAAGTATAAGAGTCACAAAGCCATTTGCAGCATGATAAAACTTTTGGTAAGACTGTATTTGGAGTGTTGTGTGCTGTTCTTGTAGCCCCATTATAGGAAGGATGTGGAGGCTTTGGGGAGTGTGTAAATAAGATTTACCACAATGCTGTTTGGATTAGATAGCACTAACTATAAGAACAGGTTTGACATAGAAATATATAAAAAGATTGATCATAGAAATATATAAAATGATGACAGGGTAGGCATTCAGAACCATCTCCCCAGGATTAAATTATCAAATACCAAGCGGCATAGCTTTAAGGGAAAGGGGCAAGTTTTTTGAAGATGTACGGGCAACTATTTTATACAACGAATGTTGGGTGCCTGGAACGCGCTGCTAGGGATGGTGATTGAATCAGATATGCTTGGGGCATTTAAGAGGCTTTTAGATAGGCACATGGACATGCAGGGAATGGAAGGATATCACATGCAGGCAGAGATCAGTTTAACTTGGCATTATATTAAGCCAAGATATTGTAGGCTAAAAGGCCTGTTCCTGTGTTATGTGTAGGAAGGAACTGTTCCATGTGTAGGAAGGAACTGCAGATGCTGGTTTACACCGAAGATAGACACAAAATACTGGAGTAACTCAGTGGGTCAGGCAGCATCACTGGAGAAAAGGAATAGGTGACGTTTCAGGTCGAGACCCTTCTTCAATCTGAGAGTCACGGGAGAGGGAAATTAGAGGTATGAAAAGGCACAGAACTGTATTGGTCTATGTTCTCTGTTCAACGTCTCATCTCAACTGCAAGTAAGCTGCTGGAGCTGTCTGAAGAAGTGTCTTGACCCGAAACATCACCCATTCCTTCTCCCCAGAGATGCTGCCTGTCCCGCTGAGTTACTCCAGCATTTTGTGTCTATCTTAAGCTGCTGGACATCTCAATTTTAAAATCAAGCAGTAAAGATCTCCCACTTTGTCCTTCCCCAGATGTACCCCTCAACCGAGTCTGCTAAAACAAACCTGCTGGAAAAAGTATTTGTGGAAGCTTGCTGTGAGAAACTTGGCTGCAGTATTTCTTACATTAAAATGACTACACTCCAATGAGCATGTTATTGGCTGTATGTCCTGACTGTATGCTAGAGGGCTACAGGGACGAGCAAGTCTTTCACATCATTGTTATCTCAACAACCATCTGGGCCCCTCCAGTTTAAGTTTGTGTTATATTTTATCCTGCCTGTTATATATTACAACGAAGACCAATATTTTGGTGGTGCTTACTGCTGCAAACAGGTGAGTTGTTACAGCTGAAATGGAAACCACTCTTGCATATTATTATGGTTACATAATTTTATGATTATTAATTTTATTGATTATTATTGAGTAGTATTAATTATTGTATATTTATCTATGTGTTATTGCATTAACGGGCCGGCTATACTGCCACAAGTAAACGTGTGATTCTTTTGTTACTGAAATTTATGACAATTAAACACTTATGATTCTAGACATGGTAACTCCATTGCCAAAGAAACTTCAAAGCTATCCAAACACAAACACAGGCAACTGTGTCTTTCCCTATCCTTGCCGCATCTTCCACATCCACTTTCCTTCGTCCCCTACCCTGCACGTCTTCCTTGCAGTTGCCTCCCTTTCTTCCCTCTGCATTTGGCCTTACAGCGCCAGAGACCCAGGTTCGAGCCTGACCACGGGTGCTGTATGTATGGAGTTTTTACGTTCTCCCCGTGAACTGTATGGGGTTTTTTCTGGGTGCTCCCGCTTCCCCAACATTCCAAAGACGTACAGGTTTGGAGGTCAATTGGCTTTGGTAAAATTATAAATTGTCCCGAGTTTGTGTAGAATAGCGTTAATGTGCGGGAATCGCTGGTCAGTGCGGACTCAGTGGGCCGAAGGGCCTGTTTCCGTGCTGTGTCTCTAAACTAAACTAAACAAAATGGGACTAATTAGATGTGGCATCTTGGTCAGCAGGGAGTTGGGACAAAGGTGCTGTTTCCATGCTGCATGACTCTATGAGTCTATGATATTAGCACTATGTTTCTATATTAGTGGGGATGAGATACATGCTTCTGTGGATAAAGTAAGAGCCTTCCGAGACAATGAAGCCGGCAGCATGGGAGTATCTCTGAGGAATTTCCCTACCAGGCCCGGCCATTTCGATTAACCCCTGATAACGAAATTTCCCTTCCAATTCCCAGTAAACAAAGTTACTCTTTAACCTCCTAAAACAACACATTATACTTTTTTTCTGAATCCATTCATTATTTTATGTCAACCATCTCAAATACCTTATCAATGGCCCTTTCAAATGGGAAAAGCAGAAGTACAGCACAGTGGTTAAAGCCATTCCAAGTTCGATCCTGACCTCTGGTGCAGACCATAGAAACATAGAAACATAGAAATTAGGTACAGGAGTAGGCCATTCGGCCCTTCGAGCCTGCACCGCCATTCAATATGATCATGGCTGATCATCCAACTCAGTATCCCGAACCTGCCTTCTCTCCATACCCCCTGATCCCCTTAGCCACAAGGGCCACATCTAACTCCCTCTTAAATATAGCCAATGAACTGGCCTTGACTACCCTCTGCGGCAGAGAGTTCCAGAGATTCACCACTCTCTGTGCGAAAAAAGCTCTTCTCACTCGGTTTTAAAGGATTTCCCCCTTATCCTTGTCCTGGACTTCCCCAACATCGGGAGCAATCTTCCTGCATCTAGCCTGTCCAATCCCTTAAGAATTTTGTAAGTTTCTATAAGATCCCCTCTCAATCTCCTAAATTCTAGAGAGTATAAACCAAGTCTATCCAGTCTTTCTTCATAAGACAGTCCTGACATCCCAGGAATCAGTCTGGTGAACCTTCTCTGCACTCCCTCTATGGCAATAATGCCCTTCCTCAGATTTGGATACCAAAACTGTACGCAATACTCCAGGTGTGGTCTCACCAAGACCCTGTACAACTGCAGTAGAACCTCCCTGCTCCTATACTCAAATCCTTTTGCTATGAAAGCTAACATACCATTCGCTTTCTTCACTGCCTGCTGCACCTGCGTGCCTACTTTCAATGACTGGCGTACCATGACACCCAGATCAATCTGCATCTCCCCTTTTCCTAGTCGGCCACCATTTAGATAATAGTCTGCTTTCCTGTTTTGCCACCAAAATGGATAACCTCACATTTATCCACATTATACTGCATCTGCCAAACATTTGCCCACTCACCCAGCCTATCCAAGTCACCTTGCAGTCTCATAGCATCCTCCTCACAGCTAACACTGCCCCCCAGCTTAGTGTCATCCGCAAACTTGGAGATATTGCTTTCAATTCAAGACTGTGCATGTTCTTCCCGTGACCGTGTAAGATTCATCCGGGTGCTCCGGTTTCCCCCCCCCCTCCAAACCCCACATCTGAAGGATGTGTGCATTAGTAGGCTAAATTATTCCTGTGGACTGCCCCTGGTGTGGATGTGGAAAAGAATCAGGAAGAAGATGATAGGGACGTGAGGAGGATACATGGGACCTGTGCCAAATGGTAATGGGTGGTTGGTGCTGACTTAGTGGGCCAAAAGCCTGTTCATGTATTGTATGATTCCATATTTCAATACAGCTTGGTAAATTTCCATGTTGCCATTGTCCATTGCCAAATGTTGAGCATATTTCTGAAATTAATTCTGGGAAACTTGCTGAGTGTATGTATAGGACAAAGGGTTGGTTTCACAGGTTTTTCTACACACTTCTAAATCTATTTTTAAAACTTATAATTATAATAAAAACAGGAAATTAAAACTCCCCCTTATTGCATGCAGATAAGACTGTATCTGTATAGTTATTGTTTTAAATCCTAATTACATGGAAATTCATGTTACAAGTCATCACTAAATTGCCATGGGACAAATTTATATTTTGCAGAATATGACGTATAGATTAACTTCAAAATCCTATTATTGGCTTTCTGATTTGTCACATTCATCAATTATATTCATGTCAGTTTTTGGAAAATCCCAGCTTTATGTTGGTGGGAAAAAAAGAAAAGTTTAACAATTTAAAAATGAATATTGTCATTAGAAATTGTCAAGAGATTGAGCAAAGAAACAAACGGCTGGAGGAACTCAGCAGGTCAGGCAGCATCTGTGAAGGGAAGTGACTGAAGAAACGGCCTGACATGGCCCAGTCCATTTCCCTCCACAGCTGCTGCCTAACCCACTGAGTACATCCAGCAGTTTGTTTATTAACATTGGAAAAGCAAGGTTCTGTCTGCATTTGAGAGATTCACTGCAGTCTGCAAACCCCAGCTGTTGTGAGAAGACACCAAGTGCTGGAGTAACTCAGCAGGTCAGGTAACATCTCTGGAGAACATGGATAGGTGCCGTTTCGTGTCGGGACCCTACCTCACACTGATTGTGGATTGGGGAGGGGAGAAGAAAGCTGGAATAGAGGAGGAAGAAGGGTCTCAACCCAAAGCATCACCTGTTCCTTCTCTCCAGAGATGCTATCTGACCCGCTGAGTTATTCCAGTTTTTTGTGTCTATCTTGGGGCAGGACGAAACCTGGCAGGACGCAGGTGATGCAGGTTACTTGATATAACTTAATGGTTGGACAAAGGACAGAGTATCTAAGCATAGTAGTGCATTTTGTGTTCCCAATTGTACCCCTGAGAAAGTTACAGTAGTTGTGGTATATGGACCCACTCACAAAACTTGTGCTTAAAGGTTTTAAGATGAGAGAAGAACCACTTTATGGGAACCTGTGTTCATGTCATAGGAGCCGAATTAGGTCATTCAGTCCATCAATCACGGCTGATCTATCTTTCCCTCTCAACCCCATTCTCCTGCCTTCTCCCCATAACCTTTGACATCGTTATTCATCAAGAATCCGCTTTAAAAATACCCAATGACTTGGCCTCCACTGCCATCTGTGGCAATGAATTTACCACAGATTTACCACCATCTGGCTAAAGAAATTCCTCCTCATCTCCATTCTAAAGGTATGTCCTTTTATTCTGAAGGGCAGCTTTTTCACTCTGAAGATGGTGGGTAAAAGGAACGAGCTGCCAGAGGAGGAAGTTGGGGCAGATACTATAACGGCATTTAAAAGGCACTTGGTCAGTTACATGGATCGGAAAGGTTTTGGGATATGCGCCAAATGTGGGCAATAGGTCTAGTTTAGATGGAGCATCTTGATCAGCGTGGATGAGTTGGGCTGAACGGCCTGTTTCCGTGCTGTATGAGTCTATGGCCCTATTTACACTTCCTTTTCCTGCAAGGCTGAAAAAGTGACTATTGAATGGGATGCCCATTTAACTACCATTTGCCCCCTCAAATAGGTATACAAGATCCCACAGATTGGAAGGTCTCTGGAGGTACCTAGACTAATATCTGTCTCGCGTTCAGCAACGTTGCTGTTACATCGCTCTTTGTGGGAATTTACTGTATGCAAATTGCGTGCACAACCAGTGACCACACTTCTTAAGTTCACGGAAAATGCTTAGGAGCAGCGGCCTCACAGAGCCAGAGACCCGGGTGCGATCCTGACTGCGGGTGCCGTCTGTACGGAGTTTGCACGTTCACCCTGTGACCACGTGGGTTTTCTCTGGGTACTCTGGTTTCCTCCAAAGACGTACAGGTTTGTAGGTTAATTGGCTTTGGTAAAAAATTGTGAATTGGCCCTAGTGTGTAGGATAGTGCATGGGTTGATTGTTGGTTGGCGCGGACTCGGTGGGCCGAAGGGCCTGTTTCCACACTGTATCTCTAAAGTCTTTAGTCTAAAGACAGACTGAGCTTGTGAAAAGTGCCATACAAAATAAACCACAGACCTGAAATATTAACTCTCTTTTTCTCTCAATGGATGTTGCCTAACCAGCTGTGTGTTTCTGTTTTACTCTATCGAAATCTAAGTCCTTGCTTTACTGTTGCATTTCCCAAAGGAAACACTCTGTCTTCATTAATGCTCAACACACAAAGAACCTGTAATAACGGACTTGCACGACATCCGAGGAAATTCTTGGTCTTCATATTTCCAAAGTGGCAACGTTGTTGGCATCAAGGCAACCATTTAAACTCTAAAAGAAAGAGTAAAATGTATTTATCTATTATCCATACTTGAAGCGTGGGAATTGTTATCCTTACTAGCTGCTCCCCATCTGCCCAGGAAGCATTCGGATGTAACTGAACGACGTGCTTTAGTTGAGGGTCATCTTCGAGGCTGAAGCTGGAGGAGGATTTTGGTCACACGCAAGCAAATTGAGTCAATAGGAATCTTGGTCAGCATGGACAAGTTGGGCTGAAGGGCCTCGATCAGTTCTATATGATTCTATGAATCTATGGCTCTATGGCAGTCAATAACACATATACAAGGACACCCATGTCCTTCAGAATACCACTTAAAAACAATTCCAATCTTTAGATTCTTACACAAATATGGAGGGTGTTGTCACAATCGCCACATAACCATTTAACTGAAGTGCAGATATTGCTGTTTAGTAGGAACCCTATATTAGCTAGAACGCTTACTTGCATACACTCCTTGGTGTAGGTGATGCACTGGTGAAATTGCACTGCATCTATCTATCCTCACAAATTCACCCCCCGAATTAAAATCGGAGCAGTGCTGTCTTTATTATTCAATCCAGTCAAAGCATTCACGCTGCACTTAAAAGATGCAGGGCTCCAGAGTAACAATACATTGCAATATCGAGCCCAGTGCACTCGGTTAACAAACCGATGCACATTCTTCATGCATGAAAGGAGTTCTTAAACCAGTGTAGGAGAATATGTCACCAAGAGAAAAAAAAAAAGGGGGGGGTAGCTTTCTGTGGCGTGCAAGTCCAGTCAAGCCTTTAAACCAGTTAATTCATTAAAACCAAGCATGTACTACTCGGGCATTCCCCCCCCCCCCACTTTTTGTTTCCCAAGGGCCTCGTACTGCTGTTGTGTTTTGTTATCAGCCCTGCAGAGCGGAGGCTTATTTACAGAAGGCGAACCCCGCAATGCATCCTACTGATCAGATACCACAGAGAGTCCTGCTTCAGGAACACACACACATTGCACGTCGCAGGCATACCAGCCTGCTGCAAGGTGATCGGCAGCTGTGGCTGGCTTCAGCCGCAACATGGACTGGATCAGGGCGGAATGGATCCATACGCTCTTCGCACAGGCCAAGGAGAATACATTTATACACACATATGTGCCGACGTAGCTACAGAGACATATCCACGAAGCTAACACATACATACACACACAAATGGCCTTCATTTATTCTGCTTTTATTTCATATTTCCAGCAACTGCAGTTATAGAGTCATAGTGATACAGTGTGGAAACAGGCCCTTCGGCCCAACTTACCCACACCGGCCAACATGTCCCAGCTACACTAGTCCCAAGTGCCCTGCGTTTGGTCCATAACCCAACAAACCTGCCCTATACATGTATCTAACTGTTTCTTAAATGTTGGGAATGCCCCTGCCTCAACTGCCTCCTCTGGCAGCTTGCTCCTTACACCCACCATAGGTTAGATTAGATTATTGTATTATCATATACCACCAGGGTGCAATGAAATTCTTTGGTCACATGATGCCTACAGTAAACAGTATACAGTAATGATAGATACAACAATAAGAATAACAATGAGAGCAAAAAATCAGAACGTGCAAGATTTTAGTGCAATCCGAAGTAGTGTAAAAAAGCTAAAGCACCACAACAGACAAACCGAATGAAGTAAATTTAAGAGTAGGAATACGTGGCAGCATATCTGGGAAAGAATGTATCTGCACTTCCCATAGAATAATGTCCTGGGATCTATAGTAGTCATCTTACAGTGACATTGCATCCAAAAGGCAGCACACCCTCATTGAGGCATTTGCATTTCTGCCTTGATTTTTGTCTCAGTGGATACAATGCAACCCACTGAGCTGCTATTGACTCTTTAAACACTGCAAAGAAAATGCAAAATTTAAAACAATAAATTGATAGGGAGAGAAAGAAAAATGCAAATCATTGGAGAATGTCAAAGTAGGTAATTTCAATAAGCTATTATGATTTTTTAAAATTAGGAACTGCACTACAGGAGATCATTGAGAGCATAACAATTTACATAATACATAAGATAAAAGCATAGAGTGCATATTTGTGCAGAGGGCGATATTCTCAACATGCAGAAAGATTCAGGGAAAGGAGTGGCCGGCAATAATCTCCTGAAGAAATACTCTCTGAAGGTCATTTTAACGTTTGCTGGAAGACATAAAGAAGGGGAACCATGGAGGCAAAGAAGTGGAAAGACAAAGAAGTAAGAAAGGAATGCTGGAGGAGACGGCAGCAGGAAGGGTTGGAGGAAGGAGAGGGTTACAGAGGGAGAGATTAAGAGAAAGAAAGAAGAAACAAAAAAAAGGGAGTGAGAAAAAGGTCATTCAAGTGCGGTTGAGACCAGTTGCAAAATAGAAGATTGCCTACTTGAAGAGTTGGATGGGATCTGAGGGGGACCTCTAACACCCAGAGAGAGGTGAACACCTGGAATGCACTGCAGAGGGTGAGGGTGGAAACAAAGTCACTGGTAGGATTTAAGAAGTGTCTAAATGAGGAGATGAGTTGTGTAGAAGCCCAAGGCCAAGTGCTGGAAAATGGGATTAACAAGGATGAATCTGATGAGCCGAATGGCCTGTTTCCATGCTGCCTGACTTTATGACTGTAAGATTGCCTCCATTTGTTCAGACATTTTGAACAAGCTTACTCCAGAGAAGTTTGACAAGCTATGCCTTGAGCTCCTCAATGTGGGTGTCGACTCAAAACTGGTCCTAAAACAGATCATTATACTGATAGTAGAAATGCTGTCAGTAAAATACTGACCTGGCTCAAAGAGCTAGGAATAAGGAAGATAGACCCAAAATGTTGGAATAACTCAATGGGACAGGCAGCATCTCTGGAGAGAAGGAATGGGTGACGTTTTGGGTCGAGACCCTTCTTCAGACTGAGAGTCAGGGGAAGGGGGAGATACAGAGTTAAGGAAGTGTCAGGTGTGAGAACGAGACATCATAGGGGCTGCTGATCAAGGAAAATGTAGAATAGATCTCTGTTAGCTTGGAGAATGTAACAACAAAGCAAACAGAGATAAAATGGACAGTCAGACTGGTCAGAGAATTGGGAAGCGGGAGGGATGGAGAGAGGGGGAGAGCAAGGGTTACTTGAAGTTAGATGAGCCAATATTCATACTGTTGGGGTGTAAGCTGACCAAGCGAAATATGAGGTGCTGTTCGGATCCTTTTGGTATCTATCAACCCAATGATTGCTAATACAAGGAAACAGAGAAACAATCTGAAGAAAGGTCTCGACCAAAACATCTTCTTTGTCTTTTCTCCCGAGATTCTGCCTGACCTGCTCTTACTCCAGCATTTTGTGTCTACGTTTGGGGGAAACAGAATACTCTATTCACCCTTGCATTCACCATCAAGCTCGAGTGAAATAGGTTCCTCTTTCTCCTCTGCCTTAATGCATAATAATCCTAACCTCAGCATAACCCCTGCAAGTCCTTGTGCCACTTATCTGGGCCCGTTGACTGGCATTTTCAATCCTGTGCCAAACCAGGGAGCGTTTGTGAGCTAGAGTCCGAGAATTCACACGATGCATTGCTATCATGTCTCACTCTAAGCTAATAGACCAAGAGCTCAACAACATCCAGGACCAAACAGTCTGCTTGACTGGAACCTCCCTCACCATCAATCGCTCCACCACTGACACACTGTCGTTAGTAAGTTAATGGGTTATAGGAGCAGAATTAGGCCATTCGGCCCATCATGTCTACTCCACCTTTCAATCATGGCTTATCTACCCTTCCCTCTCAACCCCGTTCTCCTGCTTTCTCCCCATAATCCCCGTCACCCTTACCAATCAAGAATCTGTCAATCTCCACCTTAAAAATACCAAATGACCTGGCCCCCACAGCCTTCTGTGGCAATGAATTCCACAGACTCACCACCCTCTGACTAAACAAATTCTTCCTCCTCTCCTTTGTAAAGGTACGTCCTGTTATTCTGAGGCTATGGCATCTGGTCCGACACTCTCCCACTAGTGGAAATATCCTCTCCACATCCACTGTATCCAGACCTGTCATTGCAGGGTGTGATATACACAAAATGCACACATCCGTAGACTCGCCATGGCTACACTGACACCAACAACGAAACACACATCTATCAGCAATAAAATGGACAAGGGTAGCAGATAGATGGGAGCACTGCCACGCCAAGTTTCTAAGTCACACATAGTCCTGTCTTGGGAGAATATGATCAGTCCTTCTTCATCACTGTTTGTACATCCTGGAGCTCCCTCCCCAACAACACTGTGGGAGCACCTTCACTAAAAGTTAGGGATGAGCAACTATTATTGGCTTTACCAGCAACCTTCTGGTCATCTACAATGAATGAAAACAAATTGGGTCATACCTATATTGCACAGTTCCAGGGTGCGGTGGAGCAGCTTCAACAGCACTGTAAGATTCAATGCCATTCAAGACCTGTTTACTGGCACTTCATGAGTCATCTTAAACACTTGTTCCCTTCTCCAATAGGGCTTAGTGTGTGCAGAGTATATAGAATATTGTTCAGCTTTGGAAACTTAGTAAGAGCTAGAAAACCATGTTCTATTTAGTTCACAACTTATAATATACTTTGCGCGCTTCAATTCAACATGATGTGTGATAATATTCAGCACATTAACCACATATCATGCCATCCACTGCTTTGCACGTCTCAAAAAAAAGGGTGTCCATAACTGATCCCTACACACCTCTGCCCCGGTCAGCAGAGGTACACAGTCATCCCAGTCAGTAGAGGTGCACATGGAAATCAAGTGCAGAAGATTATTGGCGTCGATTGCAACCCTATGCCACCTCATTCTCTCACTCTAGAAGCCTTATGTTCATAAGACCAATTATATTGCCTTACTGCACTCTACAAGAGGAAAGAAACCTTAGTTGACAAAGAGTCGTGTTGTGTGGAAATTACCCACCGTTCCAGTGGGCACCTGCCCTTATTAATCCCATCTTAAATTGGCAGGGTGGGGGGAGGTGGTTGTGTAGATGGAACTCTTCCTGCCTTACAACACTCAAAAAGAGGAAAGAGGCCTCTTGCGGATGACACAAAGTTGGGTGACAGTGTGAGCTGCGATAAGGATGCTAAGAGGCTGCAGGGTGACTTGGAAAGATTGGGTGAGTGGGCAGATGCATGGCAGATGCAGTATAATGTGGATAAATGTGAGATTATCCACTGGTGGCAAAAACAGGAAGGCAGATTATTATCTAAATGATGGCAGATTAAGAAAAAGGGGAGGTGCAATGAGACCTGGGTGCCCTTGTACATCAGTCACTGTAAGTAAGCATGCAGGTACAGCAGGCAGTAAAGACACCTTCATTGAGAGAGGATTTGAGTTTAGGAGCAAGGAGGTCCTACTGCAGTTGTACAGGGCCCTGGTGAGACCGCACCTGGAGTATTGTGTGCAATTTTAGTCTCCTAATTTGAGGAAGGACATTATTGCTATTGAGGGAGTGCAGCGTAGGTTCAACAAGTTAATTCCCAGGATGGCGGGACTGACATATGATGAAAGAATGGGTCGACTTGGCTTATATTCACTTGAATTTAGAAGGTTGAGACGGGATCTGATAGAAATATAAAATTCTTAAAGGATTGGACAGGCCAGGAAAAATGGTCCCGACTTTGGGGGAGTCCAGAACCAGGGGCCTAGGCAGGGTAGGGAAGGACTAGAAAGCCATCATAAATTAAGAATAAGGGGTGGGCCATTTAGGACTGAGATGAGGAATCATTTCTTCACCCAGAGTGTTGTGAATCTGTGGAATTCTCTGCCACAGAAGGCAGTGGAGGCCAATTCGCTGGATGTTTTCAAGAGACAGTTAGATTTAGCTCTTAGGGCCAAGGGAATCAAGGGATTATGGGGATAAACAGGAACGGGGACTGATTTTAGATAATCTGCCGTGATCATATAGAATGGTGGTGCTGGCTCGAAGGGACGAGTAGCCTACTCCTGCACCTATTTTTCTATGTTTCTATGTTTTATGTTTCAATGAGCCACCCCCCATTTGAAGACTGCAGTGTTTTAGGTGAAGGTGCTGAAGGAGGACTGGTCATATTCTCCCAAGACAGGATGGCGTGTGATTTGGAGATTTGCGGGTGGTGAAACCCCCGAGCTCCCTGGAGAATGCTGATTGCCGTTATTATTCAGCAACAACCACTGACCTCTCATGGAAACACTCCCTCAATAGCAAGAACGTCCTTCTTCAAATTAGGAGACCAAAACTGCACACAATACTCCAGGTGCGGTCTCACCAGTACAACTGCAGTAGGACATCCTTGCCCCTATACTCAAATCCTCTTGCTATGAAGGCCAACATGCCATTTGCTTTCTTCACTGCCTGCAGTACCTGCATGCTTACTTTCATG
This sequence comes from Leucoraja erinaceus, assembly GCF_028641065.1. Lineage (NCBI taxonomy): Eukaryota > Metazoa > Chordata > Chondrichthyes > Rajiformes > Rajidae > Leucoraja > Leucoraja erinaceus. The sequence continues at coordinate 22,051,793 of NC_073384.1, forward strand.
CTTGCTCTCCCTTCCATTCCCGTAGCAGAGCTGTGCTCTGTGCAAGCCAGTTGCTGCGCAAGTCAAAATATTTCATCCACTTGAGTTACTCGCCTCGACTTGATGTGCGGCCAGGCTTGGCACATCGTGTCCTTATCGAATGACACAGCTTGAGAAGCTGCCTCTGTAAAATGACTCTGTTTGTTCCCGTCCTCATGACCAGTGTTTATATTTTAAGTGTCAGAAATTGAATCACCTTTGAAATGCTATAATTACACTAATCTGGGACTGGTGCTATTTCTATTAGCAGCTCAGGATGGGTAGGAGAAGCTTAATATGGTTATGGAAGGAGCTTTCCTTCAAAGCAGGTTCCTAAAACCAATCTGCCCTGCCCCAAAGGCAGTCTTCACTTTCCTCCAGCCCCAGCCCTCCTGCATTATAGTTTTCACTTTAGTTCTTAGCTTTGCACTAATGACTCTAACCCTTCTCATTATCTCTAACAGAGGACATCCCGAAGGGTTCAACAAATGAGGCTATGTAGTTAGAGCTCAAAATAATAAAGGTACAATCATTCTAATGGGATTGTACTACAGGTCGCCCAATAGCCAGAGGACAGATATCTGGACATATTATGGAGAAATGCAAATGCATTAGAATGGATGACTAACTCCTCCAATATTGACTGTCCTTACTTGGTGCAAAAGGCTTAAATGGGGATGAATTTGTTAGGTGCATCCAAGGGGATTTCCTAAAACAGTACGTCGATAGTCCAGCACAAGGAGGGACTATTCTGGACCAGATATTGGGAAAAGTGCCCAGTCAGGTGACTGGTATTTCAGTGAAAGAGCATTTTGGGGATAGTGATCACAACTCCACAGGTTTTAAGGAGACACAAGGAACCGCAGTTGCTGGAATATTGAGTAAACACAAAGTGCTGGAGTAACTCAGCAGGTGAAGCCTCCCCTATCCTTGTCCTCCACAGATGCTGCCCGACCCACTAAGTTACTCCAGCACTTTGTGGTTACCGTACATTTTAAGATTGTTTTGTATAGGGATACGTCTGGATGTTGGAGGAAGGTACTTAATTAGAGTAACACAGATCACAATGTCATTAGGCAGAAGCTAAGGAGAGTAAATTGGGAGCAGTTGTTATTAGCTATGTCCTCATATGGCTTGTGGGAGTCGTTTAAAGGCCAGTTGATCAAAGTTCAGGACTGGCATATTCCACTAAGGAGAAGGGATAAGGTATAGCAAGGTAAGGGATGACATAGAAACATAGACATAGAAACATAGAAATTAGGTGCAGGAGTAGGCCATTCGGCCCTTCGAGCCTGCACCGCCATTCAATATGATCATGGCTGATCATCCAACTCAGTATCCCGTACCTGCCTTCTCTCCATACCCCCTGATCCCCTTAGCCACAAGGGCCACATCTAACTCCCCCTTAAATATAGCCAATGAACTGGCCTCAACTACCCTCTGCGGCAGAGAGTTCCAGAGATTCACCACTCTCTGTGTGAAAAAAGTTCTTCTCATCTCGGTTTTAAAGGATTTCCCCTTTATCCTTAAGCTGTGACCCCTTGTCCTGGGCTTCCCCAACATCGGGAACAATCTTCCTGCATCTAGCCTGTCCAACCCCTTATGACCAAAGAGATAGCAAATTTGGACATAAATGTAGTTGGTTAGTAAATTTGTAGACAACATCAGCTTTTCGGATATTGTGATCTGTATTACCACACCTGGAGTTGCGGACTGTGAGGAAGGATGTCAAAGTATGCAGTGCGATATAGATCAACCTCAGAAATGGGCAGAAAACTGGCAGAGGGAGGTTCATCCGAACAAGTATGAAGTGCTGTACTTTGGGAGGTTGAATATGAGGGGAGGGTATATACGGTTAATGACAACACCCTTAACAGCATTGATTTGCAGAGAGATTTTCGTGTGCCCTTTCCCGGGCTGTATCTCGCAATGACTCTTGACTCTGTGTTGACGAGAATGCTCTAAAGCAGAATATGAGCTGTTTACTTCTACCATTACCACGCCTAGATTAGATTACAGCTCAAGGGAATGACACCAGCGTGTCTCCAGTGTTTCACTTACATTAATGGTTTAATATCACCTTGGGAAAATCAAAAAGTTGTTTTAGTTTGGAAAGAGTGAGTCTCGATTTTGAGATAGGTTTTTCAATGTTATGGGATTGAAAACCCCAGAGGACTGATTAAACTATCCACCTGTGAGGGGAAACTGCTGAGATTAGTGGCTTACTCGAAAGACTAGCAATGCAGCACACTCTCAGACAAGACCTTTATTCATATCCAGGATGTCTATCATTGTTGGTAATCCCTAGCGTTCCTTGGGAGAGTGATGATGAATCACTCTTTGAACCTCTGGGGGAAGGGACTCCATTCATGGCCAGATTTTGAGTTCCTGGATGTAGATGCCATTGTCAATGGAGAAATTATACATTTCTAGGTTGATACAATACGAAGTGGAAGAGTGGAACTCACAGAGAGGGGACAAATGAAAGGCTGTCAAAACTAATTCATCGCTCCAAAACCTGCGCCACATTTTGCTGACATAAAGTACTCAAATTATGGCACGAAAATTTAAAATCATTCATGAATGAACAGTGTCATTGGAAGGAGTGGGCTTTAAAAGAGAGCAGATGGAGGGGACCTAAGAACATCAGAAGGAGAATCAGGAGAAGGTTGTCCATCTCCTTGACTTGCTCCACCATTCATCAAGGCTGATCCTCTGTTGCAGCACCATTTTCCGCACTATTCTCATATCCTAGGATTCCCTTTAAAGCCCAGGAAACGATCAATCTTCATTTTGGACATACACATGACTAAACCTCCACAACTCTCTGGGATAGAGAATTCCCACCATTAACCACCCTCTGAATGAAGACGTTTAGTTTAGTTTAGTTTAGCTTAGTTTAGTTTAGTTTAGTTTAACTTAGTTTAGTTTAGTTTAGTGTGAAGAAGGGTCTCGACCCAAAACGTCACCCATTCCTTCTCTCCATAGATGCTGTCTGTCCCTCTGAGTTACTCCATCTTTAGGTTAGTTTAGGTTAGTTTAGATAAACTAAGCAGAAACAGGCCCTTTGTTCTTCTGAATCCACGTTGACCAGTGACCACCCCATACACTGGTACTATCTTACACACTAGGGACAATTTAACAATTACCGAATTACCAAAGCCAATTAACCCATAAACCTGCACGTCTTGGGAGTGTGGGAAGAGACCAGAGCACCTGGAGAAAACCCATGTGGTCACAGGGAGAATGTACAAACTCCATAGAGAGAGCACCCGTAGTCAGGATCGAACCCGGGTCTCTGACACTGTGAGGCAGCAACTCAACTTCTGCGCCACTGAGCCGATTTCCTCTCACCCTTCAAAACTGTAAGAATACAGTCCTAGTCAAAATCTCACAGTAAATCTTCTACATCGAATCTCCATAGAAATGTCATCCTTTGTTATGTAAGGCGACCAAGCCTGTGCACACAGTTGCTAGTGAGGAATCGCCAGGATGCTACACATTTGCAAAATACTTCTTTCATCACGCAATCAAACCCTTATGTTAAAAGGTGAGTGGATAGAAAATTGCTTCCTTAGCAGGTTTATCAAATATAAACTGAAAACATAAATATAGAAAATAGGAGCACGAGGAAGTTATTCAGCATTTTGAGCCCGTCCCACCATTCAATATGATCAGGGCAGTTCACCCAGATGATTACCCTTTTTTTCTTTTCTCCCCATATCCCTTGATCTTATCAAACTTTATCTAACGATGTTGAATATATTGAATTACTTGGTCTCAACTACTTCCACTTTTTTGGTGAAGAAATTTCTTTTCATCACAGTGGTAAATGGTTTACTTCATATCCTTAGGCAGCAAGTAATTGCAGAGTTGTGAACGCAGCCCAGTTTGTCACGCAAACCAGCCGCCCCCCCACCCCCCCCCCCCCCCCCCCCCCCCCCCCCCCCCCCCCCCCCCCCCCTTCCTGCCCCATCAACTCTGTCTGCACTTCACCCTGCCTTGGGGAAGCAACCAACATAATCAGCTCACACTTCAGTCATTCTACCTTCTCCCCTCTCCTAACTGGGCAGAAGGCACAAACATTTAAAAGGACCTACCACCATATTCAAGAACAATTTCTAATTCTCTGTTATCAGACTCCTGAACAGAACTCTCATAAGTGAAGGCTGTATTCGCAATCTCCCATCCTACCTAGTTTTGGCCCTTGCATTTTTTTAATCTGCACTTCCTCTGTCACTGTAACACTACATTCGGCATTCTGTTTCCTTTCCTTTTTGGGGGTCTTGCATGTGGGATCAGTGGACTATTCCTGTAGACTTGCTAACCGGTATGGCAATATTCTATTGGGCTGTTTGTGTGAAAATAATTTCACTGTGCATTTGCACTTCGCACATGTGACAATCAAAGCACCATTGAACCATTGAACCATCAAAGAACATCGAATTCTCCCAATTTTGTTAGTCCTTGCTGTCTCCTCCCCTTCCTCAGCCCCCCTGCTGTCTCCTCCCATCCCCCAGCCTTCGGGCTACTCCTCCTTTTCCCTTTCTTGTCCCCACCCACCCCCGCCCCCGATCAGTCTGAAGAAGGGTTTCGGCCCGAAACGTTGCCTATTTCCTTCGCTCCATAGATGCTGCTGCACCCGCTGAGTTTCTCCAGCTTTTTTGTGGAACCATCAAAGATCATCCCTTAGTTTCCTGGGCTCCAAGAAATAATGTCCTAGCCTGCCCCACCCATCCCTGTGGCTCAGGCCCACAAGTCCTGGCACCATCTTCGTAAATCTTCTCTGCACTTTTTCCAGCTTAACAACATTTTTTCTGAGTCAGGGTGACCAAAATTGAACAGTACTCCAAATACGGCCTCACCATCGTCTTGTACAACACAACATCCCAACTTCTATACTCAATACCCTGACTGATGAAGGCCAATGTACCGAAAGCCTTCTTGACCACTCTATCTACATGTGGTGCCATATTCAGGGAACAATGTACCTGCATTACACAAAAAAGCTGGAGAAACTCAGCGGGTGCAGCAGCATCTATGGAGCGAAGGAAATAGGCAACGTTTCGGGCTGAAACCCTTCTTCAGACTGATCGGGGGCGGGGGTGGGTGGGGACAAGAAAGGGAAAAGGAGGAGGAGCCCGAAGGCTGGGGGATGGGAGGAGACATGGGGGTCTGAGGAAGGGGAGGAGACAGCAAGGACTAACAAAATTGGGAGAATTCGATGTTCATGCCCCCGGGGTGCAGACTCCCCAAACGGAATATGAGGTGCTGTTCCTCCAATTTCCGGTGTTGATCCCTCTGCTCTACAACACTCCCCAGAGCCCTACCATTCACCGTGATGGTCATACTTTGGTTTTACAACACCTCATACTTATCTGTATTAAACTCCATTAACCATCCCTAGGCCACTTGACCAACTGATCAAGATGCTGCCGTATTTTTTGATAACCATCTTCACTTTCTATGATATCACCCACTATCACCAGATATCACCATTAGTGTTATCTGCAAACTTACTAATCGTACCTTATATATTCTCATCCATATTATTGAGATAAACCAGTAAAGCCATGGGCATCCTGAGCATCCCACTAGTCACAGGCCTCCAGTCCAAAACACAAACTTCCACCATCACCCTCTGCTTCCACCCATGAAGCCAATTCTCCATCCAACCCACTACAATGTGAGTGGTACATTAACCCAGAACTCAGCTACAACCCCACCCCTTACGACCCCATAAGAACCAGTGAGTCAGAACCCTCACAGCCGAGTCCCTTCCAGTCAAATATATTCCTTCCTCACCCCCGACTGGCTTTCCCTCTCCCTCCATCCCTTCCCCTTCCCAATTCTCCGACCAGTCTGACTGTCCCTGATTACATTTTATTTTGTTTGCTTTATTATCACCTTCTCCTAGCTAACAATGATCTATTCTACATTTTCCTTGATCTGCATCTCTTTTGATGTTTCATTTTCACACCTTACCCTTCCTTATCTGTGTCTCCCTCTCCCCTGACTCTCAGTCTGAAGAACGTCTTGACCCGAAACATCACCCATTCCTTCTATGCAGAGATGCCGCGTGTCCCGATCAATTATTCATGCATTTTGTGTCTATCTTTGGTGTAAACCAGCATCTGCAGTTCCTTTCGACACACTTACCCCCACCCACACCCTCAACTGATAGATGTTGTCCCCACCCACACACGATGGACATCTAGAAACTCTCTAACACACACTCACACACTTATACTGTATATGCACAAACACATTGTTACATGGACAGACAGCAGACACATACACACATTCTCAAACACATACATTCTGACACAGACAGGTGCGCACACACACTCATGTCTTTGTGCATGCATTATACCTTCTCATGTAGACAGACATGCGCACATTGTCACATGGACGGACATATACACACACGCACATGCGCACACACACACATGTACCCGCATGGACAGGCACATTCTCACATGAACAAGCGCACACAGGTATACAAACACACGCTTACATACATTTTCACACACACTCACATTGAGACACACTTGCACATGTGCACGCACACACACATATTTTCCCACAAGGACAGACACATTCTCACATAAACACAGACCCGCACATACACACACTCACGCATTTTTACACACATTAACACTACACAGGTGCACACACATTTTCACATGGACAGCACACACACACACAAACACTCTCACAGAGACAATCACACACCTAATTATACACAAAACACACTCACTCCAAAACACGCAGCACATTCTTGTGCTCACTCTCAGCCACACTCCTACCCATATGAGTACACTCTCTCACACAAACACATTTACACATATTCTCACACTTATACACTTCCACATATACATAATCACAGGGATGTGCACACACCCGCACATACACGTGGACTTACTGTATTGCCAAATCTGGAGGAACCGCCACACCGGAGGTGGTTACGGAGCCATGCAGGTAGGGTAGGGGTGGTGGGACGGGGGGGTCATAGAGGGTTTTGAAAGTGACCATGAAAACATTAAAACAGGGCTTTGCCAGACAGGTAGACAATGAGGGCCGGCATGTGCGTGGGTCGATGTGTAAATGGGACTTGGATACACGGCAGCAGAGACTATGGAGGATGACTGCCACAGGAGCATTGGAATCAGCCAGGTCTGGACCCAACCAGGTCACAAGCACAATCTCATTGCAAGCAGGATATCAAAGCTGTCAACTCCCATTTACTTCCACCGAGATCATTCTTTGAAGTGCTAAGGAAAGCAGCCTATTTCTTTCCATCTCATGGTTCAGCCCAGTGCTCTGGCCTGTTCATTATGATGCACGTGATTGCAGTGGCACTGTGATGATCCCAGTGAAATGGGTTCCGATTCTGCTACTCAAGGTAAACAGCAGCTTAGTTTTGTAACTAAGTTTTGTAATCTATGTCATTGGCTGCACAAATCCAGAACCAGACTCCATTCAGTTTGAGTTTCCCATCTACGTCACTGCAAAATAAAGAGCCTGCAGCACTATTTATATCAATGGGTTTCCTATCTGCGTTGTTGTATTTCTGAACATAATAAAGGTTCTCGATAACAAGCCTTTTATTGCTTGTCAATGTTCTCTTCCTGTCCTCCTCCTCTCTGAAGGCGATGATTCATTGTTGGGATATAGCTGTGGCAACCATCTGCGACCACCTCTATAACCCGTATACATGCATGAAGCTTCAGAGTGACTGTACATACACACACACATACAAACACACACACAAACACACACACACACACACACACACACACACACACACACACACACACACAGACATGCGCACATATGCACGCATGCACACATGCAATGTGGCGGTCCCACCAGATTTGGCAATACAGTAAGTCCACATGTATGTGTGGGTGTGTGCACATCCCTGTGATTATGTACATGCGGATGTGTATATGTGTGAGAATATGTGCACACGTGCACACACGGCAAAGTGGTGCTCGGCGGCAACATGGGCCTCTCCAGCAACGGGAGCCTCGGTGGCGGTGGAGCCTCGCGGTCGATGAGCGTGAGTGGGGGAGGGGAAGACAATGGGGACCTGGCATGGGGAACCAATGTGAGGGACGGTGGGAGAACAAAGGGGGGCCCTGTGTGGGGGAGGGGGGGGGCTTTGTTTAGAATCCTCTGTCCAGGGGATAAGTCTGTGTTTGTTGGTTTGTTCATTTGTTTCGGTGAAGGCGATGTGCACACGGCAGCCAGCCAACAGTTGCTTGTCTTTTTCTTTTTGTTTTCATTTTTAATTTCAAGTTTTTGTGTACCGTGTGTGTTGTGACTGTCGGCAGAACAATTTCCCTCTGGGAAATTTCCCTACGCATACACATCCATGCACACACACAAGCCGTGACACATGCAAGTGCACCCCATACACACCTATACGCACAGACACACTCGCACAGTCTCATATATGCGCAATCTCAGTCACACACATACGTACAGACCTTCAGTCTGTAGAAGGGTTCCGACCAAAAGGTCACCTATTCTTTTTCTTCAAAGATGCTACTTGATCCGTTGAGTTACTCCAGCATTTTGTGTCTATCGTCAGTGTAAACCAGCATCTGCCATTCCTTCCGACACCATCTGTATTGGTATTAGTATATTATTGTCATGTGTACAGAGATAGTGAGATACTTGGTTTTGCTTGCCATCCAGACACATCATCTACCACGCATGAGCACATCACAGAGTGCAAAAGAGAAAAGAAACAAAGTGCAGCTTATAGTGTTTCAGCCTCAGGGAAAGCGCAGATAAAAAAAAGTGCATTGAAGTAGATAGGAAGATCGGGTAATTCATCCCTCACATGTGAGAAGTCCGTTCAAGAGTCTGATAACAGCGGGGAAGACATTTCCTATTTACTTGTATTTGTTGTGGTGCGCAGAGCAACATGTAGCTCAGACCGGTAGATTGAGGTTAGATGACAAACCCTGGTCTGCAAGCAGAATGAAGGCAGATAAGAAGTTGGAGGGAAATATTGTTGTCAAAGGGAGCAAGATTAGCAGCCAGCACCAGCAGGTACACACAAAAGAGAGAGGAAAGACTGATGGGTTCAACTGCATTATTTCAACCCTGGAGCTACACAAGTAAGGAGGATGATATCAGGGCGTGGATTGGCTCGAGGGACTGGGATATTATAGCCAGAACAGAAACATAGCTGATAAAAATTAAAATATATGCAATACAGTAAGCAGCACAAGGTGATGTGAAGTTGCACCAGGTAAACAGATTTAGTAATCTTGCTTAGGGGGAAGCATTATCAAGGGTACTGGGCTATTCTCCAAATAACACGGCAGAGTCAGAATTTAATATCTCATCCATATAATACCACCTCCACCAATCACCAATTCATCAAACAATTCACCGATTTCTACAAATGCACCGTGGAAAGAATCTTAACTGGATGCATGACGGCTTGACATGGCAGCTGCTCTGTCCCCAAGACTACAAGAAAGTACAGAATTATGGACACAGCCCAATCCATCACACAAAGCAGACTCCCCACCCAATGACTCCATCAGTCTGAAGAAGGGTCTTGACCCGAAACGTCACCCATTTCTTCACTCCAGAGATGTTGCCTATCCCGCTGAGTGACTCTAGCATTATGTGTCTATCTTCGGTATAAAGCAGCATCTGCAGTTCCTTCCTGTACACCTCTCGCTGCCTCGGGTAAGCAGTCAGCATAATCTAGAATCGCTCACACCCTGGTCATTCTCTCTTCTTCCATCTTCCGCCGGGAAGATATGCAAAAGTTTAAAATTACGTTTCACCAGGTTCAAACAGCCTCATCCCTGCTCTTATCAGACTGTTGAATGGGCCTCTCCTATGTCATGGATGTATTCCCGATTTTTTCCAATCTTGCTCTTTTTTTTAATCTGATCGTTCCCTGTAACTGTAGCACTATATTCTCCCCTCTGCTTTCGTTCTCTTCTGCACTACCTGTTTTATTCACGTTTGGTATGATTGCCCTCATAAATGATATCATCTGCCCGGAAATCAAGCAAAACAAAGTGCACGTGTCAATAATAACCAATATTAACACCAATAACAAATGCGTCAATTTTTAAATGTAAAATTATGCCACCACTCTAATCTATAAATGAGAGGAGTCTGGAATTACTGACAGTGCATTAAGATTATGGGCATCCGTATTTAATATGAGTATCTTTTTCAAAGATAATTTAAAATATGTATATTTTAAGTCTTGGACTGGATGCAAGTGTGAGGGTTTTTATCAGCGAAGGGATGTAGTGCAAGCCGTTCATTCCCACTCAGAATTAATAGTTTAATAGAGATGGATATTTATACAAATTATCTGTAATGAGCTAAAGCTCAGCAAGCAGTTAAGCAAACATGGAGTAAAATTATAAATTGCTCAGAGTAGCCAGCCACTTGGTGAGAATAATCAGAGAAAAGAACAACGTTGTATCCAAAACTGTGTTGCACGCCTGCATTAAATGTTGTTTTACAAAATAAAAATACAGAACATGTTATCAGATTGTTACCGAGTGTACAGGTGAATGGTAGAATGTGGGTCGATTAAAATGGGGGTAAGTCAAGTATTAATGTGAATGGGTGCTTGGTGGTTGGCACAGGTTTGGCTGAAGGGTCTGTTTCCATGTAGTGTGAATCCATGACTCGATGTTATTAAATTCACTAGAACTAATGGTTCAAAGGATCTTGTATTAACACGTGTACCAAGGTATAGTGAAATTCTTTTTTTTTGCATACATATCAGTAAGATTATTGTCATACATGAGTACAATCCCCGATTAAATATCAAATACATGGAAACAGCCATTTTCAAAATCAAGTGGCACACAGGTACCAAACAACTCTGGTGACCCGGGTTCAACCCTGACCGCCCAATGCTGTCTGTGTGGAGTTTTTACGTTCTCCCTGTGATTGTTTTTGCAGTTATGCAGTGACTGCTGCTGTTTTATTTTCCTTCAGGATGCTTTGGTTTCTTCCCACATCCCAACCAGATTTTGATTAGTTGAAGGGTACTGAAGAAGGATCCTGACATAAAAGTTGCACATCCATGTTCTCCAGAGATGTGTAGGGAAGAACTGCAGATGCTGGTTTAAATCGAAGATATACACAAAATGCTGGAGTAACTCAGTGGGACCAGCAGCATCTTTGGAGAGAAGGAATGGGTGACATTTCAGGTCGAGCCCCTCCTTCCAGAGATGCTGTCTGACCCACTGAATTATTCCGGAACCTTGTGTCTTATTTGTAAACCAGCATTTGTAGTTCTTTGTGTCTACAATGGCTGATTACTTAAGTGATTTGTTTAAGTTTAGATGTATTATTGTCAGATGTACCAAGGTATACTGAAAAGTTTTGTTTTGCAAGTTATATAAAACAGATCACATAAACCATATATGGGTACAATTAGTTCAAACTCAAGTACAATAGATAGAGCAAAGGGGAAGATACAGAGAGCAGAATATAATTCTCAGCGTTGTTTATTGTAGCACATCAATTCCGTACACAAAGTCCAGTGTCCTGAATGGAGTAGAGATGACCCAAACTGTAGAAACAAAGAACTGCATATCCTGGTTCATTCACAAAGTGATGGCGAAACTCAGCAGTTCAGGCAGCATCTCTGGAGAACATGGATAGGTGATGTTTCAGTTTGAGACACTTATTCAGACTGATTGCAGGAGGGGAAAGCTGGAAAATGGAAGAGAAGGGAACAAAGCGTGGCAGGTAATAGGTTAACACAAGTTGGGGGGGGGGGGGGGGGGGTTGGTTGATAGGCATAAGGTTTAGTTTAGTTTAGTTTAGAGACACCGTCGCGGAAAGAGGCCCTTTCGGCCCACTGGGTCTGCGCCGACAAGCGATCCCCGCACGTTAACACTATCCTACATCCACTAGGGACAATTTTTATATTTACCAAGCCAAATCACCTACAAACCTGTACGTCTTTGGAGTGTGGGAGGAAACCGAAGATCTTGGAGAAAACCCACGCAGATCACAGGGAGTATGTACAAACTCTGTACAGACAGCACCCGTAGTCAGGATCGAACCTGGGTCTCCGGCGCTGCATTCGCTGGAAGGCAGCAACTCTACCGCTGCGCCACCGTGCCACCCGTAAAGGTTGGAACAAAGATCAGAGGTAAGAACGGTAGGTGTGAGACGGGTTTGAAGAGTTGCAGCTAGTGAAGACGGGGGGGGGTGAAAGCAGCAGGGAGTGGGGGTGTTTGGAGGGGAGAAATAGGTGGGAGTCCAGGGAGCGGGAGTTAGTTAGAGGTTATCTAAAATTGGAGAATTCAATGTTCATACCATCGGGTACTACTTACTAACTCACTAACATCCATCCTGCCCTCAAATTCACCTGGACTATCTCTGACACCTTTCTCCCCTTTTATGTCCCTCCATTACAAGGGACAGACTATCAACTGACCTGCTATAAACCTAACAACTCCCACAGTTATTTGGACTACATTTCCTATCACCCTGCCTCTTATAAAGATGCTATTCCCATCTCTCAATTCCTCCATCTCCACTGCATTTTCTCCCAAGATGAGACTTTTCATTCTCATGATTCAAGTCAGGACCCTTATTCAGGCTCTTCTTCAGTGAATAATAATAATAATAATAATAATAATAATAATAATAATAATAATAATAATAATAATAATAATAATAACACATTTTATTGTCATTATAAATACATACAACAACATTTCAGCGCACTGCCCAAGGGGAGCTCCAACGTATAGGATAAATAATAAGGACAATGGAAACAACAAAAACGGTAAGAAAAACGTTGTCGTCAGAATGTACAATATTTCACAGTATAGTGTTGTGGCAGGACAAAATATTGGCTATGGAGTGGGGTGTGTATTCAGTGCAGAGCTCAGAGTGGTGATGGCCTTGGGGTAGAAACTGTTTGTTAATCTTGTGGTGTGTGATTTGATGGACCTGTTACGCTTTCCTGAGGGCAGAGGGGCCAACATGTGCCTTGGGGTGAGATGAAACTGTTTTTTAAGATCTTGTGATGTGTGTGAGGTTTTGATGGAGAAACTCTGTTACGCATCTTCCTGAGGAAATAGGCAAGTTTCGGGGAAACCCTTCTTCAACTGATCGGGGGTGGGGGTGCTGGGGACAAGAAAGGGAAAAGGCGGAGTAGCCAGAAGGCTGGAGGGGGGGAGGAGACAGCAGGGGAGCTGAGGAAGGGGAGGAGACAGCAAGGACTAACAGAATTGGGAGAATTCGATGTTCATGCCCCGGGGGTGTAGACTCCCCAAACGGACCGTTTGGGGAGTCTACACCCCCGGGGCATGAACATCGAATTCTCCCAATTCTGTTAGTCCTGCTGTCTCCTCTCCCCTGCTGAGCCTTCTGGTACTCCTCCTTTTCCCTTTCTTGTCCCCACCCACCCCCAGATCAGTCTTGGTTTCGGCCCGAAACGTTGCCTATTTCCTTCGCTCCATGAGATGCTGCTGCACCCGCTGAGTTTCTCCAGCTTTTCTGTGTAACCTATTTAGTATGTGTGTTGCCTTCTGCAGGCAACGAGAGCTATAGATCTCTTCCAGGGCAGGCAGGTGTGTGTTGGTGACCTTCTGGGCTGACTCTCTGCAGAGCCTTCTTGTCAGCCGCAGAATTGGTGCCATACCACACCATGATGCCATGTGTCAGGACACTCTCTATGGAGCAACGGTAGAATGGTAGCAGCTGTTGTGGCAAGTTGACTTTCCTGAGTGATCTTAGGAACTAAAGCCGTTGTTGTGCCTTCTTTACCAGGGGGTGCTTGTTAGTTGACCACCTGAGATCTGCTGTGATGTGGGTGCCCAGGAACCTGAAACTGGAGAATCTGTCCACTCTTTCTCCGTTATGTGCAGTGGGGGACGGTCACCCTGCTTCTTCCTGAAGTCAATTAATGAGCTCTTTTGTTTTTTTTGCATTGAGTGCTAAGTTGTTCTCTGAGCATCAGCCTATTAACCTCTGTACCTCCTCTCTATAAGCTGACTTATCGCCCTCAGTGATCTTCCCCGCCACTGTAATGTCATCTGCAAATTTAATTATGGTGTTCGTGCTGTGGGTCAGTATGCAGTCATAGGTATACAGGGGATAGAGGAGGGGCTCAGCACACATCTTGTGGAACTCATGTGCTGAGTATCAGAGTGGGGGAGTGGTGATGTCCCATCCTGACTGACTGCGGCCGGTCCATAAGGAAGTCCTTAATCCATAGGCATCCAAAGGTCCCAAACCAAAACATCACCCATCCTTTTCCTCCAGAGATGGTGCCTGACCCGCTGAGTTACTCCAGCACTTTGTGTCCATTTTCTGTCTATTGGCTCTGGGACATGGTTCAAATTCCACCCCTAAAGCATGAGATTTAAAGAAAATCCTTGTGTTGGTAACTGATCATAAGATCATGTGATAGAAGAAGAAATAGGCAATTCGGCCCATCAAGTCTACTCCGCTATTCAATCAAGACTGTTCTATCTCTCCCTCCTAACCTCATTCTTCTGCCTTCTCCCCATAACCCTTGACATCTGTGCTAATCAAGAATCTATTTATCTCCGCCTTAAAAATATCCATTGACTTAGCCACCATAGCCTTCTGTGGCAATGAATTCCCCAGATTCACCACCCTCTGACTAAAGAAATTCCTCCTCATCTCCTTCCTAAAGGATGTTACTTTCATTCTGAAGCTAAGACCTCTGGTCCTAGATTCTCCCACTAGTGGAAACATCCTCTCCACGTCCACTCTATCCAGGCCTTTCGCCATTTGGAAAGTTTCAATTGGGGACCCCCTCATCCTTCTAAACTCCAGCGCGTAGAGGTCCAGTGCCATCAAACACTCATCATATGTTAATCCACTCATTCCTGTGATAAAACTATCCTGTTTATTGGTGCCCTTCCATATGTGATTCTGATTCAGCATTGTTGAAGCAGCATGCCACTAAGTTCAAAGGCAATAAATGCCCGCTTTACCAGAGAGATCCACAGTCGGCGAACGCCTCCCCCACTCAAGAAAGGTGAGTTAAGAAGGTGACTGGTTCAGCCACACCTGTGTGAAGGTAACAGCACCCACATAGAGGGCTTCTGCTTCTGTGAACCACTGACCCCTGCTGGAGCGTTGGAGATGTGCACGTTGGGTGAGAATGAAATGCAGGCAGGAAAGTGGCGATGAAGACGGTGGAAAAAGTTGATTGAGGTGCCCCACATGGTTGAATGTCTTGCTGGGACACACTCTGAGCTCAAGCCCGAAAATATACCTCTTTGAATAGGATCTGGAAAACATTGATAGAATGAGACTCCAAGAGTCAATGCGTTGAACAAAAAGCAGTGAGGTAAATTGATTATTGAAGCTATGCAGCAATTTAGAAGTAAAAACATGTAGATAAATGTTTTATAAATGTAATTATCAATATGCCTGCTGACACAAATTGACATGTTGAATGATATTATTTATTAATGGTTGTTTAGATTTCATTGCAATTATGATACTAAAAAAATATATTATTTTAATCTCCAAGGGCACAATTAACGTTAAACTGCGTGGAATTCTATTCCGCGGCTCCGGATCCACATTCCAGTCGGAATCCATGACGGATCTTGTACCCAGCCAGCAGCCCTATATTAAAAGTGGTCGAGGCAGCCGACTGAACATCTTTTGTTGCTTAATCCTTCTGAGTTGGCGGGGTCTGAGCGCAGGAGAAGCAGGCACCGGGCAGAGAAGGAAGAGTGCGTCTGAGGATACGTTCCTCACGCTCTGCATGCAGTGGACTGAGTGAATGTGCAGACGGAAGTGGAGACAGTCCACACTTATTTGGTCATTATTCCAGATCGGTGAATTGAAAGCGACAGCAACGAGAGGGGGGGAAAGTATATATTTTGTATATTGTTGCTGTGTTTCACGGGTAAGTTGCAAATGCATTCTTCCCCCCCCCCCCCCCCCCCCCCCCGTGTTTAAATAGCCTGGGTAAAGTTGCAACGGGACAGGGTCAAGCAGTGAGTTGCTTTGAGGGTTGTGTATTTAGTTCTCTCGGCTCCGTTGCGTTTTGATTCAGGGGTGGATTTTTTGTTGTTGTTGCATGCTGTTTGTTTTTCTGCATTTTGACGACATTTCTTACTTTCCTTCACCCTCCTGCCTCCTGAAGAAGTAATGGCCGAGCGAATGATGATGAGCCACGGGCGATTCCCCGAAGGACTCAACGGATTACCCGTCCGGCGGATGGCCATGAACCCCTATGCCCAGCACCAGCACTCTTACAGCGGCCTGATGAGCGAGCACCCGGCCGTCGGCTCCTTGTTACATTACCCAGGCGGCAGCAACGTGAACTCCAACAACGGGGCGATGAGGCATCCGATGGTCCCCGGGGGAAGGCAGGCGCCAGTCGGGCACCTGGGCAGCGTCTCCCCGCAGAACATCAGGTACACCACTGGGCAACAACAACAACAGCAGCATCAACAACAACAACAACAGCAGCAGCAGCAGCAGCAGCAGCAGCAAGCGCCGCCGCCTAACCCAGCGCATCCCCAGTACATGGGTCCGCCGGTCCCCGGGAACAGTCCAGCCGCACAGCTCGCTGCCAGTATGCATTTGCAAAAATTGACCAGTCAGTACTACGGCCACCAGCATCACTATAGCCTTACGGAGCTGCACCCCAACAATGCAATGCAACACCAACAACAACAACAACAACAACAACAGCAGCAGCAGCAGCAGCAGCAGCAGCAGCAGTACACAGAGATGAGGCATCACAGCCCCTCTATGCCACCTAGCCATCACATGTCTGCTGCAATACTGCCACCTAACGTTATAGACACGGATTTTATTGACGAGGAGGTGCTGATGTCCTTGGTGATCGAGTTCGGCTTGGACCGCATCAAGGAACTCCCCGAACTGTGGCTGGGACAGAACGATATCGACTTAATTGCCGAGTTTGTTTGTAAACAGCAACCCAGCCGGGTGAGCTGTTGAAAAGGAAGAGGGTGCGAGAAGATTTTAACAAAAAAAAAGAGAAATGCAAAAAAAACTCCCAGGATCGAGAATATTCTATTTACATTCACATCGGAGAGGAAAAAAAATCTTTTTTTAATTTGCTGTTTCTCCCGCAGAATGTCGGTGATTTTCACCATTGGGTTTGATTACAGATTTCGCAGCACATGTAACCCGTAATAGATGCAACTATTTCTGTTTCGTTTTAAATAGTTTGTTATAAATATTTCTTTTTGATTTTGAAACAAAAGAACCAAAACGATAACTTGTAGACTGAGCCCCTGAAAAATCTCACCCCATCCATAACTTGAAAGGGGGGGGGGTGTACAAGGGTTTGTGGAGATATCTGCTGGGATTTAAAAAAAAAGAGTTAGTTCACCTTTTAAAAAAAATAATTAAATCACTGTGTATCGTTTGAATGTTAAGCCTGCTGTGTGGATAAGAGGGTGTTTTTTTTTTTTGTTTGGAGGAGAGCGAGCAAGAAAAATCTTCCTCGAAAAGCCTTGAATGCAGTTAACCCGATTTTTGTTTTGAAACGGCATTGATAAAGATCACGCAAAAAAAAAAAAGCCGAAGGGATGTGTGATAGGTGTATTGGCTTCATTGCTTTTCTGCAAAAAAAACTAACTCGCAGTTTAAAGGAAAAACAATCCTGCCTTTTTTAAAAGAAAGTCCTGTAACTTTAATGACAATGGACTTTCACACAAAGACAACATTCCTCTGGGCTACGTTTCCCAGCCTCCTCCTCCTAGTGAATGTTTGGGCAGTGCAGGCTGGAATGTGTGCGTGTGTACATGTGTTCTTGAGTGTGGGGGTGAAAAACATTTCCCAAAAGTTTCTTTTTTTTTTAAATACTTAATGTTTCTTTGTTTACTTGCCACTACAGTGCTGATTTATAGTTTACAATGATATTCTGTATTGAAGCCATTAGGTGTGGGGGGCTGGGGAGAGAAAAAACATGGACAGTATTTTTTTACAAACGTAAATATTGCAGAAAATGTGTGTTTTCTTAATTTATTATTCAATGCTTTGTTTATTTTGAGAAGGTTATAATAAAGAGCCTGGAGATTATGGTAACTGTAAATGGTCCCGTCCTTTGTCAGAATCCCTGTCTTAAGGCTGTGAACAAAGCTTCAAGTGGACTGACATTCTGCATTGAGTTATTGAGCAACTTTTCTGGCGGGGAGAGTGGGGGAAGGGGAGGAACAGCAAACAAGAGGATTTGAAAGGGGCACACACGGTCAGGAGAATCTTGATTATAAACTCCACGCTGCAGTCAAGCCATCCTCTCTCGTTGTTTTGTGTTTTGCAAGCTACCTCCTGTTTGGTAACTAACAACAATCGGAGGTGAAGAACACATTAGCAATAAACTGTGTGTCCCTGGTTTTGAATCTCCCCCAGTACACTGCTGCGGAGAAAGGGAGCCTCGGCTCTACAGAGGCACAGTTCACTCCCTCCTCCTTGTCTCGAGGTGGTATTCTTTCTCTGAATGGCTGTAGGGTTAAACCTCCCCACGTGGCTTTATTAGTATGCTCTGGGGGGGTGGGGAGAACTCTTAACTGGTTACAGAACAATCTACTAACAACCAGCCTTGCTCTGTTTTCCTCCTTTTTTTCAAGTGTGTTTGTGTTTCTATTGCTGCATGGCAGTGTTGTACACTTGTGTTTAATCATATTTCCTTTCAATATGTTTGAGTGACTACGAAAGCATATTTTTATTTTTATTTTCTAACGAGCATATGTATGCATCCACCTCTCTGCCTGCCCTGCCTGTTTCTGATTCTGTGAGTAAGGGTGGCTGATTTTAAAAGTTGCCAGCACAGCGTATTTCAGCATTCAGATTGAGCTGCTGGGGTGTGTGCTGGAGAATTCTGTATTTAATATGTCAATGTGACATGTCTCGCCAACCTGTGACTGAGATGTGGAGATGCATTTTGTTGGTTAGAGCGGTCCCGTCTTGAGTAAAGAGTTGGGATACCACATTTTTTGTTTTTACTGTGAATATTCAGCCCTTTAGTTACATTTACGGTCTTTTTTTTAATTCTTATTTTTTTACTTTTTGATCGGTTAAATGAGTGTGTGTTAAGTGGTTTTTCACCATTGCCAGGCTGGGATGAGAAGGGAGGGAGACATTGAGGGTTGCGAAGGGCGGTCTCCACCACCTGCCACGCTGACACAAGATGTTCAGTGCACGTGAATCGCTGTATGCTAAGCTTGGCCTGCACCAGGCTGCGATACTCTCAGAACCTGGAGCCAGTGCTCTTCAAAGAACTGGAATGGGATTTATCACTAACCCACCTTGCCTGTCACTGAAGGAAGGGGGAGGGTAGAGGGAGGAGAGAATGAAGTACTAGCTGTTAAACCCACAGAACATAAACCAGTATAGCACAGGAACAGACTCGTCAGTACCGAACGTGATGCCAAATGGAACTAATCTCTGCCAACATGTGATCTACATCCCATCGTTTCAACTAAAAACCTCTTAAACGCCACTATCGTAACTACTTCCATCATCACCTCTGGCAGTGCGTTCCTAGCACCCACCATTCTCTAAAAGAAAACTTGACCCACTTAGGGCAGCACAGGGTAGAGTTGCTGCCTTACAGCGCCAGACAACCGCGTTTGATCCTGACTACAAGTGCTGATGCACGCAGTTTGTATGTTCTCCCCATGACAGCATGATGCTCCAGTTTTCTTCCACACACAAAAGACGTACAGGTACACCATTAGGCAGCACGGTAGCACAGCAGTAGAGTTGCTGCCTTACAGCGCTTGCAGTGCCAAAGATCCGGGTTCGACCCCGACTGCGGGTGCTGTCTGTTATCCTCGTGACCTGCGTGGGTTTTTGCCGAGATCTTCAGTTTCCTCCCTCGTTCCAAAGACATACAGGTTTGTAGATTAATTGGCGAGAAATAGTATTGGGTAGGCTAATAGGACTGAAGGATGATAAATCCCCTGGGCCTGATGGTCTGCATCCCAGGGTCCTCAAGGAGGTGGCTCTAGAAATCGTGGACGCAATGGTGATCATTTTCCAATGTTCAATAGATTCAGAATCAGTTCCTGTGGATTGGAGGATAGCTAATGTTATCCCACTTTTTTAAGAAAGGAGCGAGAGAGAAAATGGGGAATTACAGAGCAGTTAGCCTGACTTCGGTGGTGGGAAAGATGCAGGAGTCAATTATTAAAGAGGTAATAATGGGGCATTTGGATAGCAGTAAAAGGATTAGTCCAAGTCAGCATGGATTTATGAAAGGAAAATCATGCTTGACTAATCTTCTGGAATTTTTTGAGGTTGTGACAAATAAAATGGATGAAGGGGAGCCAGTGGATGTGGTGTATCTAGACTTTCAGAAAGCCTTTGGTAAGGTTCCGCATGGGAGACTGGTGACTAAAATGAGAGCACATGGTATTGGGGGTAGGGTGTTGACGTGGATAGAAAAGTGGTTGGCAGACAGGAAGCAAAGAGTAGGAGTGAACGGGTCCTTTTCAGAATGGCAAGCAGTGGCGAGTGGAGTGCCGCAAGGCTCGGTGTTGGGGCCACAACTGTTTGCCACATATATTAATGATTTGGAAGACGGAATTAGGAGCAACACTAGCAAATTTGCGGATGACACAAAGCTGGGTGGTAGTGTGAACTGTGAAGAGGATGTTAGGAGGTTGCAGGGTGACCTGGGCAGGTTGAGTGAGTGGGCAGATGCGTGGCAGATATTATAACATAATACCATATTATCACAGTATAATATAGATAAATGTGAGGTAATCCACTTTGGCGGCAAAAACGGGGGCAGATTATTATCTCAATGGGGTTAGATTAGGTAAGGGGGAGGTACAGCGAGACCTGGGCGTCCTTGTACACGTCACTGAAAGTTGGCGTGCAGGTACAGCAGGCAGTGAAGAATGTTGGCCCTCATAACAAGAGGATTTCAGTATAGGAGTAAAGAGGTTCTGCAGTTGTATAGGGCTCTGGTGAGATCACATCTGGAGTATTGTGTCCCAGTTTTTGTCTCGTAATTTGAGGATGGACATCCTTGTGATTGAGGCGGTGATTGCAGCGTAGGTTCATGAGATTGATCCCTGGGATGGCGGGACTGTCATATGAGGAAAGATTGAAAAGACTAGGCTTGTATTCACTGGAGTTTAGAAAGATGAGGGGGGATCTTATAGAAACTTATAAAAGGAATGGACAAGCTAGATGCAGGAAAAATGTTCCCAATGTTGGGTGAGTCCAGAACCAGGGGCCACAGTCTTAGAATAAAGGGGAGGCCATTTAAGACTGAGGTGAGAAACTTTTTTACCCAGAGAGTTTTGAATTTGTGGAATTCCCTGCCACAGAGGGCAGTGGAGGCCAAGTCACTGGATGGATTTAAGAGAGTTAGATAGAGCTCTAGGGGCTAGTGGAATCAAGGGATATGGGGGGGAAGGCAGGCATGGGTTATTGATTGGGGATGATCAGCCATGATCACAATGAATGGCGGTGCTGGCTCGAAGGGCGGAATGGCCTCCTGCACCTATTTTCGATGTTTCTATGGTATAAGTGTAAATTGTCCCTAGTGTGCGGGGATTGTTGGTCGGTGCGGACTCTGGCCGAAGGGCCGGTTTCCGCGCGATATCTCTAAACTAAGGTTTGTAGGTTAATTGGCTTTTGTAAATTGGCCCTAGTGTGCAGGATGGTGCTAGTGTACAAGATGATCGCTGTTTGGCGTGGCCTCGGTGGGCCAAAGCGTCTGTTTCCATGCCCTTCCTCTAAAGTGAGTAAAACGCTCAACCTTAAAACATTTCCCCTCTAATTTTTATGGCTATACCCTCTCTTCCATCTTGGGTGAAAATGGTTCTGATTGTCTAATTGATCCATGCCCTCAGTTACCTTTTGAACAGAGCACTCTTGTAGACTTGTGTGTGAGGTTCTGGGGGATAGTAAATTCTGTTTATATAGAGGGCGGAGGTAAGGGAAGGTTGCATGCATTCTATGCACCACTTTCTCCACACGCCTGTGCCAATGCAGACTGATCTATTGTTGTAGTCGTCATGTGGAGGAGAAATGAATCCTTTGCTGCTAGAGGTTGTGCATCCACCCAGTGAGGGAGTTGTGGCTAAAGTCGGGGTGTGTCACTAGACTGGACCTGGTTGACTGTCGCCCCTGCAAAGCCGGAGTCTTGGACAGAATGGATACGTGAGCTGTGGTCTTGCAGATTTTCCCATACCAGATTTGTATGTTTGGATCTGTCAGTAAACAAAGACTTCAGGAAGGGTACAGTAATATCATATGCTCATCTGATCTTTCACCAGCTTCACTTTCTTCCTTGTACTCATACAGCACAGATGCAGGCCCTTTGACCCAACTCATCCACGCCAACTCAATTTGACCCGTATCCCGCAGAACTCATCCAAATGACTTTTAAAACTTGTTATTATACCTGCCAACGAGGTGTAATAGTCAAGGGATATGGAGGGGTGGTGGGGGGGGAGTGGGAGTGTAGCTGTCTCAAACATTTTATTAGCCTTCCCATTTATTGCTTTACACACATGCTAATGTATCTGTTGGATAATGCAGCATCTATGAACTCATAACCTCACATTCAAAATCCCTGGAGCGTATCGTTGCGTCGCAACTTCATTCCCACCTCCTCGCGTATAACCTACTTGAACCCTTCCAATCTGGCTTTCGCCCCCTCCATAGCACATAAACTGCTCTCCTCAAAGTCCTCAATGACCTCCTCACCTCTGCTGACACTGGTTCCCTCAACATCCTCATCCTCCTCGACCTGAGCGCAGCCTTCGATACAGTGAACCATAACATCCTGCTCACCAGACTCAAAGACCTCGGCATTGAAGGCTCTGCACTCAGCTGGCTCCGTTCCTACCTTTCCAACAGATCCCACTTCATCTCTCTCCACAACCACACCTCTGCTACAGCCACAGTCACTCAAGGCGTTCCCCAAGGCTCCGTACTCGGCCCCGTCCTCTTCATCATCTACATCCTCCCCCTTGGTCAGATACTCCGCCACTTCAATCTGGACTTCCACTGTTACGCTGATGACACCCAGATCTACCTCGGCACCAAATCCCCCCCCCTCTCCCATATCAACTCCTGTTTGTCAGCTATAAAAACCTGGATGCAACATAACTTCCTCAAACTCAACAGCGATAAGACAGAATTCCTCCTCATAGGCTCCAAAGTCACACTCAGCAAAATCAATAACCCCACTCTCACCATCGACGGCACCACTGTCTCCCCATTTCCCCAGGCCCGCAACCTTGGCGTGATCTTTGATTCCACCCTCGCCCTTGAGCCTCACATCCGCCATGTCATTAAAACCTCCTTCTTTCATCTCCACAACATCGCCAAACTCAGACCCTCTCTCACACCTCCCGCTGCTGAAAGACTCATCCATGCCTTCATCTCCTCCTGACTGGACTATTGCAACTCACTTCTCCTTGGCATCAGCTCCACCTACATCAACCGACTCCAACTGGTCCAGAACGCAGCCGCCCGACTCATCACCCACACCAAATCCTGGCATCACATCACTCCAGTCCTCAAACAACTTCACTGGCTTCCCATCTCCCACTGGATCACCTACAAAATCCTTATCCTCACCTACAAAGCCCTCCACCATCTGGCCCCCCCATATCTCACTGGCCTCCTCTCCCCCTACCAACCCTCACGGTCCCTCAGATCCACATCAGCCGCCGGTCTCCTCTCCATCCACAAGTCCAACCTCCGCAGTTTTGGGGACAGAGCCTTCTCCAGGGCAGCTCCCAGGCTCTGGAACTCCCTCCCCCAACTGAGCCGCAATTCCGTGTCCATCTTCCAGTCCCGCCTCAAGACCCATCTCTTCACCTCTGCCTATGCTTAGCCCCATGTCCCCCTCCCTTTTCATCTGTGCATTAATTGCCTCATATTGTGTTTTGAATTGAATTCTGTCTTTACTTTGTGTACTAGTCATGTCCCTACTATTTATTTCATTCCCCTTACATGTTTTTCCTCTACCTGCTAAATTTTTGTAAGGTGTCCTTAAGACTCTTGAAAGGCGCCCATAAATAAAATTTATTATTATTATTATTATTATTATTATTATATGACATACGTTTGAGTCTGAGATACAGCATGGAAACAGGCCCTTCGGCCCATCAAGTCTGCGCTGACCAGAGATCCCCACACACAGGCAATATTTTACACACACTTTACAATTTACAATTATACCAAGCCAATTAACCTACAAACCCCTGTACATCTCTGGAGTGTGGGAGGAAGCCAGGAAAAAAATCCACGCAGATCACAGGGAGAACGTACAGAGAAGTCGGGATCGAACCAGTGTCCCTGGCGCTGTAAGGCAGCAACTCTACCGCTGCGCCTCCGTACCGCCCCAAACTTTTCAGCCAAGATTTTCCCATTCGCATAACTTACTGCTATCCCTTGGTAGACTGGGTAGATTTGATTGGGTGAGGTGGGTTTTTGTTAAATCTTACACCAAGGGTGTAAAATGAGTCCTGGCAACACTTGTAAATCGTCTTCGCAATGTTTTCAATGTAAACAATGTTTTTCCCATAATAATTAAAAATAAACTACAGTTGCTGCTTTATAGCAAAGATAAACACAAAATGTTGGAGTAACACCCGGGTCAGGCAGCATCTCTGAGGAAAAAAATGGATAGGTGATATTTTGCGTCGGGACCATTCCGACTGATCGTGATGGGGGGGGAAAAACAAGAAATGAAGAAAAACCAGGTCAAATCGGAGCCGGCAACAGATGTCCTCTGGCAAGGAGGTTCCCTGATTGGCTGACTGTTGGCTAGACAGGTGAGAGCCCAAGAGGGATATATAGCTGCAAACTAGTGAACTGACTTCTAGTGGGGTGGGGGAATCCAGGGACCTTGACGGACTGAGCGTAATTGTTCAGCGAAACTCGCTGAATCTATGCTTGGTCTCGCTGATGTACAGAAGCCCAAATCAGGAACACCGGATGCAGTAGATTAGGTTAGAAGAGGGGCATGTGAACCTCTGTCTCACCTGGAAGGACTGCTGGGGTGGCTGGATGGAGGTATGGGAAGAGGTATAAGGGCAGATATTACATCTCCTGCGGTTCCAGGGAAAGGTACCTGGAGAGGGGGTGGTTTGGGCCAGAAGGGATGAGTGAACCAAGAAGTTTTGGAGGGAGCGGTCTCTGCGGAAGGCAGAAAGGGGTGGAGATGGGAAGATAGGATTAGTGGTGGGATCACTTTGGAGGTGATATATATTTCGGAAGATGTGGTGTTGTATATGGAGGTGCTGGGGTTTATGGAGGTGCTGGGGTGAAAGGTGAGGACCAGGGGAACTCTGTCCTTGTTATGTCTGGTGGGAGGGGGAGGGAGATCGGAACTACGGGATACAGAGGGGATACATATATGACAGATGGGGAGAAACCAAGTTCACTGAAAAATGAAGATGTCTCGAATGGTCTTGTATGGGAAAACCTCATCTTGGGAGCAGATGCAGCAGAGATGGAGGAATTGAGAGTAGGAGATAGCATCTTTGCAAGGGGCAGGGTGGGAGGAAGTGTAGTCCCAATAATGTTGGAGTCAGTAGGTTTGTAGTAGATGTCAGTCGGCAGTCTGTCTCCCTTGATGGAGGCATTGGGAGATCAAGAAAGGGGAGAGAGGTGCCCATGGCTACGCCTTTAAACTTTGCAAAAGGGAGGAGTTGAGAGAAGTTGTTGATGGTGAGGACAGGTTCCTCTAGGCAGAGGACTGTGTTAGGAGAGAAAAATGGTTTGGTTCATAGAAGAAACAGGGGGACCTTGAGACCGTCCTGGTGCGGGATGGAGTTGTGGAAGGACTGGACGTCCATGGTGAAGATGAGTGAACGGGGGTATAGAAACTGAAAGTTCTTAAAGAGTTGAAGGCTGTGTGAGGTATCTTGAATGTAAGTGGGAAGTGATCAGACCGTGTGGGTGTGTAATAGGATAGGATAGAATCGAGCTATGTGGAGATGAGTTAAATGGGGCAGAAAAATACTTTTCCTATAACAGGCTGACCAAAACAATGCACAATATTCCAAGTACAGTCTCATCAGCGAGTTGTACAACTGCCTTTCTCAATTGCGCCTGGACTAATTAACTTGTTGGCCATTCCAGGGGGCAGCTCATGAGTCACAATCGCATTGCTCTCTTATCATATATAGCCAAACCAGGCTCACCGCTCTCCCTCCACCCCTGCTGCCCTGAAGACCATTGGTGAAGCAGTATGGCAGTTAGTGGTTTTATGGGGACTCTTAGCGATACTAGCTGTTTATTCAAGATTTATTTAATTAACTGACTATAAACTTCCCAGTTGCCGAGATGGGATTTGAACCCTATCTCTCGATCATTAGTCCAAACCACTTTACTAGTTTGCCTCGGATGTTGTAAACATTTGCACACATTTTTAAGCACGATGTGTACACCGGCTATTTTGTGCTTGTTGTATTGTGCATGAGGTAACTTCCACCCACCAGTAAAGTTGGTCCAGGTAGTTCTGTAGGCCCAAGTCGCAAAGAGCATCTCATGGTTGTTTAGATTCAGACAGGCATCTAATGACACTGTCCTGAGATCCCATTTCTCCATTTACCAATAAGCTGGGCCACCATCTGTGTCTGACACAGTGAAGAAAAGGACCAACCACTGGCACCAAGTCGGCAGAGATGTGAGAATTAAAGTACCCACACGGGCACCAATGATTTGTCCCAGGTTTCTGCCAGATTCAAGTTCTGTGCCCTGTTTTTGCTTTCTGGGTCCCATTTTGTCCTCTGTACCCTATTTTAGACTTCTAGTTGTAAGATGCAATCTTCTGTCCATGTGATGAACACCCACTACCGCCCCCCCCCCCCCCCCCCCCCCCCCCCCCCCCTTCCATTTCCCCTCATCTCCATGGCAACAATACAACATCTCGGATGTCCTAGAATCTTAGGGTCAGATGCAGCACAGATGGAAAAATTGAGAGTAGGAGACGGCATCCTTGCAGGAGGCAGGTCAGGAGAAGGTATGGTCCAGATTACTGTGGGATAGAATGGGTTTATAGTAGGTCATTTGAAAAACTGTGATAGAGACTGAGATTGAGAAAGGGGTCAAAGAAACTCAAAATCAAATTGCCTCGTCTTCATCTTAAATGGATTATCACTTATTTTAAAACAGTGACCCCTTGTTCTAGATTCTAGCATAAGAGGAAACATTCTCTCCATGTTCACCCATGACCCAAGTTATCCACATTATATCCATATCTTGCCTGTTGAACTGTTTGTGTAAATGCCTCTTAAATGTAGTGATTGCATCTGATCCCACCACTTCCTCTGGTAGCATTTCAGATAACAACTGTTAAAAAAAACAAAATCTCCTTAAACTCTTTCCTCTCACCTTAAACATCTGCTCGCTTGATTTTGATATCCCTAGCATGAAAAAAGAAAATTAACCATGAACCCTATCTATGCCTCTTGAAATCTTACATACCCCTCGCACACCTTTGCTCCAGGAAAAACGAGCCCAGCCTGTAAATCTTTCCCCATAACTAAAGTCCTCCAATCTAGACAAATTCTAAGAGCGGTATCAGTTTATCCCCTGGGCTGTGGGTCTCTACTGGACCAGTCTTCGTCATCCTCTTGCCTTTCGCTCGAAGAGATTTGAGATTATTAACAGAACGCCCGGCCCCTCATCACCCCTCTTCCAGCCACGGAACTGGGCCAATTTTAATGCCCTAGCCTCCTGTCACCTAACTCACTGCCCCCAGCTGCCTGCCTTCCCCATTCCATGCATCAGAGCTGGAGGAAGGCACCATCCCATTCTGTTCTGGGCAACACTGACAAACAAACTGAAGACCCAAACACCATTGAACTCATCCTACCCAACCAGCAGCGAGGCCTGATTAGTGGTTCAATGGGAAACAATGGACTGCTGTGGACCAGATTTGATAGAGTGGAGTGCTGCACAGTGGCTCGGGCAGGTGTGTGTGCACCTGTATACACGTTTGTATGTGTGTGTGCCTATAAGTGCACGAGGATATATGTGTCTGTTTATGAACCTATTAGAGTACAAGGATGTGTGTGTGTGTATGTGTTTATGAACCTATAGGTGTATGAGGATGTGTATGCCTATGTCTCTGTATGTATTTGTGTGTGCGTGTATTAATCTATCTTTGACCGCCTCTTTAGTCTCACCTCCACATTCTTCCCCCAAAAGCCACCCACTCCTCTCCTTCACCTCTGTGCCCTGACAAGGCAGAGCAGCTGATATCACATACTCTGGGAATAAACGGGCAATTTTCTTTCCAGCATATTCAACAGTGACGATAGATCTCTGAGTCACACCTAGTCACACAGACAAAGCGCCTTCAGTAGCAGCAGCATCGCTGGCAGCAGAGTCAATGACTGAAGCCTCAGATACAGCTCCACATGACTGTCCTGTGACATGCTCCCTGATGTGGACCATCCACTCTCCCGAGTGTTCCCACGCACAGGACAGGCACGGCAGTGTTAAAATATTCCTCAATGGCTGTAGTGTCATAGAGGGTTCTACAGTACAGAAACAGGCCCTTCCACTGAAGTTTGAAATGTTAGTTTAGTTTATTGTCACGTGTACCATACGATATGATACAACAGAACTTTATTTATCCCAGGAGGGAATTTGAGCTGGCAATGGTCATAAATACACAAGATACATGAAACGTGAAATTAAAGTAACAAGTCTGAAGGATTGGGAACGTGCAAAGATTGGAGGATGGGGGAAGGGAGGAGGGGCAGGGTTGGAGGGGTCAGTCTACCCCACGACAGAAGGAGAAGGAGTTGTACAGTTTGATAGCCAGAGGGAAGAAGGATCTCCTGTGGAGTTCTGTACTGCATCTTGCTGGAACCAGTCCGTTACTGAAGGTACTCCTCAGGTTAAGCAGTTGACCGCAGTTCGAGGAGCATCCTCCCCGCCAAGACCACCTCCTATGAATCCATCTCCACCCCCAGGACAGAGCCAACCGGTCAGTGGAAAAGCAACACATGATTGTAATCGAGACATCCACAATGTATACATACACAATAAAATGAATAATGTGCCAGATGTGCCTGTTCCTGTACTGAACTGTTGTATGTGCTATGAAAGAAAACATTTAAAATGCCTTTTCACCAGTCTATCTACATGTATTGCCACTTTCATGGACCTATGGATTTAAAGATCGCTCTATTCATCAATACTACTAAGTGCCCTACTATTTACTGTATATGCTCTAATTCTATTTGATTTCCTAAAATTTATCACCATACACTTGTTGTGATTATATTCCATCTGCCAACACCCTGCCCAACTTTCCACCTGATCTATATCCTGCTGTAGCTTTAGGATAACCTTGCTTGCTATCCAGTGATTTGCTTACAACTGATGTAGTGTCAGGCTCCCCGACCTGCACTTCCTCACCAATCACCTATAAGTGAGATTGGTATTCCAAAAAACACAAGGAATCATGGGATTTGCCATGGTCATTCGCGAATGAAGGGCTGGCTGTGTATAAATTCTTATCTTTATTCATAATTTATGTGTATAAATATATTTAATCTGAGGAACGGGGGTGCCAGGTAGCGGGAGAGCTGGGTGTAACAGCGAGAGAGAGAGGGGGCAGATGCAAGTGGGAGACGGGGACAGACTGGACTGGCGGAGAGACATTCTCGGCACCTGATCTGCTGCGTGTGTACAGACCTGTGTTACATCTGTAGTCAGGATCGAACCAGGATCTCCGGCGCTGCAAGTGCTGTTGAATTGCTACTGGACCGTCCCCGACCCCTCCCGAGTGTCCCATCCCTGTCCGAGGGTGGCCGAAGATGTCCGGGGTGACCCTGGACTGGCAGGAAACTGGTCCGGGGGGGGGTGGGGGGGGAAACTTTTAAAATATTTCCCCTGCACGGAGAACCCGACCTTTTCCCTGTTGGGTCTCCGTTGTCATTGGGGCTGCAACATGGAGCGGCCTCCAGCAGGAACGACCCAGGGCTCCAGTCACGGAGCTGCGGACCTACTCATCATCGTAGAGCTGGCCGAGTTCGGAGCGGGTGGAGCGGTGGTGGCGCGCTGCTGCGACCCGACCCTGTGGATTCGGAGGCTTACTGCAGGTCCGGTGGACAGTGACACCGGGAGCCCGCGGGTCCCTGCTGGGAGACCGCTTTTCGGGGCTTCTGCAACGGCGACTTCACCCGCCCGAGTCGCGGGGTCGAGGAGTACCTGGAGCGGGGCCTTACATCACCGCCCGGCGCGGCTTCAACGGTTGCGGGACTTTGCTAGCGCCCGCCGGGGGCTCCAACAACAAGACCCGGAGCGTGGCCTTGCATCACCCGGCGCGGCGTTAATGGCCGTGGGACAATTGCCATCGCCCGCCAGGGGCTTTGACTCTGACATCGGGAGGGGAATGGGGAGTGCAGGGGAGAGATGTTTTTTTGCCTTTCATCACAGCGAGGAGGAGATGCCCTGTGATGGATTTCATTTGAGCCTCTATGAGGTTCAAGTGACAAATAAATTGTATTGTGTGTATTGTGTTTGTGTGGCGGCCCAGGCTTATAGCCAGCGCGGAGAAGAAGCGCTAACTCCAGCTCAACTCTGCCTGTCCCACCGGGTTAAGTGGCAACTCTGGACAGACTGGACACCTGCCCGGAGCAGTGGCAGCCCCCGGCTCACAGCCAGCGCGGACCGTCAGTGCAGGGGCTGTCGGTTAACCCCAGCAGGACAGGCAGAGTATCCCGTCAGTCCAGGGTCACCCCGGACATCTCCGGCCGTCCCCGGACAGGGATGGGACACTCGGGAGGGGGCGGGGACGGTCCAGTAGCAATTCAACAGCACTTGGAGCGCCGGAGACCCGGGTTCGATCCTGACTACGGATGAAACGCAGGTCTGTATGCACGCAGCAGCTGAGCTGCCGAGAATGTTTATCGCAAATGACCTATGACCTGGGCATGCGCAGTCGGAATACCGAACTCACTTATTGCGCTTCTTAAATAAAGTAACAAAATTAGCACCGCATTTCAGCTGTGGCTAACAAAGATGCAAAAAATCATTGCCAGCATTCCAGTTATCTCCTCTTGCTTCCCATAACAACCTGGGATGGATCTCACCTGGTCCTGAGGATTTATCAACTCCTCACAGCGCCAGAGACATGGGTACGATCCTGACCTCTGGTGCTGTCTGTGTGGGGTTTGCACCTTCTCAGTATGGCTTTCCTTCAAGTGGTTTCAGACACGCAGATATCTGAGCAGTTATCCTGGCTTCATATGATGTAGGCTAGTTCTCAGATGCAAGCTCACCCATTAGATCAGTGGAGCCCAGCTCTGAGACCAAGGGGACTGAAGCTGTAATGGGGTAATCAACACAAACAGTGCAAATGTTCAGCAAGTCAGGCAGCCTCTGAGGAAGAAGAAATGCTGTAATATTTTCTCTGCTGCATCTGCTAAGTGTCTTCAAGCTCTCGTCTTGTATGGTGAAGGGACATCTTGGGTTTGGGAGATGCTAAACTTTGTTCATATAAAAAATATCTAAATACTAGACCAAGTGCAGACCCGTTGGGTCTGTTCCCCCAACGTGGGGTGGGGGGGGGGGGGGGGAGGCGGCATGCAGCGTCCCACACACTAACTATCCCCCCCCACCCCCCCCCCCACACTCTCGCTAATTATCCCCCTTGATATTATATTAATATTATTAATTTGCTCCTTTTACCCCCATAACCACCCTATCTACTGATGCATAGCCCCCAACTTGCAGTCACATCTAGAGTGGGGGGGGGGGGGGGGTAGAGAGTGAGGACAGAGAGAGAAGGGGCAGGGACAGAGAGAGGGGCAAGAGGGGCAGAGAGGGGCGAGGGGAGGGGGGTGGGTGGGGAGAAGGGGAGGGTGGGTGAGAGGGGAAAGGTGGGGGTGGAGGGGAGGAGAGGGGTGAGAGTGAGGGGGGAGAGAGGGGGGAGGAGGAGAGGGGAGGGGGGGGGGGGGGAGAGGGAGGGGAAGAGGTGAGGGGAGGGGAGGGGGAGAGGTGAGGGGAGGGGGAGAGGGGAGAGGGAGAGGGAGATGTGGAGAGCAGGGAGGGGGGAGGGGGTGGAGGGAAGGGGGTAGGGGTGTGGGAGGGGAGGGGGGTTTAGGGGAGGGATGGTGGGGGAGGGGATGGAGGGAAGGAGGGGAGAAAAGAGTGGAGAGAGAGGGGGGGAGTGGAGAGGAGAGGAGGGGGGTGAGAGGAGAGGGGGGAGAGAGGGGGAGGGGGGGGGGGGGGAGGCGGGGGGGGGGGTGAGGGAGGGGGGGGGACGGGGGGACGGGGGGGGGGAAAGGGGGAGGAGGGGGGAAAGGGGGGGGGGGGGGGGAGGGGGGGAGGGGGGAGGGGGGGGGGGGGGGGGGGGGGGCGGAGGGGAGGAGGAGGGGGGGGGAGGGGGGGGGAGGAGAGGGGGGGAGAGGAGAGGAGAGGGGGGGAGAGAGAGTGCCTTTTTATTTCAACCCAAATCCCCCAAACAACCATTTGCAGGCAGTGCTTTTTTAACCATATTTTCATTGTCAAACCACATTAAGGGTACTTACTCACAGTTGTGTGGACATGTGTTCAGTGTTATTCACAGCTCAGAGAAACGTGACCCTCTGCTTTCCTCCAGCTTGCAGACTAATTGAGGCACACCACTTCCTGGTTTTATAATCCATCCCCCCTGCCGCCAGCGGGGGCAGCAGAGAGAATGGGGAATTTTGTAAAATCATTAATATCTCTGTCATTTTTCATCGACTGGAAAAATCCTCGGCACACATGCGGCAGAGGGGAGCTCTGAGCGAGGTGGCCAAAAATGACGACCGTAGGTGGCGGCGTTCTCTCAGAAATCGCAGCACAGATGGCCAAAATCGGTCAAGAACAGACTTCTAATAATATAGATGGTCAGCATGGTGGCACAGTGCTAATGTTACAGCACCAGAGACCCGCTTCAATCCTGACTAAGGGTGCTGTCTGTACGGAGTTCATACGTTCTCCCTGTGACTTGCATGGGATTTTTCTGGGATCTCCGGTTTTGTCACACACTCCAAAGACGTACAGTTTTGTAGGTTAATTGGCTTGGTATAAATATAAATTGGCTTCATGTGTGTAGGATAATGTTAATGTGCG
Source organism: Leucoraja erinaceus (assembly GCF_028641065.1). Classification (NCBI taxonomy): domain Eukaryota; kingdom Metazoa; phylum Chordata; class Chondrichthyes; order Rajiformes; family Rajidae; genus Leucoraja; species Leucoraja erinaceus. The sequence continues at coordinate 22,084,910 of NC_073384.1, forward strand.
GGGATCGCTGGTCGACGCGGACACGGTGGGCCGAAAGACCTATTTCTGCACTGTATCTCTCAACTAAACTAAAATAAAAACTATGCAAAAATCTTAAAACAATCTTGGTGTCAAAACAGGCATTCCCCAATTTACAAAAGAGTTACATCCTTCACATAAGTCAGGTTTTACATAAGATGTAATCACCAACTTTTGCCGTTGGGGCACTTTCTGCGGCCTTCTGCCAGCTTGTTTCTGATGTAAACTTGCGTGATCGTACAGTGTTGTGGACATTACAAACTGCATTAGGGACTGAGTACAGAATTACTTACCTAAGTGCGAGTTTACTTATGTAGCTTATAACGCAAGTCGGGGAGTGTCTGTATATTTGATCTTGCTAGTGTTATACGATACGATATAATTTTATTTATATCAGGAGGGAAATTGATCTGACAACAGTCATCATAAATCACAAGAGGGGAGCCAGTCTGCACCATGACCAAAGGGGAGGAGTTGTATAGTTTGATTGCCACAGATCTCCAAAAAGGATCTCCTGGGCTGATCTGTACTGCTTGGTGGAACCATATATATCCAGCAGTGTTATCACCTCTCTTTTTCCTTACACACAGCACCATTGACACTCATGTGGACCCCTATAGCGACATCCCTTCCCTGTTTGAGGGGGGGTCCCCATCGGACTCAGCCCCTCAGCCTCCAGCAGCGCAAGGACCCTAGACTGTGGTCCTCCCCCACAGAGCCTTCAGGTTGGCTGCACCGAGCTTCAGTGCATCCCTCAGCACGTACTCCTGCAGTCTGGAATTGGCCAGTCGGCAACATTCCCAGACGGGCACGGTTCACAGACTCGCCAGCTGCCTGCCACTTTTGCGGGCTGGAAGAGTCTGTGTTCCACTTGTATATGGATTGTGTGAGGTTGCAGCCCCTGTTCCAATATCTAAAGGGGCTGCTCCTTGCCTTTGGCTGCACTTCACACCCACCATCCTCATCTTTGGACACCCTGTGCGTAGGTGAGAGGGTAGGGCTGATTGGGTTGTGTGTTCCTGGGCCTGGCCAAATTGGCCATCCGTGAGTCAAGGAGACGGTTGGAAGAGGGCTCTGCCCGAGCTGGCTGCCTACCTCTTTTTTGGGGTTACGTCCGCACCCGGGTGGTTTTAGAAAGAGACCGCGCGCTGTCCACGGGCACCCTGGGGGATTTCTGAGACGGTTGGGCCCTGTGGGGGTGGCATGTACCCTCAATGATGGAGAAATAGTAATTTAATATTCAGTATTCAAACATTTTTGCTTTACTCTGTATTATGATGGTGGGTTTGTTTGCATTTTTGTACAGTACACATCATTTTTCTGAATAATTGATTAGATTATTTTTTGTTTTAAAAAAAAAACATTCCCAGACGGACATCTCACTGCATAGGGAGACCAGCAGGTTTCGCGCAGACCAAAGAGCGTCTTTCACTGAATCGGTAGTCTTCCAGTAGCATGTGATGTCCGTCTCCGAGTTTGTCTCTGGGGACTGCCCGTAAAACAGGGAGTCCTCTGTTACATGGCTGCCCAGGAAGCACTGCTACAAGGACTCCTGTATCTTTCTCCAGATCCTTTTCGCAAATCCACACTCTGCAAAGAGGTGGGCAACCCTCTCCCCTCAGTTGCAGCCATCCCGAGCACAGACTCGAAAGACGTACAGGTTTGCAGGTTAATTAGCTTGGCATAAATGTAAATTGTCCCTAGTGTGTGTAGGATAGTGTTAGTGTGCAGGAATCGCTGGTCGGTGCGGACTCGGTTGGCCGAAGGCCCTGTTTCCGCGCTGAATCTCTAACTTTAAGACATTCCTTAAATCCTCTCTCTCTCTCTCTCTCTGGTCACCTGCCCTGATACCCCCTTGTACGGCATGGTGTCAAATTGCAATTCCAAGTGTTTCTGTGAAGCACATTGCGACATGTTGCCATGTGAGGGGTGTAATACAAGTTGTCGTGGTTTCTGTTGATGCACGGTCCAATTGGAACTGGGAACTGTTAATAATCATAAACTTCAGTGCCCTATGGTGGGACTAGAGGCAAATTTCTTATTGAAACTGCATAGAAAACAAGTTGGAAATGTTTCCTTGCTGCGTGTAAGTTCAAGACTTGTATCCCCCTACTAATTTCACAGGGAAACATTTTCCCTCCAGCACAGACTTTGTTTTATTTGCCAGCTGTACCTCCCCTAATGTAAGCGATCTGGCCTTACCCCTGCCCCTTAGTGCTGTGCTCAACCTCTTTTGCTGGGTCCGTGAAACATCCAGCGAGTCAGGGGAAGCCTTGTGCACAGTGTCAGGTTACATGTCGGTGACCTGCTGGGGTCTCGAGTCACCTCCCTTCCCCCACTTCAGACACTTGGCAACCTCGGCTCTGCAAAAAAACTTCACAAACCACTGCTCCTGTACAATGCCGCAGCTCTCTGTGTGCACAGAGTCCAAAACCAATAAATCGCCAACCATGTAACCCGTCCCAGGCTCCCTCCCAGCGCTACGATTACTGTTCTTTCACCCACTTCAAATTTAAATTGCCCATTTCAGAGGGGTGAGCATATCCCATCATGGAGCTAGTGTGGTCCCGCGCAGCACAAGCCCCGCTCTGACCAGACCACATTGCACCATGGGGCCAGCAGGGGCGGCACAGTGGCTCACTAGTAGACTTGCTGCCTTACAGCACCAGAGACTGTGGGTTCAATCCTGACTACGGGTGCTGTCTGTACAGAGTTTTTTATGTTCTCCTCGTGACCATGTGGGTTTTATCCAGATGCTCTGGTTTCCTCCCACACCCCAAAGACGTGGAGGTTTGGAGGCTTATTGGCTTCTGTAAGAATTGTAAATTGTCCCTAGTGTTCGCTGGTCGGCATGGTCTCAGTGGGCCGAAGGGCCTGTTTCCACATTGTATCTCTGAAGTCTAAAGACTAATGCAATATTTGGTGGTGGGGAGCTATGTAGACAGCAAGTCATCCTCTGTGGATCATAATGGTGGATGTGTTCATTGAGGCCCACTCTGTGGATATGCTTCTCAGTTGGGGCTGATGTGTATTCAGGATGTGCTACAATCTCAAGGCTGTAATGGTTCCGAAGATCTTGTTTGGAATTGCATTGGAGATTTAATGCACAGCACTCTAGAGGGACCTTAGACCCAATAATCTCTGCATTTAGAAGCCATCCAAGCCACACTAGATATTGACAACTGCTGGAGAACAAAACTACCACAAACAGGTTACAAGCCAAACAGAGCCCCCAGGATGAGAGGTTTGTTTCAACATGGGTGGATATTAATGAGCCCAAAGCATTTTCTTCAAGAAGCCTGACATGCTAACCAGCTACTGTTCCTTCTGACATGCTAACCAACAACTTTTCCTTCTGACATGCTAACCAACAACTTGTATGTTAGCATGTTGTATGTTAGTATGTATGTTGTATGTGACCGGGTGGATTTTCCCCGAGATCGTCGGTTTCCTCCCACACTCCAAAGACATACAGGTTTGTAGGTTAATTGGTATAAATTGTATAAGTGTAAATTGTCCCTAGTGTGTGTAGGATAGCATTATAGTGCGGGGTGCACTGGTCGATGCGGACTCGGTGGGCCGAAGAGCCTGTCTCCGGCTGTATCTCTAAACTAAACTTAAAGCTATTTCCAAAATGACTGTGAATATGGTTGTAACAATATGCTTGGCACCAGGGGAATGCAGATTGAGGATTGACCTAAAGATAATTAGGAGTTACTTGGCTCATCAACGTTAACATTACCAGAAATACCACGCATTCTGCTCAATATACTGTCCCAGTTCTTCCTGAACTGATTCCAAGACATTTATTTTCCACACCAAGCCCCAAAAGCCTTTGTGCATCCTCCACAGTTGGTGATTGCTTCTCGGATCCTAAATGCTGGGATTCCAACTTGTGTCTCCTCCAATCTGGCTCGCTGTCAAATTGTCGGATTACGTTCTGCAACACGCTTTAAAAGTGGAAATTGTTATCCAAATGCAAAATACTCCATTTAAATACTCCAGTAAAACTGAAACATGAATCCTAATCTGCCCACAGTTGTGTGCATGACCTGTTGAATATTTCCACCACTTTAGACTTTAGACATTAGTTTAGTTTAGAAATACAGCGAGGAAACAGACCTTTCGGCCCACCGGGCCCGCGCCGGCCAGCGACCTCCGCATATTAACACTATCCTACACACACTAAGGACAATTTTTACATTTACCAAGCCAATTTACCTACAAACCTGTATATCTTTAGTCTTTCAAGATACAGTAAGGAAACGGGCTCTTCGGGCCACCGAGACCATGCCAACCAGTGATCACCCCTCACACTAACATACACACATTAGGGACAATTATTTTACAACTTGCCGATGCCAATTCACCTACAAACCTGTCTTTGGAGTGTGGGTGGAAACTGGAGCACCCGATGAAAACCCACGCAGTCACAGTGAGATCGGACAAACTCCGTATAGGCAGCACCCGTAGTCAGGATCGCACCCATGTCTCTGGCATGCAAGACAGCAACTCGGCCACTGAGCCACTGTGCCGCTCTTTCTGTTTTTATTTAATTTATTATAATAAGTCGTTCCACTATTTAATATCACACATACCCCTGACAGGCCTCTGATAAATACAATACAAGAAACAGTTCCCTGGCAATGTATATTGCTAGTGATGCCAGCAATAATATATTTCCAAGAGCGCTCTGTTTATGACATTCCTTTGTCATGTAGTGATGTGTAAATAAGATGGATTGAGTTAAAACTAACCTCTCCTTTCGGGGATTCTATTTGTGTTGCAACCCACCAGGACTGGTCCGAGGTTTTTGTTATTGAAAGTGCAGTTTAGTTTAGAGATACAGCATGGAAACAGGCTCTTCGGCCCATCGAGATCATGCCAACCAGCAATCACCCATACACACGTTCTATCCTGCACACTAGGGACAATTAACAAAGCCAATTAACCTACAAACCTGCACGCTTTAGGAATGTGGGAGAAAATGGACACCTAGAGAAATGGCCACATGGTCACAGGGAGTACGTACAAACTCTGAGCAGACAGCACCTGTAGCCAGGATCGAACCCAGGTCTCTGGCACTGTAAGTCAGCAACTCTACCGCTATGCTCCAGTCCATTATTGCTCCTGCCTCTAAATGCAGAGGTCATGTCTCTCTCCAGGGATCTGTGCCCAAGTCTACAATGAAGCCGCAAAGTGCTGTATTTGTGAGGGTTGCCACAATGCAGGTGAAATGCTAAACCAACCAACATTATGCCCACTCAAGGATGAGTCACATCCCGGTCACTCCCACTTCTCCCCTCTCCCATCGAGCAAAAGGTATAGAAGTGTGAAAGCGCACACCTCCAGAATCAGGGACAGTTTCTTCCCAGCTGTTATCAAGCAACTAAACCATCCTACCAATAACTAGAGAGCAGATCTGAGCTACTATCTATCTCACTGGAGACCATCAGACTATCTTTGATCTGACTTTACTGGACTTTATCTTGCACTAAACATTATTCACGTTATTCCCTTTATCATGTACCTGTACATGGCGGATGGCTCGATTGTGATCATGTATAGTCTTTCCGCTGACTGGATAGCACACAACCAAACCTTTTCACTGTACCTCGGTGCACGTGACAATAAATTAAACTCAAGTTCTCTCACCGCACAACCCTCCAGAGTTCTCTCTGCTGTACTGACAATAGGGCCCTCATCCATCACAGGAATCACACTGAGGTTTGTGGTAACTTGCTGTGTTGTCATTTTTATCATTATTATTAACATTAAGTAAAATGGGGGAGGGGAACTCCCTCAATAATAGGGATGGGTCGGCTCAGGCTTTGCTGTTTTCTGAAAAAGTGGATGAATTAAAATATAATCTGCAATTGATAAAATGTGCATCGATCCACATGCAGCCAAGAGCCTTAATAATGAGATTATGACCCGCAGAGTTAAATAATATTAGCAAGGTTTATAAAACCTACTGCCAGTTCTTTTCTATTCCTTTTGGCCCCAGCAAACAAATAATTCAGATGGATTTTGATCATAAGCAGGGAGGGGATGCCTAAAATCCCTTTTGATAGACTTTATGGATGATTGAACCAGCCATTCATTTAGCCAGGATACTAACAAACATCCTGGGTAATATAAAGCCTATAGTGATAGGCCTCCAATGGGAAAACATGTACAAGTTAGTGACTATGCTTCCTACATTTTAACAAGTTATACAGTCCGAACTATTTCATTGCCTGCAAAGTGCCCTTAGGTCAAATGTTGTACTTAGGATAGTTCCTGATTGAAGTTTGTCAAATTATGAGAGGCATTATAGGATCTATAGCCAGATAGTCAGATTGTGTAGATAGTCAGAACCTTCTTCCAAAAGGATGGATATGTCAAATATTAGAGGGTATAGCTTTAGGATTTGAGGGAGAAAGCTGAAAGGAGATGTATGGGTCAAGATTTTTTCACAGAGTGGTGGATTTCTGGACCACGCTGCCAGGAATGAAGGTGAATCAGATAAGATAGTGGTGTTTAATAGGCACATGTATATTGCAGGAGATAGAGGGGTATGAATCACGTGCAAGCAGATGGGAGTAGTTTAATTTAGCATCATATTCAGCACAAACACAGCAGGCTGAAGGGCCTGTTCCTGTGCTGCATTGTTCTAAAGCGGAACAGGCAGCATCGCACAAGAGAAGGAATGAGTGCCGTTTCTGGTCGAAATCCTTCTTCGGTCTGAAGAAGGGACTCAAGACGTCGTCCATTCCTTCTCTCCTGAGATGCTGCCTATCCCGCTGAGTTACACCAGCATTTTGTGTTTACCTTCGATTTAAAGTTCTTTCCTATGCACTGTATTGTCCTATGTTCTTCGTCTAGTTGGGGAAAATGGTGATGGGAGTCAGCAATGATACCTTCATTCTCTTGTATCTATTTGGCTGCTGGGTGAGTTGGTAAATTGTCCATGATGTGCAGGTGAGTGGTAGTACCTGGGGGAATTGAGAATTGATTAAGGGGCGGCACAGTGGTGCAGCTAGTAGAGCCATGGCCTCACAGCGCCAGAGATTCAGGTTTGTGATCTGCCTGTGTGGAGTTTGCATGTTCTCCCTGTGACTGCGTGGGATTCCTCCAGGTGCTCCAGTTTTCCCAAAGACATTCAGGTCGGTAGGTTAATCAACCGCTGTAAATTGCCCCTTATGACTAGGTGATTGGAAGTAACTAGAGGAGAGTTGATGGAAATGTGTGTAGGTGCCAGGATTGCTCTGCCAGGGGAGGTGATGGAAGCAGACACAATAACATCATTGAAGAGGCATATAGACAGTAACATGGATAGGAAAGGACTGGTGGAATACTGACCACATGCAGGCAAATGGGATTAGTTTGATTGATATCGTGGCCAGTCCAGATATGACGGGCCTAAAGGCCTGTTTGTTCAGACTTTAGATTTTAGACTTTAGAGATACAGCGTAGATACAGGCCCTTCGGCCCACCGATTCCGCGCTGAACAGCAATCACCACGTACTCTATCCTACACACACTAGGGAAAATGTTACAACTAAATGAACCTACAAACCTGTATGTCTTTGGAGTGTGGGAGGAATTCGGAGCGCCGGAGAACACCCATGATGGACCACAAGGAGAACGTATAAACTCCCTACAGACAGCACCAGTAGTCAGGATCGAACCCGGGTCTCTGGCACTGTAAGGCAGCAACTCTACCGTTGTGCCACTCTGCTGGTTATGTGCAGTATATGAATTTTGATACATTTCAGCCTAGAGTTGGCTGCTCAGTCCCATATCTATTGATTACAATGTCACCACCAAACTTTTCCAGTATTTTCTATTCTTTATATCGATTTAGCATTTAAGCCCGGAATTAAGTGTAGCCGTATGGTGGGTCCACCAGGGATATAATGTTAAGCAGGATACACCAGAGATTGCAGGTGCCAGAGTAAAGAACAAACTGCTGAGTGACCTCTATGGTTAATGCAGCATCTGTGGAAGGAATGGACAGACGACATTTTGAGTCATGACACATTTTCAGACTGATACTAGCAGACCCACTGAGTTCCTGCGTAATAAAGTTAACCAAATCTTTTTGCGACTTTCCGTTTAGATTTAACAACACAAGAGTTAAAGAGAGAGAGAAAAAAGCTATGTTGACAGGTTATTCTTAACCAGTGCAATTGGCATTCATTAGCTAGCATTACACCTCAGACATGCTGAGAGTGTCTCTTGCTGTGTAACATTCATTTATTTTTAAATGCCAGCACATCGGAACAGTGACAGAGCTTGGCCACCCTTTTGTGCGTCTGGTGATGGAGGGGGAGAGGAGGTGGGTGGGGAAACGGCTCAGGTTCACTGCAGTGGCAGCAGAACTTGCTGCTCTGATGGTATTTTTGGCCGGCTCCCTGTCGGGTGTCCTTTGCAGTTGACGTTTGCAGGTAATGCTTACATCTTCACTTTGCCCGATTTAGAAAGGAGAGGAACATACGGAGCTCGACTGAGACAGGTTCCATAGGGCCGCATGTTTTATCTCTATTTAACCACTTGACTGGATCCCCCTCAAATACCCTAAACACTCTTTAGACTTTTGAGATGCAGCGCGGAAACTGGCCCTTCGACCCACCGAAGTCCAACGCTGACCAGCGGTCACCCCATACACTTACACACTAGGGACATTTGTTACAACTTATGGAAGCCAATTAACCTACAAACCTGTAGACCATTGGAATGTGGGATGAAGCCGGAGCACCCGGAGAAAATGCAGGCTGTCACGGGGAGAATGCATAAACTCCATACAGACCGCACCCATAGTCAGGATCGAACCCGGGTCTCTGGCACTGTAAAGCAGCAACTCTACTGTTGCACCACTGTGGAGTCCACGTCTCCCTCCTTCATCCGTTACACTGACTGTAGTGTGGTGAGCAGAGTGATAAAGAAGGCATTTGATATACTTGCCTTCATTGGCAGAGGCATTGAGTGCAAGAGACAGAATGTCATTTTACAGCCCAACAAGACGTTGGTGAAACCCCACCTGGAGTATAGGTGTAGTTCTGGTCCCCATTCTATAGGACAGAGGTGATTAGGCTAGAGAGATAAAAATGCCAAGGATGTTGGATTAGAAGGCTTGATTTCTGAGGAAAGAGTGGATAGGTTAAGTGTTTTCTCTGGAATGAAAGAGGCTATGCAGTGACTTTGGAGAGATTTACAAAAAATCATGGGTGGCATAGATAAGGTGAATGGTCACAGTTTTTTTTAGTCTAAAAGTAAAGATTTAAGCAGGTGAGGGAGGATGGGAAAGTTTCTCACATAGATGGTATGTACATGGAGCAAGCTGCCAGAGGGAGTGGTTGAGGCAGGTACAATTACATTTAAAAGTTATTTGGACAGGGACATGGATAAGGAAGGTTTAGAGGGATATGGGCCAAACAGAGGCAAATGAGACTAGGTCAGGTAGGCAGGCATGTTCGTCGACATGGGTGGGTCGGGTCAAAAGGCCTGTTTCCACGTTGTATGGCTCCCTGACACTGCCATGAGTATGCATCATCTGCAAAATACACCACAGTTTATCACCCAGGCCACCCTGAGCATCTCCCATAACTGCAACCTCTACCACCAGAACACTAGCAGCAGGTCCTTGGGAATGTCACCAGTCGCACATTCCCTTCCAAGTTGCACACCTTCCCAACTTGGAAATATATCTCCATTCCCTCGTCATCGCCTTCTCCAAATCCTGGAACCACCTCCCGAACGGCACGGTGGGGGTGTTTACACAAGAAGGACTGAAAATGCTTCAGAAACTCAGCTCACCTCCAACTTCTCAAGAGCAATTAAAGGTAGGCAATAAAATAGACAAATAAGCAGTTAGAAAGGTACGTGGATAGGACAGGTTTGGAGGGATATGGACTGATCTGAAGCGCAGGCAAGTGAAACTAGTGTAGCTGGGACATGTTGGCCGGTGTGGGCAAGTGGGCCGAAGGGCCTGTTTCCACACTGTATCACCCTGACTCTAAATGCCTGCCTAGTCAGCACTGACCAGATCCCATAACAAAGGCATGAATCATCCACTTTAGGGTGGCACATACCGCCAGGGCTCAGGGTCTGTCTCAACACATGACAATGGTTGAAAGATGGGAGATTGAAAGATATAGCTCGGAAAAAGTCCCTTCAGCCCATAGAGTCCACACTGGCCAACAATCTCTCATTCACACTAGTTTAATCGCATACACCCCTTACACACGGACAAATTTACAGAGGCCAATTAACCTATAAATCCTCATGTCTTTGGGATGTGGGTGGTAGCCGCAACACCCGGAGGAAACCCACGTGGTCGCAGAGAGAACGTGCAAACGCCACTCAATCAGCACCCATTGTCAGGATGCTGGAAGACAGCGAGGCAACCCTTCAGTACTGCTCTGCAGTCCTGGGAATGGGAATGGAACTCACAAACCACTGACGCTCCAAGAAGACACCTTTGGCTGTCAAATGAGCTCCAATGGAGCTCCAGCAAGTTTAGGCGTCCAGTCGCAAAGTGGTCACGTTACTGAATAACCAACTGCAGGCTTCACAACCATTAACACCCCAGTGTCGAGAGTTCAAATCCCACCATTAGCAGTGGGAGATGTCAATGCAAGTGATTATAATAATATCTGGAAAAGGTGGCAAATATAGGTGCCTCACAGTGCCAGAGACCTGCGTTCAATCCTGACCTCAACCACCATCTATGTGGAGTTTACACATCCTCCCAGTGACCAAACGAGTCTCCCAGGAATGCTCTGATTTCCTGTCATGTCCCAAAAACGTGCGGGTTGGTAGGTTAATTGGCCGTTGTATATTGCCCCCAACATAGATGGGTGGTTGAACCGAAGGAGGAGTTGATGCAGAAAACAAAACAATTTAATAAATAGACATAAAGTGCTGGAGTAACTCAGCGGGTCAGGCGGCACCTCTGGAGAAAAAGAATGGGTTGGAACCTTTCGGACTGAAAGTAGAAGGGAGGGAACTAGAGGTAGTAAAAAGCCAAAACAGATGACCAAGGAAGGGTGGAGCCCACAGAGACCCATGGTTGGCTGGGGAAGAGATGATAACGAAGGGACATTAGAATGAAACTGTGGAGCTAGTAGGATGACCAAGATGGGGGGGGGGGGGGGGGGGGGGGGGGGGGGGGGGGGAGCAGAGGGAGTGCAGAGGTTACTTGAAATTAGAGGAATCAATTACAAAAAATAGTATACTCTCATTGTTATCTGTGAAGCTATCAGGTTGTACTACAGCGACATCTGGTTCACCAATGCCCTCTGGGGAAGGCATATGCCCTTTGGCTCCATGGCACTCAAGACCCAACAGTGTGGTTGACTCCTCGGTCGAGGCTGTACTTACTGGGCAATACATCCAACCAATAACTGCACCCCAAATATATAAAGCAAAGGGCCATCCCATCACCCCTAAGCCTGTCTCCTCAAGCTGAGGGTTAGGCCAATGGTGGGTATGTGTTCCTGAATTGTATGCAATGTATCCTGTCAGCTGCACAGTAAACCAAAAGTACAAATAGTGCTCCTCCTCTGGATTCAGGGCTGGGGTGACGAGGAGGGAATTGAAAATTGAGGAGGGTGGCACGGTAGAGTTGCTGCATTGCAGCGCTTGCAGTCTTGGAGACGCAGGTTCGATCCCAACTACGGGTGCTGTCTGTACGGAGTTTGGACGTTCTCCCCATGACCGCGTGGGTTTTCTCCGAGATCTTCGGTTTCCTCCCACACTCGAAAGGCGTGCAGGTTTGTAGGTTAATTGGCTTGATATATAAATATGAATTTTCCCTAGTGTGTATAGGGTAGTGTTAAGGTACAGCGATCTTTGATCGGCACAGACCCGGTGGGCCGAATGGCCTGTTTCCGCGCTGTATCTCTAAACTAAACTAAACTAAATACGTGACAGATGGCATTGCTAACAGCGTGACAGCCCACATCCCCCCCCCCCCCCCTCCATAACAGATGCCTTCAACAACCCAGCCCTCAGCTCAGTCACCTCAGGTGACCGGTCTCTCTGGGTGACTGTATCTTTAATAACAAAAGCTCCTCTGCCAGTTCTGTTCTTCCTTTTGTGCAACTGTCTCCTTTTTTTGATGGACTTCTTGACACGCTGCCAGGCATAAATTCTGCTGCAATCCGATCCAGGAATATGCAATAAATCCCACCGGAGACCTACGCTCGGCACTGAAGTGCATAGATCAAGGACATGAAATTCGGGCTTCAACTGCTCCTCATTCCTTCCTTGTTCAACTTTGGTTAGGCCGCGTTTGGACTTTTTGGAGTAGTGTATGCAGTTCTGGTCATCCCCATTATAGGAGGGCTGTGGAGGCTTTGGAGAGGGTTAAGAAGAGGTTTACCAGGATGCTGCCTGGATAAGAGGCTATAGGCTATAAGGAGAAGTTGACAAACTAGGATTATTTTCTCGGATGTGGGCTGAGCTGATGGAAGTATATAATTATGACAGGCATAGATAGGGTAAGCAGTCAGAAACTTTCTCCAATGATGGACATAGTTTTCAGGTCAGATGGGAAACTTTAAAGTAGATGTGGGGGCGAGTGGTGCCAAACACATTCCAAAGATGTACAGGTTTTAGATTAACTGTCTTTGGTAAAAATTGTAAAGTGTCCCTAGTGTGTAGGATAGTGTTAGCGTAAGGTGTATGGGGATGTCTGGTTGGCGCAGACCCAGTGGGCCGAAGGGCCTGTTTCCGTGCGGTATCTCTAAACTAAACTGAACAGAACAAATCCTTTTATACATAGGGTGGTGGATGCCTGGAATGTGCTGCCAGGGGTGGTGGTGGAAGCAGATATGATAGCGGAATTTAAGAGGCTTTTCGATAGGCACACATCGATGATCAACCATGATCACAGTGAATGGCGGTGCTGGCTCGAAGAGCCAGATGGCCTACTCCTGCACCTATTTTCTATTGTCTTTTGTATAGATATGCAGGGAATGGAGGGGTGTGGATTAGGTTCTGGCGGAGGGGATTAGTTTAACTTAGCATCAACATTGTGTGGTGTAGGGCCTGTTCCTGTGCTGTACTGTTCTGTGTTCTGTTTGCCTTCTCCCTCAGCCCTAGGGCTGTGACGTGGTGGATGGGGATGGGCAGCACTTGCCAGAATGCACACATGCTGAGGCAGTTTCTACAAAGGAAAACAGAGCTCTGTTCTATTTAGTGACCAATGTAACAGGATGAAGGCCATGGCATCTTTGCAACTGAATGCCAAAGCAGTGGGTACAAATCCTGTTCCGGAGAGTGAGGGGCAAAACATCCTGCGCCCTGCACGGTGCCACTGAAGGAGAGCTGCATTGCCAGCGGTCCCGACATTGGTTTATTATTGTCACTAAGTTTATCGGACCAAAGATATTTGTGTGCTATCCTGCAGGTCGTACTACACATGAGTACAATCGTACCAGACACAAGAGCAAGGGGAAAGAAAGTGCAGGATATATTATACATTCTCCCCATGACATGCGTAGATTTTCACCAGGATTTCTGGTTTCCTCCCACACTCCAATAATGTACAGGTTTGTAGGTTGTCGCTGGTCAGAGCGGACTCGGTGGGCCGAAGGGCTTGTTTCCACGCTGTATCTCTAAACTAAACTAAACTAAATGACACAGGGAGGATAATTTGGATGTGAGTGAGCACAGGATGCTGAGCGTACGTACCCCAGCCTCTGCCTCTCAGACAACGTTCCCACAAGTGGACCAGCTTCCCCGAGTAGGTGAGGTGTTTTCCACTCACCACTCTCCAAGCGGGCAGTTGGAAGTGGAATAACACAGAACTCATTGCGGGAAGCATCTGTACAAAGGGACTCTGTGGCTGCTTATCACAGTGAGGAGAGAGGCAGAGGACTTCGGGCTGTCTCTCAGTATAAATTGCCCTCTCTGTCACACTCTCCTGGCTGTGTTGTTGCTGTGGTTATCCTCTCCTTCCAGTGACAGATGCATCCATTCCATGGAGAGGCAGGCACCTGCAGTGATTCAGCCTGTTAGTTTCCACAACAGGCAGAGATTTGGACTCTTGTCTGATGCAGTGTCCCCCTGTTCAAAATGAAGTCTCAATAGAAGAACCCCAGGGACTTAGAGATTGGGCCGGGTTGTTCAGAAACCACCCAACTGCACAGAGATAACATGTCAGGCACAGCCCTCAACGCACCGCAAGACATTCAATGTCCGAGAAGTGTCCTTCAGCCCCACCTGAGTCAGCTGGTGAATTACTATTGAACACCGAGCTCAGTAATCGGACTCCTCACACTGCCCTGTATTGCCTGGGACAGGGACCTCGTCTCTCACAACTGAGGCCTCCTGTCCAACCCTGAGGTTGTTCGGTTCTCGTTCACGCCCACATCTTCAGCAGTCTGCATCATAAGCTTCGGAAATTCCCTCCAAAATCTATTCTCTGTTCCTCCCACTGATGTGTGAAAGGAGTTTGATTTGAATCATGAGTACAAGGGTGTTGTTTCTCAATTTAAGCAGGCACCTTACCAGAGATGCTGTCTGGCCCGCTGAGTTACTCCAGCACTTTGTGTCTGTCTTTGGTATAAACCAGTATCTGCAGTTCTATTTTATTACTATCAAGCAACCTTCTCCAGGTTTATCAGATTTAATCAATAATAACCAGACATTGAGCTTGCTTTATTCTCTGGAGCGCAGAAGGTTAAGGGGGGACATTGATAGAGGTCTTTAAAATGATGAGAGGGATAGACAGAGTTGATGTGGATCAGCTTTTCCCTTTGAGAGTAGGGAAGATTCAAACAAGAGGACATGACTTCAGAATTAAGGGACAGAAGTTTAGGGGTAACATGAGGAGGAACTTCTTTACTCAGAGAGTGGTAGTGGTGTGGAATGAGCTTCCAGTGGAAGTGGTGGAGGCAGGTTCGTTGGTATCATTTAAAAATAAATTGGATAGGCATATGGATGAGAAGGGAATGGCGGGTTATGGTATGAGTGCAGGCAGGTGGGACTAAGGGTAAAAAGTTGTTCGGCACGGACTTGTAGGGCCTAGATGGCCTGTTTCCATGCTGTAATTGTTATATGTTATATGGTTATATGGTTATATGGTGAACAAGACATTAATAGGTGGAGCAGATGAAACTATTTCCTCGGTTGGTGGGATGTAGAGCTGTCTGGAGCCTAGGTCATGGACTCTGTAAGAATATCCATGACACATCAACTCTGTAAGTTTATTTAGTTTAGTTTAGATATACAGCACGGAAACAGGCCCTTCGGCCCACCCGAGTCCGCGTCGACACAGCAATCCCCGCACATTAACACTATCCTACACACACACGGGACAATTTACAATTATACCAATCCAATTGACCTACATACCTGTATGTCTTCAAAGTGTGGGAGGAAACCAAAGATCTCGGTGAAAACCCACGCGGTCACTGGGAGAACATACAAACTCTGCACAGACAGCAATCGAAGCTGGGATTGAACCCGAGTCTACGGCGCTGTAAGCGCTGTAAGGCAGCAACTCTACTGCTGCGCCACTGTGCCACCCCTTAAAACTAGGGGGCAGAGATTTAGGGTAAGAGGTCAAAGATTTAGTGGGAATCTGAGGAAAATTGTTTTCAACCAGACCATAAAACAAAGTGATGGAGGAATTCGCCAGACATACATGCATTTAGATGGACAAGGGCTGATTAGGGATAGTCAGCATAGAACACAGTACTTAGAAGATCTTGTCTCATGAATCTGATTGAGGTTTTTGAAGATGTGACCAAAAAGGTTGATGGGGGCAGTGCTGTAAATGCTATAAAAGGGCGGCACTGTGGCGCAGCTGTAGTTGCTGCCTTACAGAGCTTGCAGCGCCGGAGACCTAGGTTCGATCCTGACTACGGGTGCTTGTCTGTACGGAGTTTGGACGTTCTCCCTGTGACCGCGTGGGTTTGCTCTGTGATCTTCGGTTTCCTCGTACAGGTATAAAGGTTAATTGGTTTGGTGTATGTGTCAATTGTCTCTAGTGTATGTTGGATAGTGTTAATGTGCAGTCGATGGTTGGTGCGGACTCAGTGGGTCGAAGGGCCTATTTTTTCCGCTGTATCTCTAAACTAAACTAAACTATATAAGGATTTCAGCAAACCATTTGACAAGCTTAGATAGGCTGCTCTGGAAGCTTAGATTGTGTGGCATCCAAGGAGAGATAGCTGAATGGATAGAAAATTGGTTTCATGGAAGGAAGCAGAGGGTGATGGTGGAAGGTTGCTTTTCGGACTGGAGATATGTGACTAGTTGTTCCGTGCTGGGACCATGACTGTTTGTCATCTATATCACTTATTTAGATGAGAATGAACAAGGCATGATTAGCAAGTTTGCAGATGTGATTGTATAGTTAATAGTGAAGGTTTGTCAAATATTGCAGCAGGATCCTGATCATTGGGCAGGTGGGTTGAGGAATGGCTGATGGAATTTAATGCAGAGAAATTTTGAGGAGGTGCATTTTGGGAAGTCTAACAAGTCTACTCAGTGAATGACAATAGACAATAGACGATAGACGATAGGTGCAGGAGTAAGCCATTCGGCCCTTCGAGCCAGCACCGCCACTCAATCTGATCATGGCTGATCATCCCTAATCAGTACCCTTTTCCTGCCTTCTCCCCATATCTCCTGATTTAAAGGTTTAAATCAGGAGATATGGTTTAAAGAGAGGGGAGAAAGATCTGATAGGAACCCAAGGGATAACATGTTTTCCACTAAGGGGGGTGTATGGAATGAGCTGCCAGAGGAGGTAATTCGGCCCGAAACGTTGGTAATTGAGCTTTTCTGTGTAACCTCCGGGTACTATCATAACATTTAAGAGGCTTTTGGACAAGTACATGTATAGGATAGGTTTAGAGGGATATGGTGTCAGTGGGACTATTGTAGATGGGACATATTGGTTGGTGTGGGCAAGTTGAGCTGAAGGGCCTGTTTCCATGCTGTATGACTCTAAGACTCTATGAATCTATGTGGTGGTGGAGACAGATATGATAGTGGCATTGAAGAGACTTTTAAAGAGAAGAGGCATGTTAGGAATGGAGGAATACAGATCATGCACAAGGAGAGGAGATTAGTTTTCCTTGGCACCATGTGTTTGGCACAAACACTGGGAGCTGAAGGGCTTGCTCCTGTGCTGAACTGTGTTCTATGTTCAATAAATCTTGCTTCCTTTGTAATGCCATGTTGGTATTTCTATGGTGTTTCATTGGCTTTGCTGGCAATTGTACAGACTGAGCTGAAACCGTCTGGAGATGGTAAGGGTGGCAAAGCCATCTTTAACCCTGGCATGCTAACCTACTTCAGGGCTGATGCCCTGTGAGGCTCCAGACTGCAGGGCATCATCTCATCTCGCTGTCCGTCCACCATCAGTGAGTCAAATCCTGGAACTTCCTCCTTAACAACATTCACACCTCAAGGACTGCAGTGGTTCAAGAGGCCGCGAAAGGGATGGGTAATTAAATACCGGCTCACTGCAAAGTCCGCATCCTTCATATGTTTTGGATTAAAACGTCGATTAAGGCTCATAATAATGCAAAAAAAAGTATCTGCTATTGGCACAGCATGTCAAAAATGGTCAAATGCTTCAATTAAATCTCGAGGACCATTCCCAAAGACTCAATAGGCCTGATGCAAGGTCACATGAAAGTCATAAAATCACACAGCAGGGAAACAGGCCGTTTGGCTCATCAAGTTCTTACTAATCATCAACCACCCATTGATAAAAATCCAACAATAATCTAATTTTCTTTTTTCTCCCCACATTTCCATTCATCTCCCCCCAGATACTACCGCTCCCCTACGAACTAAGGGAAATTTGCAGCGGCCATTATACTCGCCAACCCGCAGGTCTTTGGGATGTGGGGGGGGGGGGGAAACCGGAGCACCCGTAGTAAACCCATGCAGTCGCAGACATGCAAACACCACATAGGCAGCAACAGGGGTCAGGATTGGGTGTGGGTGGTCAGAGCTATGAGCTCTACCAGCTTTGCCACTCTTCTGTCCTGGAAGGGGCAGATGACAACATCAGGCCCCGAGGATGCAAAGAAATTTGAGAGGCTGTAGAGTCATAGAGCCATAGAGGCCCTTCAGCCCAACTTGCCCACACCGACGAACATGTCCCTTGCACAGCAGTCCCACTTGCCTGTGTTTGGTCCATATCCCTCTAAACCTTGCCTATCCATGTAACTCTCTAATTGCTTCTTATACATTGTAATTGTACCTGCCCCAACTACCTCCTCTGGCAGCTCGTTCCATTCACACACCACCCTTTGTGTGAAAAATTTACCCCTCAGGTTCCTATAAAATCTTTCTCCCTTCACCTGAAACTTATGCCCTTTGGTTCTCAATTCCCTGATTCTCAATATGCCCACCCGATCTATTTCACCTCTATAAGATCACCTCTCATTCTCTTGCACTCCAGGGAAAAGAGTCCTAGCCTGCTCAACCCCCCCTGTTGCTCAGATCCTCGAGTCCTGGCAACTTCCTTGTAAATCTTTCCAGCTTGACGGCATTAGGTTTGGCCCCAGAACGAGCAAAGTGGCTGAGACCATGATTAGTTTCACGAACAAGGCGTACATATTAAAATTAGCAGGGGTTATTGTGGCAGGGAGGTGGGGAGGGTGGGGGGTGAGGCCAGCCCTAACCCTAATTCTACTCCCAGCACCAACTTATAGGGGATGTGGGGGGGGGGGAGAATGGGGGTTAGAGATTAGCGGAACGAAGGGGGGGAGGGGGGGGGGGAGAGGGGGGGGGGGGGGGGGGGGGGGGTGGGGGGGGGGGAGGATGGGGTGGGTGGGGGGGGGGGGGGGGGGGGAGGGCGGGGAGGGTGGGAAAGGGGAAAGGTGGGGGGGGAGTGTTGATTGGGAATTGGTACACATGAGGAGAGAGGCACAAGAGTTTGCAAATGAGGCGGGATTTGGATTGCAGAAAGCAAGAGGCTTGAGTGGAATGCGGGGAGCGACGCGCTAGCATCATCTGTCAGAGGGGAATGAGTGCTCGTTGAGAGCAGGATAAATCATCACTCGGACTGTGAGAGGCGTAAGTGGGACAGTGCAGCGTACGGTGATGAATTGTCAGCTGTGCACCTTGCCCAGCTCCTCAGCTGCCTGCCTGACGAGCTGCTTTGTAGTTCTGCCTGTCGCTCTGAAACGCTCTGAAGGTTGAAAGTGAATGGGCTGCCACTCGGGTTAAACACTCAGGCTCTAGAAGGCGCTGGCCAGGCTGCATTTGGAGCTCGGTGAGAAATTTTGGGCACCATATCTGTGGAAGAATGTGCTGGCTCTGGAGAGGGTCCAGAGGAGGTTTACAAGAATGATCCCAGGAATGATTAGGTTAACATATGATGAGCGTTTGATGGCACTGGGCCTGTACTCGCTGCTCTAAACTCGCTTGAGTTTAGAAGGATGAAGGGCGACCACCTCATTGAACCTTACCGAATAGTGAAAGGCTTGGACAGAGTGGATATGGAGAAGATGTTTCCACCAGTGTGAGAGTCTAGGGCCAGAAGCCATAGCCTCAGAATTAAAGGACATTCTTTTAGGAAGGAGATGAGGAGGAATTTCTTTCGTCAGAGGGTGGCGAATCTGTGGATTTCTTTACCACAGGAGGCTGTGGAGGCTGTCAATGGATATCTTTAAGGCAGAGATAGATAGATTTTTGATCAGTACAGGTGCCAGAAGTTAAGGGGAGAAGGGAAGAGAATGTGATTAGGAGGGAGAGCTTGATCAGCCATGATTGAATGGTGGAGTAGACCAGATGGGCCAATTGGCCTAATTCTACTCCCATCACTTATGACCTTATGACCTACTCGACTCCCACTCAACAGAGAAGGTAGATACCCGAAGCACCGACTATCACTACAGCGATGTCCATTCCCATTAGAAGCAAGCGTGATTCACTAATTCAACACAATACTGAAGTGCGTGCGTGCAGTATAAAGAGATTTAAAAAAAACAAGGCAGACTAATTAGGCTAACAGTGAGTATGTGCAACATCAGCAGAGGAGAGCGTCAGGATTTTGGATGAGTTTTCAGCCCAACGCTCTCACAAAGAAGCAAAGGTAAACAGGTTAATGCTGCTGTTAAACAGATGGAGGTCAGGTTGATGTCACACAAACACATTAAGCATTTGTAGACTGGGATTAACAGAGGTTTGCAGTCTCTTGAGTCAGCAGCGAGTTGAGTTTATTATTTAAACTATCTCACATAATTACAGACACACCGGTTCCAGAAGGTCATGGGGAGAAAACATTGGGGAGGCTCTTCGCTAAGTCACAACAAGGCACTGCATTTAGATTGTACCTGCAGCACAAGGGAGCACTGTGACGTGCTGTGTCAGAGCTTTCACAAACAATCCCCGGCAACAGGGCCACAGGACAGCATCAGTCGTTAGTGATGGGTGACCACTTTGTCGGGCATTTCCCTCCAGCAGCAAGGGGATCGCTGAACTTCCAGCTCCCCATCCTTGTCATTCTCCCACTTTGCCTCACCCTTTGGCCTCCTGCACTAGTCCAGTTTAAGCACCTGACCTTACAACTAGGCACGTTACAGTAGTCCATACTGTGAGCAAATTTGGGCCCCATATCTGAGGAAGGATGTGCTGGCTCTGGAGAGGGTCCAGGGGAGGTTTAAAAAATGATTCCAGGAATGAGTGGGGTGCACATGAGCGCCTGACAGCACTGGGCCTCTGCTCATTGGAGTTTAGAAGGTTGGGGGGGGCACCTCATTGAAACTTACAAAATAATGAAAGACATAGATAGAGTGGATGTGGAAAGGATGTTTCCACTGGTGGGAGAGTCTAGAACCAGAGGTCATAGCCTCAGAATTAAAGGGCGCCTTTTTAGAAAGGAGGTGAGGAGGAACTTCTTTAGTCAGAGGGTAGTGAATCTGTGAAACTCATTGGCACAGAAGGCTGTGGAAGCCATCAGTGGATCTTTTTAAGGCATAGATAGACAAATTCTTGATTAGAACAGGTGTCAAGGTTATGTGGAGAAAGGAGGAAAATGGGATTAGGAGGCAAAGATCAGCCATGATTGAATGGTGGAGTAGACTCGAGGGGCCGAGTGGCCTAATTCTACTCCTATAACTTGTGAACGTGAACTTCCTGACTCAACACTGTTTCCCATGATACCTTCTCCTGACCAGTTTACATCTCCTTATTTGTCCCGGTTACAATCTCCTTTACACTTATAGCATCAGTCCTCTCTGTCCTTGCACCTCCCCTGCGCCTCACGTGCCCACGCCGATAAACATGCCCCATCTAACTAGTCTCACCTGCCTGCGTTTGGCCCATATCCTTCTAAACCTGTCCTATCCATGTATCTGTCCAAATATTTTTTAATATTTTGATAATACCGGCTTCAACTACCTCCTCTAGTAGATCATTCCATATACTGTACCTACCACCCTTTGCGTAAAAAAGTTGTTCCTCAGGTTCCTATTAACTCCTCCCCCCTCACCTTAAACCTATGTCCTCTGGTTCACGATTCCTCTGCATATAAGACTGAGCATTTATCCTATCTATTCCCCTCAGGATCTTATATACCTCTATAAGATCACTTCTCGTCTTCGTGCACTCCAAAGGAATAAAGTCCTAGCCTGCTCAACATCTCCCTAAAGCTCAAGCCCCCAAGTCCTGGCAACATACTCGTAAATCTTCTCT
This sequence comes from Leucoraja erinaceus, assembly GCF_028641065.1. Lineage (NCBI taxonomy): Eukaryota > Metazoa > Chordata > Chondrichthyes > Rajiformes > Rajidae > Leucoraja > Leucoraja erinaceus. The sequence goes on from NC_073384.1 coordinate 22,106,588, forward strand.
GCATCCTCTCCAGCTTAACAACATCTTTCCTAATACAGGGTGATCAAAACTGAACATAATACTCTTAATGTGACCTCACCAATGTCTTGTACAACTGTAACATAACGTCACAACTTCTGTACTCAATACTCTGACTGATGAAGGCCAATGTGCCAAAAGCCTTGACCACCCCTTATCTACCTGTGACGCAACTTTTAAGGATTTTAGTCCTTGCATTTTTTTAAATCTGAAATTTCTCTTTTGCTATAACACTACATTCTGCACTTGGGCATTTGTCAGTTTGCACTAGATTCAGATTCAAACTTTATTGTCATTGTGCAGTGTACAGTACAGAGACTACCTCTTGTACTTGTGTATGGTTTGTTTGTACTCATGCATGGTATGATTTGACGGGATAGCACCCAAAACAAAGTATCTCATTACATGTGACAATAATAAACCAATACCAATACCAATGCCAATTCACATCGAAGCAGCACTTTTGAAACACGAGCCATACCTCAGATTATTCCAGCAAGAACTGTTGAGGCAGACCTTGCCTGAGACACAGGTGATTCTGTCTCCTGTTGCCATGTGATCTAGTTGCTATGGGGTGAGGTCATTTATGGTATGACATTCTTCCCCCTGAATGAGACACATCACTGGCTTCTATGATGGTGCAGTGGTTAAAACCCAATGCGGGTGGAATTTAAATTTTGTGAATAAGTTCATAACTGATAGGAGAAGAATTTAGCCATTCGGCCCATCAAGTCTAATCTAGAATGCTCGAGTTTGGGGAAACATCAGCAACTGTAATAATGTCCCATCCAGTTCAGTGTTGTCCCTCAGGGGGAAATCTGTCCGTATCCAGCATGGCCTACAGGTGACACGTGTCACGTGCCCGTGGGGCGCACGGTGGCACAGCGGTAGAGTTGCTGCCTTACAGCTCTTGCAGCGCCGGAGACCCGGGTTCGATCCCCACTACAGGGGGTTTCTGTATGGAGATTGTACGTTTTCCCCATGACCCGTGTTGGTTTTCTCCGAAATCATCGGTTTCCTCCCACACTCCAAAGACACACGGGTTTGTAGATAAATTGGCTTGGTAAATGTAAAGATTGTCCCTAGTGTTGATATTCCCTATCCCAAGGGATAGTGTTAAGGTGTGGAGATCACTGGTCGCCATGCACCTGGTGGGCCGGAAGGCCTAGTTCCGTGCTGTATCTCTAAAACTAAATCTCTATAACTAAAATGATGACTGAAATGGCACATCCTACTACACAGTTGTAGCCAACATCCTTCTTAAGGTGCAATTAGTAATGGGCAATAAATGCTGTCCTTATTAGCAATGTGCAGATCCTCAAAATAGTGAATGAAGAAGAAATAAGCCTCCAGGTCTTCCTACTAGTCCTGACAGGAGCTTTGTGGTTCCTGAATTTGAGTGCAGGCTGCTAGAGCGCTGTTTTTTCATGGATTATGAACCAGTATCACCAGTCCTTGCAAGGGTTGGTACTGCAAGCTGCACCTATTTACATACAAAAGGGACTGATGTTCCCATCAAGAGTGTGGAGGTGCACAGCAAGGACTGCTGGAGATAAATGAGGTTATTTGGAGCAACAGGAGCCGGTGACTTGGTTCGAAAGACAACATTCAGGGCAAGCGGGACAAGGGTCACATGCAGGAGTTCTGTGAATGGGCCAGTAGGTGAGGTAGACACAAAATGCAGGAGTAAGGAATAGGTGACATTTTGGGTCGAAACCCATCTTCAATGAGAGTCTGAAGAAGGGTCTCGACCATAAACGTCACCTATTCCTTTACTCCAGACATACTGCCTGACCCGCTGAGTTACTCCAGCATTTTGTGTCTTTCTTCGGTGTAAACCAGCATCTGCAGTTCATTCCTCCATGGAAGGAGAGGAAGTTGTTCAGAATCACAAGGGCAGCCATTTGGTCTACCCTGCCTGCTTTTATGTTCCTTTTCCATCTTATTTTTTGTTTGTAACTTCCCTGCTTAAAATTATCGTTGTAATAACGTTCCACCATTGTTGTGAGATCATTCTGATGCCAATAACTCTCTGGATGAGAATATTTCCCTGCATTTCCCTTGCAGGTTGGTTGGCAATGATTTTGAATCAGTGACCTCTGGTTTCTCACTCGCCAGGGGGAATAGATTTATTTCTTATGTACTCATGCTTTGATCTTTTCTGTTATTTTAATGAGGCTTAGCTCTTCTTTAAATACATTTTGTCTTGGCCCTGTTGTGAATGATTTCACTGCCAGGTCCATCCCGGTAACTTTGGTGGAAGACAAGGCCTTGACATGGAGGATGAACAACATCATCACTCTCCATAGAGGGAACTGGTTTCCTAAAGTGAGGCGCTCCTGCCACCTAGTGAGCAACTGTGGAACTGCCGCCGATCTGGGCATGAAAAGTAAAACTTCGGTAGTCTACTGGTACACAAAAAAGCTGGAGAAACTCAGCGGGTGCAGCAGCATCTATGGAGCGAAGGAAATAGGCAACGTTTTGGGCCAAAACCCCAAAATTCAATGTTCATGAACATTCATGAACATTGAATTCTCCCAATTTTGTTAGTCCTTGCTGTCTCCTCCCCTTCCTCAGCCTTCCTGCTGTCTCCTCCCATCCCCCAGCCTTCGGGCTCCTCCTCCTTTTTCCTTTCTTCTCCCTGCCCCCCTACCCCCCATCAGTCTGAAGAAGGGTTTCAGCCCGAAAAGTTGCCTATTTCCTTCGCTCCATAGATGCTGCTGCACCCGCTGAGTTTCTCCAGCTTTTTTGTGTACCTTCAATTTTCCAGTATCTGCAGTTCCTTCTTAAACATTCAGTAATCTGCTATCTGCCTATTCAGATATCTTGATGGTTCGGCATCTGGCTCACAAGCCAGGCTCCCTTCCGACTTTGCAGATGTGCAGTTGAAATTGGTATCATGGTTGGCACAGATGCCGTGGGCTGAAGGGCCTGTGCTAGCTTGGACTCCAGTTCCAGCTTTCACCTTGACACTCACCTCTCTCTGTTTCCTGCAATGCCTTGAAACTTATGGGGCCTTTGTTTCCTTAAGCTTCCTTTAATCTTATGTGTCTAATTGGAACATTTATGAATTTACTGCATAACATTTAGTGAATTAAAAATATGTTGGAGTATTACTAAAAATAAAATCCATTAGTCTGGAAATTCTGCATGTTCTAGCTCCACCAAATTAGCTAAGGTGCTGGATTGACAGAATTTTACTATTGCATCTGACCTTATGGCACAGGCTCACTTCACAGAATGATTCTGTGCACAGACATATCTGGTCTGAATGCGGAGGGCCTGTTTTTATGCAAGCTCAAAGCTCAACCAGCAGGGGTAGTGCCTTGAATGTGGCACTGAAGGAGCTGGCTTCCTGTAAATCGTAGCACAGTGGAGTAGCCAGTATAACTGCTGCTCATACATCCAGTGGCCAAGGTTCAATCTTGGCCTTGGGTGCTGTCTGTGTGGAGTTTGCACAGTGGCCCTGTTTCATCCGGGTGCTCCCCAGTTTCCACCCACATCCGAAAGGCGTGTAAGTTGATTAGTTTGTTGTCTATTGAAAAGTGTCCATGGTGTGTAGGTGAATGGGCAAAGTTAATGAGTATGCAGTCAGAATAAAATGAAATGCGATTTGTGTAAATCAATGTCAATGAGTGCACGATAGGCCACATGAACACAAAGGGCCAAAAGACCAGGTGGCATGGTGGCACAGCGGTAGAGTTGCTGCCTTACAGCATCGGGAACTCACATTCAATCCTGATTACGGGTGCCGTCAGTAAGGAGTTTGTATGTTCTCCCTGGGACCGCGTGGGTTTTCTCTGAAATCTTCCGTTTCCTCCCACACTCCAAAGACGTACAGGTTAGTAGGTTAATTGGCTTGGTATTTAAGTGAAACTTGTTCCTAGTGTGTGCGTGTGTGTGTGTGTGTGTGTGTAGGATAGCGTTAATGTGCGTGGATCGCTGGGCGGAGTTGACTCGGTGGGCCTGTTTCCGCGCTGTATCTCTAAAACTAAAAACAAAAACCGATAAACACTGAACACTTATAATGAATGTGTTGCTATCCACCATTTGCCAGGAGGCATTTGCTAAGATGCCTCATTAAATATCATTGCAGAAAATAAAGCTCATGATGGTGGAGCTCATTTAATGATGACAGAAGACTGGTTGGAGAACAAGAGTCACAGGTTAGGCAGAACTGGGTCTTCTGGCTGGCACAGTATAATCACAATCACAATCATACTTTATTAGCCAAGGTATGTTTAGCAACATACGAGGAATTTCATTTGCCAAGTCAGTCATACAGATAAAAAGCAACGGAACACACAAAGCACATTTTAACATAAACATCCACCACAGTGACACCTCCACATTCCTCACTGTGGTGAAAAAAAGTTAAAATCCCTTCTATGCTCTCCTGCGGTTGGGGGCCTTCAGCTCTCCATTGACGGGACGATCTTACTCCCATAGCCAGCGGCGTTTTGGCCCTCCGCATCGGGACAATCAGCTCCTGCATCGGGAGGATTTCAGCTCCCTTGTGCCGGTGATCGGACCCCGTGTCGGGGCTGGTTGAGCTCCCGACTAGCCTCTCCCGAGACTGCGAGCTCTTGATGGTAAGTCCGCAAGCCGCAGTTGGAGTGATCCCAGGCATGGGATCAGCTCCGATGTCAAGTCCACACCTCGTGGTGGGGCACGTCAGTCCGAGGAGGCCTCAGAGCAACCGGAGACGCGATCCGGAAAACAATCGCATCTCCGGGAAGGTAAGAAGCTGAGAATAAGTTTCCCGCTCCCCCCTCATAAAACAAACCGGAGAACATTTACACAAACTTTTAACACACATAACAGATTTATAAAAAGGCAAAAAAAGCAGACAGACTGTTGGCGGGGCTGCCAATCGTGCAGCGCCCCTGGTGTTTGGGTGGTGTGTCACTTGGTACAGTGCAGTATTTCTGACGTATGTCTTTTTATGTAAAAGACTTGGATGAATTTTAGCTAACTTCTACAAACATATTCTTTCCCCCTCCACTGTCTGGGACAGTAGAGACCCTTCTTCAGGCCGGATCTGAAACGTCACCCATTCCTTCTGTCTAGGGATGCTGCCTGTCCCGCTGAGTTACTCCAACCTTTTGTGTCTATCTATCTTCGGTTCAAACCAGCATCTACAGTTCCTTAGATTTACGTAAGAATTATTTAAGCCGAAATCTGGAAAGCTTCAAGAAGTGGATTCCTGATCCTCTGGACGAGACAAAGTTCTTTTGAGCTGGATATTTACTGAATCCTTTAATCGGGTATATGGATAGGAATGGATTAGAGGGATGCAGGCACAATGCAGGCCTGTATGGAACTTGCTCAGATAGGTCACTTGGATGGCACAGAAGAGTTGGACAGACTTTGAATCCATGATTTAATGTTCATACTGTTGGGCTGTAAGTTACAAAAGTGAAATATAGGCTGCTTGAAACAAGGAACTGCAGATGTCGGTTTACAAAAAGGACACAAAGTGCTGGAAATACTCAGCGAATACCAGCGAGATACTCAACATCGCTGGAGACAATGGATGGGTGACGTTTCGTGTCGGGAGCCTTCTTCCGATGGGGTGCTGTTTTTCTAGTTTGCTTTTGGTCTCACCGTGGCAATGGAGTCAGCCGAGGACAGATAGGCCTGTGTGGGAATGTGAAGGGGAGTTGAAATAGCTTTCAACCATCAGCTCCAGACTGCCACGGTAGACAAAGGGCACTTGCTCTGCAAAATGGTTGCCTAATCCTCACTGGGTCTCGCCAATACAGAGGTGAATCTCAGCCCGACCTGGAAGAGCTGTTTAGGTCATTGGATGAAGGGGCTCCCCATCCAGCTCCATCTTCCTTGTATTCCAACCCCCATATGTGGTTCCACCCATCCACCGCTCCTTCACTTCCCCTGCACTTCTACACACCAGCCATCTTTCCTCTTTCTCACCCTCTAGATCTAGTCTTTAGACTTTAGAGTTACAGTGTGGATACAGGCCCTTCAGCCCACCAAGTCCATCCCAACCAGCATCACACCAACATTGGCACCAGTCTACACACAAGGAACTGTCACACAAGAAGTAATTTAACCTACAAACCTGGATGTCTTTGGAGTGTTTGAGGAAACCAGAGCACCCAGAGCAAACCCACGCGGTCACAGGGAGAACGTACAAACAGTGCCCATGGTCACGATCGATCCTGGGTCTCTGGCGCTGTAAAGCCCCTGTCCCACTTTCACGACCTAATTCACGACCTCTGCCAAGTTCGCTCTTGACTCATACTCTCAGCATGGCTGCCACGAGGTCGTAGGAGGTCTTCCTCATGCTCGTACTCGTGGCATCAAGTAGGTTGCGGCATTTTTTCTAGCTTGATAAAAAAATGTCCACGAGTAAAAAAAAAAAGTCGGCATGGAAAAAATCGATACTTTTTACTCGTAGGTTGGTCGTAGGTAGGTAGTAAGTAGGTCGTGATGCTAGTCGTAAGCAGTCAGAGGTGGTCGGAGGCAGTCGGAGTGAAAAAAAGGGCAGTAGAAAAAAAAGGTTATTTAAACAGCAGAACGTCACCTCATTCACTCCAAGGCATGTTCATTCATAGCTGGAGAGGTTTTTGGAGAGGAGACTTGGCATAGAGATGGCACCAAAAAGGCAGCAGCGCAGGGAGAGGGCACAATCCTAAAAAAAAACTGCCATGCAGGTGTTGCCCACCCAGGAGGAGGAGTGGCAGGAGATGATGCCACAGGAGGTGATAGTGCAGTAGGAGGTAGCCCTGCATGAGGGACCCCTGGAGGAGGAGACCAGGTAGTATATGTCCCCACCACCACCACATCCTTCACTGCCTCATTTCATAGCAGCCCTTTCTCCTGTGTCTGACACAGCATCATAGGCAGATACCCCATTGGTGGTGAGGGAGGGCTGGAGGAAGGTTATGCCCTACACCTTCACCAGGCAGCAGGAGGGGGACCTTGAGGAATGGTTCCAGCAGAATGCCATCCTGAACGAAAAGGAAAATGAAGGGTACAGGGACAGGGGCAAGAATGGCATGCTTGCCATCCACTGCCCCACATGTGTGCTTAAAGTTCCATCTTTTGTCAAAGTCCAGCGAAACTCTCTTCCAGTCATCTGGTGTACTGGGACAGTCGATCACATCATCTCCATTCACCCATTGAGACCTCTTCTTGTGCTTCCTCTTCACCCTTGCTTTTCCCCTTCTGCCTTTCTTAAAAGGACCTGAAGCAAAATGGCCACTGCAAACAGCAGTAAAACATACATGGTCGAAGCCAGTCTTCAACATAGTCAAAGGAGGTCGTAGACATAGTCATGGAAGGTCGTAGACATAGTCGTGGAAGGTCGTAGGCTACTGCGACCTCGATTTTTTTTTTAGGTCGTTTAAGGTTGTCAGAGGTCCCGATTTAGGTCATGAAAGTGGGACAGGGGCTTAGGCAGCAACTCTACCGCTGTTCCACCGTGAATTAGCATCTCGACCCAGAAAGTCAACCATTCTCTTGCCTCCACAGATGCCTCTCAACCTGCTGATCAGCCATCTCACAGCCCTGGAAGTGAACCTTCAACCCATCATGTCTGAGGCAGACATGATGGCAACCAGAACTGCACAGAATACTCCAAATAGGGCCTTATCAAAGATTTACAAAACTACAACATGACTTCCAACTCTTATACCCAAATGCCCCTACCAATAAAGGCAAGAATACCACAGATCTTCATTAGCATTCTTAGTATCACCACTTAAAATGTGGAGCAGGCTCAAGGGGCTAATTGGACCACTCCCTTCCAATTTATTCCCAACTCTTGTCTCTCCATGTCATCCTGAATCACATTTGCATTCTGAAATGGGGGGTGGGGGGCGCGTGCGATTGATTTAAGCAAGAGTCTTAGTATGTCCTCGTGATTGGGGTAATCTCCCTGCTCATTCAGTGTTGACCTGGTTTATTTTTAGCCTGGAGCTGTTCCTGCTCACTTTCACTCAGCTGTCCTGTCACTCGAATAGCAGCGTCTCTGAGTCTGTTCCACAAAGCACTGGGACGGCCGGAGGTGAGCTTGCAACTAACTTTTTCATCTACGGTGTGTGTGTGTGTTTTGTGTTTTTTGTATGTATCTGCACACACTCGTGTTTGTACACATGTGGTTGGGTTGGTGTGTAAGGGGAAGGAAATCACCGTAGCACTCAGCCCCCTTTTGTGGCCGCTGATAGTTTACTGTGCGCTGGGAGTGGGTGGGGTGGCTTTGTGTGATTTCGGTCACCGTTGCAATTGTTAGGTGCTGTTGTTCCTCTTTCTCTCTCTCTCTCTCTCTCTCCCTCTCCCTCTCCCTCTCCCTCCTACCCATTTCCTCTCTTTCGCTCTCTCTCTCTCTCTACATAATTTTCATCAAAATCTTTTGAGGTCCTAAAACATAATCCCTCTACAAACGATGGTATACTTTCAGCTACCTGGTGTAAACTCTAGAATAACGACCTCCAAATATCTAACTTTCTCTCTCTCTCTCTCTCTCTCTCTCTCTCTGTGTTTCTTCGTTTAAAATACACCTCCCAAACCCAATCTCAGAGGCTTGAGCTAACAGCTGTGTTAGTTATTCATCATCTCTTTTTAAATACACCTCTGAATATACCTGGGGATATGTTGTTACAAGATACTACATAAGTGGAAGTTGTTGAATGTCAGAGGGGAATATTGTTTTAATTCATTCAAGGGATATGAGCACTACAGCAATTAATTGCCTGAGAAGGTGGTGATGAGCTGCCTTAAATCGCTGCAATCCTTGAGGTGTGGATTTGCCTTCAATACTTTTGGGGAGGGAGTCCCAGTGTTGTGGCATCAAAGGAACGGTGACATATTCCCCAGTCAGTATGGCTTGAAGGGCAATTTCAAGGTGGCGATGTCCTCATGCTTTTGCTGCCCATGTCCTTGTAGCCAGTTGAAGTCGGGAGTTTGGAAGATGCTGTTGAAGGAGTCTTGTTGAATTGCCGCAGTGCATCTTGTAGAAGATACAAATTGCTGCTACTGCCCTTCAGTGATGGAGTGAGCGAATGTTTGTTAATGCTGTTGTGGTGCTTGAGTGTTGTTGAAGCTGCACTCATCCAAGGTAAGAGGGGAGTTTTTCCATCACACACCTGACCTGAACCTTGTAGATGATGGAACAGGCTTTGGGGAGATATGTGAGCTATCGCCACAGGATTCCTAGCCTCTGATCTGCTCTTGTTGCCTTATTGTGCACATGGCTACCCCAGTTCAGACTCTGGTCAACGGTAACTCTTGGGATATTAAGAGTGGTGATTCAGTGATGTGTATGCCATGAATACCAGGGGGTGAGAGCTGGATGTTCTCCAGATGTCAAGCAATTTCCACATCTGTGTTCTTCTTTTTACAAAAGCCCAACCTCAACCACTGATCAGGTAATAACTTGAGATGGTGTAACTTGAGTTATACCTTGAGTTCATATAATCATATTGAGTAATAATCAGAGTTACTAATAATAATATTTTGGAGTGGTTTATCGTTTCATCACTCTAATAATTGTATTATGGATAGAAACAAAGTTCTGGAGTAACTCAGCAGAACATAGAAACATAGAAAATAGGTGCAGGAGTAGGCCATTCGACCCTTTGAGCCTGCACCGCCATCCAATATGATCATGGCTGATCAGGCAGCATCTCTGGGGGAAAAAGGGTGGGTGATGTTTCGGGTTGGGACCCTTTTTCAGACTGAAAGGTTTTCAGTCTGACCCGCTGAGTTACTTCAGTACTTTGTGCCTATCTTCGGTGTAAACCAGCATCTGCAGTTCCGTTCTGCATCACTAATAATGATACTCTTCACTATCTCAAGCAGGAGGCAGGTTTGCACTGTACGTTTGAGCTGTGATTGGTGTGATTCCATCGACATCCAAGTGGGTGATAATAATTGGGAGCCGTGTCATGATGCCCAAAATAACAAGCCGCTACTTCCTCGGGCAGCTGACAGCTGCTTGCTCTTCACAACATTTGACGCACACACAGGACGTTTTTGTTTCCCTTGGTAACAAGGAGCTGGGTCACTTGGACATTCATCTCAGTTACTGGGTCCCTCCAGGGTCTCTCCATCTCGCCCATCCCCAATCACACTGAGCTACTCGTTATGGCCAAAGAATAGACCAGCTCAAGTAATTGGAGTCTATTGTTTCTTAATAAAAAGTAGATAGATTCTGTCATAGAGCCATAGTCCTAGAGTAGTAATACACTGTGGAAACAGGTGCTTCGGCCCAACTTGCCCAACATGCCCCAACTACACTAGTCCCACCTGCTTTGCCCATATCCCTCCAGACTTGTCCTATCCGTGTACCTGTCTAACTGTTTCTTAAACGTTGGGATAGCCCCAGCCTCAAGTACCACCTCTGGTGGCTTGTTCCATACACCCACCACCCTTTGTGTGAAAATGTTACCACTTTGTGTGAAAAGGTTATCCCTTTGTGTGAAAATGTTACCCCTTTGTGTGATGTTACCCCTGTCATAGAGAGATACAGCACAGAAATAAGAGTCTTCCAGGTCACCCAGTCCTTCTCTCCAGAGATGCTATCTGGCCCGCTGCAGCTTTTTGTGTCTATCTACAGAAACAAGCATCTTGTGGGCACCTTGGTATGGCAGCCAACAAGTGCCCATTTCCACATCTGGCACTAATCCCGTTTTATTCTCTCCACATTCACACCAACACCTTTCAGAATTCTACCACTCACCTACACACCACGGACAAATAATTAACCCATCAGCCCGCACACCTTTGAGTTGTGGAAGGGATTTGGAGCACCAGGAGGAAACTCGCATGGTCACAGGGAAAAACCTGCAAACTCCACACAGACAGTATTGAATCAGGGTCACTGAAACTCTGAGGCAGCAGCTCTACTTGCAGCAACGTTGTGCCTTCCAAAACTCCCCCCCCCCCCCCCCCCCCCCCCCCCCCCATTTGTCCCCCAAAATTAATCACCACTGATGGTGACAATGTCTTCACCAACTTGTGCCCTGGAATTCCCCTCACTGAACCTCACTGTCTGACTAGCACTCTTTCTCAACCTTTCAACAATGGGCAACAAAGAATTGGTTTCTAGTCGGGAGGGCCCATTTTAATCCACATAGAATAGTTCAGCACAAGAATAGATCTTTCGGCCAAATATGATGGCCAGTTAAATTAAACTCCCCTCTTGCATGTGATCCATATCCCTCCATTCCTTACATATCTATATTCCTATCTAAAAGCCACGTTGGCTTTTAAATCTCCTTTACATTTTCTGCTTCTGACCTCGGCCTCCAACACTCCAGAGAAAACAATCCAAGTTTGTCCAACCTCTCCTTATAGATGCTCCTCTTTAATTCAGGCAGCATCTTGGTAAATCTCTTCTGCTCTCTCTTCAAAGCCTCCACATCTTTCCTGGAATTGGGGTAACCAGAACAGCACACATGACTCTTTATAAAGCTGAAACAATAGACAATAGGTGCAGGAGCAGGCCATTCGGCCCTTCGAGCCATTCAATGTGATCATGGCTGACCATCCCCAATCCTGCCTTCTCCCCACATCCCCTGACTTTGCTATTTTTAAGCCCTATCTAGCTCACTCTTGAAAGTATCTCGCCACCACCGCCCTCAGGCAGAGAATTCCACAGACTTCATGATCCTTGTACTTCATGATTCTTGTACTCAATGCCCTGAGCAATGATGACTAGCATACAATATAAAGTTATAAGGTCATGTGATAGGAGTAGAATTAAGCCATTTAGCCCATCAAGTCTACTCCGCCATTCAATAATGGTTGATCTATCACTCCCTCCCAACCCCATTCTCCTGCCTACGCCCCATAACCTCTGACACCTGTGCTTTCTTTACAACTCTATCTAATTGTATTTGCACTTGAAGGATCTATGGACTTGGACCTCTCTACATCAATGCTGCTAAGGGTCTTGCCATTAAATGTATACTTGCATTCGACCTCCAAAAGTGCAACACCTCAAATTCATTTTTTTAGATGAAACTCAAAGTAAACAGTATACACATAGCAACGATAAATACAATGACGTGCCAAACAGTAGAATGGTGCAAGATTGCAGAACAAAATCCAAGTAGTACAAACGAATATTAAAGTACAAAGGGGATTTAAATTTGAAGGGGGTCTGAATGTTATGTTTTTCACACATGGGGTGGTGGGTCTAGAGAACAGCCTACCAGAGGATGTGGTAGAAACAAGTATAATAACAATGTTTAAAAGACATTTGGCCTAGTGCATGGATAGGAAAGGCAAAATGGACAACACTTGGGTCTTGGTCGGCACAGATGAATTGGGATAAAAGGTTTGTTTCCGTCCAGCATAACTCTATGAATCTTTGGATTTCTATTCAAATCATCCCATGGAATCCTCTAAATCCCCCGGGGCTCCAGAATCAGAAATCCCCAACGCAACAAAGAAGCGTGATGATGCTGTTTTACTGCCATTAATCAATCTTTCTTTTAGGCAGCAGTATATACAACTCACTGGTAAATAATGGGGCCACTCATTCACCCCACTTCCAGACCTTATACAAGTTGAGTTTCAAGAGTCAAGAGTGTTTTATAATCATGTGTCCCGAAACGGAAGAATGAACAAAGTGCATCAGTAATATATACACACACACACATACACACACACACATACACACACACATATACACACACATATACATATACACACACACACACATATACACACATACATACATATATGTATGTGTGTGTGTAACAAACCAACAACAATAATGCAAAGACAAAATGCCACCCATCGATGATATGATTATGGTATGAGTGCAGGCAGGTGGGACTAAGGGAAAAAAGTTGTTTGGCACAGACTTGTAGGGCCGAGATGGCTTGTTTCCGTGCTGTAATAGTTATATGGTTAATGTAGTTTGGAGCTTATTTTGAAGTTGTAGTGTTTAATAGTCTGATGGTTGTAGGGAAGAAGCTGGTCGTGAACCTGGACTTTACAGTTTTGCAGCTCCTATACCTTCTTTCCGATGACAGCAGTGAAATGAGAGTGTGACCAGGGAGGTGTGGATCTCTGATGATGTTGGCTGCCTTTTTGATGTTTTTTACTTGCCTATAGATCCCTTCAATGGGAGGTCCTGATGGAGGGGGCCCATGATGGACCTGTTCAACACTTTTTGCAATCTTCTTCGTTTGTGGGCTTCCGAGTTATTGAACCAGGCCGTGCTGCAACCAGTCAATATGCTCTCTACTGTACACCTGTACAAGTTTAAGAGAGAATTCATTGAGGTGCTGAATTTCCTCAATATTCTAAGGAAGTAGAGGCATTCATATGCTTATGCACAATCACAGTGAGGTATAGGTATTGCAGACTTATCCAGGCATGTAGACTGAGATAACACTCAAAAGCATCCTACACATAAATCACACATATTCTACAAGACAGTGAAAAGAAAAAGACTGCAAAAACAAAACATGAATGGTACGGTGGCACAGCAGTACAGTTGCTGCCTTATACCGCCAGAGAACCGGGTTTGTTCCTGACTACGGGTGCTTATCTGTACGGAGTTTGTACGTTCTCCCTGTGACCTGCGTGGGTTTTCTCCACGATCTCTGGTTTCCTCCCACACTCCAAAGATGCACAGGTTTGTAGGCTATTTGGCTTGGTATAATTGTAAAGTAAATCGTCCATAGTGTGTAGGATAGTTAGTATGCGGGGATTGCTGGTCAGTGTAGACTCAATGGGCCGAAAGGCCTGTTTCCATGCGGTGCCCCTAAACTAAACTAAACCTAAACTAAACTCCCCCCCCAGATTCTACCACTCGCCTACACACTTGGGGACAATTTGCAGGAGCTAATTAACCAACGCATTCATTGTGATGTAGGAGGAAACCAGAGCACCCACTGGAAACCTATATGGGCCCAGGGAGAGCAGGCACCACTGCGCTGCCTACAATGGTCATGGCATGAATGCCACATGCCACTTACCAGCCCACACCTGATTATTGTCCAGGCCTTGTGCATGCATGTTTGGACCGGTCGTTTATTGGGGATAGACACAAAATGCTGGCGTAACTTCCACCGTCTCTCTGACCATCACCGCCTCCTCGGCCGATCCCACCAAAGTTGCCACTGCCGCCAACCTTCACCACCACCCCGGAAACAACAACGCTTCTGCCATTGAGTTACTCCAGCATTATGCGTCTACCTTCAGTATAAACCAAGATCTGCAGTTTATGCCTGTCCCGCTGAGTTACTCCAGCATTTTGTGTCTGTCTTTGGTTTAAAACCAGCATCTGCAGTTCCTTCCTGCACATTTTGTCTGCTCCACTGTGAAATCTCCTCAACGTATGTCTACTTTGAAGAAGTTCTCCTCCTCTCTCCGACGAGAGTTCTGCAACATCCTCTCTCACTGCCTTTCCCCCGACTCTAGTCTGAAGAAGGGTCTCGACCCAAAATGGCACCCAATCCTTCTCTCCAGAGATACTGCCAGTCCCGCTGAGTTACTGAGTTACTCCAGCATTTTGTGTCTATCTGCAGTTCCTTCCTACACACTTCATTTGCTAGGGAGTTGTGGGTGGAATTGAATATAATACAATCATGAAATTCCTGAAATAAAAAAACCCAGAAAAGACTGGAAACACACAGCAGAGCAGTAGATCCCTGAAGAGAGAAATAGCTGATTTCCTACATCTGCAATTTTTTAAATCTTTATTTACAGAAGAAGTTACAAACCTGGATTGAAAACATAGAAGAAGCACAGCTTGTTTTTCTTTACAATTTTTAAATGATCTTAATTAATGATTATCACATGTATGCCTCAAACCTGATACTTCTTAATGCGTTATAACCTTTTATATTATCGTTAAGTGAGACCAGAGGCCTATGAAAAGGAGTTCAAAGACGTACAAAGATGTACAGGTTTGCAGGCGATTTGTCCTGGTAAAATAGTCAATTGCCCCGAGGGTGTGTCGGATAGTGTTGGTGTGCAGGGATCACTGGTCGGCGCGGACTCGGTGGGCCAAAGGGCCTGTTCCTGCTCTGTATCTCTAAGCTAAACTAAACTAAAGAATGGCCTTAACTAGCAGCGAGTTGTCTAAAGGCGGTAATGATGGCAGAGTCTCAGGATCCATTACCAGAGGCATGGTTGCTGCTCACAGACCATATCCCTTCCAGGACAGCCAAGTGTCCAACACAATCTGACACGTGGGGGCAGCATAGAAACATAGCCAAGCATAGAAATTAGGTGCAGGAGTAGGCCATTCGGCCCTTCGGGCTGCCATTTAATTTATCAACCCTGGTTCATCTCCTCAGTTCCCGGCTGCCTTCTCTTACCCTTGATCCCCTTGGCCACAGGGCCACAGCTAACTCCCTCTAAATATAGCCAATGAACTTTATTTTACCCTCTGTGGCAGAGAGTTCCAGATATTCACCACCCTTTGTGTGAAAAAAGTTTTTCATCTCGGTTTTAAAGGATTTCCCCCTTATCCTTTAAGCTGTGACCCCTTGTCCTGGACTTCCCCAACATCGGGAACAATCTTCCTGCATCTAGCCTGTCACACCCCTTAAGAGGCATGAGGCATTGGGCCAGAAAGGGCGATCCAGTCCAATGTTTCGGGCTGAAATTTAACCCTGGTTCTCTCCTGTTGGCTGAGAATGTTTAGTTTTATCTCAGCGTAGCAGCATCTGCAATATTTATTTTAATTTACATTTAAAAAACTTTGTTTTGACCATGTGTTCATGTGTGTGTTGTGTGTGTGCACATGTGTAGATTTGTAAATATGTATGTGTGTGATGCTTGCTGTGTTCATGTGCGTATGTGTGTGTGTACAAATATACGTCCACACCCATGTATGCATGCATTTTTGAGTATGGAAATATGTATATGTATATGCACACGCAAACATTTTTCTTCCATATTCAAGCAGATGACTGTCACAGCTAGGTTAATGGGAAGGGAAACTTAAAATATTTCAAGGGTTGAGACTGTG
This sequence comes from Leucoraja erinaceus, assembly GCF_028641065.1. Lineage (NCBI taxonomy): Eukaryota > Metazoa > Chordata > Chondrichthyes > Rajiformes > Rajidae > Leucoraja > Leucoraja erinaceus. Next base: position 22,122,570 of record NC_073384.1, read on the forward strand.
CTAACCCAGAAAAAGCTCACAGCCGTGATATGAGAGTTCACTGTGCTGTCCTTCTGTGGGATTAGCAGTGAAGCTGCCCAGTCAGAGGGGAGAGGGGGGAAGGGAGTGTGTGACAGTGACTCTGGAAAATGCTGGTCAGCACAGCCCGATTTAGATATGATCGGAGGGACAAGTCATCGTGGAGCAGCTGCTGCACACTGGGCAGCTCCACGCACAAGGCAGTGGGTTATAATTAACACAGCCTGTCATAGCATCATAGCATGGAGCCTCTGCCTTAAAGGAGAATCCCTCTGCAGCTCATCGCATGCAAACACCATGAACACTTGCGCACATGTACGCCCACATGCACACGCATTCACGAGCACGCACACACACGCTTGTACACATACACTGGCTCTTGCCAACTCCAAGCACAAGTATACACACAGCACACACATACACACAATCTAAGACTACACAACCAGGCCTGCATATTCGATATGTAGTAATGCGCAAACACACAGACACTGATGAGGCCATTGTAAGACCCATGGACTCTTCCACAGGAGGGTAGAAGGTGGTTGACAGAGAAGGTTATTGGTAGGTGGATAGCTTATGCGCTGATATGCTCCTTCTTTCACTTACACAGGGTCTCTGTGTGCTTCTAATACATAGGCTTGTGGTTCTCAATACCATACCAAATGCCCCTTCCCCCTATCTCAGCAAACATGTTGGGGTGCTTCATTGCCTTTAAGAACATCCATTAACCTTTCCCTTCATCTGCCTGGTATTTTCTTTCCACGACTGCTTGGAATAGAATGTTTTGCTCAAGACTTTGGTGTCAGGCATACAAACACTGTGAGACACAAAGCGCTGGAGTAACTCAGCGGGTCAGACAGCATCTCTGCAGAGGGATGGATTGACCATGTATCAGGTCAGGACTCAAATTAAGCCTATTTACAGTATGTTCTCCAGAGATGCTGACTGACACACTCAGTTACCCCAGCACTTTGTGCTTTTTATTTGTAAACTGGCATCTTCAGTTCCTCATGTCTTACAATATGGCCTGCACAGTGTAGCCATGCATCACTGGAACTCAGTGTTGGGGACATAGGCCAGGGGGAGAAGAAGGAAACTATGTTGGTGATATCTTTAGAGAGTTGTGAGGTGCATGTTGTAAATAATCCAGTCTCAGAACCATGTTTGAAAGTCAGAGTTGCTGCTCACTGGACCATAATTTTTGTGTCAGATCCAAGATCTTTATCTTCAAAGGTCCATCCCCTCATTTAACCAAACGTTGGGCTGGCACTTTGAAAATGATGGAAAAAGCTTCATTATTGATATCCCTTTTTTGTCCACCATCTCTCCCTAGTAATGGAGTCAAAGACCATGACCAGAAGATGTTGCTGATGCTAGCATTACTCTCATTGAAGATTATGCCCACAGTGTCTATTGATGGAGGATCTATACTGGGATTTAGGAGCAGCCCTTTCACCAGTGGATGAGACATCCACCAATGGCACTCCCTGTGGCAGACATCAGTAAGACCATTCTTGGTTAACATGGTCACCTTTCTTGATCATGATTACAGCATTTCTGATGTTGTCTGGTATATCCTTCTTTGCCCAAATATGGATGATGAGACTGTGGCTCTGTCATTGAAAGCTCCTCATCTCCGCATTTTAGAAGAGCATTAGTATTCCAGGCAGTGGCGGACTGGCCAGGGTGTCAGCTTGCCCAATGGCAAGTGGGCCCCTGATGAAGTGGGCCCTCTTTGTCTCCTGGCAACCAATATTTTTAGACCCAGTCCGCCACTGATTCCAGGTGTGACCTCACCGACATATCTTACAACTGGGACAGCTCCATGAGACTGGGAATGATAAAGGTTTGGGAGTAGCTCCTTTGCATCAAGGAATGTTGCTTGTTGCTGAGAAGAGAGGGAAATGCTTGAAAACCATGACTTATAAAGGCTTTGACACAACTGGGTCAGTGCAGCCAGTGTATGTGTGGCTTTGACAATGTGTTATTCCTCCTTAGGCAACGTTGAACAACAATGGAGTGCCATGAGTCCGCCAACAACAATAATCCCTCACAACATGTCCCTCCTGATGGAATTGGGATGCAGGAACCTGTCCAATCTCCAGCATTGGCACCCAACGCTGATCAACTAGAGAAGCAAGGAGCACCTGAGAAAGACCCAAAAGATCCCATCACTTCCGATCAGGCGCCGGTAAAGGCGGCTTCCCATGCACTGAAGGAGGAGGCTCTGCCTGAGCCGGACCCGATAGGCCCTGACATCGGGGAGGAGCTGAACAGGCAGCTGGAGGACATCATCAAAAACTATGGCTCCGGGGACAACACGGTGGGCAAGGAGGTGCAGGAAGAGGCGGGGAGAGGTGAGGCTTTGAACAACGGAGAGGTGGAGGCCCAGGAAGATGGGGACAGGGAGCAGCCAGGGTCTGCATTCACTGATGATGCCGACAAGGAAACAGAGAAGGAGCAGAAGGTGGATAAAAAGAAGCTGAAGGGAATGGGTGAGTCGAAACAGAAAACAAATAAAACTGCAGACTCGTAGGGTCATACAGCACAGAAACAGGCCCTTCAGCCCGACTTGTCCATGCCGACAAACATGCCCGTCTATACAGGTCACATTTTTCCACATTTTGACCCATATCCCTCTAAACAAGATACAAGATACATTTAATTGTCATTTGGACCCCTTGAGGTCCACACGAAATGCCGTTTCTGCAGCCATACATTACAAACACATAGACCCAAGACACAACATAATTTACATAAACATCCATCACATCGCTGTGATGGAAGGCCAAATAAACTTATCTCTCCACTGCACTCTCCCCCTCCCATCTCAGAGTCAAAGTCAAAGCCCCCGGCTGGCGATGGCGATTGTCCTGCGGCCATTAAAGCCACGCCGGGTGATGCAAGGTCGCACACCGGGTCTTGGTGTTAGAGCCCCCGGCGTGCGCTCGCAGAGTCCCGCGGCCATTTCAGCCGCGCGGGGCAGTGATGTAGGCCCCGCTCCAGGAGCTCTTCAACCCCGCAACTCGGGCGGGGAAAGTCGCCGTTGCGAGAGCCCTGAAAAGCGGTCACATGAAACCTGCACCAAACCCTGGGAAAAAAGATTGAACATTCACCCTATTTATTCCCCTCATGAATTTATACACCCTTATGATCGCCCATCCTACAATTGCCACAGTCCAACAAATAAAGATCTAGCCTGCCCAACATCTCCCAATAACTGAATCCCTCAAGACCTGGAAACATTCTCGTATATCAGAATAAAACAATGTACCTCAGAATAAAAGGACATAAGGACATGCCTTTAGAAAGGTGGAGGAATTTTTTTAGTCAGAGGGTGGCGAGTCTGGGATTATTTGCCACAGACGCCTGTGGAGGCCATCATGGGTATTTTTAAGGTGGGAATTGACAGATTCTTGATTAGTATGGGTGTCAGGGGTTATGGGGAGAAGGCAGGAGAATGGGTTGAGAGGGAAAGATAGATCAGCCATGATTGAATGTCGGAATTTACTTGATGGGCCGAATGGCCTAATTCTGCTCCTATGACTTATGAAAATCTTTTCTACACTCTTTCTAACTAAAGCTAGAACAAAGGCTGGGATCTGAAAAACAAAAATGCTGAAAGAACTCGGCCTGTCAGGCAGCTTCTGTGGAAAGGGAAACCAGCATGGGGTTATAATGGAGAGGGGGGAGGTTAGGAAGCTTGCAGGCAACACAAAAGTTGCAGACAGTGAGAAAGGCAGTCAAAGGATGCATTTAATTTTGTAAAAGTTTGGAGCTAATAAGAAGTGTTAAATTGCAGAGAAGGGAGGGGGGTGGAGAAAACAGATGGGAATGCTTGCAATAGGGTGGATATGACACAGAAGATGGATGGTCACAGTACATATTGAAAAGTGTAAATAAAATGATACAAATTAAATATACGAGGAGGGAGAACTTACTAAATGCTATAAATGTGAGATGGAAAACTGGATGGTAGGTTTTCTGAAAATGTTGAATCCAAAGTGAACTCTGCCATGGTAGGATGAATAGGATTGTACATGATTATTCCAGAGATTACAAGGAGATTCCATGGGCAACAAAGAGGCATGGCTGGTAGAGCTAGTGTCTCGTAGATTCAGTATGGGGAGGAGGGGAAGGAGAGATAGAAATTTGGAATTTACCTCAGAAAATGGCAAATGGCAATTAATGCTGGAACAATTATTTATTTAAAATTTGAGATTGAGGTAATTCATAGATCGCAAAGTAATAAAATATGATGGTTAAGTTACTAGAGGAGCAGCCAGAGTTTGGATCACTGATGCAGGGATGTGAGTTTGAATCCCGCCACAGCAGCTGGGTTAATTAAATACAACATGATTGAATAAAAACTAGAACTTTCAGTCATTTTCTATGACAAAAGATTGCCGTTAATATCCATATGATGTCCTTCAGGAAAGTAAATCCACTGACCTTACCTGGATGATCCATCAATGGCATTGTCTTCTCAACACAAAAGCATCTTGATATGAATGTACAGCATTTTACCTCAGTATTTTCCTGTTGCCAGCTCTACAGTCGCTGGACATGTTGTTACCATCACTCCACTGGGGGAAAATAGATTTCTGTTTTTAACAAAATTTCTTCTGTTTTGAAATACAGGGAAGGAGATCATTGCCTTGGTGCAGAATCTGAGTAAGATCAGCTCGCCCGAGGAGAGGCAAGATGCACTGCTCCTGAAGTACTCGGAACTGGTCAGTAAAAGTGACTCCATCGACTGCATGCACTTTTCCCACTCCTTGTTGGGAATGCCTGCCTCTTGTGTCCTTAAACAGGTAAAGCTCCGGGTGACAAGTGGTCATGAGGTCATGGTGCTACAGCAACAACATGTCAACACCTTTAACAAGATGCCCGCCAGAACCATGCTCTTTACTCTCCATTCTAAGCCCAGGGATTCATGGTCAACTGACAGTGCTTTATATCATACTCTCATCACAGCAGGATGTCCCAAAGAACTAGATAGCCAACGAGGTACCCCAAACTAGAGTAATCTAATGAAAAACATTTTTTCCCTTTGAGAAAAAGTAGACTGCAAATGCTTCCATGGATCAGTAAAAAGGAAAACATTAGCAAAGATTAATGTGGGTTCCTTACAGACCGAGGCAGAAGAAATTATAAAGTCACGGCATGAAAGCAGGCCCTTTAACTCAGGACGGCATGGTGGCACAGCGGTACAGTTGTTGCCTTACAAAGCCAGAGATCCGGGTAGGATAGAATTGGTGTATGGGGTGATTGTTGGTCGGTGTGGACTCGGTGGGCCGAAGGGCCTGTTTCCACGCTGTATCTCTAAACTAAAACTAAACTCAGCACGTCCATGTCAGCCAAGATGTCTTTCTGAGCTGGTGCCATTGTCTGTGTTTGGGGCCATATCCCACCAAACCTTTTCTATCCATGTACTTGTCCAAATGCCTTTCAAATGGTGTAATTGTACCTGCCCCTACAGGTTCCTCCAGCAACACATTCCATATACACACCATCCTTCTTGTGACAATGTTGCCCCTTTAAACCTTCCCCTTATTCATACCCCTTATGATTTTTATATACCCATATAAGATTCTAGGGAAAATGGCCCAGCCTCGCTTTACAGCTAAATCCCTCCAATCCCGGTAACGTCCTTATGTTTTCATTCCAACGAATAACCATAGAACAAGTGGGATTAATTCAAGATAACGTGGCTAATTAGTACGTGGAGCCAGAAGGTTTACGTGAGGTCCGAAATGAACACTGTTCATCAGGATTCACAAAGGAAAAAACTTTGTGGTTGGAGAATTTGGTGTAGGTTTTGGTGAAAGTCTTGTGCAAATTCACAAACTGATTATTTTGGCATATAGAAGACAGATGGTAGAGGATTGTTTTTGTGATTGAATACCTGTTACTACGAATGTCCCACAACAATCGGTGTTGGAGCCCTTTAGGGATTTGTTTAGTTGGGCCCATTTGTTGGCATGGACAAGTTGTGTCCTGACTTGATCTGTTTTTGAAGGAGGTGTCTATAGGTGGCACTGATTGTCATCTTTCCAAAATTCTAGATGTTTGAGAGTGCTTCCCTCAGAATGTAAAGTAACAATTGTAACCCCCACTATTTAAGAAAGGTAGGAGAGAGAAAACTGGAAACCATTTTCCAATTAGCCTGGCACAAGTAATAGAGTAAATCCTAGCATCTATTATTTAAGAAGTTGCAACAAGGGCCATAGAAAATATTGTCAACTTTGAATATAGAAAGAGAGATCATGTTTGACAAATCTGTTAGAATTTTTTGAATTTCTAACAGTGGAATAAATAAGAAGGAACAAATAGATGTAATGCATTTGAACTTTGCTTTATATTATACTTGCATCACAGCAGGATGAGTTATTACACAAGAGTCGAACATATGTGTTGGGAGTAAATATGATTGTGGACTGAGTTCGAGAGAGAAACCATAATGAATAATTTTCAGGTTGGAATAGTGGAGCTGGTAGAGATGCCACAAGGTCCATCTGTCATTATGGATTATACATATGTGGGGACTGTAAAATGTATCCATATTTACCAATTACACAAAAATTAATACAAAGAACGATATCAACGCCGGTTGCAAGGAAGTTACATGGAGACCTCAAAAAAAGTAAATGGTTAGGAGCATGGCAGATAGTCTTTACATGGTAAAATATGAGGACATCCACTTTAGTTGATAAGGATAGAAAATAGGAGTTTATTTTAAAAGGTGAGCGATTGACATGTGTTGGTGTTAAGGAGAACTTGATTATCAATGAAAGTTAACACGCAGGTACCAGAAGCAATTAGACTTCTAGTGACGGCTGTGGAGGCCAAGCCATTGCGTATTTTTAAAGTGCAGATTCACAGATTCAATGATCAGTAAGGGTTTCAAAGGTTATTGGGAGAAGGGCAGGAGAATGCTAAGTCCTTCAGAAAGTCTTTGATAGAATACTACAGGAGAGTTGTGGGAAGATAGAAGGGAAAGGTAGATCAGTCATGATTGAATGATGGAGTAGATTTGATCGGCCGAATGGTCTAATTGTGCTCCTATGACATGAACATGAACTTATGTATTAAGGAGGCAAACAGTCCATTGGTCTTTTTTGTCAAAGGATTTGGGTATCATTCTGCTATTTAGCACTGAGATGAGGAAAAACTTCTTAGGACAGTGATGAGGAAAAACTTCTTCACCCCGAGAGTTGTGAATCTGTGGAATTCTCTGCCACAGAGCGCAGTGGAGGCCAATTCACTGGATGTTTTCATGAGAGAGTTAGATTTAGTCCTTGGGGCTAAAAGAATCAAGGAATATGGGGGGAAAAGCAGGAAATGGGTAATGATTTTAGATGATCAGCCATGGTCATATTGAATGGTGGTGCTGGCTCAAAGAGCCAAATGGCCTACTACTGCACGCATTTTTCCATGTTTCTTTGTAACTGGAATATTATGCATGGTCTGATCTCCTTATCCAAGGAAGGATATAGTTGTAATTGTAGCAGTTCATTAAATTGATGTTTGGACTGGGAATCTTCTGAGAGGGGATTAAGCAAACCAAGGCCACGCTTCCTCGAGTTTAGTAGAACAAAAGGAGCTCATATTGTAACGGTTCCCATAAGCCTTGGACAGGTAGATGACAGAATGGTGTTTTGCCTGGTTGGATAGCTGGAATCAAACATCAGTGTCAAAATTTAAAAATAGGCCATTTAGTACATGATGAGAAATGTCTTCACCCAGAGACTAGTATTTCTTTTCAATTTTCTTCACAACAGAACTGTGGAAGTTTAGTCACTGAGTTTACTCGAGACATTTTTGGAATGTGGGAGTAAACCGGAGCACCAGGGGAAAACCCACACAGGGGAGAAAATACATACTCCGTGCAGACAGCATTCATAGTCAGAATCAAACCCGGATCTCTGATGCTGTAAGGCAGCAACACTGTGGCCTGTGCCACTCTGCCATCCCATCCTATGGCAGAATTTATCTCCCATGTTATTGTCCTTTGTGTAATGGAAATTCTCCATTATAGAATTCACAAATCATTCCCTAAAAAGTTCTCCCTTACCAAATAGATGCAGTATTTTTGGGTTCCTGTTGGGGTCACTACAGAGGCCAATATGGCTCCCTGCTGCCATCTTCAGGGATGTAGCAGTACTCCTTGCCTTCCAAAAATATCCATGTCAAAATGTTGCTGATGGGATCGAACCACCAGTCACATCTTCCCATTTCCGCCTTTTTCTGCTTTTGGTAGAAACCACTCTACTCAATCTTGTTTATTGCATTCGGTATGGCCTCCTTTACATCAACGAAGCCAAGCGTAGTCATGGCGACTGCTACGCAATCACTTGAAATTATAGGGTCACACAGCATGGAAGTAGGCCTTTCAGACCAACTCCCCATGCTGACTAAGATGCCGCATTTACACTTGTCCCGGCTGCCCATGTATGGCTCATATCCCTCTAAACCATTCCTATCCATGTACCTGGCCAAATGTATTTTAGATGTTGTTATACTCCTGCCTCAACTACCTCCTCTGGCAGCTCGTTCCATATAACCACTACCCACTGTGTGCAAAAAGTTGCCCCGCAGGTTCCTATTAAATCTTTCCCCTCTCACCTTAACTTGCGCAGTGTGTGCAAATTCCAGTATTTAAATCTGATATAGGACATTTGGACAGAAGCATGGAATGTGAAAGGTTTAGAGGGATGAGGGTCACATGCAGGCAAATGGACTAGTGTAAATGGACATCTTGGTCAGCATGGACATGTTGTGTTGAAGAGCCTATTTCACCGTTGTATGTGCTTTGATGTTAGGTAGCACGCCTGCTGTCCAATGTGCTTGATGAGGTACCTGGTGTATCCAGTATCCAATTCCCATTTCCTGGGAATTTCCAACTCTTTTCATAAGGAAAGAGCTATGATGTGATCTGACCTCTCTGGGGATGGATGGTTGTGTTTCACCATGTTGAAATGTAAATTTCATGGGAAGATGGTCATAGAGTAATCCAGCGTGGAAATAGGCCCTTCAGCCCAACTTGCCCACAACGACCAATATGTCCCATCTACACTAGTCCCACTTGCCTGTGTTTGGCACAGACCCCACTAAATCTGTCTCATCCATGTACCGAAGATAGACAGAAAATGCTGGGGTAACTCAGCGGAACAGGCAGCATAACTGGACAGAAGGAATGGGTGATGTTTCAGTTCTCGATCCGAAACGTCATCCATTCCATCTATCTAGAGATGCTGCCTGTCCCGCTGAGTTACTCCAGCATTTTGTGTCTTTCTTGGGTGTAAACCAGCACCTGCAGTACCTTCCTACACTATCCATATACCTGTCTAATTGCTTGCTTCATAAACATTTCGAAAATCAGGTTAAGATATCAGGAATTAAGATTACAGAAAGTAAGCATGCAGGTATAGCAGGCAGTGAAGAAACCTAATGGCATGTTGGCCTTCATAACAAGAGGAGTTGAGTATTGGAGCAAAGAGGTCCTTCTGCGGTTGTACAGGGCCCTGGTGAGACCACATATGGAGTATTGTGTGCAGTTTTGGTCTCCAAATTTGAGGAAGGACATTCTTGCTATTGAGGGAGTGCAGCGCAGGGTTCACCAGGTTAATTCTCGGGATGGCGGGACTGTAATATGTTGAAAGAATGGTGCGACTGGGCTTGTATACACTAGAATTTAGAAGGTTGAGAGGATATCTAATTGAAACATATAAGATTATTAAGGGATTGGACATGCTAGAGGCAGATAACATGTTCCCAATGTTGAATAAGAATAAGGGGTAGGACATCTAAATCGGAGATGAAGAAAATCTTTCACCCAGATAGTTGTGAATCTGTAGAATTCTCTGCCTCTGAAGGCAGTGGAGGCCGATTCTCTGGATGCTTTCAAGAGAGAATTAGATAGAACTCTTAAAGTTAGCGGAGTCAAGGGATATGTGGGGAAGACCGTAACGGGATATTGATTGTGGATGATCAGCCATGATCACGGTGAATGACGGTGCTGGCTCAAAGGGCAAATGGCCTACGCCTGCACCTATTGTCTATTGAACCATTGGATTAGATTATCAACGTCAGGGTGATTGGAGTGGGTGGTCTTGTGTCACGGGGATGATGTTCCTCCTGCTGTTGCTGGCCAGTGCCAAGTGTTCCTCAGTCACCCAGTGACCCTCTGGTGTGTGCCTGTTGTCTACCTGCAGCTGGAGGAGTACCGGGGAGAGCAGAAGCAGAGGAAGTTGGTCCAGAGGAAGCAGACGCAGCTGACCAAGGAGAAGGACCATCTACAGGGTGAACATACCAGGGCCATCCTAGCCCGCAGCAAGCTCGAGAGTCTGTGCCGGGAGCTCCAGAGACACAACAGGACCCTCAAGGTGCGTAGTAGAGGGAACAATCCCCAGCTTAAAGTAAGATAGCAACCATTAAACCCTACACGTGAGTAACTCTCGTAAACACAGCTCGCCGTCTGTCATCTGCTGACAGAGCGGAGAGAAGACAATCTCAGTGTAGGAAGGAAGTTCAAGTTCAAGTTTATTGTCATGTGTCCCTGATAGTACAATGAAATTCTTGCTTTGCTTCAGCACACAGAACATAATAGGCATTGACTACAAAACACATGAATAAATAAACTGATAAAGTGCAAATGACAAATAATGGGTTATAATGTTCAGAGTTTTGTCCAAGCCAGGTTTACTGGCCTGATGGCTGTGGGGAAGTAGCTATTCCTGAACCTGGTCGTTGCAGTCTTCAGGCTCCTGTAACTTCTACCCGAAGGTAGCAGGGAGATGAGTGTGTGGCCAGCATGGTGCGGGTCTTTGATGATACTGCCAGCCTTTTTGAGGCAGCGACCGATAAATCCCCTCGATGGAAGGAAGGTCAGAGCAGATGATGGACTGGGCAGTGTTTACTACTTTTTGTAGTCTCTTCCTCTCCAGGGCGCTCAAGTTGCCGAACCAAGCCATGATGCAACCGATCAGCGTGCTCTCGACTATGCACCTGTAGAAGTTAGAGAGAGTCCTCCTTGACAAACCGACTCTCCGTAATCTTCTCAGGAAGTAGAGGCGCTGATGTGCTTTCATGATAATTGCATCAGTGTTCTCGGACCAGGAGAGATCTTCAGAGATGTGCACGCCCAGGAATTTGAAGCTCTTGACCCTTTCAACCATTGACCCGTTGATATAAACGGGACTGTGGGTCCCCATCCTACTCCTTCCAAAGTCCACAATCAGTTCCTTGGTTATGCTGGGGTTGAGGGCCAGGTTATTGTGCTGGCACCATATGGACAGTTGCTCAATCTCTCTTCTATACTCTGACTCATCCCCATCAGTGATACGTCCCACAACAGTGGTGTCGTCAGCGAACTTGATGATGGAGTTCGCACTGTGACTGGCTACGCAGTCATGAGTATAGAGTGAGTACAGCAGAGGGCTGAGCACGCAGCCTTGAGGTGCTCCCGTGCTGATTGTTATCGAGTCTGACACATTTCCACCAATATGAACAGACTGTGGTCTGTGGATGAGGAAGTCGAGGATTCAATTGCAGAGGGATGCGCAGAGACCCAGTTCTGTGAGTTTGGTAACCAGCTTGGAGGGGATGATAGTATTAAATGCCGAGCTGTAATCAATGAATAACAGCCTGACATAAGAGTTTTTGATGTCCAAGTGGTCCAGAACGGAATGGAGGGCCAGTGAGATCGCATCCACCGTTGATCTGTTGTGACGGTAAGCGAACTGCAGTGGGTCCAGGTTTTTTTCAAGGTAGGAGTTGATTTTCGCCATGATCAACCTCTCGAAGCATTTCATCACCACAGGTGTTAGTGCCACAGGTTGATGGTCATTGAGGCACGTCACCTTACTCTTCTTGGGCACTGGAATAATTGATGCCCTTTTGAAGCAGGTGGGAACCTCAGATCTCAGTAGTGACAGGTTGAAAATGTCTGTAAAAACTCCAGCCAGTTGGTCCGCACAGGTTTTTAGAACACGACCGGGTATACCATCAGGTCCAGGTGTTTTTCGGGGGTTCACCCCTCTGAAGGATTTCCTGACGTCGGCCTCTGTGACTGAGACTGAGATACCATCACAGCGAATGAGGGCTCCATGCAGATGCTGGTTTAAACCGAAGATAGACACAAAATTCTGGAGCAACTCAGCGGGGCATCTATGAAGTGAAGGAATGGGTGACGTTTCAGGTCGAGACCCTTCTTCAGACTGAAAACAATCTCGGTATTCTCCTTCGGTTGGTGTTACCATGGACAGAGCTGGTTTAAATGGGTTGGGGGTGGGGAGTGGATCACACAGTGGTAGGGTGTCTCAAGTGTGAGGAGATCTGACAGAAGTATATAAATTATAGAGATATAGATCCAGGAGGCAGTTAGAAAACCTTTTCTCAGGGTGAAAATGACAAATACTAAAGGGCATAGCTTTAAGGTGCGATGGGCAAAGTATAAGTAAGATGTGTGGGGCAAGTTTTCTTTTTTACACAGAATGTGGTGAGTGCCTGGAACACATTGCTGGGGTGGTGATGGAAGCAGATACAATGGTGGCAAGCAAGAGGCTTTTAGATTGGCACATGCACATCCAGGGAATGGTGAGATATGGATCCCACAGAGGGAAAGAAGATTACTTTAACTTGTTTGGCACAGGCATTGTAGGCTGAATAATCTGTTCCTGTGCTGTACTGTTTTATGTCCTCTGGTCAAACCAGGTACAGGAAGATCAGCAGATTCCACCATCCACAAAATAAAATGTTCCATTAGTGTTTGACCTAAAAAAGATTTCTGGGAATTCTTTAAAAAGTGAAGCAAGCATATTTCACAGTAGGTTAATTGGCCATGGCAAAGTACCTTGATGTGCGGGTGTGTAAATAGCATGTGTGGGAAATTGATGAGAATGTGGGAGAATTAAACGGATTGGTGTGAATTGATTGGCATGTACTCGAAGGGCCAGTTGAATAACTCAAGGGTTTTTTTTCCTTCCTCACTATCCCATCTTAACCTCTCCTCCTTTTTCTTTCTTACTTTCTCCATTTTTTCTTTCCACACTATTCATCCTTTGCCTCCCCGTTTCTCTTCACCTTTCCTCTTTCTGTCTCTCCCATGCTTTCTGCCTCGTACCTCTCTCCCCCTCCTCTTCCCCCTCCCCCCCCCACCACCTTAATGCGTTACCCAACATTCTCGTCTCCCTCTCCCACATTTTCTCTCTATTCCTCATTGACTGCTTATCGAGTCCACATCACAAGATTAGAAATTGTTCAGCCAGAGCTGAACGCACTTCTCGGAATCTGCATACAATGGTGTCTTGCACTTCTTGTGCTTCTTGTGCGTGGTGGTGGAAAGATTGGTGGAAACAGGGCCATGACGTGAACGCTCTTTCCTTGACTTTTTTCCCCCCCCCCCCATTGAAAACATTTGAGGAAGGACATTCTAGCAATTGAGGGAGTGCGTAGGTTCACAAGGTTAATTCCCGGGATGGCGGGACTGTCATATGCTGAGAGAATGGAGCGGCTGGGCTTGTATACTCTGGAATTTAGAAGGATGAGAAGGAATCTTATTGAAACATATAGGATTATTAAGGGTTTGGACACACTAGAGGCAGGAAACATGTTCCCAGTGTTGGGGGAGTCCAGAACCAGGGGCCACAATTTAAGAATAAGGAGTAAACCATTTAGAATGGGGATGTGGAAACACTTTTTCACACAGAGAGTTGTGAGTCTGTGGAATTCTCTGCCTCAAAGGGTGGTGGAAGCCGGTTCTCTGGATACCCTGGCAAGAATGCATGGGGAGGCAATTCCCTCAAGCAGCTTCTGGAGCTTGGGTTGTTTGGAACCTGCCTCCACCTCAGAGGGCGGTGGAGGCAGGTTCTCTGGATGCTTTCAAGAGAGAGCTAGATAGGGCTCTTAAAGATAGCGCAGGGGATATGGAGAGAAGGCAGGAACGGGATACTGATTGGGGATGATTAGCCATGATCACATTTAATGGTGGTGCTGGCTCGAAGGGCCGAATGGCCTACTCCTGCACCTATTGTTTATTGACTGTCTTGCTCAATCTCCTCCCCTCTCCCCCTTTATTTTCTTCTCTCTCCCTCATTCTCTCCCCCACCCCCTCTCCCTCTCCCTCTTTCTTACCTACGGACCTGATGCCTCCCCCCTGCCACAGGAGGAGAGTTTACAACGAGCAAGGGAAGAGGAAGCAAAACGGAAGGAGGTGACCAAGCATTTCCAGGACACTCTGGCCGACATTCAGACCCAGATAGACCAGCACACCCAGCGGAACATCAAGCTGGGTGAGGAGAACACGGAGCTGGCCAGCAAGCTGCAAACCATCATTGAACAATACGAGTCTCGAGAGGAGGTAATGACCAGGGCAGGAAGCCAGGCAGTCTGTTCCTTACACAACATCTGAAGCTCCTGCCCAGTATAGACGTCTTTCACCTTGGCATCTTAGTCAGCATGGACGCATTGGTCTTGTTTCCACGCTGTATGACTATGTTTTACAGCTAGTAATTGGAAGAAAATGAATTCAGTGCCACAACCATGCCAAGAAGCTTAATTGGTAAAGGGGTAGAAGGAGAGCATTGTATCCACACAAGCCATAAAGGAGCCCTTAGTCAATAGCCCTGCCAGAACTACTATACCGATCCAGGTCCTTGTAAATACGATGAGATTATCAGCCTCCATTGCCCCTCCAGGGACCTCTCCCCATCCAGGTGAAATTGATTTCTTCAACTGCCTAGTTTAGTTTAGTGTAGAGATGCAGCGCAGAAACAGGTCCTGTGGCCCACTGTGCCCATGCCGACCAGCGGTTCCTGCACACTAACACTATCCTACGTACACTAGGGACAATCCACCTCTTTGTCTTCCTCACTTGTCACCTCCATCCTTGGTTACTCTATCCACTCTTTTCTCTCCCATCTGACTCATTTGCCAATCAAGTGCACAAGTTATAGGAGTAGAATTAGGCCATTCGGCCCATTGAGTCAACTCCGCCATTCAATCATGGTTGATCAATTCCTCCTAATCCAATTTTCCTGCCTTCTCCCCATAACTCTCGACACCCGTTCTAATCAAGAATTTGTTTATTTCTGCCTTCCACTGACATGGCCTCCACAGCATTCTGTGGCAATGTTCCACAGATGAACTACCCTCTGACTTTCCTCCTCACCTCCTTTCGAAAAGAGCACCCTTTAATTCTGAGACTATGACGTCTGGTCCTAGACTCTCCCACCAGTGGAAACATCCTTTCCACATCCACTCTATCTATGCCTTTCATTATTCAGTAAGTTTCAATGACGTTCCCCCTCAACCTTCTAAACTGCAGCGAGTAGAGGCCCAATGCTGTCAAACATGCATCATATGCTAATCAACCCCCTCCTTACCTCGATCCACCTGTGACTTGCCAGCTCTTGGTCCATCCCTTCCCCTCATCTCTCTCCACCTGCTGCCTCCCCTCCACTCCATCAGTCTGCAGAAGGATTCCTGCCCAAAACACTGTTTGTCCATTTCCCTCCACAGATGCTGCCTGACTGGTAGTGTTCCTCCAGCAATTTGTTTAAGGTTTTACTGTCTCTGGTGTCTCTTGAGGCAGTGGGAAATTGGAGTTGGGCTTACTCACTGCGCAAAAGCTCTTGAACCGGTTTCGCCAGAATGCAGTCACTAACCATTTTGTCTGCCCGTGTGTTTAATCTCCCCTGCAGCACTTTGAGAAGATCTTCAAGCACAGGGATCTGCAGCAACAACTGGCAGATGCAAAGCTACTGCACGGACAGGAACTGATGAAAGAGGCTGATGAACGGCATGGGCAAGAACGAGAATATGCAAGTATTGGCCGATCTTTCCGTCCACAAGGAGATATGTTCATCTAACCTCACATCTCTGTTCACCCACCATCGGTGTAGATGTCTGTCAATTCCTCAAGGGTCGGTATAGTGGAGCAGCGGTATAGTTGCTGCCTTACAGCGCCAGAGACCCGGGTTCGATCCTGACTACGGGTGCTCTCTGTACGGAGTTTGTACGTTCTCACTGTGACCTGCGTGGGTTTTTCGCTGGGTGCTCTGGTTTCCTCCCACACCCTTATGACGTACAGGTTTGTAGGTTAATTTGGCTTCCGTAATTGTAAATTGTCCCTAGTCTGTAGGGTTTTGCTAGTGTATGGGGATCACTGGTCAGCATGGACTCGGTGGGCCAAAGGACCGGTTTCTATGCTGTATCTCTAAACTAAACTAAACTAAGTTAAATCAGCCAATTCATTTTGAGGGATGTGGGCCTGATGTACGCAAATGGGACAAACTCAGGTAGGCAACTTTGTTGGCATGGGCAACGTAGGTTGAAGGACCTGTTTTCAAGGTATATGACTCTGACTCTAAATGTTGGTCAGGTCTTAGATTATTTTGTAGAATATAGTTAGTTAAACACATGCCTAGTGTTATAGAGAATCATGGAGAGAGATATAGCATGGAAACAAGCCCTTCAACCATTCAGCCATTGAGTTCACCAAGACTATTAACCACCTATTTGCACTAATATTCCATTAATCCTATCTTTATTCTCCATATATTCCCCATCAACTCCCTCAAGATTCTACTCACAAACCCACCAGGGAAAACGTATAGTAGCCAATTAAACAACCAGCCCACCCGTCTTTGGGTTGTGGGAGGAAACCGGAGTTCCTGGAGGAAACCCACATGTTCACAGGTAGAACATGCAGTGAGATATGGGCCAAATGCAGTCAAATGAGACTAGCTCAGCTACAACAGCAGGTCGGCATGGATGTGTTGGGCGGAAGGGACTTATTCCATGCTGTTGGGCTCCATGGCCCAGGTCACTGAAGCTGTAATGTAGCAGCTTTACTGGCTGTGCCGCCCTTGCTCGTGCTGGTAGGAAGCCAAGAGGAGTAGATGCGAAAGCCTTTCTTTGACCTCAACAAGGAGAGCTGGTGACCAGATCTGTGTGTGACACACCAGGGGATCTTCCCATTGCCGAGAGAGTTTTGCACCCATCCCACATAAACTAGGCAGAGCAGGAGACTGGGCAGACTGTCTGAGGGAATTGGCAAAGTTGGCTGGCACAGCCTGAAGTACTGCTGCCTCATAGACCCAGCGACCCAGGCCCAATCCTGACCTTGGGTGCTGTCTGTGTGGAGTTTGCACGTTCTCCCTCCAACCCCAATGGTTTTCCCCAAATGCTCCAGCTCCCACGCAGATCCCTAAAACATATGGGTTAGTAAGTTAAGCAGCCGCTGTAAATTTTCCCTGGTGTATGGTTGAGCGATAGAACGTAGGAAGAGCGGATGGGAATATGGAGAGAATAAAATGGGATCAGTATTGGATTGATATAGATGGATGGCTGGCACAGACTCAGTGGGCTGAAGGGCCTGCTGCCATGCTGTATGACTTCATCTATGACTGTATTTAACCCCTCCAGCCTTCTCCACCATTGGAATAACCACACACTTCATTATAACCAGTTGTACCAGAGCTGCTGATGAACCCCAGTTATGATGGACCGAAGGGCCTGTCTCCATGCTGTATGGCTCTATGAGTCTGACTCTATGTGGAGTGGCTCAGAAGGGAGATTAAAGGGCAGTGAGTGATCATGAGGTGTTGCCCATCATGGGGGTTTGTGCAGGCTTGAACGACCAGTTTCAGTTTAGTTTATTGTCACGTGTACCGAGGTACAGCTAAAAGCTTTTGTTGCGCGCTAACCAGTCAGTGGAAAGACAATGCATGATTACGATCGAGCCATCTACAGCTGGTCTTTTCTTGAGTTCTATCTCTGCCAAATATTAGTGTTGGCACTGGTACTGGAATCTGGAGAGAGTGGATGGAATGTAAAGGGGAATAAAATGGCATTAGTGGAAGATTAGTGAAAATAGATGCAGATTTAATTTAAATTAAATTAAAATTAATTTAAAATCCAGTTAAATTTCTAACTGTTGATGTAGATGCTGAAATATGTGTTTTGGACGTGGAAGGGTAGGGTGGGGAGGTTGGGGGTAGCTGTCATTCATGGCTAATTGGCTGTTTTCCATCTCTCTCAATGTCTCCCTCCTATAGCTACTGACCCAAGCTGCTGAGTGGAAGCTGCAAACCAACATCATGAAGGAACAAGAGACGCTGCTCAAGTCCCAGGTTGTCCCACTATTGATGTCGGCACGGAGGCATTTGTGCACAGCTGCATGGTGTGCCAGCTGTGCCTCAGCTGCTGACTCGTTGATTCATACCCTTTGCATGGGAAGACATGCTCCTCCATTTTTAATGCACCCATCCCTAACACAAAAGTGAGACCTAACATAGCTGATACCAGTAAGTGTGATATTTTAACCTGTTGCTAATCATAAGAAGCACTTATTAAAGAGTTTGGTTGGAAAGCTCCACAAGATGCTGTATTAAGCAATGAGATGAATGGTACTTCTACCCATTTTATGGGTGGAGTAGGGTGCAAATGTCAAGAACTGGATGTTTTCAAACCAAGGGGATCCTTTACTTCGAAACCCAAGAGACTGCGGGCGCTGGAATCTGGAGCAACAAACAATCAGGGGGTCGGGAAGCATCTGTGGAAGGAGATGGACAATTAACTTTTTGGGTCAGGACCCTGCTTCTGGACTGGAAGGGTAGAGGGAAGATGACCATTAAGGAGGAGAGGGCATCCGCAAAAAGAGACTTATTTTAACACTATCTCCAGTAATGTGGCACTCCCTCAGTTGTGCATTAGGCTGCCAACCTGCTTTCTGGGCCCCCATCTACAGTCTGGCATGGACCTGCCTTCTGCAATACCAAAACATTTTGTAGCTAATGCACGTCCTTACATCATGCTTTCATTAGTTATTCATTTATGCCAGGTTTTACAATTTGATCTTGCAAATGTTGGGGATGCAGCTCAGTGGGAGAGCACATGTTTTGCATATATGAGGCTCTGGGTTCAATTCCTGGCAATGCCGCACTGGTACCTGTGATTTTTTTTCTTTCCAATACCAGTATATTGGCAAGGATCTTAACTAAGTTCCAGACGTGATGGGGAGGAGAAAATTGTGTCTGGTTAAGAAAGTTAAACACCCACAGAACAGCAAAGTTGTTGCCTCGGGAAACCTAACGGGAAACCATAACGTTACTGAGCATTTTGACTGGAAGGTTGACACCAGTGGGGTTCCACTGACTTGGTTCTCAAACCATTTTGTTATCGACATTAGATTTGGATCTAAATGTAGGGAACGGAAGGAAGATACTACAATTGAGCATGTGTTTAAAATTGCAGACGACAGCTTTAGACTGCAGGATGATAGAGATATCTAGAGGCAAACTTGAAAGTGCTTGACAAAGAGTGCTATAGACTGCTATAGGTGGGGCAATGGGGTTCATATGGAAGTATACCCACTGGTCAAGTTGGACTGAATGGTCTGTTTCCATGCTGAGTGATACTGTATGGCCAGAAAAAATATCAAATACAGCAAAGTGGAAATTGAAGTACAAGGCCAGGTTGAAGTACAATGAATGGAAAGATATTGAATGGTGTAGGTGAACAAAGGAAGTGTGGATGAGAAGAACTTTTTTCACACAGAGAGTGGTGAATCTCTGGAACTCTCTGCCACAGAGGGTGGTTGAGGCCAGTTCATTGGCTGTATTTAAGAGGGAGTTAGATGTGGCCCTTGTGGCTAAGGGGATCAGAGGGTATGGAGAGAAGGCAGGTACGGGATACTGAGTTGGATGATCAGCCATGATCATATTGAATGGCGGTGCAGGCTCGAAGGGCCGAATGGCCTACTCCTGAACCTAATTTCTATGTTTCTATGTTTCTATGGATGTAACAAGTAGAATGGATAAGGGAGAGCTAGTGGATGTAGTGTATCTGGACTTTCAAAAAGCCTTTGACAAAGTCCCGCACAAGAGATTAATGTGCAAAATTAGAGCACATGGTATTGGGGGTAGGGTATTGACATGAATAGTGAACTGGTTGGCAGACGGGAAGCAAAGAATAGGAATTAACGGGTCCTTTTCAGGATGACAGGCAGTGACTAATGGGGTGCCACAAGGCTGGGTCCTGGGACCCCAGTTGTTTACATTACATTTTAACGATTTAGACAAGGGAATTAAAAGTAACATCTCCAAGTTTGCGGATGACACAAAGCTGAGTGGCAGTGTGAGCTGCGATGAGGATGCTATGAGGCTGCAGGGTGACTTAGATGGATTGGGTGAGTGGGCAGATGCAGTATTATGTGGATAAATGTGAGGTTATCCACTTTGGTGGCAAGAACAGGAAGCAGAATATTATCTGAATGGTGTCAGATATGGAAAAGGGAAGGTGCAACGAGACCTGGGTGTGCTTGTACATCAGTCACTGAAAGTAATCATGCAGGTACAACCGGCAGTGAAGAAAGCTAATGGTATGTTGGCCTTCATTGCAAGATAATTTGAGTTTAGGAGCAAGGAAGCCCTACTTCAGTTGTACAGGGCCAGGGTGAGATCACACCTGGAGTATTGTGTGCAATTCTGGTCTCCTAATTTGAGGAAGAACATTATTGCTATTGAGGGAGTGCAACGTAGGTTCACCAGGTTAATTCCCGGGATGGTGGGACTGACATATGATGAAAGAATGGGTCGACTGGGTTTGTATTCACTGGAATTCAGAAGGATGAGATGGGACCTTATAGAAATATATACTGTAAAATTCTTAAAGGGTTTTTACAGGTTAGATGCAGGAAAAATGTTCCCGATGTTGGGGGAGTCCAGAACCAGGGGTCACATTTTAAGAATAAGGGGTAAGCCATTTAGGACTGAGATGAGGAAAAATGTTTTCACCCAGAGAGTTGTGAATCTGTGGAATTCTCTGCCACAGAAGGCAGTGGAGGCCAATTCACTGGATATTTTCAAGAGAGTTAGATTTAGCTCTTAGGGCTAAAGGTATCAAGGAATATGGGGAAAAAGCAGGAACGTGGTACTGATTTTAGATGATCAGCAATGATCATATTGAATGGCTCGAAGGGCCGTGTGGTCTACTGCTGCACCTATTTTTCTATGTTTCTATGATCCATTGATCCTTCAAGACAGTAGGACAAATGAACAAACATTGCTTTCCTTTTTTAGCTGAGGTTTAAAATATAAATGCATGGCATTCCTGCCAGATATGTATGTAAGATAGGATGATATAATAGATAGATATGTATGCAAGATATGCATTCTGAGGAAAGGTCCTGACCCGAAACGTCACTGATCATTTTTTCTCCAGAAATGCTGCCTGACCAGTTGAGTTACTTCAGCACTCTGTGTATACAGTGTCTTCAGTATAAACCAGCATCTGTAGTTCCTTTCTACACAGATATGTGTACAATATCCATCATCCTCAGCTCGAGTACAGAAAACAGTTCTGATATTGCCTGGATTGGAGTGCTTTAGCTGCAAGCAGAGATTGGGTAAAGTGGGTTTATTATCACTAGAGAGGAGAACCTTAACCCTAATCATGATGTGCAAAAACTGTATATCTGTGGAATTCTCTGCCTCAGAGGGCGGTGGAGGCAGAGAATTCCACAGGATGCTTTCAAGAGAGCTAGATAGGGCTCTTAAAAATAGCGGAGTCAAGGAATATGGGGAGAAGGCAGGAACGGGGTACTGATTGGGGATGATCAGCCATGATCACATTGAATGGTGGTGCTAGCTCGAAGCGCCGAATGGTCTACTCCTGCACCTATTGTCTATTTATATACTATTATCAGTTCGGGAGGGCACAGGTTTACAGTCAGAGGAGATAAATAAAAAAATCTATTTCATGCAGAGGGTGGCAGTTATTTGTAATGAGGAGTCAGAGGAGGTGGTCGAGCAGATTTAATTATTACGTCTAATAGTCATTTGGTCAGCTATTTAGTTAGGAATGGAGTAGAGGGATACATGTCTAATGAAGGCAAATGGGATTGTCTTTTCTCAGCTGTTATCAGGCAACTGAACTGTCCTCTCATCATCAGAGACCTTCAATCGGACTTTATCTTGCACTAAATGTTGTACCCTTTATCTTTTATCTATACATAGCGGTGATTGTAATCATGTATAGTCTTTTCTTTGACTAGAGGGCAAGCAAACAAAGGCTTTTCACTGTAACATGTGACAATATTAAACTAAACTAAACATCACAGTTGCCATGGACACATTAGGCTGAAAGGGCCTATTTCAGCACAATGGGATTCTATTATTCTATATAACCAGGTTCATGTTTTAAATTAAAAACAGTTAAAATGATTGTTTTACTGCAGATAGATTGAATTTTAGGAATAGCAAATGTCATATTGCCCATCAAAAGATTAAAAAAATGTTAGGCAAACAGCTATACTTTCAAAAAACATTCAGATATATATAATTATGAGAGACACAGATGGGGAGACAATCAGAATCTTTTTCCCTTAGCAATGTTATGAAAAACAGAGGACATAGTTTAAGGTGACAGAAAGGGAATCTGATGGGAAAGCTTTTCACACAGAGTGATTAGTATTTGGATCTCGTTGCCTGGGGTGGTGTTGTAATCAGATACAATCACTATGTCTGAGGCATTTAGACAATCACCAAAGGCATAGAAGGGTACATACCTAACTTGAGTAAATTGGATGAGTGGATACGGACAAAACAGTTGGCATGAACACCGTGGGCTGAAGGGCTCATTTCTGTGCTGTATGACTCCATGTCAGAATCAAATGAATACAGGGAAACCAAACCACTCGTGCAAGGACATAATTAGGAAAAATGTTGCCAGTGTATTTGTGACCAAACTTCATTGAGAATGAATGGCAAGTGGAACTCTTGAACCTGTAATGTAATGAAGTGTCCCAACTAAGTCACAGCGACCAGGCAATAACATTGCAGCCAGTCACACATGGAGCCACCAAAGCTTGGCCAAGGAGTGTTCCAGGGATCAGAGAGATGAGGGTGAGCAATGTCAGAGGTCAGGGGCCCAGTGATGATGCAGTGAAGGGTGAGCATGTAGAATAGGTCACATGGAGGTTACAGGCATGACTACTTTATGCAGGAGCTCATCTATTCCACAAGACATGTCAGTGTTAGGCTGGGTTGATGTTAGAAACAAGTATGTGCTTGGGCCGAGTCTGCTGTTTATAAATAAATGTGCTAATGCTCAGGTCCCTATAAATAAAGGCATGTTAGCAGGGGCAATATTGCATTGCTTGGTCAAAAGTGTATATGATTGTGCTGTGCACCTGGGCTGCTGCTGAATTTCAGATCGGGGAAGATCATGTATCAAAAATGATATAAATTCTAGGGTTGGGGCTAGATTCAGATAGGCTGTCATTTTAATTTTATACCTGAGGAGATCTCCACTTTACAACCATAGAGGTAATTTCTGAAATAGTTCTCTAGCATAACAAGATCATTTTTTGAGTGTACTCCACCAGTCCCTCCACCGTGATGGTTAAACACCCCACTAAAAATATGAGTATGGGTATCATAGAACATCTATGGGGGGGGGGGGGGGAGAGAGAAGGGGAGAAGGAGCGAGACGGAGTGGAGACAACTTTTAATGCCATACACAGCTGTGAAGCTCGGCGGACATTTAACATTACCGGTCGGTTATCCTTGGTTCTGAAAACTACTGCTTATGTTTTTTTTCCCCAATGAGCCAATGAAATTCACCGGTCAGCACCGGCTACAACCTATGAGTACCTAAGAGAACCTTCGACCTCCTGGCAGCCCATTAGGACCTCCTTGCGACCCACCTACGGCACAAGAATCCTCGCGACTGTCCATGGCAGCTTCATTCTAGTCACCGCTAATTTTTCAACATGTTGAAAGCAATAGTTTCAACATGTTGAAAAATTCTCGGCGACCATAACGAGGCCACGACTAGTTCCCAAAATGTGGGAACTCCACACGACCATGCAGGCGACTTCCCTGGCAACCACCCGCAAACATGTGGTGACTGCATGGTCTCCTGCAGTTGCCTAAAAAGTCGCCTAAGTGGGACAGGCCCATTAGTCACTGATAAAGGAGAAAAAAAGTTCTTGCCTCAAAGGCATTAAGGAGTTTGGGAAGAGAGCAGAAATACAGTATTGAGATGGATGATCAATTATCACTGACAAATATTTTCTTATTTTCAATGATTTACAGTAATAGCACTTTCATTTATATAGCACCTTCCACTATCTCAAGCTATCCCACCTAACGTTGCAAAGGAGTTTAGTTTCATTTATTATTGTCACGTGCACCAACATACAGGGAAACGCTTTTGTTTATTTACTATCCAGTCAAAGACAATACATGAATACAATCAATCGGTCCACATTGCACAGTGTAAAGGCTAAAGGGACAAAGTATAAAATGACCAGGTAATCGGTTCAGGATTATATGTTGGCCCAGAGTCAATGGAGAGTCCTCTGTACTACCCTGAAACAGTGCTTGTGGCAATTTTACGTTCCACCTGAGATACTGGGCAAGGCTCCAGTTTAATATTTCATTCCAAAGTGGAGCACTCTCCCTCAGCAACAGACTGAGACACCAGCCTGGATTTTATGCTCAAATCACTGGAGTGGGGTTTGAACCTACAATCTTCTCGTTCCAAGGGCAGTGTCAAATAAAATAAACTACACTTTTCAATCACAGGTAGTATGAGTCCAAAGCATGTTATGTATTCTAATGCCGATTGGCAGTGATAGTCATTTTGTTGTACTGATCAGCTCATAGTTCACAAGAATCCATAATTCTCCATCCCTTTGCTGTGTCGGCTACGAGATTGTGGAATGAATTGCCTCTGCACGTTAAACAGGCCCCTTCTCTAGCTGTTTTTAAGTCACTCCTGAAGACATATCTATTCTCCATGGCCTTTGTAGACCAGTGAGGTGTTGATTGTTTATTAACTTTATTTGCTTGGTTTTGCTGCGTTGTTCGTACTCGTGTTTTATGTTTTTTAATTTATTGTTTGGATTTTTGTATGTAATTTATGCGCCTCATGTTAGTTATATGTTCTGTTGTTCTGCCTGTTTTATGATGTCTTGCTTGTTTTCTTTTTTCTGTACAGCACTTTGGTCAGCTTTGGTTGTTTTTAAGGTGCTTAATAAATAAAGTTATTATTAAGTTATTATTATTATCCCAGTGGACGGCTAGGAACAGCGGCATTGGGACTGAGTGTGCTTGTCCTGCTGACAATTTGGGCTGCTCTGCTTTCTCACACGTCCCATCACAAGTTTTTGAGGGATTTTTTTTTTTCCCCCATTTGAGCTATGACTTTAGAGAGAAAGAAAGATGTTCAGTAAGACAGCAATGTGAGGGAACAGTGAGAAGGACAACAGCTATTAGCACGAGGTATATCTCCCCACTAGTGACTATTGAGGAGCGACCGTTTGATTATTTAAAGGAAAAATAGATGATGCATACAAGGACAGGTGGTGCTGTGGGATTGCATTGCTCCAGTTGAAGAACTAACACCAATGACGGGCTGATTGGCCCAACGATCTGCAAATCTGTGTGACAACAGACATTATCTTGTCAACATGATCCGTATTTTGGCTTGGTAGAATTAGTTTAATTCATGAGATTGGGACTTTGCGGGCAAGACCATCATTTGTTGCCCACATCTAATTACCATTGAGAAGGTGGTGGTGAGCTGTCTTCTTGATCTCCAGTGGTCCTTCTGCTGAAAGAGCTGTTGAGTCAGGAGATTGAGGATTTAGACCCAGCAGCGATATATATCTAAGTGGGGATTGTGTGTGGCTTGGAAGGCAAGATGCACATACTGTAATTCCATTCTGCCTGTAATATTTATCCTTGTTGGCAGACGACACATGTAACAGCTGTCAGAGTAGCTTTGAGAGTAACTGCTACCCATTGTGTGGATGATACACACTGCAAACAGTGTAAAGGGACTGAATGTATAGGGTGGTGGATGGGGTGCCTATCATATATGCTGCCCTATCCTAGTGTCAAGCTTCTGTGGTGTTGGAGCTGCTTTCATCTCGCATTCCTTTAATAAGAAGAAACTAATTGAAATTGGGCTGACAAGATAAGCCGTGTGATGAGCTAAGGCATGAGCATGAGAATTCATTGATGTTTAATTACACTTACTATTTTAAAGCTATTGGTAAATTAATGTTAATGCATTAATCACTAACATTGGATGAACACAAATCCATAGACAAGTGTAGAATGCAATAATGTTCTCAGGAGATCCAAGGGCACGCATTGACTTTCTGTCTCCTCAAGCCTGCTGCTCCATTCACTAGATGATGGTTAGTCCAACCCTGACCTCCTCACTCTCTCCACATACTCCCTTGTAATTTTGAAAGCCAAAACCTCTGCCATGGAAACATTCTATGGCTGCACTTCCACTCCCCCTTGGAATAGAGAACTCCAAAGATCACCGCACTCGGAGAGAAGTTTCTCTTCATTCCCATCTGAAATTGATGACTCCTTATTCTAAAATTATATGACCTTCTGAAAGAAAGTAACTAATTGAAATTAGTCTGTGCATCCACTCTAATCAAAGCAGTGCATACCCCTTCTACTTGCATTTCTATTTCAAGCACCAACATTCCAGATTTTCTTGTATTGCAACATTCTGTAGTCACGCTCAGTTAAAATATAATTTGCACTTTACAGATATAATTTGCTTCTTCATTCCATCTTCCAAAGTGGATAACATCACATTTTGCCCCTTGATACTCCATCTGTTGGATTCTGGTGTACTTTTGCACTATCCTTTTGTAGGCTATGTGGGTCCACCTTGTGACTTGCAAACTCACCCATTGTGTCATAGTCTGGCTGCAGTACAGTTGGTGCTAAATCACCAGCATGGATGAGAAGTAGTTGATGCCCCAGCAAGATCTCTGTGATGCACAGCTAGATATTGCCAATCCAAAAATGACCCATTTATCCCTACGCTGTTACTTACCTGATTGTCTAGTTGATTTCTACATGTCCTACTGACACCTATTCATAATAGAATCCAGTATTCCCCTTGTTGCAGATGTTAGGCTAACTGCCCATACTTCCCTCTTGTCTCTGTCACTACTTCTTTGAACAGTGGCGTTACATTTGCAGTCATTTTGCGAGACCTCTCCAGATCCAAGGAATCTTGGCAGTAGATTGCAACCAATGCAAGCCAAAAGTTCCAGAGCCTTTAGTTTTGTTACTTTGCCGAATATATCTCTAAAGTATTGTAGAAAAAAAAGGACTACGGTTGCTGGTTTATACCAAAGATAGACACAAAGTGCTGGAGTAACTCAGCGGGTCAGCCAGCATCTCTGGAGATCTTTCTCCCCTCATCTTAAGCCTATATCCTCTAGTTCTCGATACACCCATCATATCGCTAAGCAGCAGTGAAACAGGCCCTTTGGCCCAACTTGTCCATGCCGACAAAGTTGTCCAGCTGAGCTAGTTCCACTTGCCACTGCCTGGCACATATCCGTCCAAACCCTCCCTATACATGGACCTGTCCATGTATCTTTTAACTGTTGTAATTGTTTCCATCTCTGCCATTCCCTCTGGTAGATATTTCCATATATCCACAACCCTCGGTGTGAAAAAGTTGCCCTTCAAGTCTCTTTTAAATTTTTCCCCTCCCATAATAAACCTGGGCCCTCTAGTTTTAGACTCCCCTACCCTAGGGAAACTACGGTGACACTTCACCTTATGCTCCTTTGCTGAGATTTATGAAATATTTCCTCATGTCTGCTGCTGCTGCTGATTCACTGTTTTACCCTTCAGGTTATTTCTATTTTAGCCAACTATCCTCATATCCTCATGCCTATTTCTTTATTTATATCCAGGACACTGGTTTTGGAAACCAAGTTGCTCACCCTCAAACTGAATTTGAAATGTTACCATCCTATCATCACTTTTTCCTAGGGGTTCTCATTATGTTGTGGCCATTAATTAATCTTGTGTCACCATACTGTATAATGTCAAATCCTTCATGTCTTCATCTGTCTTGTACACCCTGCACAATGCCTTTCACCCAGGATGAAAGCTATTTGCATCACTTTAAGTCACTGGGATGCAGTAGGCAATGCACACACCATGCGCTCTCACACACTGTGTGGGATGATGTTCAAATTTAGTGCGCTGATTGAGGAATGAATACAGGGAGAGCTCCTGTACTCTTCTTCAATGCAATGCAATTGATTATCTACATTTATACAGCAGAGATCAAACGCATTTGGCCCAACTGATCGAAGCTCTCCAAGGTCCTTTCCTGAGCTAGTGTTTGGCCCGTGTCCCTGTAAATCTTTCCAATTATTAAAAAAGCATTGTAATTGTATCCATCTCTACCACATCCTCTGGCCGTTCATTCTATATACCCACCGCTATCCGTGTAGAAAAACTTGTTCCTCAGGCCCCCTTTACATCACTCTCACAATGACCCCTGAGAAGGCAGGTGGGGCCTTGATCTGATATTTCATTCTTTGGGCGGCACAATGGTGCAGCGGTAGTGTTGCTGCCTTATAACGCCAGAGACCCGGGTTCGATTCTGACTACAGGAGCCATGTCTACGGAGTTTGTACATTCTCTCAGTGACTGCATGATGTTCTGGCTTCCTCCCACACTCCAAAGACGCACACATTTGTAGGTTTATTAGCTTTGGTAAAATTGTAAATTGTCCCTAGTGTGTGGGATACCGCTCGTGTACAGGGCGATCATTGGTTGGCGTGGACTCGTCGGGCCGAAGGGCCTGTTTCCACGCTGTATCCCTAAAGACTAAAGGCAGCATCTGCAACAAAGCAGCACATGCTTGCTGCTTCAATAGAACATTCAGCCCGGAGTATCTGCCTTGGAGAGCCAGCCACTGAAGTGAAAGGTTTACTGTAGCTTGCAATGGGAATGTTCTTCTCTCCAAACCTAACGTGCGTCTGCCATTCTATTTTTAGATTACATTGTACTCGGAGAAGTTTGAGCAGTTCCAGGGCACGCTGGCGAAAAGCAATGAAGCTTTTGGCACCTTCAAGCAAGACATGGAAAAGGTCAGTAACAAGAAACTCTTTGGATAATCACAGATCATGAGAAGATCCAGATAATGGTACCTGACCCAAAACATCCACTGCCCATTTGGTATTGGTTTATTATTGTTGTGTGTACCGAGATACAGTGAAAAACTAGACACCCAAGTTTAAAATGAGAGACCAAGACCTGAAGGGCAAGTATTTCACCTAGGGAGTGGTGGGTATGTGGAACGAGCTGCCAGAGGAAGCGGGAAAGGTGAGTTCAGTTACAACTTTCAAAAGACATTTGGACAGGTCCAGGAATAAAAACTATTTAAAGGGATAAGGACCAAATGCAGAAACATTGGATGAGCTCTGGAAGGCACCTTAGTTTTGCATGGATGAGATGGGCCCAAGCACCTGTTTGTGTTGTATCCGTACTCTATTGAACTTAAAACAACACAGTACTGGAACAGGCACTTTGGCCCACCATGCATTTGCCAAACCTATGCCAATTTAAACTGCATATCTAACAAAGACACAAAGTACTGTTAGGTTTTGTTTATTGTCACGTGTACCGAGGTACAGTGAAAAACCTTTGTTGCATGGTAACCAGCCAGTGGAAAGACAATACATGATTACAATGGAGCCAAACACAGTGTACAGATATATATTGTTTAGTGCAAGATAACACCAGTAAGGTCCAACCGAAGATAGTCCAAGGGTCACCAATGAGGTAGATTGTAGTTCAGGATTGCACTCTGCTTTCAGTAGGATGGTTTAGTTGCCTGATAACACCTGAAAAGAAATTGTCCCTGAATCTGGAGGTGTCCGTTGCTATACTTCTATACCTTTAGCCCAATTATAGGGGGTTACTGGTGTAACTCAGTGGGTCAGGCAGCATCTTGTGCGAACATGGATAAGTGATGCGTTGGC
The DNA here is from genome assembly GCF_028641065.1 of Leucoraja erinaceus. NCBI lineage: Eukaryota > Metazoa > Chordata > Chondrichthyes > Rajiformes > Rajidae > Leucoraja > Leucoraja erinaceus. The sequence continues at coordinate 22,152,430 of NC_073384.1, forward strand.
TGGGAAATGTAAACTTGAACCAATAATCAACTGACCCAAGATGAAGGGGGGCAAGATGACAAAGAGCTACCTACTTCAAAAATGTGTTTCTCTGGCTATAACACTGATCATTGTACTCTTACAGATGACGAAGAGGATGAAGAAGCTTGAGAAGGAGACCGTAATGTGGAAGACAAAGTGGGAATCCTGCAACCAAGTTCTGCTGGGTATGATTGAGGAGGTGAGGATTACTTCTCCCCCACCCTTACACGAGCCACCAATCCCCATCAGCCGCTCTTCAAGACAGTTGGCAGAAGAAGATCCACACGATAACAAATTTCAAAATATTGGTGGATGAGAGGGATATTAATTTTGAGCTGGAGTAGAAATGTAAGATACAGGTACAACAAAGAATACGATTGACCATTTTCAAAAAAAAATATTCTACCTTCCATATCCTTTTTGGAATGTCTGAATGTAATGGGCTTGTGAGAATGTAGTTGCTTTTGTAACAAACCTGGTTAGAATGTCAGGGAGACACAGGCTTTTTTTATACTGTCAGCCCTTTGTCCAGGATAGTCAGTGCTCTTTGCGCACCCTGTCATTATAAATAAGGTCATGGTTTCCTTTGGTAAGTTGTCAGTTTTATCCAGGTGTCTGCTCTAATAAGCATATAGACGTGAGGATGAGGGGTGATCTTATAGAAGTGTACAAAATCATGAGAGGAATAGATCGGGTAAACACACAGTCTATAGCCCAGAGTAGGGGAATCAAGAACCAGCAGAGGACATGGGTATAAGGTGAGGGGGGAAAGATTTAACGGGAACCTGAGGGGTTACTTTTTTACGCAAAGGGTGGTGGTTGTATGGAACAAGCTGCTGGAGGAGGTAGTTGAGGCAGATAATGGGTTCCAGGACAAGGGGTCACAGCTTAAGGATAAGGGGGAAATCCTTTAAAACAAAAAAAAAAAAGCAAAGAGTAGGAGTAAACGGGTCCTTTTCACAATGGCAGGCAGTGACTAGTGGGGTACCGCAAGGCTCAGTGCTGGGACCCCAGCTATTTACAATATGTATTAATGATCTGGATGAGGGAATTGAAGGCAATATCTCCAAGTTTGCAGATGACACTAAGCTGGGGGGCAGTGTTAGCTGTGAGGAGGATGCTAGGAGACTGCAAGGTGACTTGGATAGGCTGGGTGAGTGGGCAAATGTTTGGCAGATGCAGTATAATGTGGATAAATGTGAGGTTATCCATTTTGGTGGCAAAAAACGGGAAAGCAGACTATTATCTAAATGGTGGCCGATTGGGGAAAGGGGGAGATGCAGCGAGACCTGGGTGTCATGGTACACCAGTCATTGAAGGTAGGCATGCAGGTGCAGCAGGCAGTAAAGAAAGCGAATGGTATGTTAGCTTTCATTGTAAAAGGATTTGAGTATAAGAGCAGGGAGGTTGTACTGCAGTTGTACAGGGTCTTGGTGAGACCACACCTGGAGTATTGCGTACAGTTTTGGTCTCCAAATTTGAGGAAGGACATTATTGCCATAGAGGGAGTGCAGAGAAGGTTCACCAGACTGATTCCTGGGATGTCAGGACTGTCTTATGAAGAAAGACTGGATAGACTTGGTTTATACTCTCTAGAATTTAGGAGATTGAGAGGGGATCTTATAGAAACTTACAAAATTCTTAAGGGGTTGGACAGGCTAGATGCAGGAAGATTGTTCCCGATGTTGGGGAAGTGCAGGACAAGGGTTCACAGCTTAAAGATAATGGGGGGAAATCCTTTAAAACCGAGATGAGAAGAACTTTTTTCACACAGAGAGTGGTGAATCTCTGGAACTCTCTGCCACAGAGGGTAGTTGAGGCCAGTTCATTGGCTATATTTAAGAGGGAGTTAGATGTGGCCCTTGTGGCTAAGGGGATCAGGGGGTATGGAGAGAAGGCAGGTACGGGATACTGAGTTGGATGATCAGCCATGATCATATTGAATGGCGGTGCAGGCTCGAAGGGCCTAATGGCCTACTCCTGCACCTAATTTCTATGTTTCTATAATATCGCAGTGTTTAAGAAACATGTAGACAGGTACATGGATAGGATAGATTTGGAGGGATATGGGCCAAAAGCAGGCATGAGGGACTAATGTATATGGAGCATATTGGTCAGCATGGGGAAAGTTGGTCAAAGAGCCTCAGAGCATTGAAACAGGCCCTATGACTTAGCTCTGAATCAATTTCTTCATTGAAGATCATCTCCTGTAACTCGATTGTCCTACATATCAGCTTCAATAGTACAGATGCTCTCTGGGTATGATAGGGCTCCGTTCCTGAGAACTGTTTGTAACCCCGGACAGTTTGCAAGTCGGAAATCCATTCGGGGCCCGTGTTCGCACACAGCAGAAAGATATTTGCAGAGCTGGATTGTGCCAGAGGAAGATAGTCTGGAGAAGCATTATAAATTTTGTTTTGCCATTCTTAAGAATAAATTTGACTAACAAATTTAAGGATTAATAATGATGCTCTCTTAAAAGATTTTACTGCAGATGAGGTTTGAAATACTATTTGCAGTGTTAGAAGGGACACTGCTGCTAGCCCAGATGGTGTGTATCCAGGATTCACAAAATGGGCATCAATGTATTAATTATAAGAGCTGCATGGTGACACAGCGGTAGAGTTGCTTCCTCAGAGTGCCAGAGACACGGGTTCGATCCTGAACTATGTGTGTTGTCTGTACGGAATTTTTGCATTCTCCCCGTGAGCTAAAATGGATCGGAGATCGTGCAAACTCCACACAGACAGCAACCGAGGTCTGGGTCAAACCCAGGTCTCTGGCACTGTGCCGCCCTTTTAAATGCTTTTAAAAAGGTGATCTCAAATACTGGGGAAATTAGTGGGGAGTGGGGAGCATATATGTGCTTTAAGGAAGGTAAATTGCTGGCATAAGGTAGAATACAAGATCCAAGCTAAAAACAAACATTGCTGGGAATATTCAGGAGATCAGAGAGAAACAAAGTTAACGTATCACGTCAAATATCCTTCATCAGAACTGGGAAAGACAGAAAACATTGAAGAGGAAGTGGGGAAGGAATGGATAAGAAGATATAGTCAAGTAAAGTATCCTTTATTGTCACTCAGACTTTTCAGTCTGAAATAAATTTTGAAAAAGGGAATATCTCTGATAGGGTGAGGCCTGGGCTGCTGCACAGGAACAGGCCATTTGGCCCACAATGTCTGTGCCGAACATGAGGCTAAAATAATCCCCTCTGGCTGCACATGATCCATATATCTCCATTCCCTGCATAGCCATGTGCCTATCTAAAAGCCTCCACAGTAACTGCTGCTCTATCACTCCGGCAGTGCATCCCAGGCACCCAACTCTCTGTATATAAATTTAAAAAAATCTGTCCTGCACATCTCCTCAAAACTTTGGCTTTCTCACTTTAAATCTATGCCCTTGAGTATTTGACATTTCTAACCTGGGAAAAAGGTTCTGACTGCACCTTATCTACTCCTCTCATTATTGTATATACTTGTATCGCATCTCCCCTCAAACTTCGATGCTCCAGAGAAAACCGATGCTCCTGAGGAGGAATTTCTTTAGTCAGACGGTAGTGAATCTGTGGAATTTAAAGGGCATTTTGACGGGCACACAAACACATAGCGAATGGATCATAGCTGCTGCACCCGCTGATATGGATCATGGTTGGTCTGCTGAAGGGCCTAGTTCTTGTTCTGTACTGTTCTACGCAAGATCAGGGAAGAAAATTCATTAGAATCGTGAGGAATACAGAAACAGATTCTTCGGCCCAACTCATTCATCTAAGATAGTGCCACTTGCCTGCACTTGGTCCATATCCCTCCAAACCTTTCCTATCCATGTACCTGTCCAAATGCTTTTAAATTATGTTATAATACCTGTCTTTTGGCGGCTCATTCCATATACCCACCGCCCTCTGTGTGAAGGGGTTGTCCCTCGGGTTATTTTTAAATCTTTCCCTTGGAGAACCAGTACGGACTGAATGGCCTCTGGCACTGAGAGACTCTGACCCTGGTCTGCTCTGTTGCAGAGAGAAGTGCGATCCAAGGAATACGAGTGCTTCCAGTTGAAGATCAAGAGGTTGGAGAACCTGTGCCGGGTGCTGCAGGATGAGAGGACCGAGCTCTACACAAAGATCCTGAACATGCGCGGCAAGGCGGGGACAACAGAAACCCAGGCTGCCGACCAGGCGGACACTGAAGAGGAGACAGAAGACGGCTTTGCCCTCAGTGTCGCTGCAGGGCAACAGCGTCTGCAAGACATTGCCGCAGCGTTCACGGTCGTCCACTATGCAGAGGGCAGGCAAGACAGTAGCGTTTCCCCGGGCTCACTGGAGCCTGTTGCAGAGATGGTGAACTCCCCGTTACTGGTCCAGCAGACAGCGCCAGGAGATGCTGCTGGAACAGCCGACCCGGCTCTGCCAACAGAGTCTGCTTCAACTCCTAGCCCACTGCCTGACTCTACTGCTGTTCCGCCTCCACTACCTGCCCCGGCCTCTGCTCCCATTCCTGCTTCGGTTCACACTCCACTCGCTGTACTTCATGCTGCCGCTGCCGGTCCAGCTGTCGAACCTACTCCCGGTTCAGGACTTGCTCCAGTCCCTGTTCCAACTCCAGTCCATGTCTCCACCCTGGTTCCTGCTCCAGCTTCTGATCCAGCTCCCGTCCCTGCTTTAGTTCCACTTCCAGTTTCTGCTCCAGTTCCTGCTACCACTACCGCTTTCGTCCCAGCTCCAGTTCCTGCTTCGGTCCCTGCTCCCACTCCAGTTACTGACGCCGCTCCAGTTTCTGCTGTGGTCCCTGTCCTTGTTCAAGCTCCCGTTCCTGCTCCCTCTCCAGTTGCTGCAGTTTCCTCTCCTATTACACGGGCCATTCCCACACCAGCTCCTCCCTGTGAAACAGCAGAAGCTAGAGCTGCTGAAGCTGCAGTGGCCGGGAGGGCGGGAGGCACTGACTTGGATACTGTTGACTGATTGGGAAGTAGTCGGGCATTGGCAATTACTTTTTAACACTTGTCAATAAAGGGTTAATTTGTTTTCCAATACTTGGTGCAGAGATATGAAATTAATCTGTTTCTCATTATTCTATCATTCCACAAAATATGTTACGCTCAACCACAAGAGGGGGGAATCTTATACTGGCCGAACAAAAAGGACAGTATATGTGCTCGAGTAACTCAGCGAATCAAACAGTATCTCTGCAGTCTTTTTTACAGGAAAACGGCAAGAGAATTGGGTTTGAGGGGGGTGGGGGTGGTGGAATAGATCCACTATGATCAAATGGCAGAATTGGCTTGATGGGCCAAATGGCCTAATTCTGCTCCTAAGCCTTGTGATGTTTTTTGTAAATGAGCTCTACAGTTCATTGTCTCGGCATGGTGTATCTCTGGAATTCTCTAGCTGAGACATGTGTAGCTTGGCTCGGTAAAGCTAATGAAAGAGGAGCTAGATATATTTTGTAAATGCTGGGGAATGGAGGCCCTTGTGGAAGTGGTGCAGAAGAGGGAGATGGGTCTTGAGGCATCTGCCACAACCCTGTCTAATTCACCGTGGTGTCCATATCACAGCTGGCTGAGCTCCTGGGTTTTGATCATTTGCAAATGTGGAAACTGTTCAATATTATCTCAAGTTAACGTTATTAGCAGATTAAACCTAAACTATGGGTGCTGGAACCAATCACTGGGAATTCCACTGTAAACTCCCCCTAATTCTGAAAACAACTGTTCACTGTCACACATTTTTCTGTCATTTAGCCAATTTTATAACCATGCCCCACTGTGCTTTATATTCCAAAGGCTCCAACAATGATATGTTTATTAAATGACCCTATTAAACATCTTTTGGAGATCCATCATTACCCTCGTCCGCCCCCTCTTTTATTCATATAAAAATTATCAATATAGTTAAGGTAAAATTTAACAAAACCATGCTGACTTTCCATACTTAGTCAATTGACTAAGAGTTCTATCTCAGAATATACCTAAAAATTACTTTGCTACTGGGCTTATCATTATATCCCTATTTTCTTTTTAATATAATTTCTAACATCTATAGTTTTGAGCTTCAAGCATTAACCTCCAAATCTACAGATGTTTAGATGGCCAAAATTTCAACAATCCCCCCCCCTCCCCCAACCTTCCATCTGTTGTCGCTTAACTTTGCTTTTTTCAAAAATAAACTTTATATATAATAAAACGTATATAAAAAACAAGGAACTGTGTTAAACCCTTAAAACATTCTCAGTGGGTCTATACATTAAATATTGCTAGTGTTGTATTCAAGAGTCTGAACAGAGCATATGTCTACTTTAAGTATAGCTAATGTACAGTACCCACATCCTTTCTGTTTATCCCTGTACTTACATTTATGAGATGGCTATCTGATAATCAATTTTAGGAATGTTGCTAGATTTAAATATTGGCCAGAATACTAAAAGGAACACTCCTTCAAAATGGCACCAAAGTTTTCAACGTTTGGTTCATAATTTTCACATGAAATCACAAGAGTGGTTGGCAATCGATCATCAGTTTGCTATTTCTCACTTCACAGGGCACAGATTTACCTGCATTTACAACTGTTCACTTTATTGTTTAATCATTAAAGTGTTTGCTCTGCCTTGAAGATCATAACTATTCTAATAGCACCAACTGGCTGGGGAAATGCCACACCATCTAATTTTACTTGTGCTATTATTCCAAACCATTCATCTGATAAACGGGTGTCTTGTCAATCCATGAATATGAAAAAGAAATATTTACTTTAAAAGGCAAAAACATTTACTCCAAAGAAACAGTATTCTTCCTTATTTCTCCAAGCAAAACATACACTTGTCTTCCAAATATTAAGGCAGGCTTCAGCTTCAGTAAAGATATCTGCAGCACGTAATGACAAACGTTTAGAGATAATAACACCTAAAACAGCACTACATCTTAATTAGATACGGCTTAGAGTGGATGTGGAAATGGGGGTTTCCAGTTATGGGAGAGTATAGAATCAGAGGACACAGTTTCAGAATAAAAGGACGTACCTTTAGAATGGAGATGAGTTTTGTTTCAGATGGTCAATGTGGAATTAATTGCTGCAGACGGCTGTGAAGGGCACGACTTTGGGTATTTTTAAAACAGAAATTGATAGGTTCTTGATTAGTAAGGGAGTCAAAGGTTAGATGGAGAAGACAGGAAACAGGGGCCGAGAGGGAAAAAAAGATCAGCCACGATTGAATCTCGGAGTGGACACGATGGGCCTAATGGCCCAATTCTACTCGTTTTATGGTCATAACCATTGAGTGCACAAAGAAACACACGTGACACCAAATCAAAAGGCTTCTTACCATAATTTATTGCAAGTAAAAATGTGCTCTTAACCAAAATTGTGGCTTTTACCACCTGAACAATAAGCTTTACAACACAATATCCTCAAACCTTTGATCGCCATTCACTTTTCACAAGTGGAGCAGTGAAGCATCTCAATAAAAGCATGAAGCCTGCACCAGGTTCAGGTCTGCCAGCTTGTGTTCCTCAGGCTTAGAAAGCAGTTAAAAACGCTTACTTGTATAATACTGTACTAACCCTTATTGTATGCACACAAGCTCAAACACACTCTCTCAGACACACAAACTTTTCCTAATGCAAAAATAACTTTTTTTTCCAAGAAACAATTTATATTCTGTATATTTTTGACTGGGATAAGCAGCGTGAGGCCATCAGCAAATGTCATCATTAAAACGGGGCATTTAGAGGGGAGAAGCTTCTAATGGGATCAGAAGTCCCAATCCAATCAGTCTGGTAAATGTCAACAGTGCAAGGAAAAGTCTTAGTCCAAAACCATCAGCTCTGACAGTCAGGTTAGGGATCACACCAACCACTTGGGTTCACAGGGAGAAGGGGTGAATAAAAGGATTGGGGATATGGGGGGGGGGGGGAAGATGACAACCATCCTAATAGGCTGTAATGGAAAATGGAGGAGGACTGGCCAAATTTTGTGAATTCCACCACAGTGAAGAATGCTGTGATGGATGTTTGTGTTAAATTTGTTTATTGTACAGCTGCTGGCGAATTCATTTCTCTTGCACTTATGTGCAAGTGAAGAATAAAACTTGATTGATTGAGGCTCATTCTCCAAAGTGAAGAATCAACTTCATAAATGGAAACCCTTTCTCCAATGCAGAATCTTTTATCCTTTATCAATACCGAGCAAGGCAACAAGCTCAGAATTTAGACCACAGTGAACAGGTGTACAAGAGCTTCCAAGGATCCTCTTCCATCTGATTGCCAAAGGTTCAAAGCAGACCAATTCTCCAATTAGATCTACTTGTATAGCACCACTACTCAAATAGGATGCAGGAGGTACAGAAGGAAGATGTACCTCTAAAAGAGTAATCCAATTACTCTCAACATGTCCACTATACCATAAGACTTTAGAGATACGGCACGGAAACAGGCTGTCCGGCCCATCGAGTGTGTGCCGCCCAGCAGTCACTAACACTATCCTACACACACGGGACAATTTTTATCAAAACCAATTAACCTACAAACCTGCACGCCTTTGGAGCACCCGGAGGAAACCACGTGGTCACAGGGAGAACGTACCAGCTCCGTACAGACAGCACCCATAGTCAAGATCGAATCCGTGTCTCTGGCGCTGCAAGGCAGCAACTCTACCGTTGCGCCACTGTGCCACCTCTTCTTCTCCCTATGGATGTGCAGTATTTCTCCTCTTCTAACACAGGTCCAATTATATGTTGAATGTTACACTTAAATCTGGCTCTTGCAACATTTTGAGAGTTCAGTCAAGTTTAAAACCAGTCGCATAAATGTGAAGGTGGAGTGGTTGTGGAGGGAGAGATTTACTAGAGAGCATCCAGAGGTGAGAGGTTCAGGTTAGGTAGAAAGATTAGCAAAGTTGGAGTTTTTTTTTTTAAGACAAGGGGCGATCTGATTGAAGAGCTGGAAAACATCAAGAGTCTGAAGAGTAAATAAGGAGAAACTGGTCTCAGGATTGCAAACCAGGGTTCATTGATTAAGGGAGATTGGTAGTGGAGGGGAGACAAGTGTTGTAACAGATTCTAATGGTGTGTAACATTGGTTGCATGGGCAAAACAGTAAAAATTTAATCACTATTTTCTTAAAGGAATCGGTTAGATATACCTGCAGATTTGGAGGAAGAGGGTGAGGGAACAGTACAGGCTGAATGTTCTTACAAAATGTCAAAGACCCAATGCATGAAATAGTCTTCAACTGTGTTGTAACCATTCTATAGGTCATCGCTCGTGATCTAATCATGTAAACTCTATTCCCCACTGTAATCTGCCTTCAGATAGTGGTTTCCCCTAATCTAAACCCTTCAGAATTTTAAACATCACTATTAAATCTCACTTTAAATAACCCAACTCCAAATATAACAATCTCAGACTCTCCAAACAATAGACAATAGGTACAGCAGTAGCATTCGGCAGCATTCGGCCCTTCGAGCCAGCACCGCCATTCAATGTGATCATGGCTGATCATCCCCAATCAGTACCCCGTTCCTGCCTTCTCCCCATATCCCCTGACTCCGCTATTTTTAAGAGCCCTATCTAACTCTCTCTTGAAAGCATCCAGAGAACCTGCCTCCACCGCCCTCTGAGGTGGAGGCAGGTTCCAAACAAGCCAAGCTCCAGAAGCTGCTTGAGTGAATTGCCTCCCCATGCATTCTTGCCAGGGTTACATCAGCACAGAGTCAGACAACGCCAGGCTGATGCAGCCATAGCAAGCAGAGACAGCAGTGAACACCTCAGAGTCCACAGTTCATCAGCACACATCCAACCTTTACTAATAATACTTGTAAAAGATTTTTGGGGAGGAAGGGATAGCGGTAAAGCAATGGCACATACATTTGTTGATAATGGACTCAGCAGCACAATATGGGACACTGCACATTGAGGCGGCATAGTGGTGCAGCAGTAGCATTGCTGCCTTACAGCGCCAGAGACCCAGGTTCAATCCTGACTACGGGTGCTTGTCTGTACGGAGTTTGGACGTTTTCCCTATGACCTGCATGGATTTTCTCAAAGAGTTTTGTTTTTTTCCCCACACTGCAAAGACGTATAAGTTTGTAGGTTAATTGGCTTGGTATAATTGCAAATTGTCCCTCGTGTGTAGGAAAGTGCTAGTGTACGGTGTGATCCCTTGTCGGCATGGATTTGGTGGGCCTGTTTCTGCGCTGTACCTCGAAACTAAAAAAACTAAACATAGGGTCACCCGGTAATGGGGCTGGACCTCTGGGTAACAAGTCCTTGAGAGGCTGGACCTAATGGTGCCCTTTATGCTCCATGTGGTAGGATGGGTCCTACTAGATTATTGCATGGATGTCTGATTTTAGATGGTCTGTAGCTTCCTGGGCAATTCCTTTAATAGGATAACTTTTTCACAAGGGTGGTGGGTGTATGGAACAAGCTGCCAAAGGAGGTAGTTGCTGCCTTACAGCGCTTGCAGCACCAGAGACCCAGGTTCGATCCTGACTACAGGTGCTGTCTGTACGGAGTTTGTACGTTCTCCCCGTGACCGCGTGGGTTTTCTCCGAGATCTTCGGGTTCCTCCCACACACCAAAGACGTACAAGTATGTAGGTTAATTGGCCTGGTGTACGTGTAAATTGTCCCTAGTGTGTGTAGGACAGTGTTGATGTATGGGGATCGCTGGTCGGTGCGGACTCAGTGGGCCAAAGGGCCTGTCTCCGCACTGTATCTCTAAACTAAACTAAAAAAACTAAACTAGATGTACGAGACATTGGCACGGCCACATTTGGAGTACTAAATACAGTTCTGGTGACCTTGCTATAGGAAGAATGTCATTAAACTGGAAAGAGGGCAAAGAAGATTTCTGAGTATGTGTTACCGAATCTGGATGAATTTGAGTTCCTAGAAGTTTCTAGAGTGTAAAAGGTCAAGGGGTGACCTTATAGAGGTTTATAATATAATGAAGAGAGTGGATAAGGTGAATAGCCACCATCTATTTACAGGTAGGGAAGTCTAAAACTAGAGTGCATAGGTTTAAGGAGAGAGGGGTAAAGATCAAAGAGACCAGAGGGGCATTTTGTTAAACAGCGAGTATATGGTACTAGGAAATGGTAGGGACAGGTAGTTACGTCAATTAAAAAAAAACATGGATAGGTAAAAGGGATGAGAGAAATTGGATAAGGGTAGGAGAAAAGAAAAAAAATTAAGAAGAGATTGGGAGAAGCGAGAAATTCAACACAAATTCTATGAATGTTACGATTGTTAAATTTAACAATGAGTCCCAAAGGTTGTATTGAACCAAAAAGGAGACTAAAGTGTTGGTCTTTTAAGTGGCCAAAGACAGTGGAGTCGAAATGATAGTGGAATGAAGAAATAAAATGACTGGCAACTGGAAACTCAGAGTTACTAGAGCCATAACCCAAACTCAAAGCAATATTCCAATAATTGACCTATCAGCTGTTGCACAAGGAGGCATCACTGCTTATGAGTTACGGTTTATGGGTTCAAGTCCTAATCAAACAGCCTGGACAAATTCAGGGGCCCACTCTCCCACCCAACACTAACGAGGTCCTGTATGTTTGAAAGTTCTGTCTTTTGGTATTATTACCAAGCAAAGGAAGGACATTATCTTCAGTTCCTATTCAACATATATCCCACAATCAACATGGCAAAAGCCACCTGTCATGTTGTGATCCAATTAGTCACTACATTTTGAAATAATTGAAAATTTGAGCAGAAACTCACATTGATATAAATCCAAGTCTTCATTCACAGAAGATGTGGTTTATCAGCAGGTGTACAATAATCTGAATTCTCAAGGCCAAAGTAAGCTGCAGAAAGTGGTAGACATTGCCTGGCCCACTTTGGGTATTGTCCTCCCCACACCATTGAACTGATCCTCAGGAAGCACTCCCTCAAGAAGTATTCAAAGATCCACACCCTGTCCTGACCACTCTCTTTGCTCTGCTACTATCAGGAAGGTGGTACAGGAGCCTGAGAATCGTTACCTCCTGGTTAAAGAGCAGCTTCTTCCCATCACCCAACATGTTCTTGAACTACTCTGCGCAACCCTAACCACAACTCTGCCACAGCACCCAACCACTATGGACCTTGCACTACCATGGTTGCTCAATATACTTTGGTTTTTGCATTATTGTGATGTGGTTTATTTTGAAGAACTGATCATTTATTTTAGATGTATTTGTCATGTTGCATTCAATGTGCCTGTAAAGCTACAATAAGCAAAACTTCCATTCTTCCTGTACATATGGCAAAGAACCACTCTTGAAGCAACAGGGATTTAGGTCTTGGGGAAAAGGCAGGATGAGAATTTGTTATGGCAGTAATATATGCAGTGTAGAGACTAAAGGGGAAAAAAGTCTTAAAGGGGGAAAACATGGCCCTATCAAATGAAAGCAGCAAGCCTCAATCCACCTCCTTTGCACAATAATTATTTCCCCTCTTTAAATCCAACATATCACAACTGGAGTCTTGAACCAACCCTAATAAGGGCAGGGAAATACTCCGGAAAGGGAAGGCACCCGGTGCCTAGAGTAGAGTTACATTCAACCGTCAAGCACCAATTACCAACTACAATAGCAAAATAAAACCCCTTTTGATTCTTTTCAAGGTGGAAACAGAACCTTGGAGGATGCAGTGTCAAACCAACCCAACTGATCGAACTAGCAGCTTGTATGCAAATCTTTTTCACTTGGAATAGGCAACTTACCAATTCAGCTAACCCTCCTGCGACTCCCAACCCAATAACCAATGGCTAACACTGGATAAAGACTTACACACAAGCAACCAAAACAGAAACGAGTAAAGGTTCTATACCTCTACATAATAATTACTCTAGAAAGAAAACAATAAAAAGAGAAACCAATCGTCAATAAGCTTCCAACACTTTGAAGGAGGAAAAGGGTTTTACAAAGTGGTAGTCTAGGTTGCCACAGTGCGGACATTGTTGGACGTTGCTGTATTCGGAGAAATACTGCATCCCCACTCGCACATCGATGACCGGCTTCCCACAGTGCTTGCAGTTCAGCCTCGCCTGAAAGGAAAAAAAAGTTATTTAATCACGATTTTGAGTGTACATGAGAAAGCGAAGACAGATATCCTTGTCAACTTACGATATGGAAAAGATGAGGAATGCAGCTTTAATTCCCCTCTCCCCAAAGAGTTAGGGGAGTGGGGGGGGGGGGGGGTTTAGAAACCCCCATCACGCTGAGGAGTACCTGGATGAGCAGCAACCTGCAGAGGAACAGTCCAAGACTTGGAGAGAGGGTTCGTCTCACCCAACATGCGCTCAATTGGCCAAATAGTCTTTCCGTGCTACAAATTTATACGGTACAAAAGGTGGATTAGGTATACAGATGACACTGGAAAATATTAAAATGGGTAATAAAAAGTGTGCAGAAGAGCATAAGGGTAGAGGAATTTGGATTGGCAACTGTTCTGCATTAAAGGATTTCCAGTATCTAAAGATACTGTACTCATCCAATACTGTACTGCACCTCATTGAGGCTAGAAGGAGGTGCAGCCAGGGATCTGTCAGCTGAACCACCATCAAAGCAGCAGAGGGAAACATATGCACCCATTTTATTCTTTCCACATTCCATCAACCCTACAGATGAACTATACACCAAGAGCTGTTTACAGCTGCCAACTAACCTACAGATTGTACTACTTTGGGGAGTGGTAGGAAGCCCATACAGTTACAGAGAGAATGTGCAAACTCCAGAGCTTAGATGGGCTTTTGTCCAGCTACAGCAAGTCAGACTCATATTCTTGGGATAAAATGTTGGCAACCCATGAAGGCTTTCAAAAGAGCAAATGAACAGCTCCTCTTAAGTTCCCAATTTGAGAAAATTGCCTTCCCCAACCTAGCCCCCATCCCCACTCAAGGGTAAACTATCTGTGACCAAATTATTGGTTCCCATCTTGACTCATGTGTCTGAACGGGCTACGATCTATTATGTGTACTTTGAAGCACCACGAACACTTGACCACAATGTAGCCAATAACAATAACAGCCAAGGAAACACCCTCACTCACACCCACATCACTATCCCTTTGGCAAACCAACTTTAAACAGGCAAGGAAACAAAGAGCTGGTGTAACTCAGCAGGATAGGCAGCATCTCTAGAGAACATGGATAGGTGACGTTTCCGGTCTGGATCCATCTTCAGACTGATTGTTGTTTGGAGGGACAGAAATGAATACAAGTGCAGCACTCACCTGACAGCAAGGAGACGCAGCCAGAATATCATAAGTGTACATGGTTCCCAGCTGGTGCCAGCCCCCTTCCCAACGCGACTTGCATTTGATGCAAATTATCTTGTGCACTCCTTCTAGGCAATCCACACAAATGGCATAGAGGTGCATGAGCCTTCCTGAAACAACAAAATGTGGGTCAGGTCTAACCACCGCAATATTATTTGCAGTAGGTACATTATAAGCTGGGGAACATGACTCTTACACAAGGTAGACCTAACCAGCTGGTAAATTTCGGCCACAACGCAAGTGTTACTTCTACAAGAGCAGCCAACAAACATTCAGAAACACACTACAGATCCCAGCTTTCATGGACAAGCCCACAACCACACAAAACATGAACGATCACATAACAATTTCCATTCTAAATATTTACGTAATTTAGTTTGAAGAACTAAAAATTATGGCTTAAAATAGTGAGATCAGAGTGCATGTCCCAATATTTTTTTGGACAATATTTTCCACTGCTAAAGGGCTCAGGTTGCTATGCACACAGCAGTTTAGTGATACAAAGCCCTCTTCAGGCAGGTCCACAAGGTTGGCTGACTCTACGTCTGCACTGGAGAGTTTCTTCTCCCTCAGTGCTGCAGTCTTTACAATTCAACATTACACCAAAATATCAGTCTAGTCCCTCGGAAGCATGTAAAAGAACCTGTGGCACTATTTTGAAGAAGAATAGGACGATTCCTGGTCCACTAGCCAATATCCAACTTTCAACCAATCATACAAATCCGATCACAATCTTCCCATTGTTTCTGAGAGCTCGCTGTAAGCAAATTAACTACCCTCATTCCACATTGTAGCAGTGACCAAACGTGTCTACAGCACTATGGGGTAGTCTAGAATTATGAATTGGACTTTGACACAGATGAATGGGACTATGAATTGGATGTATTCAAGAGCGAGTTAGATATAGCTCATAGGGCGTGGTGGGAGATTGCAACCTTCACGTGGTCCGCCCTGTTTCAACGAATGCAATCAACCCAGCATGCACAATCAAATAAGATCAAATAGAACAAGTTGTCCCACAACTTTAGGCTGTGCACGCCATACGCAAGAAGAAGCTCATAGGTCTAACGGAATCAAGAAATATGGGGAGAAAGGAGTACTGATTTTGGATGATCAGTCATGATCATATTGAATGGTGGTGCTGGCTCGAAGGCCTACTCCTGCACCTGTTTTTAATGTATCTATGTTTACAAATGAAAGGTTTTTCCCCTCTAGCCCCACTCTCGAAGCCACCTCTGTCTTTGGACCAAGGCTTCCTTTGTAAGTTCAGTTAGAGAGTTCAGCATGGAAATAGGCTCTTCATCCAACTCATCTATGCCGACAGACACCCATCTAAACCGGATTTATTTGCCCACATTTGACCCATATCCCTCTAAACCTACTGCATCCATGTAGCTGTCCAAATATTATGTTATTTTATTTGTTATGTTATTGTACACTCTGGCAGCTCGCCCTCAGTGCAGAAAACTGCCCCTTGGGTTCCTTTTAAATCTTTCTCCTTTCATCTTAAACATCTACCCTGGGTTTTGATTCCTTGAGGAAAAGACTGTATGCATTCACCCATCTATGACCCTCATAACTGTATGCACCTCTAGAAGAACACCCCCATCCCTCCACCCCCAACCTCCTACAATCCAAGGAACAAAGTCCTAATCTGCCGAACCTCTCCCCAAATCTCAGGCCCTTTCTTATAAATCTTCTGTGCATTCTTTCTAGGTTAAGGACTTCTTTCCAAGACCAGGGTGACTAAAACTGTACACATTATATTAAGTGCGGCCTCATCAGCATCTTGTGCAAGTGCATTCTGCAGTCGGTGCCCTAAATTCCACTGTGCCAAATGCCACTTTCTAAGAACAATATATTTGTACTCCTAGGTTGCTCTGTTCTACAATAGTTCCCAGGACCCTACATTCCACTGTCCTTCCCTGCTTTGCCATTCCTCAGCTTACAAAAACAATGTATTTCACTGCAACATAGTCAAATGACCCAGTCATACTCACGAACATGGTACAACAGTATTTATTGAAAGGCACTTATAACACACTACAGCATGTTGCTTCAGCTGAGTATCAGCGTAGACTGGCAGCACGAGTTGGGTTGCGATAACATGAACAGTGTAGTAGGCAGAGATTCTAATAATAAAGCACGCGATTGGTTAGTAAGTGAAGTAACCAATCTACAGACATGCCACATGATAATAAAGTATCAATCAATCAATATTTCAGTTTTCAGTAGCTAAAGATGGAGCAAATAAGGGCCACTACAATTTCTTCCTTATCTTCCCACAAGGTCCGAGAATGCACCTAGTCCGACACTGGGGATTGATCCACCTTAATGTACTTTAAAACTGTCATTATCTCATCTTTGGTCATTTGCATTTAGTCCAAGAGATCACAATTAATTTCCCTCAATTCCTTAGCTGCCTCGATTTTCTCCACAATAAAAATGGATGAGAAATATTCATTAAATTAATCCCCCATGACAGACAGCCAAGCTGATCTTCACCAGGAAAATAGGCAAAATTCATTTATAAACCCGCAGTGTAGTCATGGATTTGCAAACAGTTCATGTCTGGAGATCGTTCAGTCCAAGCCAATATCACTGTGACCTCAGAACATGAGCTCGTCACCTCTGCTCTCCCAAGTTCCATCCTCACAATGCCCAAAGTCCCATCATAAAGTCATATGACAAGAGCAGAATTAGGCCATTCTGCCCATTAAGTCTGTTCCACCATTCAATCATGGCTGATCTATGTCTCCCTCCTAACCCCATTCCCCTGCCTTCTCCCCATAACCCCTGACACCCGTACAAACCCACCTCTTCACATTCAGAGACCTTGGAATCAATCCCATGTCTTTTGTCTCAAGAGCCTTGAGAAAGCAGCACAGTGGCGCAGCAGTAGAGTTGCTGCCTTTACAGCACCAGAGACCCAGATTCAATCCTGACTATGGGTGCTGTTGGTATGGAATTTGTATGCTCCACGGTTTTGTAAGTTAATTGGCTTGGTAAAATTGTAAATTGTTCCTAATGTGTTTAAAATAGTGTTAATGTGTGGGGATTACTAGTTGGTGCAGACTCGGTGGGTTTGTTTCCTTGCTGTAGCTGTACACTAAACCCGATATTTCTGTCCGCCCATCAGCACCTTCTCAAGCCCTAGTCCGCCATTCTCAGAGATTTTCTGCTCGTCCATTCACCACTACAATCCTCTCACAATGACTAAATGTGTTTAAATGAGCAGCAGAATCTCAGCCGAAGGAGTGGCAAATCTTCAATTATCCTAGTGTCATGGACACTACACTTATGAACCAGCAAAAGGTGCCAACTATTACCCACCCATTACCGTACCCTAGTCCCATTTTATTCTCCCCATTCCGCTCAACTCAACCCAGATTCCAACACACACCTACACACTAGGGGCAATTTACAGTGGCAAATTAATCAACATCTCTGTGGAATGCAGGAGCAAAAGATAAGGTCATGAGGATTATAACCTTATGTGTTTCAGGTTAGAGGAAATGTGAAGGTGAAGAGTTTAAGGTAAAGGAAGATGTGCCAGGCAAGTTTGTTTGGACACAGTGCTAGATGCCTGTAACATGTTGTTAACGGAGGCGACAGAAGCAGATATAATAGGGGCGTATACAAGGCAATTTTGTACATAGGCACGGAATAGAGGGATACTACCATGTGCAGGCAGATGGGATTAGTTAGAATGGCATCACGGTCAGCACAGACATGATGGGACAAAGGGTCTCTTCCTGTGCTGTACTGGTGTAGGTTATCTCTGTATTTGGTGCAAGTAATTTTTCAACTGGATAACATCAGCAGTTTATCCCTACAACTCTAACCTCATTCTATCAAAGATATTCCCTTTGTGCAAACCTTTCCTCCCATCCTCTCTGCAACTTAAAATCAACTGGTGTTCCCTCTTAAAGCAGGCTGCTGGAAATACTCAGGTCAGGCAACATGCGGAAAAAGAAACAGGATTAATCTTTCAGATTGGAAACCCTTTATCAGAACTGGAAAAGAGAGAAAATAAATTAATTTTAAGTAGGGAAAGCAGGGAGATTCTAAGTGTGTATCCATTGTACAGAGAGACCAAGTAGCAATTAGCGGAAGATTATGCTTCACTCCCAATTGAGAACTAGACAGACACAGAGACTGGTTAGCACGCAACAAAAGCTTTTCACTGTACCTCGGTACACGTGACAATATATTAAATTAAAATTACTGCTGCACTCCTGTTTGGTATGACTTGTCAGGATGGGTGCAATACAAAGATTTTCACTATATCTTGGTACACAACCGTAATAAACCAATACCAATGTGTGCCTACGCTACTTCAATTTCCCCGGGTTCAGCCCGTATGAATTAGGTATGTTGCAAAACTTACCTTCAGCGTCGCTGCAGGTCTGTCGCTGCCCGTGTGCGTGATTTTGGCGCCTTTGAGAGGGGGGGGCGGGTTTAAACGAGATTTTCTCTCGGTTATTCAAATCGAGGTTGTTCCGCCTACTTAGTTGCTGACGAAAAATCGCTGCGACCTTAGTTCGCTGCAGCTATTTTTAAACTATATTGATTTATTTAATTGTTATAGTAGGTTAAAAATCATCCTCTAAACCCGCGACCGCCGCCAATGGGACGGATCTCATGTAGGGGACAACGCAAGGTAGGCTGTTTATTTTTACATTAAAAAGCGCTTCTTAAGATCCCTTTATACAAAATTTTATGTTGCGAGTAGCTGGTTTGGGGGCCCATTAAATCCCGCAGTATTTTTCTGGGCATATGGGGTACAAATTCACCGCAAAGGGAACGTTCCAAACCATCGCGTTCCACACGATCCCACTCAAAAGCCGATTTATATGGCCATTAATTTACAGCAATTGAACACTAAATTCCTTCCATTTGGCCTGTAAATTAATGTCAATGAGATTTAAAAATCATGTTTTATTGTGAATTCTTGTCTGAATGTTCTTTGGACACTTAGGCTATTTAAAAATGTTCCTTAAGAAATTTAAGAAATTTAAAAAAATTTAAAACTTTCCTTAAGAAATGGATAGGTGTTTAGATCTAGTAATTGAATTTTGGAATTAGCTACAATTGGGTAACTAACTAATTATATGCTTTAATTTCAGGTCATCCAAGTAAGATTGTTTAATATTTGTTTCAGAATGCTTCAGTCTATAATAACTGAAAATTTATTTCAGTTCTCTTAATTTTTAATAAAGTTATAGGCTTCGGACTGTCCTCGATCACAGCTTTTGTGTTAAGTCAATGGAAAATCAATGGGGAACAAGATGCTAATTTCCGAGTGTGAAAATGGCCATAACTTTTTTAATACTGAAGATATGAAAGTGAATTAGGTGTCAAATTAAACTTCTTTTTATGCTTTACCTGATGGGATAAATTGCAGACTTGATTTTTAAAATCTCAATATTTTGTAACATTGCTATATGAATGTGACCTACCTTGGAGGTGACAGGGGACGTCATATTCGATCTCATCGTGCCGGGAGGGGCTGAGAAACAGGGTGCCGTCCACCAGCGGGAAGAGTTCGAAGACGGGCAGTGCCTTGTGGCAGAGGGCGCAGTTGACCACGTTCCTCTGGCTGGCGCTCAGCGCCGCCAGGATGAACTTCCTCAGCTCCTCGCCTTGGCCGGCCTGCGCGTCATCCTCCATCCGCACGTGGTAGGTGTTCACCTTGTGCTTGGGCACATGGGCCAGCAGCTCGGACAGGTCCAGCCGCCGGAGGAACTGCACCGAGGGCTCCAGCCGCCCGGACGGCGGCTGAGGAGGCAGCAACGTTGGCTCACCCTGTCCAAAGCGGGAGCCGCCGGGCAGCAGCTTGCGGCAGGCCTCGGCCTGCAGTGCCGTCTTGAGGAACTCGCCCAGATGACGGGCCACCCGGGGGCCGCCTGCGGAGAACGGTAGGTAGGGCTGGCCGGCCAAGGGCGGGGACTGGTGGGGCGGGGAGCCGCAGGGCGAGCGGTGGCTCCCGTTGGCCGGGCCTTTCTCCTGAGAATTCTGCCGGTCCACCGAGTGCCGTCTCTGCCCCTCGTGCAGCTTGGCCGGTCGGTTGAGCTTGCACTTCTTGCCGTCGTCAGACACCAGCTCTCCCGCCTTGGGCACGCCCGCCTTCTTCTTCTTGTCGTCCTGCCTCCTGCGCACCTGGTACCAGTCCACGTCCTTCCTCAGGTGGCCCTGGCCGCAGCGGCAGGAGCAAAAGCGGAAGGCCAGGTCATAACCCTTCTTGTTCCACATGTTCTGCCGGCACTGTTTCTCATTCCAGCTGCGAGCTCGGCCGATGCAATTGAACTGCACCAGGATGCTGCTCTCCCACTCGTAGAAGCACTGTAGGTGCATCCAGTTGCCGAAGGGACAGTGCTCGTTGTTGCAGACCACTCGCTGGTAGTCATCCTTGTCCAGCTCCACTGATCGGCCCATGCCGCACACCAGAGGTGTAGCACAGGGCGCATCTGTGGGACGCAAGAGAGAGGGTGGGTTACTAGAGCAGTGTTTGTCCACAGTACTGAACACCCAGCGCGCGCATGCAACCAATACCACATACAAACCCCAACCAAGTACTTCCATGCACACCACACCAAACACACACAGGCCCCAACAAATACATGCATGCCCCCACAAAGCACCTGTATCGCCCGGCAGCAAAACAAATGCACCGGCCCCAACAAACACGCACCCATCTCAAACACCTAACAACAAGATGCAGTCTCAGACATACAAAATGTAAACAGGACCTTCAGTCCACTGAGTACACACCAACCATTTATACCAGTTTTCAATAATCCTTTTTTATCCTCTCCACCACCCCTCCCGCGGATTCTATCAAGAACCATAGTTTAGTTTTGTTTACAGACATAGCGCGTAAACAGGCCCTTTGGACCACCGGGTCGCACCAACCAGCGATCCCCGGACGTTAACTCTATCGTACACACACTGGGTACATTCATACCAAACCAGTTATCCTACAAATCTGTGTGTCTTTGGAGTGTGGAAAGAAACTGAAGATCTCGGAGAAAACCTACACGGGGTCAAAGGGAGAACCTACAAACTCCATACAAAACAACACCCGTAGTCAGGATCAAACCTGGGTCTCTGGCACTGTAAGGCAGTAGCTTTACTCCTATGTCACCTTGGTTGAAGGTGATGGTGCAAAATTTAGTAAGAGCCTAAGGGGCAACGTTTTCACTCAGAGGGTGGTGGATATATGAAATGAGTTGCCAGAGGTGGTAGTTGAGCCAGTATATGAGGTAGGTACTCAAACAGGATTTAATAGACACCTGGACAGGAGCATGGATAGGAATGCTTAAGAGAGATATGAGCCCAATGCACACAACTGGGACTAGCATAGATGGGGCCTCTTGGTCTGCATGGACAAGTTGGGGTGAAGGCCCTGTTCCCATGCTGTATGACTTGATGGACTATTTTCCTATATCACTTTAGTGTAACAGCCATGGCTCAGTAGATAGTCCTCTGCTTCCAATTCATAAACTATGGCTTAAGATTGCTCTGGAATTAAGCACAATATCTAGGCAATGCTCCCAGTGGAGAGCAAGACTGTACTGCCAGATGTTCTTCAACTGGGACTATTCCTTGGAGCGCAGGAGGTTGAGAGATATAAAATGAGGTGTATAAAATCATGAGAGGAATAAATCAGGTAGACACACAGAATCTTTTGCCCAGAATACATAGGCTCATATTGGACACAGGTTTAAGGTGAAAAGAGAAGGATTGAATAGGAATCTGAGGGCTAACTTTTTCACACAAAGAGTGGTGGATATATGGAACAAGCTGCCAGAGGAGGTAGCTAAGGCAGGGACTATTGTAATGTTTAAGAAACAATTAGACAGGTAAATGCATAGGACAGGTTTGGAGGGATATAGGCCAAATGCAGGCAGGTGGGACTAGCGTAGATGGGACATGTTGGTTGGTGTGGGCAAGTTAGGCCGAAGGGCCTGTTTCCACACCGTATGACTATGATTCTAATTGGATGAGGCAGGTCTACTCTCAGGGGCGGTGTCAAAAGATCCAAATTCCTACATAAGACAAAGAAAAGAGGAATCCTCTTTGGTAGCTCAACCATTTACTTCACCCTCAGCCATTACATGAAAATGCAGTCTATTTTGATTATGACCATAATTTTTTGTGGGGAATTGTAACATAGCTTAAAACAAGATATGCAACAACTAGTTGTAAAACAATTTAGAATCTTGCAAGAACTGACAACATAGGAAGGTGTAAAACATCTTGGATGTCATAAAAACATTTACGATCACCTTTCAGACAATAAAGAAGTTCTGACCTTTGCACTTTCCATACCTTCAACAAGATACCACCATCATACACATCTTCCCCTCAATATTACAAAAGGTCCATTCCATTTGAAGAATGGTCGGAAGAAGGGACTCAACCCGAAAAACGGCACCCAATCCTTCTCTCCAGAGATGCTGCCTGTCCCGCTGAGTTACTCCAGCTTTTAGTGTCCATCTTCGGTTTAAACCAGCATCAGCAGTTCCTTCGTACACATTCCATTTGAATTCCCTGGTCTGCTCTTCCCCCTCCACCAACTTGTCCACTGCGAACTGCACTTTCCTGTGGATATGCAGGAGATGCGACACCTGTCCTTTCACCCCTTCCCATCATCCATGGTGCTGAACGCTCCTTCCAGGTGAAGCAGTAATTCAATTGCAAAGGTTCTAATCTGATGTACTGCACTCAGTTTCACAACGTGCCCCCGTTTCAACAGGGAAAGGAAAATGCAGATAGGGTGACCACTTTGAACAGCATTGTGTTCAGTTAGCAGAGGGAAGCAGAGTTTCCCCATTGGCTGCCATTTTTAAATTTCCACTCTGGCCTGATGCAGTGTAAGCTTGAGGAACAACACATCTTTTGTCTGGATATGTTGCTGCCCTCCAGACTCTACATCATTCTTTAACTTCAGGTATCTTGTATTCTCTGACCATTCCATCTTGTTACATCGGCTCTTTTCATTTCTCCCTCCATTAGTACAGCCCAAATCATTGGGCTTGTCCATCAGTTCTAAAATTTACAACTTTTACAGTCCTTTGTGTTCTCCCTCTCTAATTTAGCAGCATTTATTTTCCTGTTCAGATCCCACCTTAACTGCCCGCATTAACCCACTTGGTGACTTCCTTTGTTATAGTCTATCCGACAATAAATCTAGCTTCACTCTGTCAGAGATGTTCCCTTTGTCCTTTCCACCCCTCCAACCTCACTATCCAAACCTTAAAACCAACGTTTTTTCTCTTTTCCAATTCTGAACAGAGGAAACCGGACATGAAACATTAACTACGTTTCTCAGTCCACACAAATGCTGTTGATGCCGAGTGTTTTAACTGCTTCCTGTTTTTGGTTTGTTTCTGACCTTTCAGTGCTCCTGTTAACGTAGGAAATGCAGCAGACAATTTCCACACAAAATATAATAACGACCAGATAAAAGGTCAGATTGTGCAGCCAGGAGGTCAAAGAGTCAATGTCCTTGTGGGATACAGCAAGAAACAATCCCTTCAACCTATTCAGTCCGTGCTTATCATCAACTACCCATTTACACTCATCCTATATTAATCCCATTTATTGTAATCTTAGCAACTCCCCCCAGATTCCACCACCCACATACTAGAGCAATTTATAACGGCCAATTAGCCTACCAACCTGCACATTTTTGAAAGTGGGAGGAGACCAAAGCACACGGGGGAGAACCCATACAGGGAGAATGCAGAAAATAACGTTACAGCATTACACTTAAAGAGAAAATATGCATGGTCTGCAATGAGATAGGTTGGAAGATCAGTACTTCGGCCTAGCTTATGGAAGGACTGCTTACTAGTTGATAACAGCAAGGAAGAAGCTATACGTAAATCTGATGGGACTTGCTTTCAAGCATTTGAAGAGGAGAGGGGATGACCAATGTAAAAAATTAATTATGTTGGCTGCTTTCCTGAGTCAGCATGAAGTGTAGAGAGTTGATGTTGAGGAGGCAGATCTATGTGATGGACTGGGCTACACCTACAATTCAAGTTACAGGATTTAATGTCGAGAGACGAAACTGCTGAGAAGTTTTTTTTTTTTTAAAACCGATCTCAACAAAGATGCATTTTTCGAGCACATCCCAATTGTTGCTCTTCAAACCCCAGTCCGTGGCTCAGCAGATAGCTCTTTCCTCCCTGAGAGAGAAGATTCACATCCCACTCTAGGAGGCTTGTGCTGAAACAGAAGCTTCCCCCTATAATGCATTACTGAGGGGGTGCTGCTCAGTCTGAGGAAATTCCTTAAACTAAGACCCCGTTTGCCATCTAAGAGATACAGAAAATCCCGTGGAAAATCCACAGGAAAATCACACAGACTTCCACACAGGCAGCACCACGTCAGAATCAAACCTGAAACTCAAAACCTGCAAGCCAGCTGTTACTAAAGCAGATGATCGGGTCTTTATTGCATGTGTGTGGGAGCTTGCTGTGCTCCCATATTTCCTATAATAAAAAATAAAAAACTGCCAAGTCCTTGGGACAGCCTTGTATGGTTGTGACTGACTCTAAATAAATACGTCTTGCTTTTACCTTTGACTAATTTGTAATATTTCAAATTTTAGATGATAACACTCAGATGAAGCCCTTGGGAATTTTTTAATCTGATAAAATGACACATTACAACTATTTGCTAATACACTCAAAGTAGAAAATAAGTCTGAATTCACTGCAAAATCTATAATGTTGAGGCTATGAAAGATAATATAAATAAAATGATCTGCTGTCTCCTTTTATACGCCAATATTCATATGTCATTGCTATATTAGGGGTCATTCACATCAATTATCGTGAAAATGCTTTTAGCCTTTGTGTAAAAATGTCTTTGTGGACAGTCTTCCACAAGTTCAGTTTCAGTTCAATTAAGTTTATCGTCATGTGTACCAAGGTACAGTGAAAAGCTTTTGTTGCGTGCTAACCAGTCAGCGGAAAGACATTGTTGTTGCTGAAGGTGCTCCTCAGGTTGGCATAGTGCCATGGAGGGGGTGAGCTATATTGTCTATGATGCTCCACAGTATGAGGAGCATCCTCGTCTCCAAGACCATCACCGGTGACTCCAACTCCACCCCAGGAAGAAGCCAGCCTTCCTGATGAGCTTGTTAATTCCATTGGCATTCGTGGCCTTCGCCCTGCTACCCCAGCACACGGCAGAGAAGAAGATGGCGCTGGCCAGATTGGTAGAACATCTGCAGCATTTTACTGGAGATGTTGAAAGAGCGGAGCCTCCTCAGAAAGTACAGGCAGCTCTGTCCCTTATTATACAGTGCCTCAGCATTCCTGGACCAGTCCAGTTTACTGTCCAGGTAAACTTCAAGGTACTTGTACTACTTGGTAAACTGCACATCCACACTGTTGATGTAAACTGGGGATTGGGGTGTTCCTCTCTTCCTAAACTCCTTAGTCATGTCGGTGTTGAGCTGCAGGTGAAAAAAAGTTAAGTGTACACACACATACACGCAATAATAGTCTATGGAGTTCAGAACTCTCTAATTGTGGTAGGACGATAACAACTGGGAAGAAGCTGCCCTTGAATCTGGAGGTGTGTGTTTTCACTCTTCTATACCTTTTGTTCGATGGGAGAGGGAAGAAGAGAGTATGGCCAGGGTGCGACTTGTCCTTGATTACATGATTACAATCGAGCCAGTCACAGTGTACATGATAGGGGAATAACATTTAGTGCAAGATAAAGCCAGTAAAGTCCAATCAAAGATACTCTGAGGGTCACCAATGAGGTAGATAGTAGTTCAGAACTGTTCTCTAGTTGTGGTTGGATGGTTCAGTTGCCTGATAACAGCTGGAAAGAAACTGTCCCTGAATCTGGAGGTGTTCGTTTTCACACTTTATACCTTTTGCCCGATGGGAGAGGGGAGAAGATGGAGTGGCCAGAGTGCGACTTGTCCTTGATTATGCTGCTGGCCTTGCCGAGGCAGCTCGAGGTATAAATGGGAGTCAATGGAAGGGAGGATGGTTTGTGTGATGGTCTGCGCTGTATCCACAATTCGCTGCAATTTCTTACGGTGATGGATGGAGCTGTTCCTAAACCAAGCTGTGATGCATCCCAATAAAATGCTTTCTATGGCGCATCTGTAGAAGTTGGTGAGAGTTGTTGGGGACATGCCAGACTTCTAAGGCAGTAGAGGCGTTGGTGTGCTTTCTTGGTCAGAGATTGGAAAATTTATAACAGGAAGTAAGGAAATGAAGGATGTGATTGTCTTCACAAAAGTCACAAACACCTGCTATAAAAACCAAAAAACTTGTCCAGCAAGAAAGGGGAACTGAAGGAAATTCAGTAAACAGAAGCATTCAGTAAACAGAAGAAGTAAAACATAGAAACATAGAAAATAGGTGCAGTAGGAGGCCATTTGGCCCTTCAAGCCAGCACCGCCATTCATTGCGATCATGGCTGATCGTCCCCAATCAATAATCCATGCCTGCCTTCTCCCCATATCTCTTGATTCCACCAGCCCCTAGAGCTCTATCTAACTCTCTCTTAAATCCATCCAGTGATTTTGCCTCCACTGCCCTCTGTGGCAGGGAATTCCACAAATAAAAGTTAGTTTCAAACTAATAAATCCAGTATACTTAATGATCTACAGCCCAAAGTTTTGAAACAGGTGGCAACAGGTGGATGCTCTGGTCACTGCCTCCAAAATTGTCTGGATTCTGGAATTTCTCCCGACCAAGCAAATAAAAAGAAAATCTGGGAACTGTTGGCAGGGTAACTGAAAATCAATGGAAAGTAAAATGAGAAATTTATAATGAAAAATGCAATAATACATGTTGACAAGAATAGAATTGAGTAGTCGGTATAGATTCATGAAAGGGTTACCAAGTTTGACTGACAGACTGGGAGGTCTTCAAGATGTGATTAGTGAAACAGTGAGAATACATGCCCATTTCTTAGGTAGGCAGGCATTGACTATTAGGCTACATCAGGAATCGGTGCCTAGGACCCTGGGCTCCAGCTACACAAGTTGCACCAAGATTTTAGTAGAGGGGACCAAATGTCATATTTCCAAGTCTACAAATGATGCAAAACAAGGTGGAATTGACAGTAGAGAGGAGAATGCAAAGAGGGTTCAAGGGGATTTGGACAAGCTTGAGCAAGTAAGCAATAAGTAGCAGAATACGTTGCAAAATGTGTTATTCTCTTTGAAACACAAAATAGAAATGCAGAATATGCATTTTAAATGGTGTGAGATGAGGGATGAGGAAGCAAAGAAGGCGGCAAGTTGTGTACTAGCCTTTAGGATAAAATATAATAGAACATAGAACAGTACAGCAATGGAGGGGGAGGGGGGGAGAGCAAAGGACGACCCTGCATGGGGGATCCGCCGAGAACTAAGGTAGCCACAAATAGAAAATGTTAAAAATGGTTTGTCGCCACTGTTTATGTGGAGCCATTTTGTATACCTTGGGTCCCTCCCCCGTTTTGAGAGGTCCCCACCCGAGACCTCCCCCCCCCCCTCCAAGATATTCTGTCCCCCCGTCCCCCGGTCCCTCCCATATTTTGATAGCGATTTCCCTGCCTGCAGCGATGATGGCGATGTTGTCCGAGGAGCGCTGACCTTCCTTCCCACCTCCTCTGTCTCTTATTAGTTAGTGCAATGTTTAACCTGTCAGATGGGTATAGTCAGTTTTAACAGCTATTATCATAAAATGCCTTTAGAAAATTCCTTGCAACCTGTATATTTTGTTGTGGATAAATTATGTGGGAAGCGATAGTGTTTCTGTACCAATTGCAATAACAACCCATGCTATGGCCATGTCATGATAATTTTCGGTCCTTCACAGAAAACATGCTTGCATCAAACTGTAGTGTGCATGGTTAAGCATAAATTTTATCATGGTCCAGGAATTATTGATGCAAGTTGATCATACGCTGAATAATCAACCACATTTTTGTTTGGAAGTGGAAAGAAATAATAACAATTGCAATGTGTAAAAAGAATTGAGATACCGTATTATAATTTTGCTACGTGTCATTGTGGTATATATCATCTCTTCATTGGTGAATATGTTTAGTTTGTGACTTTATTAGAAGCAGAAATAATACATGAATGCTTCATTGAGCATAATTCCGAATGGTAACTACGCACTTCGTCCTAGCACATTATCGCACGCATCGTGCAAGCCATCTTAAATGACCACCTAAACTATCATTTGGCAACGCAAAAGCTGCCAAGGTTGCCCGGCTGGCAACAAGGAAAAAAAGTGAGAGCCCTGGAGAATCTCCCATCGGGCAAAAGGTATAAAGTGTGAAAACGCACACCTCCAGATTCAGGGACAGTTTCTTTCCCGTTGTTATCAGGCAACTGGACCATCCTACCACAACTAGAGAACAGTTCTGAACTACTATCTACCTCATTGGTGACCCTCAGACTATCTTTGATTGGACTTTACTGGCTTTATCTTGCACTAAATGTTATTCCCCTATCATGTACACTGTGACTGGCTCGATTGTAATCATGTAATCAAGGACAAGTCGCACCCTGGCCATACTCTCTTCTTCCCTCTCCCATCGGACAAAAGGTATAGAAGAGTGAAAACACACACCTCCAGATTCAAGGGCAGCTTCTTCCCAGTTGTTATCGTCCTACCACAACTAGAGAGTTCTGAACTCCATAGACTATTATTGCGTGTATGTGTGTGTACACTTAACTTTTTTTCACCTGCAGCTCAACACCGACATGACTAAGGAGTTTAGGAAGAGAGGAACACCCCAATCCCCAGTTTACATCAACAGTGTGGATGTGCAGTTTACCAAGTAGTACAAGTACCTTGAAGTTTACCTGGACAGTAAACTGGACTGGTCCAGGAATGCTGAGGCACTGTATAATAAGGGACAGAGCTGCCTGTACTTTCTGAGGAGGCTCCGCTCTTTCAACATCTCCAGTAAAATGCTGCAGATGTTCTACCAATCTGGCCAGCGCCATCTTCTTCTCTGCCGTGTGCTGGGGTAGCAGGGCGAAGGCCACGAATGCCAATGGAATTAACAAGCTCATCAGGAAGGCTGGCTTCTTCCTGGGGTGGAGTTGGAGTCACCGGTGATGGTCTTGGAGACGAGGATGCTTTGGAACAAATATGGCCACAGAACATACTTTTCAGGAAAGGATCCCTCTGCTTAGAATGTCTGTGCCGGACATGATGACAAGATAAACAAATCTCAATTGCACGTACATGATCAATATCCCTTCATTCCCTACAAATCCATGTGCCTATCTAAAAGCCTCATAAACATCACTATCACATCAGCTTCTGTCTCCACTACACACCCTGGCACCATGTACAGGCACCCACCACTATGTAAAATAACTTTTCCCGCACATCTCCTTTTAACTTTGCTCCTCCCACCTTAAACCTCTGTCCTCTTAGTCTTTGACATTTGCACCCTGGGAAAAAAGTTCCAACCATCTCCACTATCTACACCTCTCATGATTTTATTTATATGCTCCCATCAGGTCTCCCCTCAACCTCGGGCATTCCACAATCCAAGTTTGTCCAGCCTCTCCTTGAAGCTAATACCACCCAATCCATGCATCATTCTGGTACGCATTCTGCACCCTCTCCAAAGCTTCCGCATCCATATAACAATTACAGCACGGAAACAGGCCATCTCGGCCCTTCTAGTCCGTGCCGAACACGTATTCTCCCCTAGTCCCATCTACCTGCACTCGGGCCATAACCCTCCATTCCTTTCCCGTCCATATAACTATCCAATTTATTTTTAAATGATAAAATCGAACCTGCTTCCACCACCTTCACTGGAAGCTCATTCCACACAGCTACCACTCCCTGAGTAAAGAAGTTCCCCCTCATGTTACCCCTAAACTTCTGTCCCTTAATTCTCAAGTCATGTCATCTTGTTTGAATCTTCCCTACTCTCAGTGGGAAAAGCTTATCCACGTCAACTCTGTCTAGCCCTCTCATCATTTTAAAGACCTCTATCAAGTCCCCCCTTAACCTTCTGCGCTCCAAAGATGGGCGTTCCTGCAATGGGCGACTAAAACTGCACAAAATGCAATGGGGCGACCAGAATTGCACACAGAACGCAACTGCACTCCTTGGAACAAAGAGAGCTGCTGGAAGATTTGATGGAGGTGGACAAGATTATGAATGGTTTGGAATAATAAGTAGAGGGAATCTGCATCATAGCAGATGGTTCAAGGGCCAGGCGGCAAGCAACAAAAAAAATAATATCATTCAGAGGAATCAGTTTTGTTGCATATATTAAAATATCATTTATGATGCCTGTAGGGGTGATAACAGTTATTCAGGATCTTCAGGAGGGATTTAGATAAAGACACTCGAAGGCCTCCTTCTGTGATATAAAAACGATTCTGAAACCATCCAACTAAGTGACACCACAACTGCAATGGGGTCAGCCTCACTGGGCCAAGGAAAATGAAGAATATCAACTCAGCCTATGAGACCTACCTCCCACCACTGTCCAGTGGCTCCATGACAGAGCAACATTAGGTATTGGGTGTGAATCAATCACAGTTCAATAACCCAATCCCAGGCAACAAGGTGGGATTTGATGCTATTTATGTCCTCGAAGTGGATGGGTACAAATAAAAAAGGAGAAAAAAAATCCAGAAGATACATTCCCTTGCCCATAACATTTAATGATCAGTGATATTCATTCACTCCCAAATGTCTCAGTGAAAATACAGCACCCTCCATAATGTTTGGGACAAAGACCCATCATTTATTTATTTGCCTCTGCACTCCACAATTTGAGATTTGTAATAGAAAAAAGTCACATTGTCAGATTTTAATAAAGGCCATTTTTATACATTTTGGTCTCACCATGTAGAAATTACAGCAGTGTTTATGCATAGTCCCCCCCCCCCCCACCCCCCATTTCAGGGTGCCTTAATGTTTGAGACACAGCAATGAAAGCAGCCATTTTTAGTATTTTGTTGCATATCCTTGGCATGCGATGACTGCTTGAAGTCTGCGATTCATGGACATCACCAGTTGCTGGGTGTTTTCTCTGGTGATGCTCTGCCAGGCCTGTATAGCAGCTATCTTTAGCTTATACTTGTTTTGGGGGCTAGTCCCCTTCAGTTTTCTCCTCAACATATAAAAGATATGCTCAATTGGGCTCAGATCGGGTGATTGACATGGCCACTCAAGAATCTACCATTTTTTAGCTTTGCTACAGCAGTATGTTTGGGATCATTGTCTTGCTACAGAATGTACTGCCGGCCACTGAGTTTTGAGGCCATTGTTTGAACTTGAGCAGATAGGATATGTCTATACACTTCAAAATTCATTATGCTACTATTATCAGCAGTTGTATCATCAATGAAGATGTGAGCCAATACCTTCAGTAGCTATACATGCCTAGGCCATAACACCCCCACCACCGTGTTTCACAGATGAGGGTGGTATGCTTTGGATGTTGGGCAGTTCCTTCTCTCCTCCAGACTTTGCTCTTGTCATCACTCTGATGTGTCAATCTTCGTCTCATCTGTCCACAAGACCTTTTTCCAGAACTATGGTTGCTCTTAAGTACTTCTTGCCAAACTGTAACCTGGCCATCCTGTTTTTGCAGCTAACCGGTGTTTTGCATCTTGCAGTGCAGCCTCTGTATTTCTGTTCACGAAGTCTTCTGCGGGCAGTGGTCATTGACAAATCCACACCTGACTCCTGAAGAATGTTTCTAATCTGTCAGACAGGTGTTTGGGGATTTTTCTTTATTATAGAGAGAATTTTTTTGTCACCAGCTGTGGAGGTCTTCCTTAACTGCCAGTCCCGTTGCAGTTAGTAAGCTCACCGATACTCTTTCTTTTTAATTATGTTCCAAACTTGATTTTGGTAAACCTAATGTTTAGCTGATGTCTCTAACAGTTTTATTCTTGTTTCTCAGTCTCATAATGGCTTATTTGACTTTCAATGGCACAACTTTGGTCCTCATGTTGAGAGCAGCAATAAAAAAGTTTCCAAAGTGATGGAAAGACAAGGTGCTGAGAGCTCTCTTATACCTGCATTAAGGAGGCAATTAAACACACCTGAGCATTTCCAAAGCCTGTGAAGCCAATGTGTCCCAGACGTTTTTAATACATTTTAAATGTATAAAAATTGCATTTTTTTTAAATCTGACAATGTGCACTTTAACCACATGTGATTTTTTTTCTATTACAAATCTCAAAACGGTCAGTGCAGAGGCAAATAAATAAATGATGGATCTTTGTCCCAAACATTGCGGAGGGCACAATAGCGAGTCACACAACACGGAAACAGGCCCTTCGGCCCAATCTGTCCATGCTGGCCAGGATGCCTTTTTAGCATGGTCCCATGTCCATCTCAATCTTTCCTATCAAAGTACCCGTACAAATGTATTTTAAATGTTGTGATAATCTGATATAGGATGGTGTATTTTTAAAGCCAGCGTTTGGTCCGTGGGCCTGGCCTCGCACATACAATCGGCCAACCAGAAACCAGTGACATTCTCCACACAATCTGCTCGTCCGCACCGGAGAAACTTCACACCCAAAACATAAATAAAAAACCAGCAACCTGTCGGTGCCACAATCACGCCGCATTGTTATTATTTTAGTTGGAAGTGTTTCGCAGGATTATCTCACCGTGGTCGTTGCCCGCCTCGGACGGGCCGGCTGAGGCTCCGGTAGCCCCTGCTCCTGCCCCTGCCGCCGCTCCAGCTCCAGCCGCCGTCGCCACCACCGCCGCGGCTCCGGTCCCAGCCCCGGCCCCGGCCCCGGCTCCGGCCACCAGAGCTGCCGTCCCGGCCGCCGCCTCCTGCTCGTCGCCGCTGCTGTTGGTGCGCTTATTTTTCCGGCCCTTGACGCTCTTCTGGTTCGGCATAGTAAGGGTGAGGGTCCGAGGCCTGGCGCTGGGCTCATCCGTCCGCTGTCTCCGTCTCTGATTTACATAACCCGCATCGCTCAGCTAGCTGCCTGCTCTCTCTCCCTCCCTCCCTCGGCCGGTCCCGCCGCTCGCTATGGCTCCGGTGGGGCAGTGAGGTGCGGGCGGCGTCGTCAACAGGGAGGGCGCGTCCCGCTGTGTTATGTTGTGTTGTGTTGTGTTGTGAGGGGGCGGCGGTGTTCGTTAACCAGGTGCGTGAGCGCGCGCCCCCGGCCCGACCGTCAACCGACCGCTTCGACGCAGCGAGCGCGCTCCCGCGTCGGCCTTTTCCGCTTGGTTGGGTGTGGGTGTGTGTGTGTGTGCGCGCGCGCGCCCCCGGGCTGTCCCACCGTCCGCAGTGAACGCGCTCCGAACCCAGGCGCACTCCCGCGTCGGCCTTTTCCGCTTTGGTGAATGTGCGCGGGGGCGCGCGCGCCGATCCGCCCTCTTCGGGCGCCGACTTCACGGCCCCTTGAGCTGCTCCAGCACAGACTGTCCGGTTGTACTTTCAATCAAATCCCACACCACACGAAGAACACCGCTCCCCTCTCCACCTCCGACCTGTGGAGATCAACAACGGGAGGATTTCCGCGGGCCGAAACTGCAGGTTGTTGTGGTCTGCAGCCAACCGATCCGCTTTCTGCTTGCTCAGCTGCAAAAAAGAAAACTGGCAGTAATTGATGCTGCGAACGCTCAATAGGTCAGGCATTATCTGTGGCAAGAGACATCGGTTGAACGTTGCAGGTCAAAGACTATCTTGAAAAAATAAGTTCGTTTAAGAGTCAAGAGTTTTTATTTGTTTGGCATATTGCACTAGGTATGAACTTGAACGGTTCACTTGCTGCAAGCACGTTGGCCAGCAACACCAATAAATATTCCAGTACAAAAAAAAACAGTACGTGGAGCACCAAAAGTAGTGCTGCTGAACCCTACATCGCTGCTGAAGTAGGGTTGTGGCTGCACCACTTTTGGTGCTCCACGTATTTATTTTTTTGTACTGGAATATTTATTGTTGTTGCTATGTCCACGTGCTTGCAGCAAGTGAACGTTTCATCGTTCAAGTTCATACCCAGTGCAATATGCCAAACAAATAAAAACGTAACCACAACCCTACCTCAACAGCTTTGGACTTTGGGCTGGGTGGCTCAAGAACCCGATGGTTGAATGGGAGGAAGCCGTTCTTGAAATTGGAGCTAATAGCGCTCCGGCTCTTGTATCTTCTCTTAGGTCGTGATGCAACGTCCGTGTGTTCGTGATAAGCTCGATTAAAAGTTAGATAAAGTATTTGACAACATGTCCGTTTAAGTTGCACAAAGTGCTAAAGGAGCGACTAAGATAAAGGGAAGATTTATGTGCATAGATCTGGGTTTTCTGCTGTTTGTGTTTGATGGATGTTCATGACGTTCTCTCTGAATTGGAGAAACCGAAGCCAATAGCAGATTAAGAGATGGCCTTTCATTATGCAGTGTCCCATAGCAAACTGATAACCCTATCAGGCCCGGGCCCAGTAAACCTGCTAAAATGCATAATGTCTTTCCCTTTTCAATGCTAATTTGTCCCAGAGTATCACTATCCCACTCCCTGAATTCTACAAAGTCGTTTTCCTTAGTTAGTACAGATGAAAAGTATTCAATTAAAATCTCACTTACCTCCTTCGGTTCTACACTTAGATTACCCATTTTGACCTCCTTGTCCTTAACATACTGTACATAAAATGCTTGCATATACAATAATTTGTAGATGTGAAGGAACTCAGCAGATCGCAATGAACTCAGACAGGCAATGTTTCAGATTGGGGCCTTTCTTCAGAAAGGATAAGGATCAAGACGGAATTTAATTGCAGAAGAGCCAACTTCTGCAGGTTGAAGTTACTCAGAAATCTAAAATTAAAAGAGCTATAATTAAACACAGAGGCTATTTAACTAACAATGTTTTGGGAATAGATAGGAAACAATGTTTCAGGTGCGGATAGGAGATAAAGTAGTGATCAAAGTGAGACCTTTCTGGATTTTGACAGAGATGGACAAAGTGACAAAACCCAAAAAACAGAATATAGGTCATATGTTATGACGATTGCACGTGAGAGCGCAGCTAAAAAGGGAAAGCACAGAGGGGAAGTGAAAAAGTAAATAGGCTAATGAAAATATTTTGAGAATAGATTCAGTGAACACAAAAGGAAACACAAAAGTAATGTGAAGCAATGTAAGAAAGCAATTAGATAAACGGGGATTAAATTAGGACTCCAGAGGTGATCTATGCCAAGCAGCATGGAAGCAGGCCCTTCGACCCAATTCGTCTGTGCCAACAAGAGGTCTCTTCTCTGCTAGACCCATTTGCCTGCATTCAGCCCATAGCTTTCTAAACCTTTCCTATCCATGAAGCTGTCAAAGTGTCTTTTAAATGTAGTTATAGTATCAGCCTGAACTATCTCAATTGAAAGCTCGCTCCATATACTCACCATCCTCTGAATGAAAAAAAATGCCCTTCAAGTTCTTATCTTGCCTTCTCACCTTAAATCTTTTTCCTCTGGTTCTTCATTCCCCTCCGCTGTGAATTCATCCTATCTATTTCCCTCAAAATTTTATACACCTCAATATCACCCCCTCAGACTGCTGCGCTCCAAGGAATAAAGCCGTATCCTGCCTAACCTTTCCCTATAGCTCAGGCCCTTGAGCTACAGGCAACATCCTTGTAAATCTTTTCTGCATCCTTCTAGCTTAATGAAGCCTATCCTATAGCAGAGTAACCAAAACTCAACACAGTACTCCGAATGTGGGACCAAAACTGAACACAGTACCCCAAATACAGTAACCAAATCTGAACACCGTTCTGCAAAGCCCATCATAGACTATTCTGGTCAGCACTGCAGACTGCCTCCTCAGAAAATAAGTGTTGTATAAGAAGGATAAGTATCTTAATGAAAACCATCAGTCAGCCACATATTGCATACAAAAAACTCAAATAGTTTAACAGTAATTGATGTTCAACATGATTGCATCTTTAATTAGAGGAAGGGATATGGATTATTTGCAGTCAGATAATAGTTGGTCTTGGCATCGTGTTCGGCACAGGTATGGTGGGCTGAATTCTCTGTTCTTGTTCTGTACTGTTCAATGTTCTAACATGTACAGAGGAGATTTACTAGAATGTTGCCTGGGTTTCAACAACTAAGTTACAGAGATAGGTTGAATAAGTTAGGTCTTTATTCTCTGGAGCGCAGAAGGTTAAGGGGGGACCTGATAGAGGTCTTTAAAATGATGAGAGGGATAGACAGAGTTGATGTGGACAAGCTTTTCCCTTTGAGAATAGGGAAGATTCAAACAAGAGGACATGACTTCAGAATTAAGGGACAGAAGTTTAGGGGTAATATGAGGGGGAACTTCTTTACACAGAGAGTGGTGGCGGTGTGGAATGAGCTCCCAGTGGAAGTGGTGGAGGCAGGTTCATTGGTATCATTTAAAAATAAATTGGATAGGAATATGGATGAGAAGGGAATGGAGGGTTATGGTATGAGTGCAGGCAGGTGGGACTAAGGGGAAAAAAAATTTGTTCGGCATGGACTTGTAGGGCCGAGATGGCCTTTTTCCGTGCTGTAATTGTTATATGTTATATGGTTATATGTTAAGAAACGTTTGAGAACCAACTTCAATCTTCATAGAATAACAGGATCTCACCCAAGGAGGCCACTTGCCCCATTGTGCCCGTGCCAGCTTAAAGAGCATCCTTTTGGTTCCACTTACCTGCCTCGCCAGGCACACCTTCACTTGACACGGTATTTATTGATGACATTTAAAATCAACATGAGCTCACACTTTCTTGATCGACTTAGGTATAGGTTGGCACTTGTATTCGTTTTACTATTGTCACATGCACCAAGATGGAATGAAAATTGTGTTTTGCATGCTAATCAGATAAAATATCCATACGTGAATATAATCAAACAATACAGAATGTAGTGTTACAGCTACAGAGAAACAGAAAAAGAAAGTGCCAAGGCCATAGAGAGATAGATTGGAAGATCGGGACTACACCCTTGGCTTACAGGAAGTCTGATGACAGCAGGGAAGAAGCTATTGTTGAGTGGACTTTTGCAAATGCCTTGCGAAACTCTAGGCATATTGCAACATTTGTTCTACAATCACACCTGATGTTACCCCAGAGATTTAATTTAAATTCCTTTTCAAAAAACATTTTTGGGACTTGGGCATTTATCGCTCAATCCTTGTTGCCCATGAGTAGGTGACGGTGAGCCACATTCTTAAACCACTGCAGTGCTGAAAGTCATAGTCATGAAGCATAGAAACAAGCCCTTCGGGCCGACTCCCCATGCTTACCAAGATGCCCCATCTACACGTACCACTTGTCCATGTTTGGCCCATATCCCACTAAACCTTTCCTATCCATTTAACCGTCAATATGTCTTTTACATGTTGTTACAGTACCTGTCTCAACTACCTTCTCTGGTAGCTCATTCCATATACCTCTTATAAGCAATATTTCTCTTATTGCTTCTTCCACTTGCGCAATAAATGTTTATATTTATGTATAAAACTCCCCTCAATCCCATCACTTACTATTCCCAGCGTTTACAAAAACTGTGAACTGAGTGGGCATAGCTCTAGTTAATTACACTGCATGTACATCAAATGTAAGCATAAAACTTACCTAGGCATAGGAAAAAATAAAATTAAAGAGCACCAAAAACATGTGATAAAATACATATGAGGTGGAGTCACTGTTGTAACATAGTACTACAGTCAATGTGCACACAGCAAGCCCCCAAAAATAGCAATGACTAACTATGGCTAAGGGGATCAGAGGGTATGGAGAGAAGGCAGGTACGGGATACTGAGTTGGATGATCAGCCATGATCATATTGAATGGCGGTGCAGGCTCGAAGGGCCGAATGGCCTACTCCTGCACCTAATTTCTATGTTTCTATGTTTCTATGTTTCTATTCTATTTTAGCTTTGTTGTTTAAGAGAGAAATATTTGTATGGACAACAGTGACAACTCTTCTCTTCCTTGAATAGTGCTATTTGTGTTTTTATATAACTCACTGTTACCTCTGATGTGACAGGTGGTGATTGGATTCGCAAATACGCGCATAGTTCTCCTGCCAAACTTGAGGTGAGCCATCCAGTGGCAGAGCTAATAGAAACCTGGCTCGATCTTGATCTCCAATGCTATTTGTGTGGAGTGTGTAGGTTCTCCTTGTGACTGTGCAGGTTTCCACTGGCAGCTTTTGGGGGTTTCCTCCCAACACCCCAAATCCTGCAGATTGCTGGCTAATTGGTCACTCTATCTAAGTCAAAGTTGGAAGATAAGTAATTGATACTGGGGAGGGTTGATGAGAATGTGGGAGACAAGAAAAAAAAGGATGAATATGGGATGAGTGTAAATGGGTGGTTGAATGTTGGTTCGGACTCCATGGGTCAAAGGGAGTGTTTCCATGCTGTATCTCCCTGATTCTAAGAAATACAAACATATGCAAATGCTATCTGCATTTAATGTGCTCTTCCAAAATAAGTCAAATGTAAATTCTTGGACATATTTAATGTAAAGACATCTATATTACTAAAAGTCTGTTCTTGACCTTTCTGTGCTGCGATTTCCGAGAGTATGCCGCCACCTACGGCCGTCATTTTAGGTCACCTCGCTCAGAGCCCCCCTCCGCCGCATATGTGCCGAGGATTTTTCCCGTCGATGAAAATTGACAGAGATATTAATGTTTTTACAAAATTCCCCATTCTCTCTGCTGCCCCTGCTGGAGGGAGGGGGAGGGACTATAAAACCAGGAAGTGGTGTGCCTCAATCAGTCTCTGCAAGTGGTGTGCCTCAATCAGAGCTCTGAATGACACTGACAAATGTTTATAGCACTGTGAGTACACTTAATTTGGTTTGAAAATGAAAATATGGTTAGAGGTAAAAAAGCACTGCCTGCAAATGGTTGTTTGGGTTTGGGTTGAAGTAAAAAGGCACAATTCCCCCCCCCCCCCCCCCCCTCTCCTCCTCCCCCCCCCCCCTCCCCCCTTCCCCCCTCCCCTCTGCTCCTCCCCCCCTCCATCTGGGAGATCCTGGCAACCTCAAACCGCCACCCCCTCCCCTCCCTCCCCCTCCCCTCCCCCCCCCCCTCCCCGTCCCCCTCCCCCCTCTCCCCTCCCCCCCTCCCTCCCCCCCTCTCCTCCTCTCCCCCCCCCCCCCCCTCTCTCCCTCTCCCCCCCCCCCTCTCCCCTCCCCCCTTTCCCCCCCCCCCCCCCTTTCCACCCCCCTCTCCTTCCCCCCCCCCCCCTCTCCTTTCCCCCCCTTTCCTTCCCCCCCTCTCCTTCCCCCCTCTCCACTACCCCCCTCTCCACTCCGCCCACTTCAGTGTGCAGTAAAAAATAAATAGAAATAAAAATACATACATCATGAACAAATTAACACTCTACTCTCTCCTAAACATCAATAGGCGTTCTGATCAGCAGCGGCACGACAGTGGCTCTGCTGCAGTGTGTCCAGGTTGATGGTTGGTGCGCGATACGTTGGCAGGGGGCAAAGTCCGTTTATCAGTCTTATAGCCTGCGGGAAGAAGCTGAGGAGCATCCTGCTGGTTTTGCAGCTAATGCTCCTGTACCTCTTCCCAGATGGCAGGATGGAGAATATGTGATGCGATGGATGGTAGGGGTCTTTGATTATTATGCTGATACATCTCTTCCTGTATATGTTTAGCAGGAAAGGGCGTGGAGCACCAATAATCCTGCTGGCGGTCTTCACAATCCTGTCTAGTTGGTGCCGTTCGTATGCCTTGCAGCTCCCGAACTAGGAAGTGATGCCATAGGTTAATGTGCTCTCGATTGTCCCCCTATAAAAAGTTCGTAGGTGTGTAGTGGGGAGACCTGCTTTACGTAGTCTTTGGAGAGGGTGTAGTCGCTGCTGGGCTCTCTTGACCAGTGCTGTGGTCTTGGTCGTGGACGTCAGGTCATCTGACAGGTGGAATCCTAGGAACTTCACGCTGCTGACCCTTTCCACATCAGCTCCATCGATGTGCAGAGGTGTATGGTGTTGTTTTCCCGCCCTCCTGAAGTCAACCACCATATCCTTAGTTTTTCCCACGTTGAGAATGAGGTTGTGGGATTTGCACCATCCGAAATCAGAAATGCGTGAAATATTCAGCAAGTCAGGCAGTAACTTAGGAAGTGAGAAAATAAATCGGTTTTAAGTTGTTGAGAGAGTGGAGATAGGATGGATGGGACAAAGGGAATTTAGAGGTTTTTATTATTTTTTGACATAAAAATAGTAAATTGGGAATTAAGTGCTCAAAATAATTGAAGGAATATAAATCTTGAAGGTGACATAAATTAAGAAGAGAATGCATTTCTGATTGTAATTATATTTTTTCTGATGTTACACAACAGAATGATAAATGTTCTAGTGAAATACGTAAGCTTAAAGGGAGCACAGGAAAGAAATAAGTTTCAAGAGAACCAACTCAGAGAGTGTGGGAACCAGACCCTGGTGAGCAATTGGAATTTCTGACTAGTTGGACGGGGATTATTGGGGTTTTACTGTTCCACTTTTCTACATTACAGTGTTGACCATATTTGGGACATCTTTAATTATGAATACACAGGAATGTCATGAAATGGATGGCAAAGAAAAATCAAAGTATAAAATATCCAAAGATGCTCCTCAATGATGGTGGGGGTTAAACGTTAGATATATTTGAGATGGAGATGAGTAAATATTTGAAAGATAAAGGGATTGAGGATTGTGGGGAACTGACACAGAGGAATTGAGGCCTCGACAAGATCAGCAATGATCACATTCAACGATGGAGCAGTCTGAAGGAGCCGAATGGCCTGCTATTTTCTTGCAGACACAAGGAACTGCAGATACTGGTTTACAAAAAAGGATACACCATGCTGGAGTAACTCAGTGGGTCAGGCAGCATTTCTGGAGAACATGGATAGATGACATTTCGGGTCAGGTCATAACCCAACAATCATATACATGTTCTCCAGAGATGCAGCCAGATCCGCTGTTACTCCAGCAATTGTGTCTTTCTTTCCTTATTTTCTCGTGTTTAGGTGTGTTCGACCACTACAGTACAGGACAGGCTCTTCAGCTTACTATGTCTGTGATGATCATGATACCAAATGAATGTAGCTGTCCTGTGCCTGTACATGATCCAGATCCATCCCAACACCCGTCTGTTTATGTGCTGCTCTATACGTCTCTTAAATACCGCTATCGTATCTTCTTCCATCACCCACCATAGC
Organism: Leucoraja erinaceus; assembly: GCF_028641065.1. NCBI lineage: Eukaryota > Metazoa > Chordata > Chondrichthyes > Rajiformes > Rajidae > Leucoraja > Leucoraja erinaceus. Next base: position 22,193,910 of record NC_073384.1, read on the forward strand.
CTTGGCACCTACCACTCTTGTAAAAAAAAAAAAAAGCTTGCCCAACCTCACGATAAAGTTCTGCCCTCTAGTATTTGATATTTCTATCTAAAAATGCTATCTACCCCGTTTATGTCTCCCATAATTTTAGAAAAGCCTCCACATCCTTCCTGCTTTGTGGTGACTAGTACTGCTCACAATACTCCAAATGTGGCCAAAGTTTTATTGAGCTGTATATGACTTCCTGATTTTTATACTCAATCCCCCGATCATTGAAAGCATGCGATATACTTTGTTTACCACCTTATCTACTTATGTTGCTATTTTCAGGTAGCCATGGACTTGCATCCCAAAATCACTATGAACTTCAATACTTCTTAGGGCATTAACTGTGTCATTTTCCTTTACATTTTACCTCTCAAAATGCAATACCTCAACTTGTTCAGATTAAACTCCATTTGCCATGTCTACAGCCATATTTCCAACTGTTCTATATCCCACTGCATGATTTGATAACCTTCATCACACTATTCACAACTCCACCATTTTTTGTGTCAACTGCAAATGTACTCATCAGCCCATCTGCATTTTTGTCCAAGCAATTTATATATATTACAAACAAGAGGTCCCGGCACTTATCCCATGAAGACCACTGCTGGTCACAGATCAGAAACACCCCCTCCATCTCTACCACCTGCCTTCAATCACCAAGCCAATTTTGAATCTAATCTACTAAATCATAATAGATCCTATGTGCTCTAATCTTCTGGATCATTTTACCACCTTGTCAAATGCCTCACTAAAGTCCACATAGGCGACATGCACTGCCCTAGCCTCGTCAATCATCTTTGTAACATGCTCAAAAAACTAAATAAAACATGAAGCAATGAGAGGTGGAGAAACTGGATGGGAGTATTCAGCATTCAGACCCTGCCGTGGCATTAGATCAAATACCGGATACAAATATCCTGAAAACACTCCAGCAGCAGAAAACCATAGACCTAGTAGTTCAGAGCATCAGCGTAGAATTTCCAGCACAAGGTGGCCATTGATTTCATGGCAACCAAAACTTGAGGTAAATTTATTGTTTCTCATCTAGGTCCACAATTGCTTCGAGATCAAATCATATTGAAATAATAAGACTAGCATCTCTAAAACACATAAAATACATATGAGCTCAAATCATCCCAGAACAATAGGAGCCAATGAGACTGGCTCCACTTGATTGACTGAGAGATACAATGTAGAAACAGGCCCTTTGGCCCACTGTGTCTATGCCAATCATCGATCACCTGTTTACATTAATTTTATGTTATCCCTCATTCGCATCCATTCCTTTCACACTCGGGGCAATTTAGAGGCCAATTCATCTACAAACCCGCATGTCTTTGCGATGTGGGAGGAAACTGGAGCACCCAGAGGAAGCCCACACGGTCACATGGAAACTCCACACAGACGGCACTCGAGGGTAGGATCATACCTAGGTCTTTGGTGCTGTGAGGCACGACTCTACCAGCTGCGCCACTATGCTGCTCTCAAATGTGACATGACGTAAATAGGCAATGCCACTGTTACAGTTACAGTATGCAAACATTGAATTAAGGAGATTGCACATTTCAGCAGCTAATATTGAACAGTGGTAGTTAAGCTTTGGATGTCTTCCTGGAAGTGAATGACTTTTTAAAATTGTGTTCCGCATGCACAGATGCAATTTTTTTTTTCTTTCTTCCTGCCTGCTTTCTTTCCGGAAGCTGTTGAGATGTGCCAGTGCTAGTGTTAATGTTTCAACACACCCAATGGCCTTCAAGCTTATTGCCTGTTTGAAAAGCATCACAGCCTGATGCCGTCTTTCATGAACTATCACTAACTCACTACCAGCCAATGCAGACGAATGGCAAGCAAGTTCTAGAAGGTTTAATCTACAGTATCTCTTCATTACCCCAACATACCACATGTTACAAAGGAGGAGCTCCCACCCATTCCATTGATGTGCAGAGGAGTTCTGGAATTATGTTGAACAGCCCACTCTTTTCATGCTCCGTGATTCTTTATGGTTCACATGAACCATTCGACCACTGCAACGGTGACACTTCAACATCATTTGACATTTCCAATGGGCTGTGTACTTGTCCCGACTGTCCAATCTGTTTTTTTAATTTTTGTCCTGAATCATGCCCTGCATGACCTTGGGAGAGGAATGTACTTGAGATACAGACTGGATGGATTTCTCTTCAACCTCCAGTGACTGAAGGCAAGGACCAAGGCGCATGTGCTTCCAAGATGGCGCCCAACACAGGCGATTATTTGTGTGCTGGTCGCAGAACCAGATCTACAATCACATATTATAATTGCTCCACACTTTTACATCTTTCTATACACTCGATTGTAATCATGTATTATCTTTCCGCTGATTGGTTAGCACGCAACAAACTCTACCTCGGTACACGTGACAATAAACTAAACTGAAACTTAGAGTTCAGTTCAGTTTTATTTGTCATATGTAGGTTAACACAGGGTCACCGGTATAATGAAATGTGTTTGACAAGACAACGGGTCACCTCAGCAATATTACCATATAACCATATAACAATTACAGCACAGAAACAGGCCATCTCAGCCCTTCTAGTCCGTGCCGAACACGTATTCTCCCCTAGTCCCATCTACCTGCACTCGGACCATAACGTTGCATTTCGTTGTCTATGCATTTCGTTGTCTCTGTACTGTACACTGACAATGACAATTAAAATTGAATCTGAATCTAACCCTCCATTCCTTTCCCGTCCATATAACTATCCAATTTATTTTTAAATGATAAAATCGAACCTGCCTCCACCACCTTCACTGGAAGCTCATTCCACACAGCTTCCACTCTCTGAGTAAAGAAGTTCTCCCTCATGTTATCCCTAAACTTCTGTCCCTTAATTCTCAAGTCATGTCCTCTTGTTTGAATCTTCCCTACTCTCAGTGGGAAAAGCTTATCCACGTCAACTCTGTATTATTACAAGGATAACAATAAGATAAAATAAGATAATATAGATATAATATAGATAGAGGCACCGTTTGCTGATGGCTGCACCCTTGGAGCACATTCAGAGTTTGATCTTCAAGTAATCGTCTACATGTTTGCCAAAACATCATGGCCGTTTGTTCTTACAATCAGTCACAACGAGATTGGGGACCTGCACCAATTAGTCCAGGCCTTGAAGTATATCCGTTCAGTATAATTATCGATGGTGCTGAGTGAAGATACACTTCAATCACTTGGGAAACATCATCTCTTCTGATGGCTCTCTCAACAGGGAAATGGTGGCTCGTATCAGCAAGGCCAGAGAGTTGCTTGGTCACCCATGCTTTCGTGATCAAGCTGTCAACCAAGATCAAACTGAAGGGTCTCGACGCGAAACGTCACCTGTTCCTTTTCACCAGAGACGCGGCCCTCTGAGTTACTCCAGCTTTTTATATTTATAGTCATATAGGCTATGAGATTGGATACTTTACAGGAAATACATAAAACAGCTTGTGGGTTTCCACATAATATCTCAGCAGTCACTCATGGGCATCAAATGGCAGGTCAGGGTGTCAAACCTAGATTTCAGGACAGGGTCAGCACCGAACCATGATCCCGAGAGCGCAGATGTGCGAGATAGGCCATGTGATCAGTATGGCCACTCCCGCATGCCACGTCAGCTCCTTTATGGAGTTATTGCACGGAGCCACCAGAAGAAAGGGCATCCAAGAAAACAATTGAGAATGTCATTCAAACACAGCCTTTAACAGAGTAGCATTCCTGTATGAGAGTTGGAGAACCAAACAGGCTGATTAATTTTGACCAAAAAGGCCTGAATCAACTTTAAAGGTAGTTGATAATCGGAGTCACCAGAGCTGAAGAATGCGGGAAGGTCTAAGCATCTATATCTGGCACAGCATCCTTTTCATGCCCCCAGCATTGCTGAGTGTGCGCCTCCAGGGCTGGTCTTGCCATCACAGTCAGGCTCACCAATAAAGATTACACAACTGACATAATTGAACTTGATGGTCAACTGACGAACCTTTTCGGCTCATCTTCTCTCACCTATATCTTTCAAATTCATTTCTCCCCCTTGCTTTCACTTATATGCACCAATGCCAATTTTAGTTTTGATTTTTACGAGTTCCTCATTGAATTCATAAACGATTAACAGCATAAAATACCACATATCTACAAGCATTTATCACACAATTAAACTCTTTCCACAGCCTGAAGTATGTCAATCAAACACTCCACCGCGCCTTCATTTATTTATTTCCTTTCTAGATAGGTTCTTCAGGCTGACAATGTGAAGCTGTTTACATAATGAATGTTTTAACAGTATCATGCAGAACACTGCCTTACTGTGTTTTCAGAGCTTCACATTCTTAGCCCACGAGACAGCCCCCACAGTCACCAGGATAAGTGCCTTCAGCTGTACAATGAATAATTGCAATGTTTAGGACTTCAATTCCTGCACAACTGTTTATCTCCATGGACTTTGCAATAGTAAGAGTCACTGTTGTGTTGGGACTGCAGCTTGGGAGGATTTTCATGTTGTTTGAACTGTTGCTGTGGTTAGATAGAACCTTTAAGCCAAACGGTATATCTAAGGCAAAAAGGAAGACTTACATTTATATAGCACCATTCACAACTTCAGGATGCACCAGACCCTTTTGCAGTAATTTAAGTATTTTTAAGGTGCAGTTATTTTGTAACGGATACCATGAACAAAGTAACCTCCGACAAATAGCGATAGAGTCATAGTCATGGAGGGATATTGCATAGATATAGGCACTTCTTCCCACCGAGTCCACACATTTGTCAACCATCCATTTCATGCTAATGCTACATTGAACCCTATTTTAAAATCTTCTGCATTCTCAACTGCTCTTATCTGCATACTCGAAGCAAATCACGATAGCCAATTAACCTAGCAGTTTTTGGAGTGTGGGAGATAATTAGAGCACTTGGAACAAACCCACACAGCAGCAGAGAGAACACGCAATTTCCACACCAAAGCAGTGAAAGTCAGGATTGAACCTGGGTCACTGAAGATGTAAGGCAAAGGTTCTACCAGCTCTGCCACTGCACTGGACATTGTGACCAGATACATTTTCATGATTTCGAATGAGAAATTAGTACAGGTCATGACGCCAGACAGAATTTATTTGCTCTTTCATTTCCATTTAGCCTTACGTCAGAGAAGGCGGCTCCTGTTGACTCAAGGAGCAATCTCATTCAAGTCAAGTCAAGTCAAGTCAAGTTTATTCGTCACATACACATACGAGATGTGCAGTGAAATGAAAAGTGACAATGCTCGCGAACTTTGTGCAAAAAGACAAACAAACAATCAACCAAACAAACTACAAAAAGAATGGAGCAGAATCACATATTCTTTTACATATTAAATATTGTGAGCGGAAGGAAAAAGGGAAAAAAACAGCAATTTAAAAAAAAGCAGTAGAGTGGTACAGTAAAGTTAGTCCCTGGTGAGAAAGGAGTTTACAGTCCTAATGGCCTCTGGGAAGAAACTGATTTTATCTGTCATCTAAATTTCAAGTCAAGTCGAGGTTATTGTCCTAAGCACATATACGGTGATGGACAGATACAATTAAAATATTTCTTGCAACACCAAACACACAAAACATAAATAATATAAACTATTCATAAATTACACAAAATTTCTCAAAGATAAATGATTGCAAAAGAACTGACATTTGCATAAATCACATTTAGAAAAAAACCCGTGATAGTGCAACTGTTGTTGAGATAGGATTAGGGTTCTCCACAAATTCCCAACCACTCTACCACCCATTTACACCCTAGATGCAATTTGCAGTCACCTAATAACCCAACGACTGCACATCTTTTAGACGTGTGAAGAAACTGCAACACCTGATGAAAACCTACTGGTCACAGGGAGTATGTGCTAGCGAGTTTGGAAATGGCGCCAAATTTTGCTGTTTTGCACATGTGACAATAAAGCAATATAGAACTCTACAAAGACAGCACCTGAGATCAGGATCGAACCCAAGGCACCAGAGGTGTGATGCACGGCTTCACTAACGGCAACACTGTCCTTGTTCTTTATGAGAGAAAGCTTGGTGGCAGGTTGAACTGAGGAGGATGCTATGAGGGTGCAGAGTGACTTGAACAGGTTGGGTGAGTGGGCAGATGCAGTATGGGTAAATGTGAGGTTATTCACTTTGGTGGCAAAAACAGGAAGGCAGATTATTATCTAAATGGTGTCGTTGGGAAAAGGGGAATCTTGGGGTCCTTGTTCGTCAGTCACTGAAAGTAAGCATGCAGGTTAAATAGAGAGAGTACAGAGGAGATTTACTAGAATGTTGCCTGGGTTTCAGCAACTAAGTTACAGAGAAAGGTTGAACAAGTTAGAGCTTTATTCTTTGGAGCGCAGAAGGTTAAGGGGGGACTTGATAGAGGTTTTTAAAATGATGAGAGGGATAGACAGAGTTGACGTGGACAAGCTTTTCCCACTGAGAGTAGGGAAGATTCAAACAAGGGGACATGACTTGAGAATTAAGGGACTGAAGTTTAGGGGTAACATGAGGGGGAACTTCTTTAGAGAGTGGTGGCTGTGTGGAATGAGCTTCCAGTTAAGGTGGTGGAGGCAGGTTAAATTTATCATTTAAAAATAAATTGGATAGTTATATGGACGGGAAGGGAATGGAAGGTTATGGTCTGAGCGCAGGTATATGGGACTAGGGGAGAATATGTGTTCGGCATGGACTAGAAGGGTCGAGATGGCCTGTTTCTGTGCTGTAATTGTTATATGGTTATAGGTACAGCAGGTAGTGAAGAAACCGAATGGCATGTTGGCATTCATTACAAGAGTTTAGTATAGGAGCAAAGAGGTCCTTCTGCAGTTGCACAGGGCCCTAGTGAGACCACATCTGGAATATTGTGTGCAGTTTTGGTCTCCAAATTTGAGGAAGGATATTCTTGCTATTGAGAGAATGCAGCGTAGGTTTACAAGGTTAATTTCCGGTTTGGCGGGACTGTCATATCTGAGAGATTGGAGCGGCTGGGCTTGGATACTCTGGAATTTAGAAGGATGAGGGGGATCTTATTGAAACATATGTTTATTAAGGGTTTGGCCACACTAGAGGCAGGAAACATGTTCCCGATGTCGGGAGAGTCCAGAACCAGGGGCGACAGTAGAATAAGGGGTAAGCCATTTAGAACGGAGATGAGGAAAAACTTTCACACAGTGTTGTGAATCTGTGGAATACTCTGCCTCAGAAGGCAATGGAGGCCAATTCTCTGGATGCTTTCAAGAGAGAGTAAGATAGATCTCTTAAAGATGGAGGAGGGAAGGGATGTGGGGAGAAGGCAGGAACGGGGTACTGATTGTGGATGATCAGCCATGATCACTGTGAATTGCGGTGTTGGCTCGAAGGGCCGAATGTCCTACTCCTGCACCTATTGTCTATTGAATAGTGCTTCATCCATGAGAGGTCAGACAATTTGGTTTTATTCCAATCCAAAAGGTGACACTTCTAGAAATGCAAAGAGTCCCCAGGCATTGTCTGGCTAATGTGCTCCAGTCTTTGGGCTTGAATTTGAACCTTCACTTTGCTGATTCAGATAGAAATGTGCTGTGCACTAAGTCAGGCATGATGTGGGTCAGCTGGAATATTGGATGAAGGAGATTGAGCGTAAAGAGAGAACGGAACATAAATGTGTTAAAATGTATTTGCATATAAAGAATAAACTTCAAAATATAGATTAGATAGGTCAAATTGTCTGCTTCTGAGTGTCCACAATAAATGAGATAAAGTTAAGCTACAAGGTTGGAAAATAGATATTTAAAAAACTCAAAATAAACAGATGGATAGATGTTTTACTTTATTGCATGGTTTCTACATTTCAAACAATCCAATTACAATTAGAAATCCAAAATGTCAATCTTACTACAAATGGCATATATAAAAAAATCTATTGTGTGTTTCCAGAGCACTGGTTACAATGGTATCACCATCTTCGCCCAAAGGCTCGAAACATTGGCAATATTGCTGCTGCACCCTTGTCTTTGTTCCTGTCATCAATCCTCTACTAAAACAATTTCAGCATTGTCATGAACCCCTTGTAGTAGCAGTTCTTCAGTGAAGCTGACAATTTTCTTCTTTTTCGCTGCTTTCAGAGTTCCCACCAGAGCCTCGAATAGATTGGCACATCTATCATCGCTGAACAGCACTCCAAACTTCACCCTGATTTTACCATCTGGTCCTAGATATATTCAAAGGACAGTGGAACATCAGTGCCAGTTATATGTACTCTTCAATACCCAATATCACAGGGGTTTCTGTAACTTAATATTAACAGGGCTTAGAATATCCAGGGCAGTAGCCATCAGAAAATTGACTTTTTGGGAATAGGTGGATTTCAATCTGTGATCCCACTATTAAATCAGGAAAAAGTTAACCAGTGTTCTGTGACTGACCTGCATATTTCTAGATGTCCTTACGTAACAAAAATCTGTCAATCACAGTTTCGATTTTTTTAATTGACCCGTATCTGCTTTTTTTTGTGAGAGAGAATTTCAAAATTCACTACACTTATTAATGAACCCCTCCTGATATCAGCACCAAAGATCCCATATCTCTTGTAGGCTCTCGCTATTCCTTCAAGTAATTGAGTTATTCAGCTGGGAAGAATGCCCTTTGGCCCAAGAGCTAGTCCCATTTGCCCACGTTGGTTCATACCCAATAAACCTTTTCCAACCATTTCCCTGTCCAAATATCTTTTAAACGTTGTTATTCTACCTGCCTCAAACACTTCCTCTGACAGCTCATTCCACCCCTCACGATTTTATATGCCTCTAGAAGACCAACCCTCAGCCCCTTCCGGGCTGCGAGGAATAACGTTTTAGCCTGCCCGTTTCTGTAGCTCAGGCGCTTGAGTTCTGGCAACATCCCTGTAAATCATCTCTGCACCCTATCCATTTTACTGAGGGAGATGTTGAGGGCAGTGATAACATTTGAAGCTTGGCAAAAGTTTGGAAGTTGGAACAGTAATTATGCCCACACTGTAAATTATATACATAAGAATAGAGGACCAAGAGTAAGGTGTTTACTGCCCCTGCAGCTAATTCCAATGTACACGTGGAAGTGCATGCAGCCTTTACGACAAATGCAGAAGTCCTAACGATGAGGGCCAAATTCCAATGGCAATTTTCCAACCCATCTCTGCACGAACTCTGAATAAAGTTGAGCACGAATTTGCTGGAAATCCCAAAGAATCAGCACACACCCTGGACTGGTTTAGACCTGCCTCAAATACGTTCATCAGAATGGCAATTTCACAAAAGAAAAGGCTAATTCAATTGATTAAATCGTTAATAATACTAACACAATTCTGTGTTCTGAGTTGATTTGTATTTGAGCTATTAATAATTTTTTTTAATTAGTTGAGTTTGTTTTATTATTTTTTACAAGTTCTTGATGCCTAATGAATCTAAAAAAGCCTGACAGATTTAAACAAGTGGAAAGGCTTGGGTGTGAAGTACCAAGAGTTCCCAGGGTAATTTCCTGACAGGGCCAGATTATATTATTTAATCCCTTGTCTCCAGAGTATAGCAGAATCAACCAGGCTCAGCCCATTATATACCTGCCCACAATCAACCACTCATTGACACAAACTCATTTTATTGACCCCATTTTATGTTTCCCCTCATTCTCATCAACTCCCCCCAGATTCTACCATTCACTTACATATTGGGAGCAATTTACAGTGGTCAATTAAGCTACCGACCTATCAGTTTGGAATATTCTGTGCAGTTCTGGTCACCGGATTGCAAGAAGAATGTGGAAGCATTGGCGAGGGTGCAGAAACATTCGACAGGATATGCCCTGGATTAGAGATATTAGCTTTAAGAAGAAGTGGACAAACTTACATCGGACATAGAACAGTACTGCACAGGAACAGCCCCTTTGTTCCACAATATCCGTGCAGAACATGATGCCAAGTTAAACTAATCTCCTTTGCTTGCATGTGATCCATATCCCGCCATTCCCTGCATATCTATCCATGTGCCTATCTAAAAGCCCCTTAAATGCCACTATCGTATCTGCTTCCACCACCACCCCAGGCAGGGCTTTCCAGGCACCTACCAGTCTCTGTGTAAAAATTTGCCCCATACTCTGGAGACAGAGGCAGAGGCAGAGGCAGAGGCAGAGGGGTGATCTAATAGAAGTATATAAAATTATGAGAGCGAGAAAGGGATATTAGGGAAATAGTCAATTAGGGTGGAAATGTCAAATATTAAAGGACATAGCTATAAAGTCAGAGGGTCTCTAGCGCTGCAAGGCAACAACTCTACCGCTGCTCCACCGTGCATTCTTGTAAGGCTTGGGTTTAATTTGTGCTCTCTAGTCCTAAACTCCTCAGTCCATCTGCCTGTTTTTTTAAGATACTAAATCTCTGATGTGCACTTCTGCCTTATTTTGTTTCATGACAAATCATGACAAGGACTACATAGCAGCTAGAGAATATAAAATATGCTCGAAACCACCAATTTTTCAATTTAGGGTTTAAACGGTTCTTTAGTTCACTGACCTGGAGATCCAAGACGACGAATCTCTTCAATCAGAAGACCGATCTCCTTGTTAGTATCCATTCTCACCTAAACAGAATTAACCATTCACATCAATATGTTGATGAATACGATTGAAAGCTGTGTAAGACAGGACAGCATGCTTCTAATTTGTCCTGCGGATTTTAGATCAGTTAAGGAAAAGACAAACGTTGTTGGAAGAGTTCAAAATTTGAGGAGATTTGCTTGAGTAGATAACGATTAACATGATGGTTTAGCAACCAAAGATAACAAAATAAAATAAGATTAAAGCAAAGAAGACGAGGAAAATCCATTTTACTCAGCAAGAGGGAGAAACAATCTCCAGGGCTGCGAGGAAAGAGCATGGAATTAAGTCTTTGCAAGGAGCTGGCAGATGTGATAAGCTAAATTAACCAGTTAAGCTATACAATTCTAAAAGACTTGCTTACTGAAGCTAACACAGCACACAAGTATAGAATTACAGAGCCAAATGCAAGTTAATGAGAGATGAGGCTCTAAAACTAATATATTTCCGATACTATAAATATAAAATACAAACAGCGAGTGCTGGAAATACTCAATAGGAGGGCCAACTGGAAGAAAATCAGTTAACCCTTTAGGTTGAAAATTGGATCACGTGGGTAACAAAGAGCTATGTCACTCACATGCACCCCTAAAAGGTCAACTCAAATGACACATCCAAAGGGATCCATGGGCTTGGAATTCAATGCAGTGCTAATAAAATCTATCATAGTATCACCTTAAGCAGAACAATGCTTTGATACTTAAGAGAATATCATCCTTCTTGAAGAGAGAGGTAGTAAAGTCAATGGTTCCCCAGGCTCTAGAAATGAAGTGAATGTGCACTAATTCAGATCGCCAGTCCGTCTATTTAATAACTGCATCTGTGCATTGGTGTTTCAAACCTTCAGGAAGGTAGTCAGGTCTTACAGCAATCACAGGAATTAAACAGAGGATAAGAGGCTGCTGGTTTTGTCTGAACAAGTCCTTTGTAAAGGAATGCGATGACTGCATTGTACAAATTTTCTGGCAAACCACAAACTGAACAGTTCTAGTTTCAAAAAACTTCATGTGATGCTGAAATACAATCTTAAGACATATTTCTGCATTAGACTCATCCTCACCAACATATATCTACAGAAACAGGAAGCTTTTGCATAAGGGACGTTGATAAACCTTACTAACTGTCACAAATTAAAGTTACAGAACATACAGCACAGAAACAGGCCCTTGAGTCCCCAATGTCTATGCTGACCATTAAGTACAGCTAATCTCTCTCATCAGCACTTGGACACTACATTTCAATGCATTGGTGATTCAATTGCTTATCTTGATATTTCTTTAAAATATTCCTCTGTTTCCATCACCTTCAGGATGAAAAGATTCTTCCTTATATCTCCTCCAAAACTCACATTCCTTACCTTAAATTACCATTCACACCTCTGCTATGGGGAAAGATTCATTGTTGTCTACCCTATTCAAGCACCTTATAATTCTGCATATCTCTTTTAGGTTCCCCACTCTAAGGAAAACACCCCCAGATTATTCATTACAATTGAGACACCGCATTCCAGACAATATCCTGGTGAACCTTCTCTGCGACTTCTTCAATGCAATATATTTCTACCGATACAGATGTTTCACTAACATTGGCAATTTAACCCATTTCTACTGCTTTGGCCACAGTATACAATGCCAGCTGAATTTTCCTGTAGGGGGTGTTGAGGATTGAAGGTGTGCTTGGGGGCTGGTGGGAAGGAGATGGTGAAAGGGAAGGGGAGTTACATGGGATCGATCATTTAAGATGAGGGGCATAGAAATCCCTCGCAGAGGGTGGCGAATCTCTGTAATTATCTGCCCTGGAGGTTTCTGCAAGCTAAATCATTGCAAGTATTTAAGGTGGAGAGAATATTTTTGGAAAGATTGGGGGATTTGAAAGCCACAGGAGACTAACATTGAAGTGGAGTTGAGGCCAGTGCATGGAGCCATAATCGTACTGAATGGCAGGTCAGGTTTGAGGGTCATAGGGTCTTATTTTATGGTCCTATGTGGTTGTAAGTTGGGAGGAGGAGATGGAGAAAGGGAAGGCGAAGTGAAAATTGGGGTGGGGGAATGAAGGTTAGATGTTGAGTTGACGGAAGATGGTGAATGGGGTGACATTAGCAGCAGCGAGTTGAGATGGGACCAGGGGCAAGGGAGAATTAAATAACACCATCAAGATTGGATGAAGGGTGAAAACATAAGGTAGAGTTGCCAGACAGAGGGACGGCGAAGCACCCGTCACTTTGAGAAGCCACATTTCCAGTGGTTAAATGTGTAAGTGGAGCAGCGCCAAGCGATGCACGGACGGGGATCTGGAGCGCTGCCGCACTCCTGAACAGCACACGTGAGACAATATAGCCGGCGCGGAAGTAAGCGACTTTACCAACGCCCAGTGTCGAGCACAACCGGACATGTATTACACAGGCAACAAAGCACAGGAAAGATACAGCCCTATTATTAAAAACAAGGTTTGCTTAATTAAATAAAATAATACACCCACTCCAGTCGCTTTGTGGAATAAACATTCTGCTACTGCTGTAAAATGCAGAAACACGCGCATTTATTAAAAGATCGGCAAATGCTGCCGAGTTCACGACTCGCAATCAATTTCCCAGTACATCCGCGCCCCCACCCACCCACCCACCCCACCTCCCAGTGCGCCACAATTACCAGTCAAAATACATGCACTTCAGCCTCCTCCGCGCGACTGTTAAATTCTTTTCGGTGGGTTACCCGACAAGTACAGGAAGTGTTAAAGATGAGGAAGTTGAGACAAGGGACTGACTCCCTGGTCTGACGTCAGGGAGCTTTCTCTGAGTTGCAGCGGATTTCCACCAGGGTTTGGTTACTGTCCTCCCGAGACTCCAAGGCGACTGGTGCTGAACTGGCTGTCGTTCCCATTCCTGGATTACGAACTGCGTCCCAGCCAGTTACGTTTCTATGCGCATGGAAATTAAATGTAGGACATGATTGCACTGGGGCGCAGAAGAAATCCACCTGCATGTTAAAAACCAGAGGAACTCAGCAGGTCAAGCAGCATCTGGGGGCGTTTATCATTCAGAAGAAGGGTCTCGACCCGAAACGTCACCCATTCCTTCTCTCCAGAGCTGCTGCCTGTCCCGCTGAGTTACTCCAGCATTTTGTGTCTATCTTGAGTTTGAACCAGCATCTTCATCTTAACTGTTACTTGTCCACAGCAGATGCTTCACCTTTGTCCCCCGATGCATACACCTAGTGGTTTCCAGGTCCAACACGATGCCAAGATATTCTTCCATTACCTCCATACTTATTTCTTCAGCAATGAAACCTCAACTCCCCATTGATTACCGTTTTACCTGTCACATTGACTCCCCCTTTTGGCCCTTTACACTCTATGGATTTTTAAATTTCCAATAGTTGATGTAACATTGACTGCCTTTTGTCCAGTCCCTTAGCAATTCTGAGCACACAGGGCTCCTCATTTCAGACCAACCCCAGCTTTGTCATTATTTCCTCAGGCAAGGGGCGTGTTGTTGCAGTCCGGTACATTATCTATCTCGCAGACACCATGTCATACCATCCTCGGGAGCATGACCCTACCGTTGAAAACCAGGCCACCATCTCCCAGATAGTTACAGATTTTCTCTCCACAGCCTCCAATCTCATAGTGCCCCGACCTAAACTACCCACTTCTATCTCTTACTTAAGATCCATAAACAGGACTGAATTGGTGGGCCCACTGCTCTTGCCCAAACAAACTCACTGTTTCATACCTGGACACATCCAGTCTACCCTTGTTCATTTTCTTCCTTCTTATGCATGGGACATCTTTCATTTCAACATTTCAATAAGATCCCTGGTCCCAACCAGCTCATCATTTCCATGGATGTCCAGACTTTATACACCTCCACCCATCAGGAAAGTCTTGGGACTCTCCGTTTATTTTCTGAACAAAGACCCACCATTTCCACTTTATAAACACTCTCATTTGCTTGTCAAGGTTTGTCCTTATCCTCAAAAACCTAACTTTTGACACCTCCCACTTTCTATGGATCGAAGTGGGAGACATGGGCATTCACATGAGCCCTAGCTGCACTTACTTTTTGATGACTGCATTGTCTTTCTTCCAATCCTATTTTGGCACGTACTCAAGAAATACAACTACTTCTCCCACCCTACCTCCTTTCTCCACCACTGCCGTATCTATTTCAAGACAAGGCCTTTACTCCAAAACATCCAAAATCTTCGGTGGACCGAAGGGCTTGTTTCCACGTTGTATTTCTAAACTAAAAAAAACAGAAGCAAAACTATGTCTGGTAACCACAAACAATGTACCCACTATGGGCACGTCCAAGGAACGGGACCTCACATGAGGTAGCATCTGGAGACCAGCCAAACAACAGGAGTGAATTGAATTCCATTTCATTATTCAACTGTTGACTCACAAGTTATGGTAGAATTAGTCCATTCGGCCCATCGAGTCTACTTCGCCATTCAATCATGGCTGATCTCTGCCTCCAAATCCCATTTTCCTGCCTTCTCCCCATAACCTTTGATACACGTTCTAATTTAAAATTTGTCTATCTCTGCTGTAAAAATATCCGACGGCCTCCACAGCCCTCTGTGGCAATGAGTTCCACAGATTAACCCTTTGACTAAAGAAGTTCCTCCTCACCTCCTTTCTAAAAGAGTGCCCTTTAATTCTGAGTCTATGACCTCTGGAACCTCCGGAGGTCTTTATCGAGGCGCCGCGGTCTGGATGCCTCCTGGATCACCCATAGAAGCCCGGGACGGGGCCTCGCAGGTCAGACGGAGGAGTCGGGACCTCGCGGGTTGGAGTCCGGGTCAGCAAAGTGTCCAACGGAGCAGAGGCTGGGGCCCAAGTCGGTGAAGCCTCGTGACGATGGGACCTCGGCTGTTGTGAAGCGTCGCGGCGGTGGCGATGCCTCACGGGTCGACCCGTGGTCAAAGGTCGATGAGAACGTGGAGGGGGAGGGGAAGACCTATGGGGGACCCAGAGTGGGGGGACGCGTGAGGGGGGAAGAACAAAGGAGGACCCAGCGTGGGGGGCCACCGTGCGGGAGGCAGGGGGGAGAACAATGGACAATTGGGGAGGGTGGGAGAACAAAGGACAAGGGGACCCGGCATGGGGGAACTGCTGTGGGGGGGAGGGATAACAAATGGAGCATGTAACTATGTCAGCGCCGTAGGTGGCTGCTATTTGTATACATTGGGTATGCAAGTAAAGAAGAAGTGCTAACTCCACTGCTCCGCGCTGGTATCCCGTCAGTCGAGGGCTGCCGTTTAACCCGGCGGGACATGCAGAGTTGAGCTGGAGCTAGCGCTTCTTCTCCGCTCTGGCTGTAAGCCTGGGCCGCCACTGCAACAGGCCGGTGTCCCGTCAGTCTAGTGTCACCCCGGACATCTACGGCCGCCCCGGACAGGGATGGGACACTGGTAGCACGTGCCATTGGTAGTAATCCAGAGATCCTACAGGATCCTTTGAGGTCCTATTTTTAAGTTTATCTCCTAGCTCCCTAAGTTCACATTATAGGACCTCATCTCTTAACGATGTTCCAAACAGTTGATTTTGGTCAGCCTAAGGTTTGGCTGATGTCTTGAACAGTTTTATTCTTGTTTCTCAGTTTCATAATGGCTTCTTTGACTTTCATTGGCACAACTTTGGTCCTCATGTTGATAAAGAGCATTAAAGGTTTCCAAAGGTGATGGAAAGACTGGAGGAAAGACTAGGTGTTGAGAGCTCACTTATGTCTGTATTAAGGAAGCAATTAAACACACCTGAGCAATTACAAATGCCTGTGAAGCCATGTGTCCCAAACATCACGATGCCCTGAAATGGGGGGACTATATATAAACACAGTTGTGATGTCTACATGGTGAAACCAAAATATATAAAGATACCCTTTAATAAAATCTGACAATGTGCACTTTAACCACATGTGATTCTTTTTTATTACAAATCTCAAAATGTGGAATACAGAGGCAAATAAATGAATGGTGGGTCATTGTCCCAAACATTATGGAGGGTGCTGTATATTATTATCACGAGTACAGTAAAATCTTTGTTTTGCATTCTATCCAGGCTAATCATATCATAAATGACTACATCATGGTCGTACAAAAGGAAAAAAATAAATAGAATGCAGAATATAGTGTTACAAAGAAAATGCAGGTAAGAAAAGTGCATGGGTTGTGGCAAGATAGATTGGGAATACATCCTTAGCATATGTGTCTTTTTACAATACTGGAGAGTTTTTGATGAACAAGATTAGTATTCACTTTTTTACACCAATATACTGTTCTTAAAAAAAATCTGCCCATCATGTGAAATCTGCCCATCATTAGATAACTTCAAGACTGAAAGTCAAAAACCTATTTCATGACAGACAAATTTTCATCGTTTTACCACCAATTTGGACCAAAAAATGTGAAGATGAGATCTAGGCTTAATATCTTCATCAATACCAGGAGAAAAATACAGTAAGTACAGCGTGGCAGATGCAGTATAACATAGATAAATGTGAGGCTATCCACTTTGGCGGCAAAAACAAGGGGGCAGATTATTATCTCAATGGGGTTAGGTTAGGTAAGGGGTAACCCCTGGCTGAAAGTATAAGAATTCATCCGAATATTCAGGGCTATAATAACAGGGACTCAAAGAATAAAATCTCATTATATGCAGACGATATACTTTTATATATTACAAAGTCACAAACGAGCATAACACATTTATTAAACTTAATAGAGGAATTTGGGTCTTTTTCTGGATATAGAATAAACTGGAATAAAAGTGAAATCATGACATAAAAACCTCAAGAACCTACACACTTATTGAAGTTCCCCTTTAAAATCGCAACAGAAAAATTTTAATATTTGGGTATTCAGATTACTAGAAAATATAAAGCATTATTCAACGCTAATTTCATACCTTTATTAAATAAACTTAATACGCTGATTAAATTTTGGAAACCACTTCCCTTATCATTATTAGGTAGAATAAATGCAATAAAAATGATCTTCCTACCGCAATTACTATACCCATTTCAGTCTACAAGTCAGTATACATACCAAAATATATATTTTTTAAATTAGACTCTAATATTACTAATTATATTTGGGACTATAGATCACATAGAATCACCAAAAAAACACTTATGTAAACCAAAAGAGGTCGGGGGACTTTCACTTCTGAATTTTATGTATTATTACTGGGCAGAGCATATTAAGAATATGATTTATTGGTTGGATAGTTCTACCCAACAGACAGAATGGTTAAAAATGGAGGAGGATTGCCATCCTTGTAATATAGGAACGATCCTCTTCTCCCCAAAAAAACTGAATAACACAATATATAAGAAGAACCCAATTATATATGGTACAATAAGAATTTGGAAACAAGTAAAATTATCTTTAAAATTAAGAAATCTATCATTGTTAATGCCAATTGCGAATAACCCTTTATTTAAACCATCTCTTATTGATAAGACATATAACCAATGGGAAAGTCTCGGAATTAGAAGGATCGGGGATATGTACGAAATGGGAAACCTACTATCATTCCAACAATTACAATTAAAATTTAAATTGAAAAACTACCAATATTTTAAATATCTTCAGATTTGCGATTTCATGAAAAAATATATACAAGGATATCAAAAAATAACCTCTGAAGTATTGGAAGAAGCAATGAATATTGAAGCTGACTCACAAAAATTAATATCATATTTATATAATAGTATTCTAAATATGGACCTACCATCGATAGAGGTACTTAGAGAAGAGTGGGAACGGGAACCAATGATAAAAATCACGAAGGTTACATGGGAAAAATACTTGATATATATTCACAAATGTTCAATTAATGTAAAACATAATCTAATTCAATTTAAAATTGTACATAGATTATATTATTCAAAAACAAGATTGAACAAATTTTATCCAAATATATCCGCCACTTGTGATAAATGTCTAGCCCAAAATGCAAGTATAACACACTCCTTAGTTTCCTGCATAAAACTTTATAGATTTTGGAATGATATTTTTGAAATAGTTACAAAATTATTCAAGACAAGAATGGAACCTAATACTGAAATGATTATATTTGGCGTAATGGAAGATGGGAATAAATTGAACACATCTCAAAATCTATTCTTTAACTATGGTTTAATAATAGCAAAAAAATTAATGCTTAAATTTTGGAAGGGTACATCGATACCAACGCTTAAAATGTGGATTGCAAGTATGTTGGCCACCGCTCATCTTGAGGAAATGCGATTCCTCCTAATGGATAAATCAGACCAATTCATAACGAGTTGGTCTCCATTTGTCGTTTTTTTGGAATCATATGGTGCAACACAATTGTAAAATAACTGTTTCAGGACTGGACGAGGGTTGGTCAAGATTATAAATAATGATCTTTTTTTCTTTAATTTAATTTTATTTTTTCTATTTTCTCTTTCTCAACTTTCTTCATTTACTCGTTTTCTTTCTTCACACACTATATATTTCACATCTTTCTATCCTTTACTATCTAACTTATTTTTCTTATTCTAATCTTTTTTCAATGTAACAAAAAAAAAGCTGTACATAAAATGTATTATGAAAATATATATTAGGCACTTTGGTGCCATATGACTGTACTTCTAATAAAATAAAAAAAATAAAATAAAAAAAAATAAAAAAAGTTAGGTAAGGGGGAGGTGCAGTAGGACCTGGGCGTCCTTGTACACCGGCCACTGAAAGTTGGCTTACAGGTACAGCAGGCAGTGAAGAAAGCTAATGGAATGTTGCCTTCATAACAAGAGGATTTCAGTATAGGAGTAAAGAGCTTCTTCTGCAGTTGTATAGGGCTCTGGTGAGACCACATCTGGAGTATTGTGTATAGTTTTGGTCTCCTAATTTGAGGAAGGACATCCTTGTGAATGAGGCAGTGCAGCGTAGGTTCACGAGAATGAACCCTGGGATGGCGGGACTGTCATATGAGGAAAGATTGAAAAGACTAGGCTTGTATTCACTGGAGTTTAGAAGGATGTGGGGCTATCTTATAGAAACATATAAAATTATAAAAGGACTGGACAAACTAAATGTAGAAAAAATGTTCCCAATGTTGGCCAACTCCAGAACCAGGCGCCACAGTCTTAGAATAAAGGGGAGGTCATTTAAGACTGAGGTGAGAAAAAACGTTTTCACCCAGAGTTGTGAATTTATGGAATTCCCTGCCAGAGGGCAGTGGAGGCCAAGTCACTGGATGGATTTAAGAGAGTTAGATAGAGCTCTGGGGGCTAGTGTAGTCAAGGTATATGGTGAGAAGGCAGGCACGGGTTATTGATAGCAGACGATCAGCCATGATCACAATGAATGGCGGTGCTGGCTCGAAGGGCCGAATGGCCTCTTCCTGCACCTATTTTCTATATTTCTATATAAATTAAAGATAATACAGTACTGTAAAGATCCCATAACAGTCGTTGTGCTTGGTATCCAATGTCACAACGACCGCTATCGGGGTCAGTACCCCCGTAAGTTAAATCATGGAGGCTCCAAACCTCTAATGCATTTCAAAAAATCAACGAGGTATCTTATGGTAGTAGCGATTACTGGGCGTTATTTATTTTTTCTTATTTTCCAATTTAATATATCAAAAACATCGTGGTGTCAAAAAATGCAACGACCGTTTACGATAAATTTCCCGACTTTTTTAAATAAAAATAATTTTTGTTTGTTTACATAAGTTGATCTTCAAAACTAAGAAACTGAGCCAATCTTCAATTTGGCAGCACACTGTCTCTTTTTACTTTTTACTTACAAAAAAATCAGCCCAAATCAAACGATCTGACAAATCATCGACCATCGATAGCACAAATCCATAAGGTAATGTACCGTCCAGATCACATTGGTGAAAATGTTTGGTTCGCGCTGATAATGTAACGTTAGTTTTCAGGGCCACCAAACCGTTTAGTGTCCATCGCAACGTACGTTTGTGTGTATGAAGTGTAATGCGCGTTGCGGTGTCCACTCAGATGGATGTAATATTCTACTACATGATCAGGTGAATGAAGTGGAAATGGTGTTTGTAATTTTATTGTTCCATGTGGTATTCATAAACACAGAAAGGAATAAGAAATACGTGCACCTACTGTGCCAACCAGGTCACTGGTGGAAACCACTCGACAACCGTTACACAAAATGTATTTGTATTCCGATGCCATTTTTGGAAACTTGCCATCAATATGCTATCTTTACAGTTTTCACATTGTAAAAAGACACATGTATATACACATACTCATAAGTACACATACATATATATGCTTTGCTAGGCGGAATACCAGATATGTTACTGTATTTTTCTCCTAGTATTGATGAAGATATTTCCCTAGATCATTATCAAAACCTGTACATACGAGGGACCATATGAAGTTTATTTATGAATTAAATATTCATAACTAAATGTGGCAGCGTTTCTAATGTCACATTTATGGTGTCCAAATTGGTGGTAAAACGATGAAGATTTGTCTGTCATGAAAAAAGTTTTTTACTTTTGGTCTTGAAGTTATCTAATCTAATTTATATTATAATTATATTATAATTTGTCAACAAAATAGAGAGTACAGAGGAGATTTACTAGAATGTTGCCTGGGTTTCAACAACTAAGTTACAGAGATAGGTTGAATAAGTTAGGTCTTTATTCTCTGGAGCGCAGAAGGTTAAGGGGGGACCTGATAGAGGTCTTTAAAATGATGAGAGGGATAGACAGAGTTGATGTGGACAAGCTTTTCCCTTTGAGAATAGGGAAGATTCAAACAAGAGGACATGACTTCAAAATTAAGGGACAGAAGTTTAGGGGTAATATGAGGGGGAACTTCTTTACGCAGAGAGTGGTAGCGGTGTGGAATGAGCTCCCAGTGGAAGTGGTGGAGGCAGGTTCATTGGTATAATTTAAAAATAAATTGGATAGGCATATGGATGAGAAGGGAATGGAGGGTTATGGTATGAGTGCAGGCAGGTGGGACTAAGGGGAAAAAAATTTGTTCGGCATGGACTTGTAGGGCCGAGATGGCCTGTTTCCGTGCTGTAATTGTTATATGGTTATATCTGATATTTATAAGGTTTCACATGATGGATAGATTTTTGTTAAGAACAGTGTATTGGTGATAAAAACTGAATAATAATCTTGTTCCTCAAAATCTCTCCAGTTTTGTAAAAAGACACATGTACACACTGAACTTTTTTTTCTCTCTCATTTATTATATTGTTTTACAGTATACTGTGTTTACAGATTCTGTTGTGCAGCAGCAAGAATTTCATTGTTCTATCTGAGACATATCACAATAAAACACTCGGACTCTTGGTCTAGCCAATATACAGGTCACATCACAACACAACACAACGGTTTATTTGTCACATTGCACAAAAGGTGCAAGTGAAATGATATGTCAGCAGCGATACACTGATAAAGGGCACCCACAAAAACACAATAAAATTTTAACATAAACATCCACCACAGCATTCATCACTGTGGTGGAAGGCACACAATTTGGCCAGTCCTCCTCCATTTCCCCCCGTGGTCGGGACCTCAACCCTCCGCAGCAGTCGCTGCGGGCGTCCAGATGGTAAGGACAAGGTACAGGACACAGAGGAGACTTGGGCAAGGGATCCATCTGTGACAGAAGTGGGAAAGCCCAGAGGCCATAAGGACTGTAAACTCCTATCTCACCAGGGACTAACTTTACTGTACCACTCTACTGTTTTTTTTAAAATTGCTGTTTTTTCCCCTTTCCTTCCGCCCACAATATTTAATATGTAAAAGAATATGTGATTCTGTTCCATTCTGTTTGTAGTTTGTTTGGTTGTTTGTTTGTTTGTCTTTTTGCGCAAAGTCCGCGAGCATTGCCACTTTTCATTTCACTGCACATCTCGTATGTGTATGTGACGAATAAACTTGACTTCTCATCTCTAGTCTTTGATCTAACCATCTGCCTGTCAAAAAATCCTCCTCGCCCTTGTTGACTAATATCTGCCACACTTTGTCCTGCCTCTCTCCTTTTCTAGCATTCTTCACACCCTACAATCAGTCTGAAGAAGGGTCTGGACCCGAAACGTCACCTATCAATGCTCTCAAGAGATGCCACCTGACCTGTAGAGTTACAGTTCAATAATGTTTTATTGTCACATGTGCAAAACACAGTGACATTCTTTTTCAAGTCGCCAGATAACTCATTAGTCTTATGGAGCGGCCTTCGATCCAGACGAGCCCCTAGACCGTTCAGCATATCGATATTCCTCTTCTCACCCAGCAGTTAGAATAGAATAGAATAGTTTCTTTATTGTCATTGTAACATGAGCCATGTACAACGAAATTTAAAAATGTCAGCCAGTCAGTGCACCATTCAAACATTTCTAAAAGCTAACGATACATAAAGTTACTCCAGCACTTTATGTTCGACTTTGTATTTATTCAGATTCCTTCCTGGATCCTACGTATTCTGACCATCCAGAATCCTACCATGCAGTGGTTTACCAAATACCCTGCTAAAGTCCATGTTGACAAGTTCAACTGCCCTGCCCTTCTTGGTCACTTGAAAAAACCCCAAATTAACTGAACAAGATCCCTTGGACAAATCAGTCAAGAGTTATTCCTTGTGTCCAACATTTCCCACATTCTCTCTACAATTTAATGCTAGTTTCCTCACCTCCAGATGAATTGGACCGCAAACGTTTCGTTCTTCACAAGTGCTGCCTGACATGCAGGGTGTTTCTGGCATGTTTTAGTTTGCAATGTGGAGACACAAGATATGCGGGGTTTAAAACATATGTTCAGCTTTGTTTTACATCTAACCCCCGCGGGCCTCGATCGTGCTGCCAAATGACGTCCTGCCGCCAAAATGAAGCGGCCGTTGCCGTTAGCTTCGGCATCGCTTGGACCGCGTGAGCCACAATCCAAGCGCAGCAGACCGTCGACGCCAGGACGCCATTGGACAAAAGTCTGGCCCGATAATACCTATTTAAAATGCAATAGATCGCTGAATCGGAACATTTGCCAGGCTTGACTAGAGGTCAGGGCACACTGCCGGTACATTCCGTGCGCGCATTAGCGAGATAATACACCCGCCAGGTTACACTGTCCCTCGAGCTAGCGCAGGGTTCACACAGGCGCAGAACCATGGCGGCGCTGGGTTTACGCATGCGCAGAAGCGAGAGTGGCTGGGATGAGAGGGGGAAGGGGTAATCTCGCGAGATGACGGCGGTCCCGTTCCGCCCCACCCCCTCCTCCCTCCCTCCCCCCCTCACGGAGCGCGGCTCGCGGCTCGCCATCTGGTTGCGGGACCTGGGCGGCCATTACGCTGGGAAGACTTTAGGAGGTAGGAAAGCGGCTGGGGAGCAGTTGGTGGAGGGACAAGCGCTGCTGCGACTATAGGAAGACGCAGTGTGGAATAAGCGTCTCTTTTTTATTTGTCGAGAGTTGTAGGATCCGGGAGGCAGAGGATGGGAGCTGGATGA
The DNA here is from genome assembly GCF_028641065.1 of Leucoraja erinaceus. Taxonomy (NCBI): domain Eukaryota; kingdom Metazoa; phylum Chordata; class Chondrichthyes; order Rajiformes; family Rajidae; genus Leucoraja; species Leucoraja erinaceus. Next base: position 22,218,032 of record NC_073384.1, read on the forward strand.
GCGGTGGGCAGTTGAGTGGGGGATGTGAGAGCAGGCCGACATGGCCGGAGTCGGTGTTTGCAACTACATTTCCCATCGTGCACCCACTGAACCGCGCAATCGTAGAAACATTGGGGGAGAAAAAGTTTGTGAAAGCTCTGGAGAGTGCGGGCCACTTTCATTTCCTCTGCCGATTGAGGGTGGACGCTGGCAAGTAATACTGGGGGAAACTAAGTGGTGAAAGAGTAAAAGAGCCTCTGTTTTATGGTAGATCTTTAGAATTAATTGATTCCAAGGAAAAGCCAATAACCGGGGTTTCTATGTCTGGAATATCGTAGGCAGAAGCAGCATAAATTATTTTTGAGAACCGGCGATGAGTTTCTTAGTCAGTGTGATGATGGAGTTCGCACATTATTGGGTGGCGATTGCAGGATTTGAAGTCAACGATGATGAATTTATCGATGTGCATTTCCGAGACAAAATATTGTGTGACTTAGCGAACATGTAGCGATGGTCTTTCAGAGTGCCTCTTGGCTTGTTTTTAAGATGGTGGAAATTATAGGTTGGAAGCTTCAAATGTGGTGTTTAGAAATTTGCTATTTTACAAAGATCGCTCAGTTGCACTTTGTATTAGTTGTAGTCAATTGTTTGAATTTATTAATGTGCAGCAGTATTTAGGAATCCAGCTGAGTTCCATCTTTGATTGCATCTGATCATTTGCAAGGAACCTAGGTTTTTTGATTTTGTTTTGTTGGATGTAACTTTTTTTGGTATGGTATTAAGTGTACAAATTTGGAGAATCAAGATTTGATACCCCTTCTGTGCTATGGGAATGAGTGGTATCTGTACCACATTTTTTATACTTTGTAGTAGAATTATGAAAAATAACACATCTGCGATTTCTATGTTGAATTTACCCTCATTCAATATAGTGGTTCCGCTTTAGAATTGGAAAGGTTGTTTGTTATGTAGTTAATATCTGACCACACCATGAAATATATATATTAAATGAGATCAAATCAGCAAAAAATAATCACTTCCTGATATGTGCCACAATGTGTGTAAGTCGTGACATATATTCTCACAATTCCCTTGCTTTCAATCACAAGGCACTTAACCATAACACAAGCAAAAAATAAACTGCTCGACGAACTCAGCGGGTCAGGCAGCTTCTACAGAAGATCAGTCTGAAAAAGGGTCCCGAGCCCTGAAATGCAATCTGTCCATTTCCTTCCACAGGTGTTGCCTGACCCGCTAATTTCTTTCAGCAGGTTGCTTTTTCTTGAGATTCCTGCATCTGCCATATCTTGTGTACCCGAATACAAACTGCTGATAAGCTACGATCACTTTCCTGAGGAATTAAGTTTGAAAAAATGTTCTGTTAATGTTCACTGAAAAATGGACTTATTGCTTGCTTTTCTGTTTTTCAATAACCTAAATGTTGGGCCTTAGTAACTACTGTTGATTTCACTGGCTCTGGTTAGATGTGGTGGAAGCTTAATGCCAGATAAGATGCTTGGCGTTGCTAATCCAAATTATTTAAAGGATGGACAAATCTGGAAGTTTATTCCTCAACTTAATTTCTGTTTTTGCTATCTTGGGAGATCTGAGACTGGATCTGCCTAAAGCTAAAGCATACAATAATGTTTGTGTAGTAAAGAACAGCAGATGCTGGTTTACACTGAAGATAGACACAAGATGCTGGTTTACTCAGCAGGTCAGGCAGTATCTCTGGAGAGAAGTAATGGGTGACGTTTCGTGTCGAGACTCTACTTTGGTCTCGACCCGAAATAGTAGCCATTCCTTCTCTACAAAGATGCTGCCTGACCTGCTAGTTACTCCAGCATTTTGTGTCTATCAATAATGTTTGTCTGCTCTGAATTAAAATAATGTTTGGCTGCTTTGAATTAAAACAGCATTTGTCTGCTGTTAACACTTGTTCTTGCATGTATCGCAGATCATCCTGCACACAATTGGGCCCATTGAATCTATACTGATATCGACACATATTTACGTGGATCTCATTTTTTTTCCGTCACATTTCCTTCAATTCTGTTCTGATTCTGTCACTCACTTGCACATGAGGGTCTATTTACAGTGGCCACTTAACCTACCAACCCGCATGTCTTTTGGGATGTGAAGAGAAACGGGAAACTCTTGTCACAGGGAAAACATCCAAACTCCATACAGACAGCACAAGTTAACACACCTGTGAGGTAGTAGCTCTAATGCCTGCGACACTGCCAGCCTGAAGTATATAAATTAGTTGTGTTCGCATTGTGTTTGTATTCTTTTGCTATCCTCGGAGACAATTCTTTGTATTTCTAAGATGATTATAGAAAATAGTTTAAATTCAATTTGGTTTTCTTTAATTGAATTGTCAAGAAGATGTCACATTGGGCATTGCCATCACCTTGTACGTAAGTGAATGAAAAACCGGAAGATGTTGAATTGTTTGGTTAAATCTGAACTAAACTACTGATAAGAGGATTATGGTTTGTGGATACTCAATGCACTTCAGTTTAAATTATATTTCTCTACAGTGTGTCAGGTTGTTGTTGACATATCTATGAGATTTAAACGGCGATGACCTAAAGAATCTCTGCGTCTTCTGAACCATTGCAACTTCAGTACTGGATTGGTTTGTTTTGTTATGCCTCAAGTTGCTCAATGTTGTCCTGTCACTCTGCATCTGGCTAAATTATTTTTGACTTTAAAGTTGTCAAACTGTTCCAGTATACAAATATTTCTAGATGTGGTTTACTTAACTTATAATTTTTGAGAAGTTAAAAAAAAAAAATGTTACCAAAGGCTCTCGAATAGCAAGGGGAGATGATGAAATCCATTTGTAGCTGCTCTGAAGAAGGGTTCCAGCCCATAACATCACCTCTCCTTTTTCTCCAGAGATGCTGCGTGACCCGCTGAGTTACTCCAGCACTTTTTGTCTCCCTTTGGGTATAATGCATTTGGAGCCAAACAAACACCTAATGGAACAGCAGCAGGACTGTAAGCCATTCAAGCCTGCTCAGCCATTTAATAAGATCAACCTTAAGCAGCCCTTAGCATTAAGGCTGACTCGTTTTGTGGATTCTGAGATGCTGATGCCAATGATGGAACTGCAGACTTTCACAGATGGAGTATGAGATGCCTGACTGAGCAGTTTAGTTTAATATCATGTGTACCGGGGTACAGTGAACAGCTTTTTGTTGCTTGCTAACCAGTCATCAGAAAGACAATACATGATTACAATCGATCCATTTACAATGTATAGATACATGTTAAGGGAATAACATTTAGTGCAAGGTGAAGCCAACAAAGTCCGATTAAGGATATTTCGAGGGTCGCCAAAGAGGTAGATAATAGTTCTGTACTGCTCTCTGGTTGTGGTAGGTTGATACAGTTGCCTGATAACAGCTGGGAAGAAACTGTTCCTGAATCTGGTGGTGTGCGTTTTACCACTTCTATACCTTTTGCCTGGTGGGAGAGGAGAGAAGAGGGAGTGGCCTGGGTGTAACCTGTCCTTGATTATACTGCTGGCCTTGTCAAGGCAGCGCAAGGTATAAATGGAGTCAATGGAAGAGAGGTTGGATTGTGCGATGGTCTGGACTGCGTCCATAATTTGCTGCAATTTCTTGCAACCTTGGATGGAGCTGTTCCCAAACTAAGCTGTGATACATCCTGATAACATGCTTTCCATGTTGCATCTGCGGAAGTTTGCGAGAGTTGTAGAGGACATCCCAAATTTCCTAAGCCTTCTAAGGGAGGCGCTGGTGTGCTTTCTTGACTTGTTTCAATATGGGTGGTCCAGGAGAAGTTCTCAACACTCCTGCCCTCTCCGTATCTTTTAACTCCTGTCACAGACTCTCCACACGCTGTGAAAGGAACTCTCCCCCCAATTGGACCTTTGAATTAGTATTGTCATTCAATAAGATGACAATGATTCAAATTCCCGGTGTGCTCCCGTTTTTCCCACCATCTCTCCACCTTCATCCCCTGTCCCCCACCTATTCAGTAAAAAAAAAGGAGATTTAGAAGCCATGGAAAATTTGAATTGTTACTTATTTTTATTTTTACGGAGACAATCTGCGCATGCGCGGTTTAAGTTTTTTTTTAAAGCCGACTGACTGCCTACCATGAGTAATTACTCACGGCACGTGCCTGCCGGGAGGGAAGGGAAGAATTGACATAGAAACATAGAAAATATGTGCAGGAGTAGGCCATTTGGCCCTTCGAGCCTGCACCGCCATTCAATATGATCATGGCTGATCATCCAACTCCGTATCCTGTACCTGCCTTCTCACCATACCCCCTGATCCCTATAGCCACAAGGGCCACATCTAACTCCCTCTTAAATGTAGCCAATGAACTGGCCTCAACTACCTTCTGTGGCAGAGAGTTCCAGAGACTCGCCACTCTCTGTGTGAAAAATGTTTTCTCATCTCGGTCCTAAAGGATTTCCCCTTCATCCTTAAACTGTGACCCCTTGTCCTGGACTTCCCCAACATCGGGAACAAACTTCCTGCATCTAGCCTGTCCAACCCCACTAAGAATTTTGTAAGTTTCCATAAGATCCCCCCTCAATCTTCTAAATTATAGCGAGTACAAGCCGAGTCTATCCAGTCTTTCTTCATATGAAAATCCTGACATCCCAGGAATCAGTCTGGTGAACCTTCTCTGCACTCCCTCGATGGCAATAATGTCCTTCCTCATATTTGGAGACCAAAACTACACAATACTCCAGGTGTGGTCTCACCAATACCCTGTACAGCTGCAGTAGAACCTCCCTGCTCCTATACTCAAATCCTTTTGCTATGAATGCTAACATACCATTTGCTTTTTTCACTGCCTGCTGCACCTGCATGCCTACTTTCAATGACTGGTGTACCAGGTCTCGTTGCATCTCCCCTTTTCCTAATCGGCCACCATTTAGATAATAGTCTGTTTTTCGGTTTTTGCCACCAAAGTGGATAACCTCACATTTATCCACATTATACTGCATCTGCCATGCATTTGCCCACTCACCCAGCCTATCCAAGTCACCGTGCAGCCTTCTAGCATCCTCCTCACAGCTAACACTGCCCCCCAGCTTTGTGACATCCGCAAACTTTCTCTCTCCCTCCCTTTTTAAAAAGTGGGGTTACATTAGCTACCCTCCAATCCTCAGGAACTACTCCAGAATCTAAAGAGTTTTGAAAAATTATCACTAATGCATCCACTATTTCTGGGGCTACTTCCTTAAGTGACAAGGTAGTTACGGAGGGAGTAGTCTTTGCGGAAAGCAGACGGGTGGGGGGGAGATGGGAAGATGTGGCGAGTGGTGGAGTCACGTTGGAGGTGGCGAAAATGACGGAGGACTATTTGTTGTCTGTGACGGCTAGTGGGATGAAAGGTGAGGACTAGGGGACTGCCCTTGTTACACATGGGGGGATGGGGAGAGAGCAGTGTTACGGGTTATGGAAGAGACCCTGGTGCGAGCCTTATCTATAGTGGGAGGGGAACCCCCATTCACGGAAGAATGAGGACATTTAGATGCCCTGGTGTGGAACACCTCATCCTGGGAGCAGATGCGGCGTAGACGGAGGAATTGGGAGTAGGGGGTGGAGTCCTTACAGGAAGCAGGGTGGGAAGAAGAGTAGACTAGACAGTCATGGGAATTTTGCTGGTGAACCTCTGTCGCACCTGTAAAGCTGGGGGTTGAACATGCAGACTTGAGGTGTTCCCTTACTAATTGTTACTGAGGATGAAGTGTTTCCGCCAATTCGATCCGACTGGTCTGTGGATTAGGATCCCTCTGCAAGTCATCCCAATTGCAGAGGGATGCGCAGAGATCCAGTTCCGTGAGCTTGGTGACCATCTTGGAAGGGATGATGGTATTAAACGTCGAGCTGTAGTCTATAAACAACAGCCTGACGTGAGTTTTTATTGTCCAATTGGTCCAATGTGGAGTGGAGAGCCAGTGAGATTGCATCCTCCGTTGATCTGTTATGGCGGTAGGCGAACAATAGTGGGTCGAGGTAGGAGTTAATGTGCACCATAACCAACGTCTCAAAGCACTTCATCACCACAGACGTTAGTGCCATTGGTCAATAGTCATTGAGGCATGTCATCTTACTCTTCTTGGGTACTGGTATTATTGATGCCCTCTTAAAGCAGGTGGGAACCTTTGACCTCAGAAGTGAGAGGTTAAAAATGTGCGCAAAAATTCCCGCCAGTTGTTCTGCACAGGTCTTGAGAACTCGACCATGTATACCATCAGGTCCAGGCATGGCTCTTCTTCTGCGAAGTTAGCGCTTCTTCTCTGCGCTGGCTGTAAGCCTCGGCCGCCACTGCTCCGGGCCGGTGTCCCGGCAGTCCAGGGTCACCCCAGACATCTCTGGCTGCCGCTGGACAGGGATGGGACACTGGGGAGGGGACGGTCCAGTAGCAATTCAACAGCGCTTGCAGCACCGGAGACCCGGGTTTGATCCTGAGTACATATGAAACGTACAGATGCCGAGAAAATGTTTATCGTAAGTGACCTATGACCTGGGGCATGCGCAGTCGGAATACTGAACTCGCTTATAAAGGTATAGACTATTTTCTAAATGGGATGAGTTTTCTGAAATCGGGGGTGCAAAGCGACTTGGGAATGCTGGTGTAAGATTCCCAAAAGGTTAATTTTCAAGTTGAATCGTTAGTAAGGAAGGCAAAGACAATGTTACCATTTATTTCGAGCGTACTAGGATATAAAATCGGATGTAATGCTGAGGCTTTATAAGGCACTGGCCAGAGTGCTTTCGTAGTGTTGTGAGCAGTTTGGGGCCTTGTATATGAGGTAGGATGTGCTGGCCAGAGGGGGTTTATGAGAATGATCCCGGGGATGACTGGGTTAACATATGATGAGTGTTTAACAATACTGGGCAGGTAAAAACAATGGCAGTTGTGTTAAAGATTTTGGAGAGACGTTAAAACCGGGCATGCGGGGCTGGGGAAGCACAAGGCTGGAGGCTGTAGAGGGCAGACTGCCGGAAGTGATAAAAATCACCGACTTCTGTTTTCCAACCCGCCAGCCCTCATCTTTGTTATGGATGTGTAGTCGATAATAACCTCCATCCCCCACCAGGAAGGCCTGAAAGCCTGCTGTTACTTCCTCGACCGCAGGACCAGCCAATTTCCCTCCACTAACACTATCCTCCACCTAGCGAAGCTGGTCCTCGCTCTCAACAACTTCTTCAATTCCTCCCACTTCCAAATCAAAGGCATAGCCAATGGCCCTAGCTATGCCTACCTTTTTATAGGGTACATCTTAGTTCCAGACATACACCGGTCCTATCCCCAAACTCTGTATCTGCTACAATGATGACTGCAACTGGGCTACCTCTTGCACCTGTGCAGAACTCATGGACTTCATTTTCTTCACTACCAATTTCCAATTAGACCACTTGGAATGTCTCCAAACATCTTCCTCCCCTTTCTTGATCTCACCGTCTCCATCACAGGAGATAACCTTTGGCTGACATCTATTAATCCTACTGACTCTCACAGCTACCTAGGCCGGAAGTGGCGGCAGCAGCGGCTCGCCTGCAGTCCGTTTGTTTTTACTTTTTTGTGTTGTTTTTTTTTTCGTTTTGTCTAGTTAAGTTTTTGGTTTTTAGGTTGTGTTTATGTGGGGGGTTTGAAACGGGGCTTGCTGTCTCTCCCTTTGGGGGAATGCGACTTTTTTGTCGTATCCCCCTTCTCTGCCTCCGTCTGCACTGAAGCCTAATGGCGGAGCTGGCGACCTCGAGACTCCGGAGGCAGAGTCAGTCAGGACTCGCCCAGGGCTCGCTCCCGTGAGGGCGGTCCGGCTCGGGGCTGGAACGGCGCTCCCGTGAGGCGCTGTGACGCTCCCGTGAGGGCGGCCTGGCGCGGGGCTGAGACTCTCCCGTGAGGGTCTGTGGCGCTCCCGTTGGGGCGGCCCAGCCCGAGGGTGGAATGGCGCTCCCGTTGGAGCGGCCCAGCTCGTGGGAGTACGGCGCTCCCGTAGGAGCGGCCCAGCTCGAGGGTGGTATGGCGTTCCCGTCGGAGCGGCGCAGCTCGAGGGAGGAACGGCACTCACGTGAGGGCGATCTGGCTAGGGGCTGGAACGGTGCTCCGGTGGCTGGGACGGCGTTCTGGCGGCGGTGTCCTGCTCCGGGGTTCAGCCGCGGGCCAGCGGCTGCGTCCGCTGGACTGGAGGGCGGCAGCTTCAACCACCCCGGGCGCGGTGTTTGAGCTGGCCCGTTTGTGGGGTTCGGTGAGCCGCGGGACTGTTTGTACCATCGCCCGGTGGGGTATCGCCTCAGCGTAGAGGGAGAAGAGGAGGGAAGAGACTGCAGCCCTAAGATTTTTGCCTCCACCACAGTGAGGAGGTGCTTGGAGGACTCACTGTGGTGGATATTAATTTGTGTTTATTGTTGTTTATTATTGTATTATTGTATGTATGACTGCAGGCACGAAATTTTGTTCAGACCGTAAGGTCTGAATGACAATAAAGGTAATTCTAATTCTAAATTCTAGACTACACTTCTTCCCACCCTGCCTCCTGCATAGACTCTATCCCTTACTCCCAATTGTTCCGTCTACACCACATCTGCGCCCAAGATGAGGTGTTCCACACCAGGACATCTGAGTTTTCCTCATTCTTTGGGAATGTATCGTTTCTATCATAAAACTTGTTACCTTTGCTCAGTCTCCCCCTTGGTCCACCTACATGATCTCCATAATATTTCGACAAACTGCAGGTACCATTCCCCAACTGCTGACCTTTCGCTATCCCCAGGTATCGTCCGCCACAACCACAGGGCTGCCTGTCCATTGTCAGAGGTTCACTTGGCCAAACCTAAATTGCAAGAGGAACAGACTGGGTGATCCTCATATTTTGCTTTAGGCATATTTTGCTCTCTCTGTCCTTCCACAACCCAAGTCATCGTGCTAGTTTCACTGTTGTCCTGTTGAGTTTCACTGTATATCTCGTTATCACCTACCCCACAGTCAACAATGGACCATTGTGGGCTCCACCTTTCCTTGATCATCACTGCTTTTTGTATGTCTTTTTTCGTTCATTTGTCCTATGTCAATGGATAAACCATAGTGTTATTGATCAGTTTATGGTTCTTGTCAAGATAGTGCTGGATGCTCCATGCATACACAATAATTTCCACTGAGCTGCAAAATACTTTTGTGCCTGCTGACTTTTTTTGATCAGTTTTAAGAAATATTTCAGTAATATTGATCAAGTCATCATGTTCATTTCATTGGATGATCCATATTTTTTAAATTGAAACCTTATTGTAGATTCTCCCACAAGAGGTAGCACGCTTCATATGAACGCAGACTGAAAATGCTGAAACCTAAGCAAAAAAACAAATTACACCATAGGCACGTCCACCATAGGCACGTCAAACTCTCGGGTCTTGGATGTTTCATGCAGCCCATTTAAGGTCATAAGATAGGAGTAGAATTAGGCCATTCGGTCCATCATGTCTACACCATTCAAGCATGGCTGATCTATCCCTCCTAACCCTGCCTCCTTTGTTTTCTTCTTAAACTCCTGCAGATCTGAGCATAGCCATTCCTCGGACAACCTGACTTTCAGGTCCATAGCTTGGTGAGCTCTCTCTGAACTGTCTATACCACAATAACACCCATCCCTAAATATGAAGACTAATACTGTCTTTGAAATTCCAATGTAGTTTCATCAATACGCTAAATAATTATAGCTTTATCATACCCCCGTGGCTATTCTCTTAGCAATAAATAATGCTCTTTTTGATTCTGTTATTCTTTGCATCGTCTGCAATTGGGACTTTTGCAAATTGTACTTGCACGCACAGATCTATCCTTCTCGGAGTTCTACAATCTCTTGCCATTTGGATAACATTCCTATTCCAAAATGGACACTATTTTCTCACATCATACTTCTTTCGCCAGCTCTTTGTCACTCTCTGGAACTCTCTATATCCTCTTCCTTGATCCATTGCTTTCCTATCTCTCTTTGTGTTATCATAAAACTTAATGACTACCCTTTAATGCCGTTACCCAAGACGTTTATATACAGTAAAATTAAACTATCGTCTAGTTGTCCAGAAATCCTGATGGTCTGGAATGTGAGCTGGGGGTGTTGGACTAGAGACTGGGTCCATACTGTGGGCTAGGTATGCCACTGGACACCACACTGGGTTGGGAACAACAAAGATCAGCAACAGGGTAGTTTTTGGGCCACCATCAGTGTTTAGTGCACCTGTATATTTTGCACTCCCTTTAAACTCAGATTTAAGCACAGATTTAGTGGGAAATTTATTATACTTCTGTTTACATTTTTTTTTTTGCCTAATAATAGGAGTGCCATCTAATTGCATAGAATTACTGAAATCCCGTGTTCAGCATTATTGGACTTTTACTATAAATTATAATGTTGAGGCTTTGGCACCAGTCCCTGTAGGACACTACTCCTTGCCAACTAGAAAAAAACTATGTCGACTATATTGGGCACTTTTTAGCCAGCTACTTTTGTCTGTGTCATTATTTTATCTACTGCTACGTGAATTTTAATTTTTCCAAATACCTTGACAACTGGAAATTTAATAATTGTAGATTTTTAAGTTTTGGGTTTATTATTGTCACATGTAGCAAGGTAGAATGGATAAAGTTCCCCTTTATTCACAACACACCTTACTACTATGTTTGAATATGGTATTGTTTTCATGGAGCCATGACTTTAATTATTTTAGGAGCGTGAATGGTGATTTCTCTCCGCCCCTTCACCACCACAGTTGTCCTGCCAGTTCTACTGTTCACATCTATATATCCTTTTGTTATTGCGTCTTTCACAGCCAACAATGGACCATTGTGGGCTCCACCTTTTCTTGGCCATCGGTGCCGGCTTCAATTTGCTCTGAACCTTTTTATACCTCTAATTTCCCTCTACCTTGACCCTTGGTCTGAATGGGAATGATTTGCTGGGGAAATGGGGCTCATGGGAATGCTCCCTAGGAGTGGGAATGAACACCATGGGGCAAATTGCCACTTTCTCTAAGATATTTCTGGCCAGCTTTAATTCTTGATCTCTCTCTGCCTTCATAGATCATGGCGGGTAATATAAAGTTATGCTGTGATTTAACAAAACACTGGTTCGGCTGCACTTAAGATTTTTGTGTGTGTGTGTAGTTCTGGTTGCCATGATATAGAATGGATGTGGTTGGGCTGAAGACAGTGCAGCAGATATTCATCCGATTGTTGCCAGAATTGGAGGACTTTATTTATGGGGACATCTTTAAGTTTGCTGATGATATCATCATTATTAGACGAATATCGGGTGAAGTTGAGTCAACACAAGGGAGTTGGAGAATCCGATTTGAATGGTACCAGAACAGCAATCTTGCTGTCGAGTTAGCAGTACCAGGAAGCAGATTATAGACTTCAGCAAGGGGAAAGTCGGCGATCCATCATCCTTGATAGACTGGGTAGTGGCGGAGGGTGTCAATACTAAGTTCCTGGCAGACTGCATAAAGTGGTGGACAGTGCATGGTCTATCGCGGGTGTTGACTTCCTACCATTGAAGGGATCTGCACTCTGCCTTAAAAAAGGTAGCTAATATCATCAAATGCACACCACCCTGTGTCGTGCTCTTGTATTCCTGCTACCATCAGAAAGGAGGTACAGGAGCCTGAGATCCATGTCTCATGGTTTAAGGGCTGCTTCTCCCCATCAGTCATTACGCTCTTTAACCAACCCTACCTCAGCAACAATCTACCAGTAACTTTATATTTGGTGCTTGTCTATTATGTCTATTAACCAAGCATTTATATTACGCTTGGTTATCTAATATTGCTGATAATATTGTATTATTAATGTTTGTATATTTACGATATGTTGTTACAATATTGGGCATATAAAACTTAAGATTTCATTGCCCATTCCAAGTGCATTAGACGGTTAAACATTAGATTAGATTCAACTTTAATGTAATTGTGCAGAGTACAAGTACAGAGACAACAAAATGCTTTTTCACCATGCAGCCATACGAATGAAAAAAATAGAAAAATAAGAACACACAACACGATAGTCTATAACATAAACATCCCCACATAGCGGTATCAAAGTTTCCCACTGAGGGAAGGCACCAAAGTTCAGTCAACCTCTTGATGTTCACCCGTGATCGGGGCCTCCCGAGCCACCCGCAGTCGCCGCTACTGGCGGCCCGATGTTCAGACCCTCTCGTCGGGATGATGGAACTCCGACGTCGGAACGGAAGAACATCCTCAGCGGCTTGGACTCTGAATCGGCCACTTCCTACCGGAGTCCGCGGCTCCCGAAGTCCACAGGCTGAGCTGAGCGGAGATTGAACGCTGGCAGCCCTCGGCAAAGGGTCCCAGGGCTCCGCAATGTTGGTCAGAGCCGCCCGCCCTGGGAGCTCTACAAACCACAGCTCCGCGATGTTGATGCAGCAGGCACGACACTCCGGAACTTCAAATGGCGATCCCAGGTAAGGCATCTCCCGCTCCGCGATGTATCCAGCGCTGCGCCGACGCTGCCGAAGTTCTGGTCCGGTCCCCGGCAGGAAAGGCCGCGCCAATCCAGTTGGTAGGCCGCGAGGAGGGGGGGCGAGGACGCGACTCTGAGAATAGTCGCATCCTCGCCAGGAAGTGACTGGGAAACGGTTTCCCCTTTACCCTAGCCCCCTCTCCCACATAAAATACTAAAAGAAAATCCTCCAAAACATACTTAAAACAAACAAAATAAAAAAAGATAGAAAGATAACAGACTGTAGGCAGAGGCTGCCATCATGCGGCGCCCCCCTCAATATGTATAAACATTCTTAACATTCTTCAGTGTTCAGTAGTTTATTGTCCCATGTACAGAGATACAACGGAATGTTTGTTCTGCATGTTATCTATCAAATCATACCATGAGTACAATAGATTGTTTTCTGGAACAGCGTGTGGAGAGCATCGTGTATCAGCACAATCTCGCAACCTCCAAGTCTCTGGAAGTCTGATCTAGGCCTAAGGAGATATGCAATCTAATTTTAAGGCCGGGTGTCCTGGCAGCACTAGATTGGCGAAGCTTAGCCCAGCCCGATGCCATTGGCTGCTTCATCTGCTGTTTAGTTTAGTTTTATTGCCATGTGTTTTGAGATACAGAGAAAAGCTTTTGTTTGCGTGCTATCCAGTCAAAGAAAGGCTTATGCATGACTACAATCATCCATGTTCAATTTAATTTAGAGATACAGCGTGTAAACAGGTCCCTCGGTCCAGCAATTCCCACACATTAACACTGTCCTACACTAGAAACAATTTACACTTACACCAAGTCAATTAACCTACAAACCTGTACGTCATTGGAGTGTGGGAGGAAACTGGAGATATCGGAGAAAACCATCGTGGTTACCGGGAGAACGTACAAACTCCGTAAAGACCGCACCTCGGTACACGTGACAATAAACTGATCTGAACTGTAAAGCATTGTTTTTGGTAACCACAGTGAGTGGTTAGAGGTACAGAACAACATGATAACAAGTGGCTGCATTTCAAAACATTGGCATTTTTATATATCCAATGGTCACTGAAAATGCAATTTATGACAAGAGGGAAACTAATTCTGCCACAAGTGGTTAGGATATGGAATGCCCATTCAGACTAAGTTAAATGTGCATCCACTAATTGTGGCACTTAAGCTAGCTGTATAAATACTTGAAAAAGTATTAGGGAGGGGGAAATACATGGTCTCTGAGATAGTGAAGGAGTGGAACTAGGAGGAAAATACTACTGGAAGAACTCAGCGAGGTGATCAGCATGTGTGGAGGCAATAGCGATATTTCAGATTGAGACCCTGCATCAGGACGAGAATGTAGAGTGACTTGAGCCAGTATTTGGAAGTGAGGGGGAAGGGTGAGACGGAGGCTGGTAGGTGATGTGATCTGATGAGGGGTATGTTGTGCAGATGGAGTCTGGGTGGGAGGAGAGAAAGTGAGTCATAACGGGTAGAAACATTACAAAAAAATAGCAGATGGAGCTGTGTGGGGGAGGGAAGGGGATGGTAAACAGAAACTTGGGTAGATGGGTCATGGATGATGAACAGATTGAACTTGGGAGAGTAAGACAGCTGGATTGCTCTCACACAAAGCCAACACAAACATCATCAGCTATATAGCCTCCGTCCACCATGTCATTTTTCTGTGATTCTGCAAATGCTGCTCTTTTACAAAAGACAAGTTCACTCGTGTTGCAGGAAAATGCCTCCAGCAATCCTTGTTCAGTGTTTAGAATGTTCGAGGTAAATGTGAAAGCACAAATTAAATGTATGGGCAAGAGGTTCAGATATTGTCATGTGTGTTCCTATGGGCGAAGTGATAGTTTCTCCACACATGTTTAATTCCTATATCAAATAGTTTGGAGAAATATGATTGCAACAGGATGCTTAGAAATATTCGCACCAAAGGCATATTGTTTTGATGTTTGCATAACAATTTTTTTTTTCGTCTGGTTTTATTTCACTTTATTTCAGTATGTGAATTAGCATGAAATTAGTGATCGCTTTGGCAGAGCAAGGTTTAACTAAGACATCCTGTAGTTTCTTATATCTTTGGAGAGACAAAGCGAATAAAACAAGTTTATAAACTTTTGAATCTCTTGACCTTGAGTGTTTTTGTCAATTGCTGCTTGATTTAATTGTTTGAGACACTTTTTAGCTATGAAAAAACGGAAAGGATTTTATTGTTTCAACACTGCTTGCATGCAGTAGTTTTCTCCCTTTGATGCAGAGGATCCTTAAAGGTTCACCCTCGAGTAATTTGTAAAGGAATCCCCTGGAGGGAAGAGTGGAGATTGCAATATCTGATATTTTCATCTTGGTCAATAATTACACTAAACCCTCATTGTTGCAGACCTCTTTGTAATTGATTTCAGTTATAGTGCATGGACCTACTGACCTTCACTGCCAGGCTGGACTGCTAACACCACACCTCGCTCCTTCCAGGTTGCGCCTGCCAACAACGGACCATATGGCTTCCTCAGCTCCATCCATTCTATGCTTTCCGCTAACGCCATTGACCCGTACCTGCTCTACGGCCGCCAGCTGGCCCGGGCTGTCAACTCGCCTGGGTTCCAGGCTCATTTCCAAACCCAGAGTCTGAAGAAGGATCTCGACCAGAAACGCCACCTATCCATGTTTATCAGAGATGCTGTTTGACCTACTGAGTTACTCCAGCACTTTGCGTCTTTTTGTGTAATATCCAGCATCTGCATTTGTTTGTCTCTACTACATATTTATGGATAATCCCTTACTCGGTTATAGAGGACAATCGGCAATAACGGACACCATATTTTCTCCGACTCCACCACCCACAATGGTCCGTTTTAATGAGGGTTTACTGTACTTTCTAATTTTTCCTGTGTATAACCATGTATTTTGTGGGGGATTTTTCTTTGAACTTGCTTCTAAAATGCCTCACAAAAATTGGGCAGTCTTATCTTAATGAAGTATCACTTTACCATATTGCATAATAAAGTATAAAGCGAGAAAAATGTGACTGCTTTTGTCGCCTGCATTCTCACTGGTCCAAGTTTCAATATTTATCATCTATATATCACACTTTGAGGATGTTGATTACAAAACTTTAACTATTTATATGCATTTGCTCAAGAGAAGATGAGCACAGAATAGTCCTCAGCGATAGCAGCATAATTTTATTAATCACTTTTAATATAATAAAACTTCCAAGGCACTTTTCAGAGGCATTTAAACAAAAACAAACACAAGTAATCTACAGCTGAAGATACAGGTGTAGGTGACCAAATCCTTGGTCAGAGAGAGGGGTTCTGAAGGAATGAGAGGCTTAAAGAACCCCTAGAAGCATTATAGCTAGTATTGGGTGTTAACATTTTGATGGTCAAGTGACTGGAATTTGGGGAGTGTTGATGTCTTGGTTCACTGGTTTTTTGACATACAAAGGAGCAAGCCACAGAGGAGAATGATACTTTTTTGGAATAAGATGTTGTGTACTGGTTAACCACTGGATTTATGGGAGATCAGGAAATCCAGGGTTCTGGGTGGCCCCATTTATGGGTAGATCTGAAGTGTGGGCTGATGGTAGCCCAGAGCTAATGGGGCAGGGATGAGGGAGATGAGCTTAAAAGCAGTTATAAAAGTGGAGAAAGGTGATCTTTGTGATCCCAAACTCATCATAGTCAAATATCTCAACAAGATTGTGAATATTGAGACCAGATTTCAGACAATTCTGAGTGGAGTGGTGACTGGTATGCTTTCATTACTTTTCATTTTGTTGTTGCACGTAGTTGGCAATACCACCTTTTTCCTGGCAGTTTTCATAATGAAAGTGTGGAGAACTTTTTGTCTTGGACATTGACCGTTGCATTATTTGTCCAATGATATAAATTGGAATATACTAATTGTTCTTTAAAATGGAAAGTTAATACTAAAATCAAGGACCATTAGAGGGTTATTTAAATGTAAGTTATAAAAAGTATGTTGGTATGCATTCCACCTTGTCTGCCACATCACTGAATTGTGGAACCACAACCAGCCTTCCACTGGAACTCTGTCGGGTTTATGAGCTTTAACTGTTCTTTTATAAAAGTGCATAGATTCAATTGTGCCAATTCTTGATATGATTTATGGATTTTAAGTAGTCCTCATAGCGCAACTATGTGAAAATTCAGCACATTCAAAATAAATAAAACCTGAATCAGTGGTTAAAGTTGACTTTTTTTTCTTTGCCAAATGCAATTGGCAAGATATCCCAGGTGGGTTTTGAGGAGGCTTTTGAGGATGGGAAGACATGTACACTCTAAGACTGCTACCAAAAGAAGGAGAACTTATAGCCATGGAAATATCAAAAGCCACTTTATAGTTGGCAAGACTGGGGTTACAAAGCAAGGAAGGGGTTTATTAGTTTTCATGTCTGCAAGCAAAATTATGACAACCAAGAATAAGATTGATATAACAGGAAGTGAAACTTAGTGCATCGCAGAAAGCAGATATTTGAAAAAAATGAAGATAAGATAGCATCCCATGTGGCTGGATCTAGAAAGAGGGACTTTTGCAGATATCCTGTGAGCAGCAGCAACAATTGGCTTTGTTACATCACCTTCTGTGGCAAGTGTTCTGAGCAATTTCATGGGTTAATGGAGAAAAATTTCATGTCATAATTAAAACCAAGCAAAATATGGTTTTAAAGCTTCCTTAAGTCACTGGCAGTCTGATAAGAACCAAATTTTGTAGTTTAAAATAATGGTTTTAGAGGCATTCCTGACACAGGTTAATGCCACCATGCTGCCTGGTGCCTAATACTGGATCTTGATTAGGTTATGGGGTAGGAACATTTTGGTGATATATTGCACAAAAGTTTTGCCATACTGGCTTAGAATGGTACTAATTCATTCCTGGACTTGCTTATGAATTCCTGGTATTTTGCATATTTGGAGTTATTATATTTATTGTCAAGAATGGGGGAGAAAGAAGGGGAGCAAAGTCAAGTGCAGATTGGCATGATTGGGTTTTAATTTGATTTTCCAAAGAGTGTCAGAAGAAAAGCAATGGTAGATTTGGAAAGATGTTTCTAGAACAGGGCACCTGGCATGCAAATAGAATGATGAAGCTTTGGGATAGCAAACAGTTTTTTAAATTATGTGAGGAAGACTCGAAGGGATGAAGGAGAATAAAATCAGAGGAATAACTATGATATAAACTACAATTTACAATGTTTTAATTGATTTGATTTAAACTGGACATCAATGTAGGGGAAATAATGTAATGGATGATGGGTGAATGGTACGGTGTGAGTTGGCCTACAGGAAGCACTGCCTTAATAATTGCTGCTGATCAGAAATCTTGGTTAGGTGAGTGAAGAAAAATATTGTCCATTTGGAAGGTAAATGAAAACGGGGGAACGGACAGTTTATTGCCTCCATAATTTTGCCGACTGAGCAACCAAAGCTTCTGTATGAACAAAATGCAACAAATCTAAAATGGTAAATATCATCCTAAAACTGCATGACAGTTTCTATGACAGTTTCTATGTCAGTAGTTAGAACAAAATTAATGTTTCAGTTCTCATCCTTTCTCAGAAATTGACATTGCAGTTGAGTCAACCAGGTCATGCAATAACAATTCCTGGTTACAAAATCACAAATGGGAAATTTTGGATGTAGAAACTTCTAATAGATTTGAATTGATATCAATGTCATGTACTTAATTAAATTTTAATGCAAAGTTGCGTAACAAATAATAACAGGTTATTCGAGTAATACTGCAGATTAGTTAAACCAGCACTGCGAATTAAAGCAGATCAAAATATGAAGTTTTAAAATGGGGTACGGTTAATTTATGTAAAATATAACAGACAATCAATCTAGCAGTTCAAATTCTGTAGTGCTTTTGTGGTATAATCTTTATGGATATTCTAAGTCAATCTTTCTTTCTTCCAGGCATATTAACGTTTACAACATTTAAAACAATGGTGCCAAGGATATCAAATTATCATATCTAATGTTTTCAACTATTTTGCTATTAGAAACAAGCTTGTATTAGGTATTTAAATTTAACAGTTTATTTGTCCTGCTTATATTGCACAAAATGTTCATCCATTTAGAATTACTTGGAATTCTCTAAAGCAAACTAAGGTTGCTATTCATTGACTGCAGGTGGAACATTTTGTACTAACTTACATACATAAAGCTGGAGACGTGACGACTCTGTCATGCAGTTAACTGAAGAGACATGAGAACAAGGCATCAGTTTTCGATCCCCGTGTTTCTAGATAACTCTCCATTGTCACGATTTCCTATAATGTGAAGCCACCTGTCTCCGTGCATGACCCAAGTAGTTCAAATTGAAAATGAAATAACACTTGGCACAAATCCTGTGACACCAAATTTTATTCACTAGAACTGCCTGTATCCCTAAAAACTAAGGACATTGACATCAAGACAAATGTGAGGTGTTACATGTTGGGAAGTCTAACATGGGCAGGACCTGCACAGTGAATGGTACGGTTCTGGGGGGTGTTGTAGAGTAGAGGCATTTTGGAGTGCAGGTGCATGGTCCTTGAAGTCGCAGGTAGATAAGGTGGTCAAGAAGGCTTTTGGTATATTGCCCATCAGTCAGAGTATTGAGTATATAAGTTGGGAGGTCATGTTGCAATTGTATAAGACGTTGGTGAGACCGCATTTAGAGTATTGTGTTCAGTTCTGGGCACCATGTTATAGGAAAGATGTCAAGCTGGAAGGGTACAGAGAAGATTTAAGAGGATGTTGCCAGGACTAGAGGTTGTGCGCTTTTGGGAGAGGTTGAGTATGTTGGTAATCTATTCCCTGAAGCGCAGGAGAATAAGGGGTGATCTTATATAGGTGTACAAAATTATGAGAGCAATAGATTGGGTTGGTGCACAGAGTCTCTTGCTGAGAGTAGGTGAATCAAGGACCAGAGGATATAGGTTTAAGGTGACGGGAAAAAGATTTAATAGGAATCTAAGTGGTAAGTTTTTCACACAAATGGTGATGGGTGTATGGAACAAGCTGCCAGATGAGGTCGTTGAGGCTGGGACAATCCCAACTTTTAAGGAACATCTAGACAGGTACATAGATAGGACAGGTTTATAGGGATATGGGCCAAACGTAAGCAGGTGGGATGAGTGTAGTTGAGATATGTTGGCTGATGCGGGCAAGTTTGGTCAAAGGGGCTGTTTCCACTCTTTAAGTATGACTTAAGATAATATACTGATAAATGGGCAGATGTGCAAATATGTTGAGAGGAATGCTTGAGGCTCTGAACACTCCTAAAGATGACAACAAATAGGAGAAGAGATGCAAGTGCCGGGGCCCAACTTGGGGTGCCAGTGGAGTCCAAGCAGAAAATTAAGAATAGATAGAAAATGAACTAAAATGTCATGGAAGGTGCCATTTCCTGGAATCTTGGGAGGGATAGGAAAGATTATGGCTGAAGAGAGGTCTTGACCCGAAACATCGGCCATTCCTCTTCAGCGATGCTGCTTGGCCTGCGGAGTTACTCTAGCACTCTGTGTCTATCTTCAGTTTAAACCAGCATCTGCAGGTCCTTCCTTCACAAAATTAGGGAATGCTGCTTTTTAAAAAATTTCTGGCTGCCATATTACAAGACAACACATGAGATGCAAGAAGATATAGATGTCAGAATCTTGAGCTAAAAACAGGTTTAAAAGAACTCGGCGGCTCAGGCAGCATCTGTGAAGGGGAGTGAAAATAATGTTTCAAGTCTGGATTTTTCTTCAGCTTACACTTGCCATCGGGAGTGCAACAAAACATTCATAATACTGTTCCCAGGTGTAGAGTTTGCTTTGAGGATGGATATAGACTGAACTCTTCTTGTGTTTAAAATGATGACAGCAGATTGTATCAAAAATGTACAAACATCCTAAATGGCTTGCTAGACTGATTTTTACAGCTGAGGAGTCTAGGACTGGGGGTGTGGTTTCAGAGAAAGTGGAAGGCTGTTTAGGACCGACATGACAGAGACAATCATAGTCATACCACATGGAAACAGGCCCTTTTATTTTCAACTCATCCATGATGCCCCATCTAAGCAAATCCCATTCATTGTTGTGAACCTTTAGATCTCTCTTTGAGCAGCTATGGAGACTTGATTTCTTGAAAACATTTAAAGCAGATCATAGACTTCTGAACATTAAAGGACATAGCAATTGTGAGGAAGCCAAAAACGTAATAATGATGGAGCACGTTTGAAGGGCCTTGTATCTCTTGTGTTCATTTGTTCTTGAGGTGAATACTTGAAGGAGTGGGTATGAGTGATATGCAAACAGAGGAGACTTGTTTAATTTGGCATCATATTAGTTACAGATATTGTAGATCAAAGGGCTTGCTCTGTTTTATCAGAAGGGTAAGCTTTTCAGAGGGTGGTGAATATTTGGATGGAGCTGTCAGAGGAGGTAGTGGTTGCAGATACTATTAGAATGTTTTGAGGGTATTTGGATAAGATTAGAGGGATATGAGCCTAATATGCACAACTGGGATCGGCTAGGATGGACATCACAATCAGCATGAATGCGGTGACCACTTATAAGGTGTATTTTTGTTGCACGTTTCTGATTACGTGCCACAAAATACGTTTAAACATTAATAGTGCTTCTACCAGACAGTGTCTGCAACTAACAATGTGAACAGGTCAGACATCATTAGAGAACAAACACTGAAACCCAACATCAATATAGTTCAGTATCATTATAGCATGATAATTACAAATTAGCTTAGCTTCAAGCAGTGTAGATATGCTTTTTAATCCTAGCATTACCTTCTATTTAACATATATTTTGTTTTCCTCAACAGTGAAGATCCATTACACAAATCTGTAGTTTCTACGAACAAGCTAAAGCTGAGGCACGCATCTATGTATTCTGATCTTGATAGCCAGGGCACGTACACCAGTGCCATTCCTCCCCCTCCCAGCCGAATACAAGTGAAAAAAGTCTCCACCAGTGTGCCCCATGATGTGATAGCACAGCGAGTGCCAGCAACAGAACAACAGGTATTGTGAAACAGTCCGTTCTCTTCAGTGTCATTTTTTTTAATGTGCACCCAGATACAGTGATAAGCTTTGTTATGCATGCTGTCCAGTTGAATCTTACCATGAGTACAATGAAGCACTAGTAAAAGAATGGAACAAATTGTAAAACTGTAGAACAATTGCAGGATAATAGTCGACCCACTTCTGGGACAACAAGTAAAGAGTTGTTGCGTTCCTGCAGCATCTTGCAAATTTCAGGTCTCAAGTCGGCAAAAATTTCGCTCTTTCCCTCTTCCCTATCTCCTTCATGAAAGCTTCCTGATTTTGGGAACATTTACTGATTTTTATTTTTAATTATATATGCTAAAATCATTGATTTGCCAAGGGATTTGAACGTGATCTCCGGGTTGATCATCCAGTGCCACAATCATGAGATTACCAAAGGCAGTATTGCTGTTTGTAAAGGTTACTGCCTAAAAATTACGGCAAATTTCTTTTAATATTGATTGTTTTGAGAACAAGCACACTCGCCCCTTGTTGAATCAGCTGAATTGTAAATTAAATACAAGCAGTTCTGTAAGGCAGGAATGGGGTACTGATTGGGGATGATCAGCCATGATCACATTGAATGGCTCGAAGGACCGAATGGCCTATTCCTGCACCTATTGTCTATAATGCGAGTTATGTTCCTAAGAAACCTTGTGTTATAGAATATTGTCACGGTCTTTTAAACAGTCATATGTTTTTGTTACAGTAAGCTAAAGGATTTATGTCACATTGTTCATAGTATTGCACAAGTTTCAATAGAACCAACTGCTTGCCAATTTCAGTGGTCAACTGCAGTGAAGCTGACAGACTATTCTTAAGAGACAATGGTGTCTGATCACTGCAGAAAGTTTTTTTTTCCCCTGGACAGCTTTGCAAGACAGCTTTTTTCTGTTTGTCAATTTTGGAAGTAACAAGTTATTTTGTTCTGATCAATAATTACGTTGTAACTAATATAATACAAATCATCCCTCATTCAATTGCATTATGTCCAATTTGTGAATTAGAAACGCATTATTGCAGAACAATTTATGCCAATTTGATTTTTTTTTGTTTCTAAATTTGATTCGAGACCTGAAAGTTCTCTCTTTTTCTACCCAATCAGGATTCTACATCCCCAGTTGTGTCGCCTCATCATTCGCCACCATCTTCACCAGTTGCCTGGAGGAAACACAGCAAGCAGCATCCAAGTGGAGGTAAAGCAGAGAGCACTTGGGCAAAAGTTGTCCATGTTTTTTCTTTGTCAATGGATTGACCTTTTCCAATGTGGCAGATGGACGTGATTTGGTGACTTGATCAGTAAAGTAATTGGATGCAAAAATTGTACCATTAGATGAAAATAGATTATTATTGTTATGCTGAGGATGTTGAGAAAGTCGGCTAGAACAGAACATGTTTTGTGTAGGAAGGAACCGCAGATGCTGGTTAAAGAGAAGATAGACACAAAAAGTTGGAGTAACTCAGCATCTCTGGAGAAAAGGAATAGGTGGCGTTTCTGGTTGAGACCCTTCTTCAAACATGCAGACAAGAAGGGTCTTGACCTGAAAAGTCACCTATACCTTTTCTCGAGAGATGTTGTCTGACCAGCTGAGTTACTCCAGCTTTGTAGAAACATAGAAAATAGGTGCAGGAGTAGGCCATTCGGCCCTTCGAGTCTGCACCGCCATTCAATATGATCATGGTTGATCATCCAACTCAATTATGTCTCTATCTACAGAATATGTCTAAAGTGAAAAACCAAAACCATTTACACTTTGCGCGTTTGTGCCGCTGTTAGCTTTTTCCCCATATCTGCTAACGGGTGTAGAAAATAAATTTTAATCTTTAAGTTGATATTAATAGATATCTAAAATCTGCTGTGCAAACTTCCTATACCTCCATTCCCTGCATATCCATATCCCCGTCCAAATGCTGCTATCATATCTGCTTCCGCCACTCTGGCAGCGCATTCCAGGCACCCATCACTCACTTTCAAAAACGAAACAAAAAAAGATGTAACCGCCCACCCCTTTTAAACTTTGTCCCTCTCATCGTATTTCTGCGTCGGAGGTTATGGAGAGAAGGCATGCGAATGGGGTTAGGAGGGAGAGATAGATCAGCAATGATTGAATGGCGGAGTAGACTTGATGGGCTGAATAGCCTAATTCTACTCCTGTCACTTATGATCTTAAGATCTTTCTCTGTGTCTTCTGAAGACATTGGCTCATAGGGGGATCTAATGCTCTCAGTCATCCTGTTCTTCAACTCATCCCACTGAGGGACTTGACGATGAATGTTGTCTTGGTTGTGGAGATGTCATCAATGAGCTGTTGCCTTAATTATGCAAAAGCTACATCGTCCAGCAGAGGTCACTAGAGGGCAAATAGAGGGCTAAGACCTCCGGTCCTTCGCAATAAACGAGTTTGGTATTCCGACTGCGCATGCCCAGTCATAGGTCACTTGCTATAAACAGTCTCGGCAATGGTGGTGCTACATTGTGTGCAGGCTTGAGTTTCGTCCGTGGTCGGAGTCGGGCCTGGCTGTCTCGACGCTGTTGAGTTGCTGCTGAGCCCTCCATGTTCGTCCCTGTTCGGGGCGGTCCCGGACTTGCAGCCGGCGCTGCAGCTGCTGGCTCCAGCTCGGCTCTGCCTGTCCCGCCAGCTGCCCTCCACCTCCACTCCCTTCCCCCCAGTCCGACACCAAGATCCTGCTGAAGATGGACAGCCGCCAGTCCTGCTCAAAGACAGGCGACTTGGAGCCTCTGCTGCTGGAGACATCCGGGTCGGAGAGAGAGTCTGCGGACGGGCTCCTGCTGGCAATGGGCAGGCTGGGCGCCCGCTGGAGCTACTGGTGCAGTTGGTAGTGCTGGCGGCAGCAGCAACCTCCTCCCCCTCCCTTGCCCAGCCCAGAGTCCGAGAAAACTCCAACTCCACATCGTGGTTGAAGGCCGCCCACAGAGCGGCCCAGTCAAGTGACGGGTCGGAGGAGGTCCAGCCCAGGTGAGCGCTTTGGTGCAGGCGAGGCCGGGGCCCTTGCTCCTCCTTGGGGTTGGGGATGAAGTGGCACCGGGTACCGTAGGGGCAGAAGCCAGTGGTGTGCAAGGTGCGGCACAGCTCCGTCTTGTACTTGGTGTGGCGGCTGAAGGAGCGCAGTTCGGCCAGGCTGTGGGTGAACTGGCACATGTCGCTATAGCGGCCCATCGGAGAGCGGGTTCCTCTGGAGTTAGAGCGGGGTTGGGCTGGAGTTGGCGCTGGCTGTGGGCCTGGGGGCTGGTGTCACAACTGTCCGGGCGGGGATAGAACACTCGAGTGTGGGGGGTGGGGCGTTCTAGTGGCGGTTCGGCAGCGCTTGCGGTGCCAAGGACCCGGGTTAGATCCTGACTGTGGATGAGGCGCGGGTCTGTGTGCGTGCAGCTGCCGAGAATGTCTCTCCGCCGGTCCAGTCTTTCCCCCCCATTCCCCCGGACTCCCACTCGCATCTGCCCCCTCTATCTGCCCCCTGACAAAAATATGCTTGAAAAAAGACAAAAAATCGGACCCAAACTTTACTCATTGTATCTACAGTTCGATTTTTCTTTATAGCATTATTCGCTTATTGCAGCAGCAATCTTGGATTGTTTGTCAGCACAATTTGAACCTTGTTCTGTCATAGATATATATTCTGTAGAATACTTTACCTGTTGAAGGTGTCCAAAATCGTAAATTTCACAAGAATATTTTTGGAAAATATGAAATGGCTGGATAGGATTTGAAGTGGATGGTATAGAGTATTCTTTACTCTTTGTAAAGAATTGTGAAAGTTAGCTTGTCTAGAATCTGTTTTCAAGCATGTGGGGCATGGTACCGGTGGGAGGGGAGGCACAGTTCTTTTTTTTGTTAAAATGGAGAATGAAAGAGACCCACCATAACCATCATAATAAGTCACCATTCTGAAATGGAACACAATAAACAAATTAAGAAGCCAATAATCCAAAATCTATTCAGCAGTAAGGATTCTGATTTGGATTGCAATGGGTTCTGGAATATTCACTTGTTTCAGTCGTCCAATAGTATTGTTTACCTCTGAGCTGCGATCCAGTTGCCTTGGGTAAATTGAAGCAGTAAGTAGGAGATACAAGAAACTGCAGATGCTTGAATCTTGAGCAAAAAACAAAGTGCTGGAGGAATTCAGTGGGTCAGGCTAAATAAGTATTCTACATAGCTTGTAATACCTAGTTTCCTTCTGATCCCATGTTCAATTTTAATGTGTATTTGCAAAATATTTTTAATAGAAAGTAATTAATGGCATGTTTTGTTTTGAAATTTTGTCTTTAAACCATAAACTTCAATGCTGCTAATTTAATCGGTATTCCTTATACTTCCATTCCAGGGTCGGCTGCTGGTGATGGCATGTGGCCTGCCCACTCCCCACCTCCCAATCAAGAGAACTGGGTGAGTTTCACTGATACTCCTCCGAGCAGCACACTTCCAACAATGCATCCCGCTTCCGTTCAGGTAAGCAAGGGCAGCATATGTAAAATACTCTTAAGCCATTTGCTTTAAAACAATCTTAAATAAAAATAAAATCTTCAATCCATAGTTATAGGGCCTGAATATGGGCCCTTCAGCCCAACTTCATGCCATCCAATATGCTGACCTACCCCAATCCTATTTATCCATGTTTGGCCCATATCTCTCTCAATTGTTCCTGTTCAAATTCCTGTCCTAATGTATTTTAAACAGGCGACACTCATGTTACTGCTGTTCAGGTTATGGAAATTCACCCAATAATTTGGGATGGAATTAAATTTACACTCGAAATTTGAGGGGAAATATTTATTTTGACTCATTTCTTGACCTTCGTGCAGCAACATTATGTTACTGAAAATATTTTGTTCTATAAATACACCCACAGTCATACAGGGTCTCCTTGACTCCAGGGAAAGCAGTCCCAGCCTATCCAATTGTCTTTATAGCTCATGACATGTTCTGCAACGTTCTGTGATTCCATTCTGCGCTTTCTCCACTTTACTCGCATCCTTCCCACAGTGACGATCAGAACTGCACCTAATACTTTGTGTGAGCTAGCCAATGTTTTGTACAAATCTAACATGATGTCACAACTCCTACAAACAATTTTGTTGCCTTCAGTAGTTATGTAACAAAAATGGAACATTGAGCTCTTGAAATTGAAGTGCAGGGGCGATGAAAAGTATTCAGTGACAGTGGCTAATGGGTTGTTATAAAGAGTCATGTCCCATTTGTTACACAAACATGCAGGGATGAATGGGAGATTGTCATATTATCAGGTTAATCTAAGTAATTCCTATTGGCTATAAACATCCAAGATGTTTTGTAACAATCTGATAGGTTAATGGTAACTCTTACAGTTGCCAGAATACCGTTTTTTTTTTAATTTGTACAAATCATTACATTGATGTGATTTGACTAGACTATCTAGACTACAAACATTTGAAGTGTTTCCTGGCCCATACTCAAAAGCGTATTCTGGGGGATGCTAATACTATAATCATATATTTCCCCCAAAGAAGAGGATTTGAGTGTACAGCAAATCGTTTTGGCAATTTTTTTATTTTTTTTTAATTTTCAGCGCGACCAGAAACTTTTTTCCATATTGCATTTTTTCTATCTTTATGGTAAAAGTACAGCTTTACATGGGAAACTCTAGCTATGCACACAGTTTGAGATGAAAAGCTGACTGACTTACTGAGTTGAATGACATTTTTAATCTCAGTTAAATCATTTATAGTATGGAAACGGGCCCATCGACCCAGCATGTCCATGCTGACCAAGATGCTCCATTTGAACTAATTCCTTTTGTCTGCTTTAGGCCATATCCCTCTAAAATATTCCTGCTCACATACCTGTCCAAATATCTTTTAAATGTTACTGTGCCTGTCAACTATTTCATCATGTAGCTCGATCCGTGTACTCGCCACCTCTATGAGAAAGTTGCCCCGCAGGTTCTTATTAAATCTTCCCCTCTCGCCTTAAACCCAACACCCACTTGCTCTTGATTCTCCTCCTCTGGGTCACTGCGTTCACCCTATCAATCCCCGTCATGGTTTTACACAGCCCTTTAAAATGATTCCTCAGTCTCCTGTCCTAGGATTAAAGCCCTACACTGCCCAACCTCAAGTATGTTAGTTTCGCTAATTGCAAGGTCATGGATTTGATTCACCTTGGGTTTGTTATGCAGGAACACACAACAGTAAGGACAGTGGCATCTGCTACAAATGCCATGGAAATTCGCAGGCAATCTAGTGGCTATGATGATCCTTGGAAGATTACAGATGAGCAAAGACAGTATTACATCAACCAATTCAAAAATATTCAACCAGATTTGAATGGTTTTATTCCAGGTACGATTTGAAAATCAAATATAGTCTAATGTTCGTTATGATGAACCTCTTGATGAATTAACAGATGGCCTGGCATTAAATGTAGCTTTTCTCAAAAGAGGAAAGCTATCAATTTTTTGCTGCCCATGCTAAAGTTGAAGCAGTTAGAAATCCTCAACTGTTTTGTTTCCTCCAAAGAGAGCAGCCTACTCGTGATAAAATAGCAGCATTTTATTAAATAAACTATCATATGCAAGGTCTGTATAACGTTATGAACTTGCATTGTCACAGCCTGCATATTCCCAGAATCAAAATCTTCTGTAAGAAGTTTAGGTATTTATTATATGGTGTCCAACATGACTTTTTATTTCATTTTTTCGTTATCCAGACAGAAACTGAAGTTCAAACTTGAAGTTTGACTCCGTTCCTTTTGTTAAACATTTTAAACATATTATTATTTTATGCAAGTTCATATACACACCCAAGATTGAATTATTTGGATTTACAAACGGGGTATAGGATGAACAAAAAAATATACTTGGCTAGGAAAGTGGATGTCTGGAATTGTTTTCCAAGTCCATATTACTGCTCTTTCACCTTATTTACTTTATTGCAATTTGTATGGTAAATATTCACTTTGCGCCATACTAATCATAAATTAAAGTGTACTGGAGTTAACAAAAACATTCTTAATTTCTCTTACCAAGATGCTGTATTCTTGCAGGATCTGCAGCTAAAGAATTCTTCACGAAATCCAAATTACCAATTCTGGAGCTTTCTCACATTTGGTAAGTATCAGCACGATTTAATATTTGCAGTATTTTGTTGTCAACGGTTCCCAAAACAAATGGTTTGGGGGTACAAGTAGAGATTTGCTTTATATTGTCATTGAACCAAAGCCTTTCTGATAGGCAGAAACAATGGACATTCAGTATTCATTCCTTTCAGTATCTTTTGTAGCTTCTGCGATCCACCCACTCGTACTCTTGTTTATCTTAGCATTGACAAAACCTAAATAATGAATATGGGTTGATGAACCACTTTGTTATGTTGGAAGTGGAGACCTTTTTCAGAGATTTTCACCCCCTCACTGGGTACTTTCCCCTGCAACCGCAGGAAATGCAACATTTGTCCCTTTACCTTCCCCCTCCACTCCATCCAAGGACCAAATCAGTCTTTCCAGGTGAGGCCGAGCATCACCTGCACCTCCTCCAACGTCATCTACTGCATCCGCTGTACAGGTGTCAACTTCTCTACATCGGCGAGATCAAACGCAGGTTCGGCGATCGCTTCGATGAACACTTCCGCTCAGTCCGTCTTAACCGACCTGATCGCCCAGTTGCTCAGCACTTCAACTCCCCCACCCTATGCCACTCTGACCTTTCTGTCCTGGGCCTCCTCCATTGCCAGAGTGAGGCCCAGTGCAAATTGGAGGAACAGCATCTCATATTTTGCTTGAGTAGTTTATACCCCAGCGGTATGTACATGGACTTTTATAATTTTAGATAGCCCTTGCTTTTCCCCTCCTTCCCCTTCCCAGTTCTCCCACGTCCCACTGTCTCCGCCTGCTTCCTTTCTTCCCCCCCCCCCCCCCCCCCATTCTGAAGAAGGGTTTCGACCCGAAACGTTGCCAATTCCTTCTCTCCATGGATGCTGCCTCACCCGCTGAGTTTCTCCAGCATTTTTTGTCTACCTTCGATTTTTCCCATCTGTCGTTCTTGCTAAAACATCTCATTCTAAAGTATTGCTATTTCAAGTAAAAAATGCGTGAGAAGCAAGTAATTTGATTCAGTGGCAGTTGGACTGAAGGATTCAAGTGAAGTTCCACCAAACTAAAGCTCAAAACATTTTTTTGCAGACTAGCTAGCTGGACTGGCCATAGTCGCACATGGATTAACCACTGCTTTGTTCATTGTTCAGAATTCTCATTGTGGAGTTGAATATTTACAACAATGGCCCAAGCCAATTGAGAGCTGATAAATGTGGGGGTAATGTTTTAAATAAGCGAATAGCCATTTATTCCCCACCCGTACAATATCAATAGCTTAGTTACGTGAAAGAATAAAGTAAAACAGATAACAGTAATGCAAAGGACATATATTTGATCGCCTTCTTCCCACTATTTCTCTTCCATTTTTTAAGTGTAAGTTTTCTGTATTTTAAACAGTTTGTCATATTGTCCTTTGACCTGTCAGTTTGTTAACATCATGCCAATGGATATTTTGTTTTATTTCCCATCTTCCTGTGATGAAATTTGCTTCATCATAAAACAGATTTGTATTGAATTGTTGATTTAGTTTATTGTCACTTATACCTAGATACAGTGAAATTCTTTGTCTTTGAATAAAATACACAAGAGTCGCCACAAAGGTGCCGACAAAGTTACAAAAAGTACTCATCCCTTCTTCGTGTGCCAGCCATGTCACCCTTAGTTCTCTGCTTTCCTTTCCCCAAACGCCAGGTCTCCCATTGTTCTCGGCGGCCTCCCCACTCCGGGTTCCCCTGTGTCTTGGCGGCCCCACTCCCATGCCAGGTCCCTCTTTGTTTTCTCGGTGGCTTCCCATCCAGGTTCCCCTTGGTTCTCAGCGGCTCCCCCAACATCAGGTGTTCCCCTTGTCAGCAGTTCATTACATCGGCTCTGTTCTTTTGATGGGATGCCATTTCTATGCAACACATTTGTACCTGGCAAAAACCACTTACCTCTATGGAATTGGGAGTTTTTGTTTGGAAGAGAAAATAATGTACTAGGAGCTGGAATTGGGACAGCAGATAGCAATTGTGTTCTCCCTATTGATTATCCACAGCTATTGAAACGACACAAAAGATCTTGACTGAGGATATAATGGTTAGATTGAAGTGTGATTGAACAAATTGAGCATGTTCATACTGAAAAGAAGGTTAAGAGGTGATGTGATTGCTTTTTATGATTTTAAATTGATTACATAATGTGACCCATGATGACTTAGTTCTATCCTTCTAGATAAGAGGATGTGAGCGGTCTTGAAGAGTAAATTCTCAACATCTATAGAAACAGTATTTTGTGCTCTAATCCATGGCATAAGATTGATTTATACAAATGCAAATTTTATTCTGGCTTGTTATCAGGTGAAAGCATTTGCGCGCCATGACAAGGTGGGAGAGTTGCAATGCTGAGGATGCACGAGTAACTTTATACTGGTTCCCAGAGCATTTCGCCAGTCTTGTTGACCTTGTTCTGGGCCTGGATATGTTCCAGCTGCCTTGATAATTACTACTTAACCACCTCATGATTTTATTGTGTGACTTCCAAACCAATGAACGGAAAACAAGTTATATTAACCCACGTTAATGATATCGTTGTTTGTGACTGTCTTAATAAAAATGATAAATCTGATAAATTTCTGTGAAAATATCCATTGTTCAAAATTATACAGAGTACATCAATTTGTACTGTTACCTGGTGAGTTAGATGGTGTGGGAAATGGTAAAATGTTGAAGTGACGCAATGGAGGGTGACTTTAAGAAGTTGGCTGCCAAAAGTGGAAGAACTCAAGTTCCTAACAGGCTAAAACTCTTCATGGTATTGAACACAATTTGTTACACATACTTGAAAGTGGTTGAATTTGTCAGTGTTTGTTTTTGTGATTCAGGGAACTATCAGACTTTGACAAAGACGGCGCATTGACACTGGATGAGTTTTGTGCGGCATTCCATCTTGTAGTAGCCAGAAAAAATGGTTATGATTTGCCAGAAAAGTTACCTGAAAGTTTGATGCCAAAGCTGATCGATCTTGATGATTCGGGAGGTAAGTAGCATTTTATTAGAGATCTACTAAATCATATTTTGGGGTGTAGAAATACTAAGTTGCTTATCCATTGTCGAAGATAGAAGATGCCCCACAATTTCAATGTCGTTGGAGATCTTTGATCCACCTCAATTTGATTCAAAATCCCCATATAATGTGGACTCTTCCATAATGTGAACTCCTTCAAGGCATTGTTATTATTGTTACATTCCCTGAGTTCCATAGCATCTGTTTCTCTCCACAGTAAATACAGATGTATTCATTTAACACCTCACTGATCTGTGCCTCCACACATAAAGAACACTGCAGATCTTTAAGGGATCCTTTTCTCTCTTGAGTTAGTCTTTTGCCCTTAATATACTTGTAGAATCCCTTGGATTCTCTTTTATCTGTCAAAGCTTTCTTATGTCTTCTTTTTGCCCACTGGATTACCCTCTTGTGTGTACTCCTACTCCCCTCGGCATTCTTCAAGGAATTCACTAGATCGTTGCTGCTGAAACAGATGTACGCTTTTTTTCTTGTCATCCAGGGTTCCCCACTCCTGCCTGTCTTGCCCTTCATTTTAACAGGAATGTACTAGCCCTGGTCTCTTGGTATCCCACATTCAAAAGTCTCCTTATTAGACAACCCTTTTCCCCGTAAATGCCCATCCTCCACCACCTCCACTAATCAACTTCTGCAAGTTATAATCTAATACTTATCATCAGGATTGGCCTTGCCCCACGTTAGGTTCTCATCTTTTGGACTGGTCCTATTCTTGTGAATAACTATTTTAAAACTAATAGAATTACTAGTCCCAAAGTGCTCCCTCACTAATGCTTAAGTCACCTGCTTTGCCTTATTTCGTAAGAGGAGAATGAGGTTACATATTCATTGAGAAAACTTTTCAACTAACAAATCCCATCCAAGCCCTTAGCACAATGGTAATCCCAGGCTCACAAGTTAATGCTGTGTTCCTTTCATGTGCCAAAATGTCCTCTGTATCCATCTTGAACAGATTAACTGAATATTTTATTG
Organism: Leucoraja erinaceus; assembly: GCF_028641065.1. Taxonomy (NCBI): domain Eukaryota; kingdom Metazoa; phylum Chordata; class Chondrichthyes; order Rajiformes; family Rajidae; genus Leucoraja; species Leucoraja erinaceus. Next base: position 22,250,692 of record NC_073384.1, read on the forward strand.
CTTGGGGTTTTATTATGAACAAAGACACTCACATTTTCTCCCCCCCTAGATCTCTGCAATTCTCTAAAAAGCCAAAATTCAGCACCTAGAAATACTCCCAAGGCATGGTCTGTACTAAAGTGGGTTTTTTTTAGTAGAGTTTGAGCCTACCATCCAATTTGAAGTAAAAATGGAGCCTAAAAGACATTAAAGCACTTAGAAATTGGAAATATGTAAAGCAAATTTCCAGAATTTATTTTCCAGACTATCCAGAAGCAGAAATTGTAGTTCACGCACACACGTGCAGCTCCAGTCAGGAATGGAACTTCCAATGTACAACATTTATGTTTAGAAATATTTAGTACTCTAGACCAAAGGTGGCCCCCTTCATTGAACCTGTGGCCCCAAAATCGCCAATGTTTTCTGTGGCCCCCCTGAAATAGAGCACTGTCAGAAGTTTAGAGAACTAATATATTCTGGAGATTTTTCGCAATTGGGTTGATTCCAAGATTTTTGTTCAAACAAGATCCTGATCTTGGTTGTGGTGTTTAGTAATTTCTACTTGTTTGAGGATTTGTGCTGCAAATTTTGCATTAACTTGCATTCTATTTTAGAAGTTGCTGACCAAGTTTCTGAAACTGGCTTCTCAGGCTCTCCTCCAGAAGTACCCCCGAGCAAATCACCATCAATGCCCTCACTAAACCAGACGTGGCCAGAACTGAACCAGGGCAGTGAGGTTAGCAATTGACTTCTATCATATAATATGCTTTCACTGTGTTGCAGTTTGTGTTATTTTTGATATCAATTATCTTGTGTTCATTAATGGCTTCAAACCTGCATTGTTACCAAAGGAGACATGGTGTACAATAGTTTACTGTTTTTGAATGCTCTTATTAATTCCTTCCATTGTTCGCTCTTCCTCTCGAGGCAATGCCTTTCTGTTTCAAAGTAGGGCACGGGCTCATTTTTGTGCACGGTTAAATAGTGTGTGTGAGAGAACAATTTGATTGTTGAGAGATTCACAGTTTGGTCTAATTGTGGGATGGATCATTGGAACTGAAATACAAGATCAGTTGAGTGAAATGTGGTGTTTGTTTATTTTTTTTGAAGCCAGGAAACAATGAGGCTAGTTGTAGTGCCCAATCAATACTTTTACGAAAAAAATACTTTAATCTTTGCTAAGATGGGCTAACCACTTGTATAAAATAGATTGGCTTTGTTGGAATGCAAATAAGCATATACTGGAATCTGAAACAAAGACAGAAGTTACTGGAAGTACTCAATCAGTAAAGCAGCATTGCTGGATAAAAACAGTTCATGTTTGAGGTTGTAGCCCCTTCATCAGAACTAAGACAGAAAGCAAGTTGGTCTAGGTGGCAGAGAAGATGGATGAGTGGAACAAAGTGAATGCTGGTAATAGGGTGAAGTGATGTGGCCATTAAATGACCAGTTCAGCTCCTTTGTGTAACCTGAAAGTGATGTTGAAGTTTGAGTGCCATTTTATAGTCTGGCCTGCTGGTAGGTGCTGAGTAAGTGGGGAAGGAGGAATGGCAAATACGGATGGCAAGTTCTGATACAAACTGAAAGCAAGAGCAAGTTATCCAAGGTTGGAGAATTTGATATTGAGCTCTGTAGGTTACAAAGTGTTCAAACAGAAGATGAGATGTTGTTCCTTGAGCTTGCATCGGGCCTCATTTTAAAACGGTACAGGAGGCCACAGACATTGGATCGAGTGGGAGTGTGAATTAAAATGACAGACAAATAGAAGGTCAGGATCATTCCTGCTGCCTGAGTTTGGGTGATCTGCAAGGCAAACACCCAACCTACATTTGCATGGGAAGATGATGTGGTTTGGGTGGATGTTGATGGGGAGGGACTGAAATGAGTGATCCCTGTAAAATGCCAAAAGGGAAAGAGTGTGGAAGATGTGGTGGTGGTGGTGTGATCACATTAGTGCAGAATCTGCAGAGGATAATAGGATGAATGTAAAGGCTGGCAGGATGGAAAGATTCCTGTACACATGCTGTTCATGTCATTCCCACAAACCCTTGTAATTGTAGTTTTGTTCCGAGTTTTAATAATTTTTCGGTTATTATGTTACCCTTAACCCCTGGGACTGTTGCTTTGATATTTGGTTGGCGTGCAATTGGATCTCTTAAACATTGGCCACAAGCTGCAGTTTAGAGGTTGATTTTGGGATGGTTTTGAATTTTGTTAAGGATTGAGTGAAATAGCAAGGGGTAAGAAGGTGAAACAGGGTAGGGGCGGGAACAAAGATCATTGTAGGTATTGGGAGCTTTGAGAATGTCGTGGGAATGCCAGGAGATGAGGGTATTTTGGTGGCAGAAATTTAAAAAACTTAAAATTTACCTGGGTGGACTCTGGCTAGAAATAATTGTGACGATTGATGACATCAAGCTGGCAGTTTTTGAATACATTGTGTAAAGTAAAATAGAAAGGAGGCAACATTAACTAAAATGTAGAATCTTCTTTTCATTTTAGAAAGGCAGCCTTGTCCTTCAAAAGTTTAACAATTCCTTAAAAAGAACATTAAGTAGAATAGATAGAAACTGTTAAGTCCAGATATGAGCCAGTGATGTTCTAGGTGCTCACAGGAATGTTATAGGTTGCCATTCAATGAGCACATTGACATTTGCTGATTGCAGATAATTTGATCACTTGCCCAATGTGCACTGGTCTCTGCACATATTAAAATCTCAATTGTCTTTTGGATTTCATGTCTTTGAACTTACTTGAACTTCAGTTTTGCTGTCCAAATTCCCAGTGTCCTGCCATAGTCAATGTCACTGTAATAATGCAAAACTTTATCTGAAGCTGCTGGGACTTAATCACATGGAACTACCTGGTCACGGACGCAAGTCTTCCTTCTCCGAGTTCACCATCTCCACGACATTCCTTTTTGTTAGGCTGTGGGCCGAGCATCAAAAATGTGTCTAGAAATCGATTTTCGTGACCCACTTCACGGAACTACATGAAATTTTCCACAGATTTAGATGAAATATAATTGAGAAGGATGTCATAACTCATCAGTGCCAAAAGTTGCACATTAATTAATTAAACTAATTAGAAAACGAGATCGGGAAAGTAAGTGCCATCTAGTGGCCAATGCCCATATTACACCATGGGCAGCCTATTTCCGTCTGGCAGTCCATTTAAACTATTATTAAACGTATATATACATATGACTAATAATATTTAAGTATAATTATATTATATAAAAAATAATATGATGAATATAATTGTCAGTGTTTTTAATGACACTGTCGCAGAGGGCCTGCTCCTGAACCAGCCTAATTAATGGGTGAGGGCAGTTCATGTTGGTTCCTCCCTTTACTGAACCCCACTGACTGCCGGTGTGCAGAGTGGGACTGGGGCAGTTCCAGGCTGGGGGACAGTCCTGCAAGGCATCTTCCAGTCGCTTTAATAAGAAATGTAATGAGACTGCAGCAGAGGTCCCAGGTTTTAAGGGCTCGTGAACCTGCCTAATTAAAGGGTCAGGACAGATCCTCTGGGTTCCCTCGTTTACTGAACCCCACTGACTGCCATAGTAGGGAGAATGGGGGTGACGGCCATAGTGGGACTCGGGCAGTGCCAGGCTGGGGGACAGACCTGAAAGGGACCTGTCTTATTTCTGATGTAAATGTCACATCCTGACCAAGAATCAAATGCTCTCACGTTTACTCGATGAGTATTCATTTTAAGCTACAATGAGCCTATATTTATGTTAGAGACCCCCCCCGATGGTGCCTTTGCAAATGAGGGCTATTATCTTTAACCTAAAATAACCCTAAAAGTGTTGCATTGTTTGAGGATCTGTAGTTTGTGTGTGTGCCTGTGTATACCTGTCAAACGTGGATCTGTGGATGTAAGTGTGGATGGATGTATGTGTGGATGTATGTGTGCCGATGTAAGTGTGTGCATGGATGTGCACATGTATGTCTGCGTGCGGGTGGATGTGTGTGTGTGCGGATGTATGTGTGTGTCTGCATGCATGGAAGTGTGCGTACGGATGGATGGGTGGGTGGACTGTCGCACTGTCATTCACCAGCACGCCATTATCATAAGTAATTCACTCATTGTTTGAATAATTTGACCAAATAAACAGTGAAACGATCGACATTAAAATAAAACTTTATGATCATTTATTTCCCTAATTTATTTGTTTACACTACATCTGATCTTCATCTGAATATTCTTCATCAGATTCCAAGCCTTTTGATAGGTTTTGATAAGTCCATTGATAAGTTAGTTCAAGTTCAAGTGGAGGGTCAGGCAGAGGCTACAAAAAAAATACATCTCACAGTCATTAAGACTGCATGGACTTCAATTCATAAAATTTCAACCTCTTCTTAATGTTAATGAGAGTGACACTGTTACTAACATAAATAAATTAAATGGTTAATTTGTTTTGTTATGGATACACGTTGTTTAGGCTTCGAGTGAATGAGTGAGTGTACAGCCTCCAAATCTCATTTTTTCACATTATAAAAGGGTGCAATTAAATTAATTAGAGTCCATACATTAGTGAAAATGTTTAATTTGTTTTGTTATGGATACACGTTGTTTAGGCTGCGAGTGAATGAGTGAGTGTACAGCCTCCAAATCTCATTTTTTCACATTATAAAAGGGTGCAATTAAATTAATTAGATCTTACCTTTGAGTTCCAGTTGATTCACAAAGTTTGACTGGTTTCACGAATTGGCTGTCCTCTTTGAGTTGCAGCACCTCAGCAGGAACTTTGCTTTCAAGGCTTTGTTCCACTTCTATCCACTTAGCTGCACATTCTTCAGCCTTCTTAATGCTTTTCTCACTAAATTCAATTACCCTGCTGCAAGTTTCCGCTACATGTATTCCACAGAACAACAAAGAACCTTCATCGGAATCTCCAGTAAAACAGGCATCAGTAGAAGCACTCTCAGCCATGATGTGTGCTCCCTGCCTAACTAGGCTGAAACAAAGCGCGTGATTGGCCAACTGGCATCCAAATCAATGTCAAACATGCTTTGATTGGACTAAAAATACCCAAAGATTTTCCGTTTTTTCTCTAATTTAATAAAAATGTGCAAGTTTTGTTCTTGATGAGTTTCAGGGATGATTTGTATAATATTTTTACACAATATGTGAAAATTTCATGTAGTTCCGTGAGTTGGGTCACGAAACTGCACAAAAAAGCTCCTCGGCCCACAGCCTATGTGTAGTAAATTGCAGAATTGATTTGTATCTAAATGCCTAAAAAAAGCTGGTAAGAAGAGATGCCACCTCAAACAGTTAAATGCACATGTGCATCTCTTATGTGATTTATAATGCTTGACTGTGAAACTTCTTTTTTTTACTCCTCTGCAAAATTACCTTTATGAAAGCTTTTGTGATGTACCTTTTTTCATTCTGATTGGTCTCTACTCTGTCCAGCAGTGGGAGACTTTTAGTGAACGTTCTTCCAGCTCGCAAACTCTGACCCAGTTTGATTCTAACATTGCACCAGCTGATCCTGTAAGTGAATCACGCAGTGGGCTTTCTGATGTTATGCTTTATTTAACCCTGAACGTTTTTTTTAATTGCTCACTGGTTTTGCATGTGCTGTAATCGGAAATTCAGTGTTTGTACATACTAATCAACCCTGTTGGAAATAACTGGTGATATTGTTACATTTAGAAGATCTTATTGCTATCTATGCTGCATTTGAATCATCAGCATGCGCTTAGTATTGTTCTGTCTCTTATCTAAAATCTACCATAATTAAAAGGGCTTCCTTTTGCTATTATGTTTCAATTGCCATAATAAAAAAAACTTACACAATAATTTTCTTCATGTTCAATGATTGGATTTTTTCTCTAAGCCTTTCTTCAGTGTCCCAGTTTCTTTATGTTCTCTCCCTCTTGTGTATGCTCTCATCATTGTCCCTCTCCCTCCTGAGATGCACTGGCATTTTTTAATGTTGCTCACTTAGTTCACTTCAGTTATTTGTGAGTAGACCGAGTGACTGTGGGCTGCTTGACAAGAACAACTAAGCCTAGTCTCATCTGCCCAGCTAGGTTGCTGGTTGGTATTTAAGATCAGATGTGCTTTGACTTTCCAGTTTAATTATTGCACCCCTCACTGACCTGTACACATTCTCTGTTTGGGCATCATCTATATGATGTTTTCTGCTTTCAATTGGTTGATTTCAGATGGTACTAAGCAATTAAGACACTCAAAACCTTGTTGCTTCAAAGCTAGACAGTGAGAACCTGTTAATCAGGTTAACTGGGAAGTTAAATGTGTATCAATTCAGTTGGTTTTGCTCAATTTTCTTAGCTGTACAGTTTGAAAACACAACCTGAGTTTCATGATATATACTGACAATGTGGGAGGAGTAAATTTTGTGCAGCAACTTTTGGTTTTGCTGAAGGATTTATCAGATCTGGGGCTTTTTTAGTTTTTAAGCAGTAGTGAGCTTAGTGCGTGTAGAGTCAGTTATGCAGCATGAAAACGAGTCACTTTGGCCTAACTTTTATCCATAATTACTATGATGTCTGTTCAAGCAGGTTCCATTTACCCATGTTTGGCCCAATCCTTGTAAATCTTTTCTATCCATCTACCTGTCCAAATGCATAGAATCACTGTCATACGGCATGGAAACAAGACGTTTTGCTTTAAATAAATGTGATATTTTGCGACACCATAGGTGGTCCACAATCTGCTTCAGTTCTTTTTTCTTCTGATGAAGTTTCACAACGATTTCTTAGTAATCTCTTTCAAACCCGAACATTTGGAAGGGCTCCTTGCCCACAAAATGAATTCATAGTTATGAAGACATCAGTCACCCCTGTGCATTTCTGCACACTTATGCAACAATCAAATTAGCTGTGTTGGAAAGAACTGCAGGCACTGGTTTAAATTGAATATAGACACAAAATGCTGGAGTAACTCAGTGGGACAGGCAGCATCTTTGGAGAGAAGGAATGTGTGTCGAGACCCTTCTTCAGACATCATATTAGCTGACCGCTTTATCAGTGAATGTTCTTGACTTTCACTGACTTCCCACGTAAAATGCTGATTAGAAGCTTGTTAGAAATAGTTGACTCGGTGATCTCATGTTGCCATTTTAGTGCTCACAGATTAAGAGGATAGATACTGAAAATTGAAATAGAAACTAAATTAGGCTGGACATATTCAGCTTAAATTTCTTACCTGGCATCATCTGGGAAGAGAGCAACAATTTACCATATTCCATACAACATAGCAGTTCATTCAATCCAAGTCAACTCGAGCCAATCGTGTATTTCCCCCAACTCCTCCCAAGTATTCACCTGTCCTATTGAGTCATGGATCCATCAATATGTCCGTGATTCTCCCAGCAGCCACTTATGATAGCCAATTAGCCTAACAACCACCACCACTTGGGACACAGGAGGAAATGAAAGCATTTCAGAGACACCCATGCACTCAAAAGACCATTCTTCAGGCCAGGACTGAGAAGTAGCTCTACTACATTCTTAGTTTCTGTTTGCATACACGTTTCCTCATCAGATGAGTATTTCCAGTGTTTTCTGCTTTCATTTCAAAAGTGTACATAGATCTGCGCTGACATCAGCTTCCGATTCATTCGTTGATCCCTCTTATTCCACATTTTTCCAAAATGGAAGATATAGGTGGCAGGGGATCACTTCAGTTGTAATGTTTCTTTTAACCAGAATTGATGTAAAATAGAGTATGTTTTGGAATGGAGTGGGAGAAATAGTTAAAATAGAGAAGAATTAGATGAATTCATCAACTCTGCCTCATGGGTGTGGAGTAAAGGGATAGATGTGAACTTCAATGCAGTGTTTTGGGGAATTCATTATAAACATGGAATGGTATTGGTACAGTTACCTGGGTATCAAGTATTTACTTGGAGAACCAGGTACAGTGTTGGTCCTCTTATTTAAGAAAAGAGATAGCAATGTTAGAAGTCCAGAAGAGATTTGCCAGTCTGGGCATCAGGAATAAAACAGAAAATGCTGAAAGCATTCAACAAATTGTGGGAAAGTTGGTGTTTTGGGTCGAGTTGATTCTGGTAGCAATCTCCAAATTGATACTCTTTTAGATGCTCTTTGACTTGCGGAGTGTCTTCAGCATCTTTTTAATTTCAAATTTTTGATTACATTCCTGGGCAGGAAGTAAAACTATTAAATTTACTTAAGTGAAAGTGGTTACATGGGAGAATGACTGTCATATCATTGCAAAATCATGAGACTTTTGATGAACCCAGTTTAAAAATTAATTTAAGAAAGCTTCACGCACAAGATTGTGAGGAATTTTAATGTTTGGTTAAAGTAATGGTAGAATTACAAATCATTAGTGTTTAAAGGGCACATAAAAACAGGAACGGAATTGGCTCTTTTTCTTAACTTCTGACAAGCTTATTGATCGGCATTTTACATGGGAAGTCAACAGTGAAAGTTAAGAACATTCACCGATAAAGCAGTGAGCTAATTTGGTGTGCATTTGATTTCCACCCAAATAGTTCCTCGGGTATTATGAAAGTAGGCTCATAAAACTAATGTGAAGGATTTATTAGTGGAATGAGGATCAATTTCGGCTGCTTTTTCTTCCCCAATCTCCCACAATGTGACATTAACTAAATTTTTATGATGCAATAGGAGACCTTTTGCTCCATGAGGTATGAGATGTCCCCGCAGAACAATCTTATCAGTTCCATTCCTCCTACTCATTTCCCTGTGCCCAGCAACTCGTCCTTTCCAATCAACTCCCTTTGATTCTTTTGGCACACCAATACTAGGGGGTAAATTAGGGCCACCATTTAATCTACTAGCATATCTTTTGGGCAATCCTATGTTTCTTTGGAATTACCCTATATTGACTTAATAACAGAAAATACTATAGCTTTGTTTGTATGATATTACGTCTGAACGCAATCTTTTAAAATAATAGATGCGATGCAACTATCTGTTCAAATATGTGTTTTTTGTTCATTTGAACTATACTGTTGAATTTCGCAACTGCCTTTGAAAATTTGTGGAAAAACCAAGCTTTATTATATCTGTAGCTTTGGTGTAGTAATAGGGTTCAAAGATTGGAGAGATAATGAAAATGGATTGTCATCGAAAGTCGTGGGGTCTGGAACACTCTTCCTAAAAGGGTGATAGAGGCAGAAATGGGTATCATATTTACAATAGTTATTGAAATGTGCATTAAAGAGGCGTAGGTTAGTGACAGCCATAGTTTATTGTCCAACCCCATGTGGTGATGCGTCATTTTAAAGCAATCTGAAGGTTGCATTGTGTTAGTAAGTAAGGAGTTCTAGAATTTGCAGTCGGGGACGGTAACGGTATGGAAGTAATTTTCAAATGGTGATGATATGTTTTGGATGAGCATTGTAGGTTGTAATGTTCCCATGCGCCTCGTGTCCTTGGTGGTAGAGATCATGAGCTTTTGGGAGGGGCTGTCAAAGTATATTTTCCTGACAGTTTGTCAGCCTGATGTCTACGCTTGCATTGAAGTTTTAATTGAAATCATCAATCAATTAGAGCACATGTGCCACTAGAATTTTGTGAATGCGATTTCCTTTTTGCTGCAGTTCAGTTGGAAAGTAAATATCAGTGAGATTCATAAAATCCTTGATAGACACAGTGCTGGAGTAACTCAGCGGGTCAGGCAGCATCTCTGGAGAGAAGGAATGGGTGACATTTCAGGTCGAGACCCTTCCAAAACGTTACCCATTCTTTCTTTCCAGAGATGCTGCCTGTCCTGCTGAGTTACTTCAGCACTTGGTGTCCATCTTCGGTTTAAAACAGCATCTGCAGTTCCTTCCTACACCTATCCATAAAATCCTTGTTATTGTTAAACATCCTATTTGGATGAAGAGCATCTGAGTCCTGAAGATTTGTCAACCCATCCTGTAGCAAAGAAACCTTCACCATTTCTGGGGAAGCTGAAATAAATAATGTTTAAGAACGTATAGCTATCCGGAGAGAATATCTTGGCTGTCTTAAAAATGAAAACAGCGCACATTGCTGAGAAGAGGATGTATTTCAATGCGACACATCATTGTAGTTGCAATGAATGCCTATTCCTGGATATTAGTTTCATAATTAGCCTAGTTTAATAATGACCTGTTGTCATGGTAATTTATTATTCTGTAATGCATGCATTCCATAAGAAAAATTGTTCAACATAAATAACGGGTTTATTTTTGATTAAATGGTTTCTCGAATTGTCAATAGTAATGTTTTTTTTTTCTCTCTCCATGTTTTCCAAAATTAACTCTCAGGACACTGCTATCGTTCACCCTGTGCCAATCCGCATGACTCCAAGTAAAATTCACATGCAAGAGATGGAGATGAAAAGAATTGGAAGTGGTAACTGAAATGGCTGCTCCCATGTCTGTCTGTCTGTCTAATTCAGCATTTACTTAAACTTCCTTTTGCTGTAATCTTGCTTTCCAGAGAAGGTGTTTTGTTTTTATTCATGAGTCTGACTTATTATCTTAAAGAACCTTTCAAACATGCAACTGATTTGTTGCTCTGCTCAGGGCCATGAAGTAAAGTTGCCTATGCTGCTTTGGCCTTAATGAGAAGGTGTTTTGAAGTTCTTGTATGTCCCAGGTACAGTCTCTTTCCTGAATGAGAGGTTTGACAAAAGTTGATGTCTGGCCAGACATACGGTACAAGCCAGGTTACAATTGCTCAACCTATGGATGACCCCGCATGCAATTTGACTTCCTGTAAATTAAATTCAAAAGGCTGGTGCACATACTAGCTTTCATTCCTACAAATGGCAGAACCAGTTTCCTTTCTCTCCACTATTAGTTCTTTTTTGCTTTTGATGCTGTTCATTATAATACTGTGGAAATATGGTTTCCATATTTATTTTTATTGTATTTTCTGACGTAAATTATAAAATTGGCATGTACATATTTGTAAAATGGAACATTCTTTACTTGGAGATGGCAGGTATCCTTGATGGATTAATCGTTAGTTCCTGAGGCTTCATTGGTGGAAAGCACTGCATTGACTGTGCATGTTGCAAAGACATCCATATCTGAACTTTGTCAACTACATCTGAGAGTAGAACAGTGTTCTTGATTTTGGGAAGTGGCATTAGCCAGAGGTTTACCCCATAGTTGTTGAAGTCATGCTCCTTTTCAGAATTTGATATCGACAGTATTGGGCAGAGTTGCATTCACCCATGTCATACTTTTTTTTTGTTCGTGTCTTTATAACTGATTCAAATTTATTTTGCAGTAGAAAAAAGTTCCAAAGTTGATTGTTTATTGTGTTGTATGGATGTGCTTGCTATTCTGTATATAATGGAAGTGATCATATCGTCAAAGATGCAAAGTAACATTAGCAAATTTGCAGGTGAGACAAAGCTGGGTGGCAGTGTGAACGGTGAGGAGGATTCTATGAGAGTGCAGGGTGACTTGGATAGGTTGGGGGAGTGGGCAGATGCATGGCAGATGAAGTTTAATGCAGATAAATGTGAGGTTATTCACTTTGATAGCAAAAACAGGCAGGCAGATTACTATCTAAATGACGTCAAGTTGGGAAAAGGGGAAGTACAACGGGATCTGGGGGTCCTCGTACATCAGTCTATGAAAGTAAGCATGCAGGTACAGCAGGCAGTGAAGAAAGCGAATGGCATGTTGGCCTTTATAACAAGAGGAATCGAATATAGGAGCAAAAGGGTCCTTCTGCAGTTGTACAGAGCCCTCGTGAGGCCACACCTGGAGTAAAATTTGTGTACAATTTTGGTCCCCTAATTTGAGGAAGGACATTCTTGCTATTGAGGGAGTGCAGCGTAGGTATACGAGGTTAATTCCGGGGATGGTGGGACTGTCATATGCTGAGAGAATGGGCTTGTACATTCTGGAGTTTAGAAGGATGAGAGGCGATCTCATTGAAACATATAAGATTGTTAAGGGTTTGAACACGCTAGAGGCAGGAAACATGTTCCCGATGTTGGGGGAGTCCAGAACCAGGGCCACAGTTTAAGAATAAGGAGTAAGCCATTTAGAACGGAGACGAGGAAACACTTTTTCTCACAGAGCGTGGTGAATCTGTGGAATTCTCTGCCTCAGAGGGTGGTGGAGGCGGGTTCTCTGGATGCTTTCAAGAGAGCTAGATAGGGCTCTTAAAAATAACGGAGTCGGGGGATATGGGGAGAAGGCAGGAACGGGGTACTGATTGGGGATGATCAGCCATGATCACATTAAATGGCGGTGCTGGCTCAAAGGGCCGAATGGCCTAGTCCTGCACCAATTGTCTATTCTATTATCTTCCCACTATTGAACAGATGCACATCCCTATTGCCCACTCCAATGTATATATTTTTAGTTGAGCCATAAGATTACAGATACAGAAACCTGGAGCAACAATAAATCTGCTGGAGGAACGCAGTGAGTTTACCAGCATTTTTGGAGGGCAATGGACAGTATCATGAGGGCAATGCTTTGAGGCTCTAATTTCTTTCCAGAACATGGATCCAGCCAGTTCCACTCTACTAGCGTGCACCTCCACCTAGTGGAACTTGTACTGCCTTAAATTACTTCTCTTTTGATTCTTCCCAATGTCTACAAATTAATGGGGAAACTACGAACCCTAGTTATGCCTGCCTTTTTGTTGACTACTTGGAATGGCTTTGTTCCAAACCTACTCCGGCACCACTCCCAACTGTGCTCCACATAACTACATTGCCAGCGTCATTGGTGTTGCCTCCTGCACCTGTGCAGAACTTGGGTATTTCATCATCTTCACTACTAATTTCTTCCCTATTCTCAAAAGTCACGGACAATATTCAATCCCTCTTTTCAGGAACATTCCTGCCAGCTGCAATGTGATCCCACAACCAGAGGTATCTTCCCCTTTCTGCTTTCCACAGGGACCACCACATGACTCCTTGGATTGCCCGCCCCCTCGCACTTTACACTGTGAAGGTTGAAAGTGTAGCACATCTCAAAACCTTCTTGACTACCATCCATGGGCCTAAACTGTCCTTCGAGATGAGATGGATTCAAGTGCACCTCCTCCAACATCGTCAAGGGCATTCAGTGTTCTCGATGTGGCCTTCTACATCGGTGAGACCTAACAAACACTTGGCAACTGGTTTGCCGAGAACCTGCTCTTTGTCTGCCATGGCCACCTGGACCTCCTAGTTACAAGCCTTACTAATTCCTCTTTCCATTCTCACACTGATCTGTCTGTCCTTGGCAGCCTCCACTGTTGGGGCGAGGCTAAACCCAAACGAGAGGGATAGCACTTTGTATGCTGTCTGGGTAGTGTGCAGCCCAATGGAGTCTCCAATTGTAGTCTCCAATTGTAAGTATCTTGCTCCTCCTTTGTCCTCTTCTCTGATCTATCTAGGTCCTCACGCATACCCCCTTCTTTCCAATCCCATCCATTCTATCTGTCCATCTCTCACACATTCCATCTTCTGCAGCCCTTTGTTACCTCCACCAGGCACGTCCAGCCTCTGTTGATAGTTCCCTCTTCACCTGGATCCATACATTGTTTGTCAGCTCTTGCCCCAGCTCTCCCACTCACTTTTTTGCTGGCTCTTTTTCCTCTGCTCTTTCAGTTCAGAAGGAGGGTGCTGACCCAAAATGTTTACTATCCATTTCCCCCCACAGATGCTGCTCCACGAATGTTCTTACTGCAGATTTTGTTGCTGAAATTCTTGTTCATTGAGTCACAGATTTTCTAAATTAACTTTGTACCCAATTACTGCTGCATTGTTGTAAATTTCACTTTTCGCATTTTTGTTTGTGGGAGCGGTCCAGATTCGGTGTTCCCCTCATGATCCTTGCTCTTGAGCTGGAGCAAGAGGACTGGGGAGGGGGAGTAATTTAATTTAGAGATACAGCGTGGAAACAGATCCTTCGGCCCACTGAGTCCGTGCCGACTAGCGATCCTTTGCTCATTAACATTATCCTACACACAAGGGACAATTTGCAATTATACCAAGCCAATTAACCCACAAACTTGTACGTCTTTGGAGTAGCTTGCCCAAGGAAAAGCAATGTTGAACACTGCATTTTGGGAATCATCTGATCAAATATTCATGGCCATCAGTTTGTTATTGATCACTGCATAATGTAAGGCAATACAGTTTTTAATGTGAGCATTTGTGCTGTTGCATACACTTTGGTGCTCAGTTCTGATGCAGGATAGCACATTTATCAGATGAATGCCTTAGGTCTGCCTCTGAAAAATTGTTTATTTCTCCATTCCCAGCTGGCATTTGGGAATGCTCTGGCTTGTGCGTACAGATGAGAATGGATGGAATATCTGTGTTTCATAACTGGCATGGGGGGGGGATGTTTAAATCTATTTGGTCTGGTAGTATGCTGAGATCCCAGATCTCAGCATACTTGCATTTGCTTCATCTCTCTACCCAACCATATTTATGGATGCGGAAATCATATTTTGTCATTTGGATAGCCTACAACAGATTGTTAAACTGAAGCTTTCCAGGCTAGAAAATGAAACCTAATAGACTTGCCAGTTTGTGGTAATAGGTTCAACAGTAAAAACATAAGAAATATAAGCAGGTCGGCCTCAGCTTGCTCTGCTATTCAATGAGATTTTGGCTGAATTTATTTGAACTTTGACTCTACTTTTCTGCCTAACTCCCATATCCCTTGATTTCTTTGATATCTAAAGAATTGTGCACTCAATATTTCATTAATGGGTATTGTGTCATGCAGTAACAAAATGTAGACCGCACTTAGACTTTTGTGTGCAGTTTTGGCCGCCACACTACAGGAAGGATGTGGCAGGGGTAGAGTGCAGAAGCAATTCACCAGGATGTTGTCTAGAATGGAGGGCTGTAGTTCTAAGGGGATTTTGTTGACACTGTAACATAATGGGCCGAGGGGTGATCTTACTGGGGTGTATATAGAAGTGGTGCAGTGGTAGAGCTGCTGCCTCCCAGCGCCAGACACCCAGGTTCGATCCTGACTACGGGTGCTGTTTGTGCAGAGTTGGTGCTTTCTCCCTAAGACTGCGTGGATTTTCAGTGCATGCTCTGGTTTCTCCACATTGCAAAGTTGTGAAAGTTTGTAGGTTAATTATGAAAGTCCTGCACTGGTTTGACAAAACAAACTGCGACACCTCACACGTGACAGAGTTGAATTCCATTTGCCATTCTTTGGCCCACCTTCCGCACTGATCAAAAAGATCATTAATATATAGATATCCTTCCTCACTTTCTACTGTGCAACTAATTCTGATGTCAGCTGCAAATTTACTAATAATGTTAACTGCATTGTTATCCAAATTGCTAAAAACAAAAAGTAGTGGACCCAGCACCCGCCTCTGCAGCACACCACAGAAAGCAACCTAGCTATTGACAGGTTAGTTGATTGGAGATGGAAGAATGGTTTGTGATCTTGTATTGAGCAATAGGTAGGGTTATTGAAATAAAATGTTCTTGAGGTACAGTAAGGATTATTGGCTCTTATGTTTTAAACTCTCATGCAGACAAACCATAGAGGAGTTGAATGGTATGTTGGAGAGAGGGGGAGTGGGGGGGAAGGAATGGGACTGGTAAGAGAGTTTTGTTGGACGTGGCTCATGGCCGCCTTCTGTGTCGTAATAAGCAAGCAAATAGTGGACTTGTGCATTTTTCCACATGCCCATAAATATCCTGCCTGGGACACTTGTACTAAATGTATTCACAGGTCTGATGTGAAAAGTGCAGTAGCGGTACTGGAAAATGTACCCTGATTTATGAGTGGTGGTGTTTTCATATTTTGAACTGTCATTGATGAAGTGCAAATGACCTCTCTCAATATATTGCAGAACTAACACACCCAACTAGTCCTTTGCTTACAAACTCGCCAGAACTTTCAGAAGAGACCAAGCTCGCTACCACTGTGAAATTTGTTGCAGGAAATACTGTAGGTAAGGGAAATAAATGTTTGGCACCACACACAGTCAACTGTTTGATTTCTGTTTGCACTGTATTGGGGAAAATGCACTTGTTTTTGTCGTAACTCTGGTGTTCAGCTTGGTAACAAATAAAATATAGTATATGGATATTCCCTAAGCTGCACAAGCTTGATTTTATTTCCCCTGGATTCTGAATGGATCATTTGAGATTGCGTGATGATTCAAAATGTGATTCTTTTCCCCTCGACAGATGGCTACAGCAGTTCAGATTCATTTGTTTCTGATTCTGAGCAGATTGGAAACAGCATAACCCGGCAACGGTGAGTGGTTGCTTCTCTTGGGAGTTTCTAGATTTGAAGCTTCATAAAATTGAATTACTGCACGGAGAAGAGTGTATTATGATTGATGGTTTTTGAAGAGAGAGTGTAATGGAATTAATTCTGTGGAAATGCGACTGATGACGAGGCTGAAAGCATACATTACTGTCTCAGAGTTGTTCTTTTTACAGTTCGCATTCGGGCACTTCTCCAGACAACACGCTCAAAACTGCACCTCCTCCACCTCCACCTCGACCACAGCAATCACACTCAAGGTCGTCTTCACTAGATATGAACAGAACCTTTTCTGCAAACAACGCAGGTGGGGAGCCTTATTGGAAAGGTTTTCTTTATCACAATATTCAAAAAAACTCTGACTGCAAGGATGTTTGCAGTCATTAAATTATGTATCGGTTTCAATCGTACCAATTCCAAATGGCACATCGGGGAAGTGGCGGCTGGTGTGAAACTGGGTCAGCTTGTGTAATTAGCAAGGCAGGCATGATGTTTATTTGAGAATATTCAGTCATTGCATTTTTATTCCTCTTCTATATTGCTCCTCTACAGGGCAACCACAGGCTGGAGCTGTTGCCTGTCCCCCTGCTGTGCCTCCAAGACCACAGCCAACACAGGTAACTGAATTAACTTTTTGAGACTGAGTCTTGACGATGTAATAGTAGGTGAGGAATGCATGCTGAAATAGCCGGAATATCTCAGTAATATGTATCAGAATGTTATAGAAGTAGAAAGTGTAAATTTTTGAAAATGAGCAGGACTCGTAGGATTCGCATCATATTACTTCAATTTCGCTATTATTCTATGGTTGTGAAAGATGTGGACACATGGGGGTTAGGGTTTACTTCTGACTTGATTCCTTGAAAGTGGATAGAACAGAATTCTCGAAATGGATTTCAACATCTTTTATTTAATCCAAGCAATGGAATAATATTTGCCCGAACATTTGGAGGCTTTCAAAGTTTGTACAAATAATTTTGGTGCCAACAAGTTATTTTTGTTTATGTACTACAAAAAGTACTCTTGGAATGTCTTGTCTAGTATCAATCTGTTGTGACTGTTTTAATACTGCCATGGAAATGAAATGCTTCTCTGAACACTGCTGCTTTTCACCTAGGTGACTGCGCCTCCATTACATCGGCCAGTGGACGTTGATGGTCACGTGACACACGGCAACACCTCGCCACACCAGATGCCAGAACAGCCAAACTTTGCTGATTTTCGCCAGTTTGAAGCATTTGTATCGAAGGCCACAGAGCAGCAAGTTGATGACTCGGATAGGCATTCTGAAACTATTCCGGTGAGCGTGATTGCATCGTGATATTGGGAAACTTATGTATCATTCCTCTACATATCTGGTTTAATGCAGCTTTTAATCAACTTTGTTTTTTGTGTAGCCAGAGAAGCCTTCGGATTCAACAGTGACGTTGAGAACAGCAAAGCTAGCTGGTTCTAGTGATGAAAAGCCAACTGGAAACACAGTACGTTGTATACTTGATTCAACATTATAACAGCATTTAATAGGCAGCATTATAACAGCATTTAATAAGAAGGATGGTCACTTGTTTTCACAAGGTAGGGAAATCTAAAACTAGAGGGTATAAGTTTACAGTGTGAGAAGGTTGAACAGGTTCAATTACAATGTTTGAAGACATTTGTACGGTACATGGATAAAAGCAGGGAAGAAGCCATCGTGGAATCTGTTTGCACGTGCTTGAAAGCTTTTGCATTTTCTGCCCAAGAGAAAAAGAGAATTACTGGGATGTAAGTGGTCCTTCATAATGTTAGTTGTTTTCCCAAGGCAGCATGAATTGTAGATCGAATCGATGAGGGTGATTGGTTTGCATGATAGATGGGACTACATCCATAACTCGGTAATTTCTTGCTGACCTAACCATGTAATTGTGAAACCTAACTGATACATTCTGAAATTAGGCTTTCTGTGGGACCTCCTCATGACCCTTTTTCGATTTCAGCTTGCTAAAGTTTGCATATGTTTCCCTTTTCTCCCTTGACTAAACTTACAATATCTTTTTTGTCATCTAAGGTTCCTGAACTTTGCTATCCTAATGAATGAATGAATGAATGAATGAATAAGTTTATTGGCCAAGTATGTACACATACAAGAATTTGCCTTGGTGCTCCGCTCGCAAATAACAACACGACGTACAGTAAACCATTAAGAATAAAACAATCATCAAAACATTAAGAATAAAACATAGTTTAAACATGTGAATGAAATAAAATACCAGAGCAAAAGGAGGCTACAGACGTTTGGTTATTGAGTAGAGCTACTACTCGTGGAAAAAAGCTGTTTTTATGTCTGGCTGTGGCAGCGTTGACGGTCCGGAGTCACCTTCCAGAGGCAAGTGATTCAAAAAGTTTGTGGCCAGGGTGAGAGCGGTCCGAGATGATCTTACCCACTCGGTTCCTGGCCCTTGCAGTGTACAGTTCGTCAATGGGGGTAGGTTGCAGCCAACAACCTTCATAGCTGATCGAACGATTCGTTGCAGCCTCCAGGTGTCGTGCTTGGTGGCTGAGCCAAACCAGACCATGATGGAGAAGGTGAGGATGGCAATAGAGAATTGGACCATCATTGCCTGTGGCAGATTGTGATTCCTCAGCTGTTGCAGGGAGTACATCCTCTGTTGGACCTTTTTGACTGTGGTGTCATAGAAACATAGAAAATAGGTACAGGAGGAGGCCATTCGGCCCTTCGAGCCAGCACCGCCATACATTGTGATCATGGCTGATTGTCCCGTATCCCGTGTCGATGGTGGCCCCCCATTTAAGGTCCTTGAAGATGATGGTTCCAAGGAACTTAAAGGACCCCACAGATGTGACTGGTGGTGGCGTTGATGGTGAGTGGGAGGAGGGGAGGGGACACACATGAACACACTGTCCTGAACTCTTTCAAGCTGACCTTTCAAAGACTTCCATGTGTCTTCAAGAACTATTCCCTCAGTTCCTAATACTGCATATTCAGCAAGGAGACTTCTGAGCTCTGAAGTTTGTTCATTAAACACCAACTAGATACTATCACATGCTTCTTACTGCTTCAGAATTGCTTTCAAGAACCAAGCATGAATTAGAGCTTGGTTCCATGTTTGCTGTCCCTTTTTCAGTCCCTGGCAGTTCTTTTGCTTTGAAGTGATCCAGCAGTCTTATGGGTTCCGAATCATTTAAAATATTCTGTATGTACTTGTTTTCAATCCCTTGCATTTATTAAGCATATTTAGAATAGTTAAACATACCAAGGCATTCGACCGGAGTGAAATACATGACAGTGAGCCACATAAAGGGCACTGTGGGACTGGTGAACAAAACACCTAGGTGAGGATATCGATTTTAACGATCATCTCAGAGCGGGGCTGAAATTTAAGGGGTAAATACCAAAACTTAGGTTACTCTAAGTATGGTTGATTGTGATAATTACAGGTGTACATAACAGCCAGAGTTAAAACGATGTGGAGATCTGAGACCAGTCCGATGATTATGGATACGAAGCAACTGCAGATGCTGGTTTAAACCGTGGATAGACACAAAATGCTGGAGTAACTCAGCATCTCTGGGGAGAAGGAATGGGTGACATTTCGGGTCGAGACCCTTCTTCAGACTGATGTCGGGTGTGAAAACAGGACAAAGGGAACTCTCGTTGGAGAGAGGAGGTGAACTTCTTCAAAGTAGACATTCCTTGAGGGGATTTTGCAGTGGAGTAAACAAAATGTGTAGGAAGGAACTGCAGATGCTGGTTATGGATATGATTGGGGGTAAATAAAGTGGTTGATCAAGGTTTTGCTGGACCAAAATACAGGATAAATTGGCACATCGAATGAGACAGTACAAGTTCGGACGTGAGAAGCCGAGTTTGGTTATTGAAAATCTGGGTCCCCATATTTTCATATCGTAAAACTTTTTTGGGGTGGTGTAAAAAGATTGGAAGACATCTTCAACAAAGCGCTCTTGGTTCAATTGGTGAGGGCGGATAGAGAAAAATCAAATTTACGATGTGCTTCTTATCCAAATTGAACTGCAATTGTAATTCAGTAGAAAATGTTAACCTGGAATTTTGAATTAATCCTGCATTTTCCAAATTACAGGTAAAAAGTACAACGTGTCTTGTTCCTCCTCCAAAACCCATTCGGCGAAGACTGCAATCTGAAGAAGAGCTTCGGGGCGATGCAGAGGAGCCTACCCCAAAACCCAGCATCAATGCCGTTTTAGTCTCGCACTCTTCGGTTTCAAGGTGGATTGGATTCTCTTTAATTCCCTTTTGCAATGAGATTGCAATTTCTCTGCGGCTGATACACTGAGTGTGCACCATATTAGATCCTGCTGTATAAGAATATGCTGTTGATGCCAAATAGGGTCATTACTTTGGATTCAATGCATGGTTATTTTGTTGTACCTGGTCATCTTTGCTGTTGATATGTTCACGCACTTATGTATGCACCAAGAAAATTAGACCCATGGTAGTTAACTGGATGTTGTGTTAAAGAAGGAACTGCAGATGCTGGAAGATCAAAGGTACACAAAAATGCTGGAGAAACTCAGCGGGTGCAGTAGCATCTATGAAGCGAAGGAAATGGGCAACATTTTGGGCCAAAACCCTTCTTCAGACTGATGGGGGGTGGGGAGAAGAAAGGAAAAAGGAGGAGGCGGAGCCCGAGGGCTGAGGGATGGGAGGCGACAGCAAGGACTAACAAAATTGGGAGAATTCAATGTTCATGCCCCCAGGATGCAGACTCCCCAAGCGGAATATGAGGTGCTGATCCTCCAATTTCCAGTGTTGCTCGCTCTGGCCATGGAGGAGACCCAGGACAGAGATGTCGGATACGGAATGGTAGTTAACTGGATGTCTATTTGCAAGAGCAATGCCATAATGGAGCTGCAAGTGGCTATGTGGTTCCAAACCACTTGTGCCACATTATGGCACTACTCATTGCCAGTCTGTGGGTCAGTTACTATCCTTACTCATAATAAGAGTAACAGAAATAAGCTGCTTTAAACCAAAATGGATGGGCACACTAACATCTTATTTCATTTTAGGTCAATTGGAAAAGATAAAAAGTCCATTCAAGCTTCGATCAGAAGAAATAAAGAAACTAACACAGTGCTAGCCAGACTCAACAGTGAATTACAACAACAGCTGAAGGTGAGAGAATGGAAGTAACGGCAGTGAAAATTGAAAGCATTGATACTTGCAGATTTGATTTCCTGAGCAGCACATTTCAAAGTATTAGGTAATACTAGATGCCAGCAGGGCCATCTTTAACAAGGGGGCTCATCCAAACAATTGGGCAAACTTTAAAGAGTTCAATAACTAAAGCATTCATTTAACAAAGACTGCAGGAGTAGCCAATAGTTTGCCAATTTATTATGTACTTCCTTGTATAAATGTCTTGGTAATATGGAGAAATCTGGGGGCTGTCTGATCAGCATGTATATGGTTTTCATATAGATAAAATTAGTTTACATTTTAATGCACAATGTTGATGGTCCCAGAATGTGAGCTTTATCTAAGTGGAGTACATGCTCCAGTCAGCATCAATGGTGCCAAAGTGGAAATGGTTGAGAGCTGCAAGTATCTTGACGTCAATATTACCAACAACCTGTTGTGGACCAACCACATTGATGCAATAGCCAAGAAGGTACACCAATGCTTCTACATTCTTAGGAGACTGAGACTCCATTGACTCGTACAAACTTCTACATATGTATCATAGAAAGCATACTGTGGGTTACATCAAAATTTGATTTGTGAACAGCTCTGTCCAAGCGCAAGAAATTGCAGAGGTGTCGATGTAGTCCAGTCCAACTCACAGACCAGACTTCCCACCATTGACTCATCTACATCTCATGCCCCTGAAAAGCAGCATAATCAAATACTTGCCCCACCCCGGTCATTCCTCCTCCTCCCTGTTCTCGTCCAACAAAAGGGACAGAAGCTTTAAAGTGCGCGCCACCAGATTCGGGAACAGCTTATTCTCTGCTGTTATTCTTTCATAAGCTAGGATACTGTCTGATTCACCTCTAACCTATTGTTGACGTTGCACTTTGTCTATGGAACTGAAGCATAACAATGCTGAGAATTATATTATTTCCTCTGCATCTTTCCCTTTGCTCTATCTATTGTTCTTGATTTTGACTTGTATTTATGTATTGTATATCTGAACTGTTTGGATAGCATGCAAAACAAAGCTGTTCACTGTGCCCTGGTACACATGACAATAATAATCCTGTACCAATCCCTTGGATTGTGAGTTGGAAGGCAAAGGCAGGCCATTGTTACATTGCTGCAGCAGGTAGAAAGACCACAGTGTGACATGAACTGAAATGAAACTGCATACACTGAGAAATAACTATTAACCAAGGCTCTTTGTTTCCTCTTATCTCTCCGCTGACTGATCGTTGCAGGATGTACTTGAGGAAAGGATCTCGCTTGAGGTGCAGCTGGAGCAACTTCGGCCATTTTCGCACTTGTAGGGCAGGAGCTTCCTGGCCACGTGGGTGAAACTAAAGATCGTGTTGGTGCAGATGTGCCACTGGATCCTGACTACTCCCTGCAGGCAGCTTAACTGCTCAGCTTTGTGGGTCTATTATGCAGTGATAGTTTCCATGGTTAACTTCATAGAACTGCTCACTTGTCATGTGGTGCCATTTGTTTAAAAAAAGGGAGAAATAAAATCAGGGAGCTGTGAAGCTGGTAAATATTCTGGTCAAGGTGGGGTGGTGGGGGGGGGGGGAGAGGAATGGAATAGAGGCAATTACAATAGTTTTGATTATACAGAACAGCAAATAATTTCATCTTCTCCCTGATTCCCTTCCCTTCAAATCTGTCCTCAATTTAGACAAGAGAAATTACTTGCCAATAAGACAATTCTTAAATAAGATGAGCAGGCCAGAGTAGTTCCTGTTGAATCCTCGAATCATTGTCATTGAAGGAGGATTGCTGCCAGTTTGCTTCAACATTTGAAGCACTGTGTTCAGTAAGCCAATGTCAAGTGTTTTATAGTCTTGGGAAATATTTGGTAGAATTGTGAGACATGGAATGGAAGAGCTCTGCTAAGAGTGGCCGTATTTCCCGTATCAGTGTTCAAAGGGGTGTCTCAAAATGCTTCTCCCTACTCCTTAACTTGCATAGCTTTCTGTTTGGGTGAGGCCTGTGTTTGTGCAGCTTGAGTAAAAAGGACTTGGCCCTTTTTGTGTTTGAATATTCAAAACTTTTTTGCATTGCATTACTGCAGCAGAAACACTAAGAAGAGTATCCCTAATCAATTGGAACAAGCTTGGTGGTGTTGTGAGGCTTGGTTGAAGATATGTAATGAAATATTTTGCACTACTGAAGTATAAGTGTATTCATGTATTGCTAGTTATGGTTCAAAACCACTTTTTAATTGGAGGGTGTAAAAGATAATATATGCTTGGAGTTGGGGTGAAAATGTAGAGACCACCACTAAGATTTTTTAATATAAATTGAAGCCATTGAATTGTTGAGGACCACCAGCCGGTGTATTTACACTAAAGCAATCAGTTGGTTTGAGCATGTCAAGAAGCTTGGGTGCTGGCTTTTTTAATACTGAGTGCACTGGACTCGCTAATAAAGTTGCTCTGTGGCCGTATCCCAGTAGTTCTGTTGTAAACATTCACAGGGGAAATTATTGTAGCATAAACCACAAACGGGGTTGGATTTGGGAGGGATGCTAGGTGCAGTTGTATGCATATGGCATCTTGAGTTTGAGTAAAATATTACACAGAGCTAAATCTGTGCGCCATTTGTTTGGATAGTGAATTAAGCAGGTGAATCTATACTCTTTCCCCAGCCTCTGCACTCACTGGAAGTGACAGTGTGTGAAGTTTTTCTAGTAAGGGGGTTTGTGGGGATACATTATGACTTACGAAAGACAACTTAAGTGTGTGTGTGTGTGTGTGTGTATGTTATTAATCTGCAGTTGTGCGATTACTCAACACCACCTCTGTCTGCATGCTGTTGAGCAACCTCTGCTCATTACCTTTTCATTTCACCCACATCACATTCTGAGTACTGATAGATGCTGTCCACCTCCCTGACACAGCTAAAGATAATCCTCTTCACATTTAATACTCAAACTAATTGAAGATTGTACAAAACTAGAGAATTTTTCTTTAAATTATTATGCAAGGAACAACATTTTATAATTGTTTGACTTCATTGTTCAGTATTCTAAGGGTTAGTGTGATTTGCAGTTTCTTATCTGTGTACTTTTTTAAAGAAAACAAGTTTCCGTTTGGGAATATTTTTGGTTTCTCTAACTTCAAGCCTTACCTTTACGGCTTTGTAGTTTAACAGAGAGGGATGTTTGGACAGATGGGGAGAAGAGGGGGAGGCCTTCCATTTTCACCCAATGAGAGTCACCTTGCTATTCAGGTCAATGTACTGTATAAGGAGTATGATGTAAATTGTATGATACACATTTTTGATCTTGTATGTAAATTTACATTAAATTGCTGACTAACAGCAAATCTATTTAATTGCTTATTTTGGCTCTGGGATCTTGGGTATTCAACTGCATGGATGTATCTTGGCAGAGCAAAGTAGCAACTGTGATTTTTACACAAATAAAACAGCACAATATTTTATCTTGACAACTTGCTCCATTCACCGTTGGTTGGTTCACTGTTTTCTTGAGTTCAGTCCTCACAGAGAATTGCTAATATCTGCAACTATGATATTGATGGATGAGACCTGTAAAAGCAGATAATGATTTTTTTTTTGTGGAATTTACTTTAAAGAAAAATATACAAGGGACCTGTGAAACCTATTGTTTAAAGCCTGGAGCACATCACATGGCTAATTCATCTTCTGTCATCGAATGGTAGACACAATGCTGGAGTAACTCAGCGGGACAAGCAGTATCTCTGGAGAGAAGGAATGGGTGACGTTTCGAATCGAGACTTCTTCAGACTGATGTCAGGGGAGTGGGTGGTACAGAGATACAATGTAGTCCGAGACAGTAAGACTGGTGAGAGAACTGGGAAGGGGGAGGGAATGTAGAGAGAAGGAAAGCAAGGGGAACTTGAAGTTAAAGAAGTCGATGTTCATACCGCTGGGGTGTAAGTTACCCAAGTGAAATATGAGGTGCTGTTCCTCCAATTTGAGCTGGGCCTCACTCTGACAATTGAGGAAGCCTAGGACAGAATCTGTCATCAATTCCTCTCCGTAATATAAAGCAGTGATGCCATCCTGCAAAGGTCAATTGGTAAACACCCTAACTTAGATGTGTATTGCTGTTCCTTCATTACCACTACCTCAAAATCCCAGAACTCTATCCGACAGTACCTTGGGAAACCTGCACACAACTATTTCAATTGAAGGTGGTTCACACTACCCAGCTGAGAACAATTTCAGTTCATCAATAAACTGGGTTTGTAAATAATGTCCACAACCAAAAATGTATAACAGAGAACGAAGTATTACCCGGTAAGTTAAAGAAAAGAAGAATCCTGAGCATTGCTTTTGAGCCAAACTGCAACTAAAGATGTATGAACTGACAAAATGCAACTGGTGCATTGCAGTCAGGAAAAACGTCATCAAAAGTTGCAAACAAAGAAAACTGAGCTTGCCCTTCCTGTTCTGTTTTAGTTAATGCAGAAACCCCCAAAAAAGTGACTGTAAAGTTAGCAGTATCAGCAAGGATACTATGATGCTGGGGCTTGTCTACAGTTCCAGTATTTGTGCAAACATCACTGTAATATTGGTTAGTTCAAATGTCTTTGGGGGATAGACATTAAATCAAGGTCTTTTATGCTGTCTGAGATACAAAACACCTGGCTCTTTTAAAGAGCAGAATAACGTGCTGTATTACTATTTTTGATCTGGGTTTTTAGCATTTTCCAGCAAAACATGGGCAATGCATTTCTCATTCATTTTAAATCACTGCAAAAATACACGCTGTTGCTCTAATCAAACTATTCTCTAAGTTGTTTATAATGTTGGAAGATGTTATCAACAGAATTATTTTGCTCATTGCAAAGATCTCTACTGCAGTCTAATTTTATTTTCTGAGTATTCCATGGTATAAAATAATATTGCTCCCTAATTCTTAGACAATGGCTCTTTTGACAGAAGCAGTGATTTTAACTGGTGATGTGCCTCGTTTTGAATAAAATTGCACAATGTACCAAGAATGTGAAATACAAGGCTTATTTTTATGTAGCAGCTTAAGAAAAATGCCAGATGCTCAGCATGATCAAACACAAATGGCATGCCAATAAGGGAATCAGCATGAATTAAAATTGTATTTATTTTTCAATTAAATATGTTGCAAATAATCAAAATATAAAATTGGAAAACTTGAATAGTGAGAAGGCCCTTGGTGGGTATTGTGCTGAAAGCTTTTAGTGGTAATAACGAGCTGCCTGGGAGATCAGGTTTCCTCAACTGCAGCACAAATGGCACTTTCTAATATAGACAGCCAAGTGACTTTGTCTTCCACTGTCTCTGTTGCACAAATCCATTGCCGTTTTGGCCCTTGCAGTACGAATGCGTTTTGAATATCTGAAACCCAAGAAAAATATTTTTATGCCCCAAAACAAGCTTTGAAAACATGTAATATAAAATGTTTGTCCTATTTTGTGGTTGAAACAGTGTGCTCATCCGGAGTTCAATTTGACAATATTTAAAGGTATCGCTTATAACCATATAACAATTACAGCACGGAAACAGGCCATCTCGACCCTTCTAGTCCGTGCCGAACACGTATTCTCCCCTAGTCCCATATACCTGCGCTCAGACCATAACCCTCCATTCCTTTCCCGTCCATGTAACTATCCAATTTATTTTTAAATGATAAAAATGAACCTGCCTCCACCACCTTCACTGGAAGCTCATTCCACACAGCCACCACTCTCTGAGTAAAGAAGTTCCCCTTCATGTTACCCCTAAACTTCTGTCCCTTAATTCTCAAGTCATGTCCCCTTGTTTGAATCTTCCCTACTCTCAGTGGGGAAAAGCTTATCCACGTCAACTCTGTCTATCCCTCTCATAATTTTAAAGACCTCTATCAAGTCCCCCCCCCCTTAACACTTGGGTCCTGATTTGCAAAGGCATTGGATGAAAAGCTACTTTCAGGTAGACGCTTAACATGGCTGCACGGTGGTGCAGCAGTAGAGTTACAGCTGGGTTCAATCCTGACTGCGGGTGTTGTCTGTACAGTGTTTGTACATTCTTCCCGTGACCACGTGGGTTTTCTCCAAGATCTTCGGTTTCCTCCCTCATTCCAAAGAATGTACAGGTTTGTAGGTTAATTTGCTTGGCAGAAGTGTAAATTATCCCTCGTATGTGTCGGATAGTGTTAATGTGCAGGGATTGCTGGTCGGTGTGGACTCAGTGGGCTGAAGGACCTAAGCAGGACAGCTTCATGCTAAGCTTGCAACCTCTATGTTTGATGTGCCTCTCTCAATTCTGCTGCTATCTGATTTAATCTATAGAATGGAAGTCATGTCTCTGTCTTACTCAGATTGCAGTAAGAAGGTCTTGTGCTGGGGATGTGTTGGGAAAGTGATGGGGGTTTTTTGTATGCTTGCCAATTACATAAATTACATATAATTTACCGTAAGGTGGTCTGAGTTCAGGCCAATCAAGTCATGTTTGCCAATCAAGATGCCCATCTACACTAGTTGCGTCGGTCTGTTTGACCTATATCCTCTAAAAGAGGTGGGGCAAGAGGTGGAGGTGTTGCATTGCTTATCAGGGAAGATATTACAGCAGTGCTTTGGCAGGATAGATTAGAGGGCTCGTCTAGGGAGGCTATTTGGGTGGAACTGAGAAATGGGAAAGGGGTAGCAACACTTATAGGGGTGTATTATAGACCGCCAAATGGGGAGCGAGAATTGGAAGAGCAAATATGTAAGGAGATTGCAGATATTAGTAGTAAGCACAAGGTAGTGATTGTGGGAGATTTCAATTTTCCACACATAGACTGGGAAACACATTCTGTAAATGGGCTGGATGGGTTGGAGTTTGTAAAATGTGTGCAGGATAGTTTTTTGCAACAATACATAGAAGTACCTACTAGAGAAGGGGCGGTACTGGACCTCCTGTTAGGAAATGAGATGGGTCAGGTGGCAGAGGTATGCGTTGGGGAACAGTTCGGGTCCAGTGATCACAATACCATTAGTTTCAATATAATTATGGAGAGGGACAAACTGGACCTAGGGTTGAGATTTTTGATTGGAGAAAGGCTAACTTTGAGGAGATGCGAAAGGATTTAAAAGGAGTAAATTGGGACAGTTTGTTTTATGGGAAAGATGTGGAAGAGAAATGGAGTACATTTAAAGGTGAAATTTTAAGAATACAGAATCTTTATGTCCCTGTTCGGTTGAAAGGAAATCATAAAAATTGTAAAGAGCCATGGTTTTCAAGGGAAATTGGACACTTGGTTCGGAAAAAGAGGGAGATCTACAATAATTATAGGCAGCATGGACTAAATGAGGTGCTTGAGGAGTATAAAGAATGTAAAAAGAATCTTAAGAAAGAAATTAGAAAAGCTAAAAGAAGATATGAGGTTGCTTTGGCAAGTAAGGTAAAAGTAAATCCGAAGGGTTTCTACCGCTATATTAATAGCAAAAGGATAACGAGGGATAAAATTGGTCCATTAGAGAGTCAGAGTGGACAACTATCTGCAGAGCCAAAAGAGATGGGGGAGATATTGAACAGTTTCTTTTCTTCGGTATTCACCAAGGAGAAGGATATTGAATTATGTGAGGTAAGGGAAACAAGTAGAGTAGCTATGGAAACTATGAGGATCAAAGAAGAGGAAGTACTGACACTTTTGAGAAATATAAAAGTGGATAAGTCTCCAGGTCCGGACAGGATATTCCCTAGGACATTGAGGGAAGTTAGTGTAGAAATAGCAGGGGCTATGGCAGAAATATTTCAAATGTCATTAGAAACGGGAATAGTGCCGGAGGATTGGCGTACTGCGCATGTTGTTCCATTGTTTAAAAAGGGGTCTAAGAGTAAACCTAGCAATTATAGACCTGTTAGTTTGACGTCAGTGGTGGGCAAATTAATGTAAAGAATACTTAGAGATAATATATATAAGCATCTGGATAAACAGGGTCTGATTAGGAACAGTCAACATGGATTTGTGCCTGGAAGGTCATGTTTAACTAATCTTCTTGAATTTTTTGAAGATGTTACTCGGGAAATTGATGAGGGTAAAGCAGTGGGTGTTGTGTATATGGACTTCAGTAAGGCCTTTGACAAGGTTCCTCATGGAAGGTTGGTTAAGAAGGTTCAATGATTGGGTATTAATGGTGGAGTAGCAAGATGGATTCAACAGTGGCTGAATGGGAGATGCCAGAGAGTAATGGTGGATGGTTGTTTGTCAGGTTGGAGGCCAGTGACGAGTGGGGTGCCACAGGGATCTGTGTTGGGTCCACTGTTGTTTGTCATGTACATCAATGATCTGGATGATGGTGTGGTAAATTGGATTAGTAAGTATGCAGATGATACTAAGATAGGTGGGGTTGCGGGTAATGAAGTAGAGTTTCAAAGTCTACAGAGAGATTTATGCCAGTTGGAAGAGTGGGCTGAAAGATGGCAGATGGAGTTTAATGCTGATAAGTGTGAGGTGCTACATCTTGGCAGGACAAATCAAAATAGGACGTACATGGTAAATGGTAGGGAATTGAAGAATGTGGGTGAACAGAGAGATCTGGGAATAACTGCACAGTTCCCTGAAAGTGGAATCTCATGTAGATAGGGTGGTAAAGAAAGCTTTTGGTGTGCTGGCCTTTATAAATCAGAGCATTGAGTATAGAAGTTGGGATGTAATGTTAAAATTGTACAAGGCATTGGTGAGGCCAATTTTGGAGTATGGTGTACAATTTTGGTCGCCTAATTATAGGAAGGATGTCAACAAAATAGAGAGAGTACAGAGGAGATTTACTAGAATGTTGCCTGGGTTTCAGCAACTAAGTTACAGAGAAAGGTTGAACAAGTTAGGGCTTTATTCTTTGGAGTGCAGAAGGTTAAGGGGGGACTTGATAGAGGTTTTTTAAATGATGAGAGGGATAGACGGAGTTGACGTGGAAAAGCTTTTCCCACTGAGAGTAGGGAAGATTCAAACAAGGGGACATGACTTGAGAATTAAGGGACTGAAGTTTAGGGGTAACATGAAGGGGAACTTCTTTACTCAGAGAGTGGTAGCTGCGTGGAATGAGCTTCCAGTGAAGGTGGTGGAGGCAGGTTCGTTTTTATCATTTAAAAATAAATTGGATAGTTATATGGATGGGAAGGGAATGGAGGGTTATGGTCTGAGCGCAGGTATATGGGACTAGGGGAGATTATGTGTTCAACACGGACTAGAAGGGTCGAGATGGCCTGTTTCCGTGCTGTAATTGTTATATGTTATATGGTTATAAAATGATCCTATCCGTCACATATCCATATAACATGTCTTTCAAAATATTATTGTACCTGCTTTAACCACATCCTTGGGCAATTTATTCCATATACATACTGTGTGAAAAGGGTGCACCTTTGTATCCTTTTAAATCTTTTCCCTCTCACCCTAAAACTATACTCTATAGTTGTTAATTCTGCAACCTGGGAAAATGATTGTGCATTCACCATGTCTAGGCCCCATGATTTTATATTCCTCAATCTCCTAAACTCCAAGGAATAAAGTTCTAGCCTGCCAAACCACTGTTACTTTCTCCCTCATTCTGGCAGTATTCTCACAGCATTCTTAATTATTTTTCTTTCCAGCGTAATGGCATCTTTCCTACAGTGGGAATATAAAAACTGAATGCAATAATCCAAATGTGGCCTCATGAACATCTTGTACGAGTGAAGCATAATATTCCAACCTCTACATTTAATGCCCTAACTGCTGAAGGCCGTGCTAAATGTCTTCACCACTGTCTACTTGTGATGTGATGTCCCTCACAGGGCACTGTGTACTTGGTATCTCTGTAATACAACACTCCTCAAGGCCCTACTTTTCACTGAAAATCTTAAACTGGTTGGACTTTGCAAAAGGCCACTCCTTGCACTTATATCTGAATAAAATTCTTATTTGCCATTCCACTTACCTAGCTCAACAAGATCCTACTGTAATTATCTTCACTGTTTACAAACCACCTATGTGGTGTCATCTGCAAACTTACAGCTGAGTATTTATAATTCTGGATATTTCAACACTTGAATAAACAAACAATTGAAAATATGTGCTAACAGTTAAAGGAGTGCCTGGTTCTATCAGAGTAGCCAAGAGAAACAATGGGAGCAATAAGAAAATGAGTGAGATTGGACAGCAACTCGCCCTTGCTGTGATATGAAGACTCAATCGAGTGAAATGTTTGTCCCATGAGAGGAAAGCATAACCTTAGATAAGGAAATATACAAATTGCTGTACATTTGGAATCTGGAATGTCTTCAATAAGAAGTCTGGAGAGCGCCACGGATGCCAAAAACTGGAGCGATGACTTTACATTTTGTTCAAAGGGCAGATGAGAAACTGTTCTTGAAGCGAAAAGAAGAACATCATTGAAAAGGAAGAGACTCAGGTCACTAATGCACTCGTAAATCCTGGGGAAATAAACCAAACCTTTGTAACATCATGCACAGACAATCTTGTAACATTCACAATCAGACAAATGTTTTATGGGTGTGTGTTATATCCCATGCTCTCAGGATTGACCCCAATCAGCAAGGTCTGGAATTGCAAGATATTTTACAACTATTTTTATCCAAGCATATTCTCACTGCCTTTTTCATTCAGTTAATTTCTAAAGCATAAATGCAAGCTTTTATATAAACTTTTCTCAAGCTTGGATTATTCCACGCTTAAGAAGAATCACTGCAATGAAAGCTGACAACCAATTTGTGCACAAATAATTTTTGAGTCGTGATTGTTTGGATAAATATTGCCTCAACACCATGATATATTTCTCAGTCTTAAATAATGCGGTGGAATATTTAACATCCAACAAACTAGGCCAATCTCAATAGCACCAACAGGGAAGCATTAATGCAGGAGAAATCATGCAATTCTAAGACCAATGCTGACCTCAAACCATCTTGGTTGGACTATTGTATGATGAGGGAATAGAATAAAGTTTGGAACCCCATACCTGAAGGTTGTACAAATCTTTTCATCAGGGCTGCTCATCTGAGCCACTTCTTGAACCCGGATCAGGTACCTGTTCGCCTCCAAAAGAATCTGTAAATCAATCACATATCTTATCAGTGCTCCTGAAAGATCAGTTCCAATGCACTAAGCCCAAATTCAATACCACCACCGTTCTTCACTGTCCCTGTACCAGCAGTAAGCAGCTGATGTATTGGGTATAGAGTGTCAATCTCACTCAAGTTAACTCATATTTATTTCCCTTGGCTGAAGTGGCCAATTGATACAACTTTCTCACTCCCAAATAAGGGTCAAAAGGTCAAAATACGAGACAAATTCCCGACAGCAATTCGTTGACCAACTCGGCCGTGGATGGGTAAATGATGAGTTGGCCCGGGTGCTGGACTAATACGGGACAGTTGGAAAGTTACAAAGCACATCTATCATGATCCTTAGAGAAAATGGCTAACAATCCAACTAGGAATTAGTATTATACAGGGCTGTACACAGAGTGGAAAGATTATTTGTGGGACTGATAATGCTCTCACTTTGGAGGAAGAACTGATTTGTTAAATTATTGTAATTGCAGTTTATAAAAAGCCCATTTTTCCCATTGTGGCGGTGCTGGTACTTTGCATTTTGGTGTCCCAATTAAACTGATCGTTAAGAGAACTTTATGCGCTTTATAGACAAAGAAAGCCCACTCCACATTGCCAGCATATCAGTCACGGCACTGCATGTACTTGCTGAATGCTTCCAGCATTGTTGTCATTCTTAATTGGCTCAGTTGCCTGCATTGAGCTATTTCTTTGAGGCTTTCCCATTTTGGAGGGGAGCAAACACATTTGAAATATAGATAAAATGAACCATTGCACAGGTTCTGCTGCAGAGAGATGATATTTGGCCTTGTACGCAAAATGGCTGTAATATTTGCCAATGTACATGACAGCCTTGTAGTGCATTGTATATTCCTGATATGGGTATATTACTCAATGCCGACCTTAGTAACAGCAAATGGTACAATTCTGAGGTTATTGTTAATGTATTATTAAATTCCCATTTACAATGTGCATTGTAACATGTGCCAAGGTTCTTAAGTGACTTGTCAAATGAAGTGACATTGTACCAGAGGGAGAACAGAACAGAACAAAACTTAATAAAAACGGTCTATTTTAAAGGAGTGTTTGAAAAGAGCAATAATCGTTAAGGATGATTATAAACTAATTTCAAATAATGTATTCCGCTGCTGCACAGTGGACTGAACACCCAACAACCGTCAACACAAGCCTATGAGTAAACGGAAAGAAGAATTGTAAACAATGGGAATTGAAAATGAATGGGGAGTGCTGGAGAGGTAATGGAACCATCTCTTAGAAACATTGCTAGAAAATCACACACCATTACTTTGCTAGATACTCCAGGGAAAAATCCATTCAACCTTGGTTATATATAAATGACTATAGGTGCAGGAATAGGCCATTCAGCTCTTCGAGCCAGCACCCCCATTCAATGTGATCATGGCTGATTATCCCCAATCAGTACCCCGTTCCTGCCTTCTCCCCTTATCCCCTGACTCCGCTATTTTTAAGAGCCCTATCTAGCTCTCTCTTGAAAGCTTCCAGAGAACCTGCCTCTGCTACCCTCTGAGGCAGAGAATTCCACACTCACCACTCTCTGTGAGAAAAAGTGTTTCCTCGTCTCCGTTCTAAATGGCTTACTCCTTATTCTTAATCTGTGGCCCCTGGTTCTAGACTCCCCCAACATCGGGAACATGTTTCCTGCCTCTAGCCTTTAACAATCTTGTATGTTTCAATGAGATCTCCTCTCATCCTTCTAAACTCCAGAGTGTACAAGCCCAGATGCTCCATTCTCTCAGCATATGACAGTCCCAACAACCCGGGAATTAACATTGTGAACCTATGCTGCACTCCTTCAATAACAAGAATGTCCTTCCTCAAATTAGGGGGCCAAAACTGCACACAATACTTCAGGTGTGGTCTCACTAGGGCTCTGTACAACTGCAGAAGGACCTCTTTGCTCCTATATTCGATTCCTCTTGTTATAAAGGCCAACATGCCATTCGCTTTCTTCACTGCCTGCTGTACATGCATGCTTACTTTCATAGACTGATGTACAAGGACCCCCAGATCCCGTTGTACTTTCCCTTTTCCCAACTTGACGCCATTTAGATAGTAATCTGCCTTCCTGTTTTTGCTACCAAAGTGGATAACCTAAATGTATCCGCATTAAACTTCATCTGCCATGCATCTGCCCACTCCCCCAACCTGTCCGTAGAAATGGAAGGATAATTTGCATAATCTATTTAGCAATTAAAGAAAGTTAAGCAACATTAAATTTACAATGTTTTAGAAGGGTCTCGACCCAAAACGTCGCCTATTTCCTTCGCTCCATAGATGCTGCCTCACCCGCGGAGGTTCTCCAGCATTTTTGTCTACCTATTTTTCCAGCATCTGCAGTTCTTTCTTAAACATTAAATTTACAAAGATCACATAAGGCCAAATAATATGATTTTTGCAATAATGTGAAAATATATTCTGTATAGATACAAGTTTATTGGTTGAATTAGATGCATATCTATTCCTGGCCATCTTGCATGTAATTCATTGGCTTACAGGACTGCCGCCTATGCTGTTTTGGGCTTCCACCATCTGCAGTTCTCTCTCCTTCTGCACTTTCAGCTGGAACAGAAAATAACAGCATCAAATCCTGACAGAAAATCTTGAAGTGCATGAAGTTAGGGACAGATACAGAGAGACAGAATATTCTGACAAATGCAACACTAACCATATATTAATTCCATTTTATTCCGCCCATGTTCTCATCAACTTATAGTTTTACCAGTCACCAACATGCTAGAGACAGTTTACAGTGGTCAGTTAACATACCAACCTTCATGTCTTTGGGATATGGGGCAAAAAACGGGGGACCCACAGCGCAAGTGTGCAAAATCTATAGGGCGCACTTGCAAACTCCACACAGACATCAGGAATGAACTTGAGTCTCTTTCTTCTATGCAGAATCCTGGTTCGCATGCCCATTTTAAACTTATTTGATTCACTGAAAATAATATACTGTCAAAACATTTTTTTAAGAAAGTGAGTTAAGTGTGTTGAGGTTTTAACAATAACATCTAATCATGTGGAAAATCTGCCAGACTGTCACCACCGAAGTCCTGAGTGTGCCATATGGATGGGGTTTTATTGCTAACAACAAGCATATGCATTTCTCCATGTGACAGTATATCTCTAAGTCAGGGTGGTATGTGACACCAAGTGGTCGTGCACCCATGTGAATGGGTCCCTTGTGCTTTTCTGTAACAGGTGTCATAAGTTGAGGTGGTGCTGCTACTGAATCAATCTTGGTAAGTTTCCTTAAGGGCCTGTCCCACTTTCATGACTTAATTCAAAACCTCTGCCGAGTTTAAAGGACCTAAAAAAAATTCAAGATTGTGGTAATCTACGAACTCCTACGACCTTCCATGCCTATGTTCACGAAGTCCTACAGACTCCTACGAGTATGTGTATGAATTCCCACGACTATTTAGATTCCCTCCTTACGAGTAAAAAATTGCATTTTCTTTCATCCCGACCATTTTTTTTTACTCGTGGACATTTTTTATCGGGCTGGAAAATACGTCCCGACTTACCTGATGCCACGAGTACCTACAGCTAGCATAATGAGCCGCTATGATATATCTACGAACTACTACGGACTCATTACGAACATTCTGCGAGTTTGATCAAGGGGAAAATTCAGGAGAATTTGTGAATTACCTCGTGAAAGTGGGACAGGCCCTTTACTATATTGTGTGCAGTTTTGGTCCCCTAATTTGAGGAAAGACATTCTTGCTATTGAGGGAGTGCAGCGTAGGTTTACAAGGTTAATTCCCGGGATGGCGGGACTGTCATATGCTGAGAGAATGTAATCCCCACAATGTCATATCTAGCAACCTCTAACTGAACCTCAAACTCATCTACTTTACTTCTTATACTTCGTGCATTCATATACAATACTTTTAATTTCTTACGCTTCTCACCTTTCACATCGACCCCTATTACACTTGGCCATACTCTCCATCCATTTGTGAGCTTCTTTTCCCGTTAATTCTGGGGTCATTAATTATCCCTTTACTCTCTTTCCCTTTAACTCCATCCTCGACTATCTCATTTGACACCCCACCCCCCTTATTCAGTTTAAAGCCTGCCAGAATGCTGGTTCTCTACCTGTTAAGATGCAATCAGTCCCTTTTGTACAGTCCCCCCTTACTCCAACAAAACAGATCCCTGTGATCTAAGAATCTAAATCCCTGCCCCTTTCACCAGTTCCTCAGCCACAAATTCAGGTCCCGTATCTCCCTGGTCCCCCACCTGTTAAGATGCAATCCGTCCGCCGCTTAGGGTGAAGATGAGGAGGAATTTATTTCGTCAGAAGGTGGTGAATCTGTGGAATTCATTGCTGGAGACGGAGATGGAGGCCAAGTCATTGGGTATTTTTAAAGAAGAGATTGACAGATTTGTGATAAGTAAGGGTATCAAAGGTTACAGGGATAAGGCAGAAGAATGGGTTTGAGAGGGAAAAATGCATCAACCACAACCGAATGGCAGAGCAGACTCGATGGGCCAAATGGCCTAATTCTGCTCCTGTGCCTTTGTGTGTATGGAACTACAGGCCAGTGAGTCTGACTTCAATGGTGGTTAAGTTACTGGAGGAAATTCTGAGGTGCAGGATCTATCAGGCAGGGACTGATTAGGGGTAGTCATCGCGGCTTTGAGGCATGGGAAATCGTGTCACACAAATCTATTCGTTTTTTGAAGAAGTATCCAATAAGATTAATGAGGCCGGGAGGGGTGGACGTTGTCAAAATGGACCAGCAAGGCTTTTGACAAAAGCCAAGCATGGTAGACTGGAAGGTTAGATCACATAGGATCCAGGGAGAGCTGGCTAATTTGATATATAATGGTATTGTGGATAGTGAAGAAGAACCCATGTTTTGAGTTACCTTACTCAAAAGCTAAGGTGTTAATTACGGCAGTCTTAGGAAATATTATATAATAGAACCGCTCGGATAGTGACCTTTATATAAGCTAGGTAATATGCAAAAGAAAAGCTTAAGGTTTTCAGAAACACATGTATCCTAAAGAAATAAAGTACAAAGAGACACATACAGCGAACAGATGAATCAAAACATAGAAACGCTAATCGGAACCTGCATAGCTTAGGTTATTGCTTTGAGGCAATTATAACGCTGGAGGAAATTGTATTTGATATGATTTTGTGTTAAAGAATAGATTACTGAATAGGGCCTCTTCTTAGGCCAGAGGTCATCTGCTCTTTCTCTATGGCACATTTTTGAGCTCTGATGTGAC
Organism: Leucoraja erinaceus; assembly: GCF_028641065.1. Taxonomy (NCBI): domain Eukaryota; kingdom Metazoa; phylum Chordata; class Chondrichthyes; order Rajiformes; family Rajidae; genus Leucoraja; species Leucoraja erinaceus. The sequence goes on from NC_073384.1 coordinate 22,288,401, forward strand.
ATAAAGATGAAGAGTTATGGCCGGTTATGCTGAGTTCGAGACAGAATTCAAGGCTGAGAGATAATAGACTCTGTGGTTAGCTTGGGCTATGTTAAATTATAATGAGGTTAAGATAAGGGATGGATGCTTGCAGAGGAAAATAATCAGATTGATGGATTTGGGACCTTCCTTCTGTTTATAGAAAGTCGAAGAAGCAGATGTAATTCTGAAGTAATGGTCTGGTTGTGAATCTACCTTTGTTCTGTAATATTTGTAAAAGGCCTTGCAGATGAGATTGGAAATCCAGATCCCAGATAACAGGAAAAGAGGCTTCAAATTAGAATGAAGCTGTATCTTGACACAAAACACATATCATCAATTGTTGACAGATTTACGACCCATGTATGCTTGGAGTTTGGAGGCGTGTGGGTTTGAGTTTAACTTAGAAACTGTAATTCGGCAAACTCATATAATTAATGTTTTAATACATAGGTAATAGTATTTTAAACTGTAAAATTGTAGTTAAACCATTTATGAAAATGTATTGTGTCTAAGTAGGGTTGTAATTAGATTTTGTTTAGATTTATAGAAATATCTTTCTTCTTGGTATAGAAAGTGTGTTTTGTTTGTATGACTTGTGTGATCATTGTATTTTGAGGAGTGGTCTGTGATAATTGAGCCTACTAGGGGTTTTGTTGAAATAAAATAATTCTAAACAAAGTTAAATTACAGGCAAACGAAGGTTGTAAAATGAGGTCAGAGAAGAGGGGGATCATGTGAATGCTATTGTAAATCACCAGAAGGACTCAGATGATTGGGTACCAGTTTGTCATACGCTCTGTATCTGAAATGTGTAATACCTATATACAGTAAATGACATGAGCTTCTATCAAAGCTATTCTTCTCTGGACCAGCTCTGTGTTGGAAAGTTCAGAGACTAGTCTCAGCTGAATAAAGAATCGATTTCAACAGCTACATGCGTTTGAGTCGTTGACTTTAGATTGACAAAATAACTCAGTTTAACATTAGACTCCCATCCCTGGGGAAAAGAGCTTGGAATTCTCTTTCCCAGAGGGTTTTGGAGTTAGAGCCAGTATATTGCATGCCAAGGTAGATTTTTAGACTCGGGAAGCTTTGGGAGGGAAAGCAGAGAGTGATTATTGTGATTACCATGAAAATAGTTGACCCAAGGTCAGATCAGCGGTGACCTCATTTAATGGTGGAATAGACTCCAGAGGCTAAATGGTCCATCTCCTCCTAATGTCCTTCAAATCCAACCAATACACTCACCTAACAGACTCAAAATGTTGGAGTAACTCAGTGTGACAGGCAGAATCTGTGCAGAGAAGGAATGGATTAAGTTTTGGGTCAAGACCCTTTTTCAGACCACAAAGTCCAGTCTGAAGAAGGGTCTAGACCTGAAACGTCACCCATTCCTTCTCTCCAGCGATGCTGCCTGACCCGCTGAGTTACTCCAGTGTTTTGTGTCTATCTTCGGTGTAAACCAACATCTGCAGTTCCTTCCTACACAATACACTCACCTGTCGGATATAATCGCGAAAGCATTTCAAACTGCCGATGGCGGCGGTGAGGTCATGGTGATCTACATGCTCTGCTGGAGTATGCAGTCGCAAAGCATGCAGCAGTGATGTATACTCGTCAAACCGCATGGAGGGGGCCAGAAGGATTTCATGAAGGCTGCAATGACAACACACGAGACCGCTGAGGAAAATGCACTGCAATGCGAGCTCGCCTCCTGATGAATGAATGTTGATGAGTGGTTACCTCAGCATTTTGGTCATGGGCGTTCGGTCGTGCCTAGTCAGGAAGGCACGGAAACTTGGGATTGTGTTTCGACACTGGAAGAAACGGTAAAGTAAGCCTTTGGTTAATCAGGGAAGATGTACAGTGTTTCCCCCATTCTTGATTCTTGCCCTTTCTCTGAATTTGGCTTTTTCCTGCTTGCTGTGAGGAAAGAATACCAAAGGGGACCGTAGTTCATGATATTTGTACCAGGATCCATCAGTTCATCTCACCAATCATACGTTCCATAAACTTTGTTTAACCTCTTCTTTTCAAAATACTTTTCCAACTCCCATTTTAATTGAATCAACTTCACAGCCTGTAAATGACAGTTCATAAGTGCTCAATGTTTAAAAATAAATCCTCAGTGCCAGTTTTTTAACCAGTAATGTTAAAATGTCTCCCTATGATCTTTCCTGCATTATAGAGAACAATCACACTGTTAACTCTTCAACTGGTCATGCATTTTTTGTATTCATTCATTGGATGTATCACAGGTAGAGGAAGCATATAGACACAAGAGTGTACAGAAGCTGGAATCTTGAGCGAAAATACAATCTGCTGGAAGAACTCAGTGGGTCCTGAAGAAGGGTTCAAATCCAAACATGTCTATTAATTTCCCTCCACAGATGCTGCTGGACCTTCCAGCGCTTTGTTATTTTTGCTGGAGAGAGCATGCGTTGGATTCCCTGAATTGCTTTCAAAGATTTGTGTGCGGTTACAACAGGGTACGAATCCTGAGAATTCTTCATAACCCAAACAGATTGCAAATTGGTAATATGGCCACCCAATAATATGTTTTTAAATATAAAAACACAAGCTAACCAAATGCAACACAGTGAAACCAGGGTGTTTAACTCAACCAGATATTGCCTCTAACCAAACTCCCACATGACAGAAGATGCCTGCTGCCTAACAGCAGTCACCAGATCCATTTGTGTAGGAAGGAACTGCAGATACTGGTTTACACCGAAGATAGACACAAAATGCTGGAGTAACTCAGCGGGACAGGTAGCATCTCTGGACAGAAGGAATTGGTGACTTTTCGGGTTGAGACCCTTTTTCAGACTTACATTCATTGTACACAGAGATGCTGTCTGCCCCGCTGAGTTACTCCAGCATTTTGTTTCTATCACCAGATCCATCTACTGAGCTCCCAAATTTGTGTGTACAGGTTAACCATAAGTCGTAACCTCAGGAGGCTTTATATGTGATCCCAACACTAGCTATCTCTGTTCCTGCAGCCAGTAAATGCTATATGTTAGATTACATTGCCTCTCCTTTTCCTACACCACATAATTATGCTCAAGCGATCTTTAAAATTGTGAAAGTTGTTGAGATGTGAGTGCATCCACCCATCATTCACCAAGCTTTGTCCTGCCCCTCCTATCTTCCAGCTTTCCACCACAATCAGTCTGAAGAAAGGTCCCGGCCCAAAATGCCACCTATCCATTTTCTCCAGAGATGCTGCCTGACCGCTGAGTTACTGTGTCTTTTTTTTATAAACCAGCATCTGCAGTTCCTTGTATTTACAGCTGAAGCCTTGCCTGAAATGACTGGGGATTAATAATAGGACTGCTTAAGAGGACACAAATGAAGAGGGCCGAGTTCTTGGAAGGAAGAGATGACAGAGAGAGGGAGGGCCAAGGCCTTGTCGGGATTTGGGAACAAGCGTGAGAATTTTAAGGACAGCTGGATTCACCTTCTACTCCGGCCCATGTTGCTGAGGTCCACCATTTGGTTTTGGGTCATAGGCACTGGGATGATTCTGGTTGTGGAACTACTTCAGTGAAGGGCAACAAAAGATTTTGGTAGCACTTTGGTTTAACTCATGGTGGCACAGTGATGCAGTGACAGTGTTGCTGCTTTACAGCACCAGAGACCCCGGTTCGATCCTGACTGCAGATGCTGTCTGTACGGAGTTTGCAAATTCTCCCTGTGACTGCATGGGTTTTCACCTAGTGCTCAAGTTTCCTCCCACACTGCAAAGACATGCAGGCTTCTAGGTTAATTGGCCTCTGTAAAATTGCCCCCACTGAGTAGTGAACGGTGATAGTTGGTTGGTGCGGATTTGGTGGGTCGAAAGATCCGTTTCCACTCTGTATCTTTAAACTAAACTAAACAGTTCTGGTTAACTGTGTCTAACCTGATGACTAAGTTCCAGTTCAAGAGTTTGCAGCTTTACATTTGCTGAGTATTTTCATAAATTCATCTTAAAATAACTAACCCCAGGTGAACTACCCAAATCTGTTCACTGAAATCTGTAAATGATCTCATAGTCGTACCTTATCAAGGGTCTTCAGGATGGCACCGTAGTTGTTGAAATAGTTTGTGTAAACACTAAGTTTGTTACTGAACTTGATGAAGACGTCTCCTAGGCATTGCGGAGGGCCCCACTCCTGGAGACGGTCAGTCAAGTCCTTCAATAAATTCCTACACAGTTCAATACAAACATGATTTGTTATTGGAGTGATAAATGTAACCGGCAAACAGCATATGAATAATTAGATTTGTAAACAATTGAAATGCTCAGATGGTTTATATATAAGATTTATATATAGCATAATAACAATAACTATCGGGTCATTGAACTGACCTGCTGAACCCTAAGCCTACCTCAACAACGGAACACTAAGGACCACCTCTTACACTACCATTACCTTGTGTTCTTCTAATTGTGTTTACAACAATGTCTTTTGTTTTTTGCAGTTTTTTTTCTTTTTACTGTTTTACTGAATTTCTGTGTCATTTGTTTTTGTGCGTTTATCTAAGTCTATGAGTCTGTAATGCTGCTGACAATAGACAATAGGTGCAGGAATAGGCCATTCGGCCCTTCGAGCCAGCACCACCATTCAATGTGATCATGGCTGATAATCCCCAATCAGTACCCCGTTCCTGCCTTCTCCCCATATTCCCTGACTGCTATTTTTAAGAGCCCAAGAGCCCAAGCACAATTTTAATTCTATCTGTACTTCACTGCACATGTGCAAATGTCAATGAACAACTTGACGGATTCAAGTACATACTTAAAGCTAAACAAGAATAACAAATAGTTTTGTATTAAATAATGGAAAGATTGGAGGGGATTACGTGCTGGTATCTAATCAAGGGTTTTGGAAACCAATTGTATCTACAAGCTCTCCAGCAAATCGCATGGGGAAGATGGTTCATTTGTTGAAATTAATATAGGTTCATTATTGTCATGTGTGTCAAGATGCAGTGAAAAGCTTTGGTTGCATGGCCATTCAAGCAAATTATACACGTATACGAGTACAATCAAGTCATACACAAGTACAACAGATAGTGTAAAGAGAAAATACCAGAGTGCAGGATTTAGAGATACAGCATTGTAGCATAACAGTTACAAAGAAAGTGCAGATAAAATTACAAAAAATGCAATAACCACAATGAGGTAGGTTGGAAGATCGGGACTGCACCTTAGATTATGAGAGGACCATTCAGTACTATCATAGAGTCATAACAGCATGGAAACAGGCCCTTCGGCCCAACTTGCCCGCACCAACCAAAATGTCCCATCTACACCACCTGCCTGCGTTTTGCCCATATTGATCTAAACCTGTCCTATCCTTTACCTGTCCAAATGTTTCTTAAACATTGTGATACTACCTGCTTCAACTACCTCCAGCAGCTTGGTCCGTACACACACAACTCTCAGTGTGAAAAAGCTACCCCTCATGTTCTTATTAAATCTTTCCCCTCTCACCTTAAACCTATGTCCTCTGGCTTTTGATTTCTCAAAACCTATGTCCTCTGGTTTCTGGGCAAGAGACTCTGTGCGAATACCCGATCTATTCTTCTCATGATTTTGTGCACCTCTATAAGAAGAGTCGTCTGATAACAGCAGGGAAGAAGCTGATCCTGAATCTGATGGTTCACGCCTTCAAGCTTTTATATCTTCTGCCGAAAGGTAGAGGAGAGAAGAGGGAATGGCCAGGGTGAATATGGTCCTTGATTAGGTTGGCTGTTTCCCCAAGGCGGCCTGCAGTTTAGATGGAGTCGAATGAGGGGGTGGGGGAAGGATATTAATACATGGAGAGAATACATGAATGCCTGTGTACCCTGTTCACCACCTTCTACCTTTCTCAGTGTGCTGTGAGTTTGAGAGCACTACCCTCTCTCACTAAAGTGACAGATAGAAACCTGTTGAGCTCCAGGATGGCCAGAATGTCGGTAAAGATGCAGTGGATGTTGGCGATGCTCAGGATGGCTCGGTTGGAGGCCAAAGCTGCTTTGAGCGGAGCCCAGTAAATGCTCTTCACAATCTCCAGGGTCTGCGTGTACCCTCGCTCGCTGGCCAAAGCCTCCTTGGCAACCCGTGCCCGCTTCTCCACAAAGCCACCAAGTAATTTTCTGTTCTACAAAAATAATGGAAAATATAAAAGTTCTTTATTTGGATTAAAGGCTACTTATCAATTCCCTGAATGTGGGCCAGAACAATTGGTCATTCCTCATCGTCCCTGTGAACCACCTCCTTGAAATTCTCACTCCTCACGTGGAGAAGGTGTTTTCACATGAGGGAATCCAATGACAATCAGAGACTTGGGATATTCCCTTGTTCAAGATCCAGATTCAAGATTCAATAATTGTCATTTGACCCCCTTGAGGTCCAAACGAAATGCCGTTTCTGCAGCCACTTGGACATAATTTACATATCCATCACATCCTGTTGGAAGGTTCCTCCGCCCCTCCCCCCCCCCCCCCCCCCGATGTCAGAGTCAAAGTCAAAGGAACTGCTTGTTCCTCCCCTCCAAGCAGTCAAGGCTGCTGCCATTTCTGCAATGCATTTTGTAGATGGTATAACGACTAATATTTAGAGGTTAAATATTGGAGGCAAAATGTAAGCTGATCACATGGGCTGGATGGAGTTGAACTTCTTGAATGTGGGTCACCAGTCAAAAGATTTGGTGATAAATTGTATTGTGTTTAGTTTAGTTTAGAGATACAGTGCAAAAACAGGCTCTTAGGCCCACCAAGTCCGCACCGACCATCGATCACCACACTAACACAAACTAGAAACAATTTTATATTTATATCAAGTAAATTAACCAACGCTCGCTGGTCAAAGCCTCGTTGGCAACCCGTGTCCGCTTCTGCACAAAGCCACCAAGTAATTTTCTGTTTTACAAAAATAATGGAAAATATAAAAGTTCTTTGTTTGGATTAAAGGCTACTTATCAATTCCCTGAATGTGGGTCTGACCAATTGGCCATTCCTCATTGTCTTTGGAGTGTGAGACGAAACTTGTATGTCTTTGGAGTGTGGGACGAAATGGAAGATCTTGGAGAAAACCCAAGCTGTCATGGGGATAACAGTAAATGCCGTACAGACAGCATCCATAGTCGGGATTGAACCCGGGTCTCCGGCACTGTAAGGCAGCAACTCAACCACTGTTTACTGACATCCCTAAGAATCATAGTCATACAGTGTGGAAACAGGCCCTTCAGCCCAACTTATCCATGCTGAGCCCCACATCGCATCTGCACTAGTCCCACCAATTTGTGCGTTTGGCCCATTTCCCTCTAAACCTGTCCTATCCATGTACCTAAGGTACACAAAAATGCTGGAAAAACTCAGCGGGTGCAGCAGCATCTATGGAACGTAGAAACAGAAATTAGGTGCAGGATTAGCCATTCGGCCCTTCGAGCCTGAACGAAGGAAATAGGTGACGTTTCGGGCTGAAACCCTTCTTCAGACTGATAGGGTGTGGTGGGGGAGAAGGAAGGAAAAAGGGAGGAGGAGGAGCCCGAGGGCGGGGGGATGGGAGGAGACAGCTCGAGGGTTAAGGAAGGGGAGGAGACAGCAAGGGCTAGCAAAATTGGGAGAATTCAATGTTCATGCCCGCTGGACGCAGGCTACCCAGGCGGAATATGAGGTGTTGTTCCTCCAATTTCCGGTGTTGCTCACTCTGGCAATGGAGGAGACCAAGGACAGAGAGATCGGATTGGGAATGGGAGGGGGAGTTGAAGTGCTGAGCCACCGGGAGTTCAGGTAGGTTCTTGCGGACTGAGCGGAGGTGTTGGGCGAAACGATCGCCCAACCTCCGCTGAGTCTCACCGAGTCTCACCGAGACTAAGCGGAGGTTGGGCGATCGTTTCGCCGAACAGACAAGGGGGGGAGGGGGGGGGGGCTGTAGTACAATGCCATCAGTGATCACTCCTTCATATTTCTTAGATCCACCCACATAAACTCATTGGAGAATTGCTCAGATTTATCCTCTTTAAGTCCTGCTGAGATATTCTCCCTCATCAAAAATCACAACTCCTCCTCCTCTCTTAATTACACCTCTATCCCTCCTGTAACATTTGTATCCCTTAAGATTAAGCTGCCAGTGCTCTCCCTTCCTCGGCCAGGTTTATCCATACCCTGAGTTTGTCTCCCATATCTGCCGGGCCTTTTTGCATTTAAATAAATGCCAATCAATCCATCCCTTGCACCCTGCCATGCTCCAGTCTGAGCTGCCTACTGGTGTAGGGGGGCAGTGAATACACTTGCTGTGCTCCCTCATGTCTTGCCACGGATAAATGTGTCCTGATTTGAATGATGCTTAGAAACAGAGAACGGACAGGAGCAGGCCATTCAGCCCTTCGAGTCTTCCCCGACATTCAATATGATCATCCAAATTTGGTACCTTGTTCCTGCCTCCTCCCCACATGTCAAATTCTCTTCTCAGCTTTTAGAGAGAAGATACCAGCTTACGCCCTGGTATATCTGCTGAGCCCAGCAAGTATATTCGCTGCGAATGGTATATTAGCATTCATAGCAAAAGGATTTGAGTATAGGAGCAGGGAAGTTCTACTGCAGTTGTACAGGGTCTTTTTGAGACCACACCTGGAGTATTGCGTACAGTTTTGGTCTCCTAATCTGAGGAAAGACATTCTTGCCATAGAGGAAGTACAGAGAAGGTTCACCAGTCTGATTCCTGGGATGTCAGGACTTTCATATGAAGAAAGACTGGATAGACTCGGCTTGTACTCGCTAGAATTTAGAAGATTGAGGGGGGATCTTATAGAAACTTACAAAATTCTTAAGGGTTTGGACAGGCTAGATGCAGGAAGATTGTTCCCGATGTTGGGGAAGTCCAGAACAAGGGGTCACAGTTTAAGGATAAGGGGGAAATCTTTTAGGACGGAGATGAGAAAAACATTTTTCATACCGAGAGTGGTGAATCTCTGGAATTCTCTGCCACAGAAGGTAGTTGAGGGCAGTTCATTGGCTATATTTAAGAGGGAGTTAGATGTGGCCCTTGTGGCTAAAGGGATCAGGGGTATGGAGAGAAGGCAGGTACAGGATACTGAGATGGATGATCAGCCATGATCATATTGAATGGCCTACTCCTGCACCTATTTTCTATGTTTCTATATTCCCCTTCCCATCTGATATCATTCCACGGAGCTTCATCCATGTTTGATTGCTGTCCAAGTAAGTAAGTGATAAGGTGGGTGACAATTGGCATCTGCCCTGCTGGTGTCTATGGATCTTTCAGAAGGAGCCCCATCTCAGAAGGTTGTGGATTTAAGTTCTACTGTCTGGGTCATGCTGCAAGTAGCATGGACTGCTTTGGTAGCTGGGGAGTTGCGAATGGAATTGAACACTTTGTAATCATTAGCAAACATTCTCATTTCTAACCATACGATAGAAAGGTTATTCGTGAAGCAGTTTAGTTTAGAGATACAACATGGAAACAGGCCCTTCAGCCCACCGAATCCGTGCTGATCAGCTATTCCCACACACTAACACTATCCTACACACAGTAAGGATAATTTACTATTTTACCAAGCCAATTACCCTACAAGCCTGTATGTCTTTCACAAGTTCACAAGTGATAGGAGTTGAATTAGGCCATTCAGCCCATCGAGTCTACTCCGCCATTCAATCATGGCTGATCTCTGCCTCCTAATCCCATTTTCCTGCCGTCTCCCCATAACCCTTAACACCTGTTCTAATCAAGAATTTGTCTATCTCTGCCTTAAAATTTTCCACTGACTTGGCCTCCACAGCCCTCTTTGGCAATGAGTTCCACAGATTAACTACGCTCTGACTAAAGAAGTTCCTCCTCGCCTCCTTTCTAAAAGAGCGCCCTTTAATTCAGAGGCTATGACCTCTGGTCCTAGACTCTCCCACCAGTGGAAACATCCTTTCCACATCCACTCTATCTATGCCTCTTATTATTCTGTAAGTTTCAATGAGGTCTCCCCTCAACCTTCTAAACTCTTTGGAGTTGTGGATGCAGGAGGAAAGCGGAGCTTCCGGTGAAAATCCACGCGGGCCACAGGGAGAGCATATAAACTCCATACAGATAAGCACCCATAGTCAGGATCAAACCTGGGTCTCTGGGGCTGTAAAACAGCAATTCTACTGCTGCGCCACCGTGCTGCCCAGTTGAAGGTAGCTGGGCCCAGGACATGGGCCTGAGGAATTCCAGGCAACACAATGGGGAATAAATTAAGGGTAGGGGAAAGGAGCAGGTGGGTGGACTAACCTTAGCAA